>NC_140589.1:1582441042-1583053383 GCF_964204655.1 Triturus cristatus | reverse complement strand
GTACAGAATTTCCTGCCTCAGGCATACATTCCTAAGTTTTATGGCATGGTCATATAAAGTATACATTACAAACGAAAAAGCAGAGTCATGATGACCATCCCACATTCCAGTGGAGCCAGCCCGCAATTATTTACACAGCAAGGTTCAGATCCCACATTAGATATCGATAGGCCCCCAATAAACATGAGCATCTCCTGTTTTGGGAAACAAGCCATAAAGCAGGAACAGCCAGGTGTGAAAGAGATTAGCTGGAGGCTTGTGTAGGATGAAAAGACTTTATGGTGTGTCATGCCCTGATGCTAATCACAGGTGGCCAGAGGACGGGGAACTCGTGAGACCAGTTTGACCTGGGGCAGCGGAGCCAAGTTGCCCAGGTCACAGAAAAGTCAAAGAAAGCCACATGTGCTCTAAAAGGGCCCGTTTTAGCTTCATACTATATAGCCTATGTGAGGGCAACCATAAGATGGCCACCGTTACAAAATGGAACCCACGTAGTGATGTGAGATAGCGTATACACACTACACAGTGCATTCATAGATAAAACGTTACAGAAAGCACTCGTACATACCGCATTAACCATTTGCGGTTCACTACTACCGGGATAGACAGGGGTAGGGCCCTATCTCCTACGCGGTCCCAAATTCAAAAGTACGACACAATGATTCAGTTTCAAAGGAAGAATGGGACTGGGTAAGTGTTGTTGTATTTAATAGGGGCAAAGCGACTTCTGCAGGATAAGCATACTCAGGATCACCAGGCAAACCACCAGCAGAAGGTGGCACAGGCTGATCTGAAACTGTAAGCATCTCAATGGAAACCTCAGGCACGATGATAGAGGGTGGCATCACAACAGAGTTTCTCAGCATCGAAGGGCAGGAAACTGAAGGTGTCATACTATGGAGAATCGGCCACCCTGTGTAGCTTGACATTCTCAATTGAAATGTACCTGTTACCCTTGCAACCAGGAAGTGGTGGTAAAACAACTGTACAGGTACCCAATACTCCAAGCACCGGGACTGGTGCACGATAAGAGGGGCCAAACTCCTTCTTGTTCTCCACCTTCTCACGGACCAGGTCACCAACTCGAGGCAGCCAGCCGACTACCGGAATCAGGAGCGCTTCTTCAGATATAGAGGGCACGTGTTCCTTTGCCAGAGTGTCTCTTGCTTCTTGTAGATTCTGCAATATAGCACAGTGGTCATCTAGGTCAAAAGGCGCGGCAGCCGCCGCCATGTCTAGACCATCAAGGTCCGGAACAAACATTCTCACTCCAAAGAGCATCATGTACGGGGTCCGCCCACCCAGAGACCTTCTAGGGAGGTTATTAAGTGCACGTTGGACGTCATACAAGTGGGCAAGCCAGTTCCGGCCTGTACCTAACACCTTGGCTGTCAACGATTGCTTTAGGTCACGGTTCATCCATTCCACAACACTATTGCCCTCAGGCCGGTATGGAGACGAAAATTTGACTTGGACCCCCAAACTTCTCATTGCATCTTTGTACGCCTTAGAGGCGAACGCCGGGCCCTGATCAGAGTGAAGGGTACCACACGCAAAACTCCCTATAAAGACACGCAATGCTTTGATGACAGTCCTGGCATCAGCACTCCTTTGTGGCCACACCCACAGAAAACGTGTGCACGAATCCACTGCAACCAAGATGTACTTGTACGCAGTATCAGAGGTAAAAGGACCGCAGTGATCTAAATAAACACACACACTGTGTCTGGCATGGAGGAAGCGATCCCGAGTGGAACTTCCCCTACATGCAGGGATTCCTAAACAGATGGGGACACCATGTTAGGGAGAAACAGTTAGAGCTACCCAAAGTAGAAATGTACCCCCTACTACAGAAGAGCACATCAGGAACCATCTATGTTCCGTGGGCTCAAATGGGTAAAGAAGATCTAGGGACAAAATTACTGCCATTGCTGGATTGAGGGGGGGGGGAAATGAATCTCATGGTTTAAGAAGAAACAAACCTAGCGATATTCAATGTAATAATTCTGCCAAAGTAGTCTTATTGGAGAGCAGACTAACACAGTGTTCACAGGAGCTTACATCCCAGCAATTACGCTGACAAACATGGAGCATGATGAGCTACATTCAATTCATACAGGCACCGAATATGGACGGCCCTGAGCGAGATGTTACCTAATTGCCCTGACGTAGGAGGTTAATAGTAGAAATATTAAGCTAGGGGAGACAATAACCAATTTGCTGGGTAGGATGAGGCAACAATGGGGACAAGAGACAGGACAGCCTTGGACTGATACAGACTCACAAGTCACATTCTTTTACAACATTGTCAAAAAGGGTCTGTGACCCGAGATACAAAGTTGATTGGACAACATGGTTGGGTTAAACCATATATTGCATCACCACAAAAGAAGCAAGAGAAGGATAGAGAAAAACAAAAGTAAGCCCAGAGAGACACTGCTAAATTGGTCAAACACAAATTTTAAAACACTGCCTTCGAGGGAGCTGTGCTGGCCGTAAGCGTGCAAATGGCACTAGTCTTAAAGGGAGCTCCACTGCAAAACCCCACAGGGTTTCAACCTAGCTATAGCAGCAGAGCCCAGGGAGCTTAGCAGCAATCAGACCCTAAGGAATGTTACTGTTGCCACAGGATGGGCCACCTAGAAGACAGATGGCGATTAAAAACATACCACGGACAGAGATCGATGGGCTAGTCTAGAGAAACACAAGTGCGCCTCACATTCAGTTGCAAGGAGGTCAGACAGCTGACACACCACCGCAACAGGGATCAGGAAGTTGGACAAACACATGGCAACGGAAACCACAGACAGGGAACACATCCCAACAGGGACTGGGGCCACAGCCTCAGCAGGGAGAGGTAACTGTCTGGGAAGGTAATGCATTTATACAAACACAGAATCCAGATGTGTGGTAAGATAAAACCCCAGAGTAAATACCACATATTCACCCACATCTCAATAATTAAATGTACCTAAACCAAAAGAAGGACCAATGAGACAACGTTGGGAATACAAACTTCCATCTGCGGATTCAGGGCTGCTGTATGTGTTCTGTTGATCCGGTACCCTCATTAAAGCACCTGCAGGAACCAAGGCCCCACTCTGCTGGTGATTCCCCAGGGAGGGCTTAGCTGATATGGGGCTGGGGTGGCATCCAGGTTCCCGCATGAGAAGTCAATAGGGATGGGTTCCTACTACAAGGTCAAAAGGTCCCCATTGCATTGTATTCAGCCCAGGACCCATGTTTTCACAGCGTGAAGTTTCAAGAGTGTCCCCAAAAGACTAGAAGCGTCCAGTGAAATGGAGGGCCCCTTTTAGTTGTATAAATCTGTCCTCAAATTACGGAAGCCAGGTTTTTCCTACACCTGGGATAGTGAATATCCCATAATGTCTACCACACGTACAAGTGCCAATAGGTAGCAAGGCACCCATATGGCATCGGGTCAGTTAGACAGACAATCTAGAATTACGAGTCAGTCCCAGTACAATCATCATCACTAGGGAATATTTGGCACTGTTTTTTTTCTTTCCTTCAGATTTTTCACATTGCCAAAGTCTGTTTGCCATGCCGTACCCCTCTAAAATAGTGACAGAAGCATGCCCCCTAGTTAGGAGCCACAAGCCATGAACAGCATATCCAAATGCACTAAAAAGACGTGGTTCGTGGAAGAGGGGGTGCCTGGGAGAAAGGGGTCTGCAAAGTCCATCACATCTCAAGGCTGAGAGCAGAACACAGAATGCACTTACCTCTGTACCAGACCTAGCAATTAACCAATGCACCAGGCCTCACATACACCATTCAGAAACAGCAGTAAGCACCAACCTCGAACACCACAAGGAGGTATGATCAGGGGTTCATGGGGGCCATGAAAAATCTTTCCTAACCCCTTTGACTCATGCTAAGTGAGGTAGCAGAACAAGCAAGAGCTAGGGAAGCACCCAAAAACCAACAAAGGAAGTCCAAAGTCAGGCCAAAAAGATGTCTATATAAAAAGGGTGAAGTCAAGATATCTGGTGCCACAAGGGAGGGGCACCATGCATGCGAGATGCCGAGAACAGAGAAGAATACATACACATGATCATGGGCACGTTGCAACCACCAACAACACTTAACAGCAACATGCCCCCTCCCCCCAAGCATACACCAGGAAAGACAGGGTCTCGGAAAATTGTCAGCACCCATAATACTCCAGCAACAAACTGATACAATCCACCCCTATGATCACAAGACCATTGCATAAACTTTTCACACTAATCCAAGCACTCAGTTAGGTACAAAGGCTCATAAAATAGAATCATTTGTCTGATTTCCAATAACCTCCCTTTAAGATTAACCAACAAGAAGATACCACGATCTGGCCTCCTTCTGGTGCCTCACTAAAAATTACGTAAATGGAGTGTGTCGAACACAACCCTGAAGAATTTCCGGCCCGAGTGCGGACGTAAAGTTAGTAGTCATAAATCCATTCTGTGAATAGCAAAAGTAGTAAGTTTATTCTGTGAATCGCAAAAGTAGTAAGTTCATTCTGTGAATACCAGAAGTAGTAAGTGCATTCTGTGAATACCAAAATGGTACTAAGTTTAGGATTTTGTCTTAAGTTTGTTCTGTGAATCGGGCCCCAAGTGCCTTTTTATCAATCAAGCAAAACTTTGCACACAACTAATCAGTCCCGGCTAGTTGTACCACACTGCAGACAATACCATTTTGAGGATAGGGACTTTACTTTTGCAGCTGGCAAACTATGGAAGTTTCCCCACATCTAGATGTTCTGAACCCTCTATTTTTAAGCTAAGGAAAGCCATCAAAGCTGGCTATTTTAACTTCTGTCGGTCTTTTAATTTTAGCTGGTATGTTGCTTTTTCTATAGTGCTAAGTGTCATACTTTTAACACAGCGTGCTGTAACATAGTTGGCATTACACACCTTCAGGGAGCCTGAATTTAAGGCTACTATATGACTGCAACTAACAGTTCATATAATTTAGCATTTTTTTAGATCATCCGATGGTAGTATCCATGCATCTAGAGTCTGTCGGCCTGTTAGAAATGAGAGTCTCTAGTTGGCACAGGTAGGTACCTTTGGCCAAATAGGGACCCTTGCTTCTAGTAAGGATAAAGGGGATACACACTTTAGATAACCCACGTTGACTCGATGCGTCAATTCTTGCAGCGGTGACAGGTGCTGCATCGGTTTTTGAAGCGGCATGGCGATGCGTGGAAATTGTTCTTGTGCTGTAGAGATGCATCAGAAAAACAGCCACTAGAAGAGCGTTGCATCGTTTTTGTAGTTCTTCAAGTTCCTTCTCTCTTCCACCTCTCAAACAGCATCAACAACCTCCAGAGGTCCATTGCTGGCACAGGCACCTCCTGGTAGGTCAGAACTCACAGCAGCAGAGTTCAGGTGAGCTGGGGGTGAAGTTTTTTTGTTCCTGAGACTTCAGAACAGGAGGCCAGCACACACAGGCCGTTGGAGATCTCCTTCAAGCAGAGGACACAGCACGCAGCAAAGTCCTTCTCTTTCCTTGGCAGAAACAAACAGCAACTGCAGGCCAACCCCACAAAGCACACAGCAAAGGGGCAGTAGCTCTCCTTAGTCTCTCAAGCTCTTCTCTTTGGCAAAGGGTCCTCTTGAATTCGAGAGACGATCTAAAAGTCTGGAGTCTGGGTTCCTTTTGTTATACAGTGAATCTCTTTGTTCTCTCCTGGCCCAGGTCTCTGAGCCTAGTCCAAACCAGTTTTGGAGAGCACTTTGCAAGTACACAACAACCTCCATTGTCAGTGTGAACCCTGGCTCCAGACACACCACAGGGGTGCAGAGCCATCATTGTGAAAATCAGGCACAGCCCTATTCAGGTGCATGTGCTACTCCTTGCAACACTCCAAATGCAGACTAGGCCTATTCAGCCTAGCACTGACTCAGCCAGACTCTCTGGAACCACTGCACATCCCCAGCCCCTGCCACTCCAAAGCCACACATTCAATACACATCCTAGCAGAGGCCCATTGGATAGCTAAGCAAGAAAACAACTACTTTCTAAAAGGGGTATTTTCAAACACAGACTGTAAAAATTACCCTCAAAGATGCATTTTAAAACATTCTGAGTTCAGGCATACTAAACTTTACTTTCCAATCTGGTTCCCAGGGGCAGTTATGGTTATAAGATGTTATAAGCAAACTCCCCATTCTATCCTATAGGTGAACTGCTGGAGGGGCGATGAGGTCCTCTTGTGATCTGAGGATCTCAGGAAACAAGTGGACTTCATACTCCGAGCAGCAGTGTACCAGGAGGCACGTTTGCAGAGTGGTGTAATTAGGGGCATGGCCTCGGACCACCTCTCTGAAATCCAGCTCTGTGGCATTTACTGGAGGTACCTGGTGGACTAGTTGGCCCCCAGGGACCCTCAGTATTCAAGGGAAATTAACTTGGGCCAAAGTTAGGCCCAAGTTACCCCTGTGGGCTGGGTGCAGTGTCTGGGGAAAGTAGGACATGCCCTGATGTGTGTAGGATGTCCTGATAGGAAAATACTGGCAATTTTGTTTATTTACTATTGTAAGGCAATCTGTTCCTATAGAGATGTCATCAGTGACGTCATCTGTGATATCACTGACCATGTCATGAATTATGTAATATGTGATGTCATCAGCAGTGCATTGCGGGGGCGCGAGTTATAGTTAGCTCAACTAACTATAACAGCCAAATTTCTCAGGTTTTGTATGAGTGAATAGTCCAACTAACTATAACGTCCCTGAAACCTATGTTTTTTTCAGTGAATTTCTATGGTTTTTTAAATGCTGATTTCCAACTATAACGTCCTTGAAACCTATGGTTTTGTCAGTGAATTTCAAAGGTTTTTTAAATGCTAATTTCTAACTATAACATCCCTGAAACCTATGTTTTTTCCAGTGAATATATATATTCACTGACAAAAACGGTGAATATATCATGTGAACAAGGGCTCTTGTAGCCCAAAACGCGTCATTGTTGTTGTGAGGAACAGGTCGAAATAAAACATCTTGCTTGATATCGTTGGGTCCGTCTCTCCTTCATCGCCACTTGGAAGTTGCTGAGTCCGTGAATCTTTGGGATATATATATCTATATATATCTATATATCTATATCTATATATCTATATATATATATATATATATATTCCCATTGCTCATCTCTGTGACTTCCAAGTCTTGACCTCTGTTGCTTAGCTGACACTTGGGTACAGGGAAATTCAGATTACATTTTGCATGAACTATTACCAGATAACTATTAGATCTTGAGAGGTGCTCAACTTAATAAACCCAGAAAACCAAAAGCAGGGTAGCAGTTCTTTGTAAGAAGAACATATATATTAAACGTTTTCAAAGTAGATTTCAAGGAGAGGTTTGTGCATGCAAATGGAAAACTGGGAACATAACAATAAACTTGCTTTGATTTTATCGCCTCTCCACTACACCACACACAATTTTCTGCCTTAGTCTCCACTTCCAATAAAGAAGGTATAGGACGGACCACCCTTCATAATGCTCAACATTGTTATTGTTCTGGGCACCTCCAACTATCATTTAGAAAGCCCAGTTGTGTTTTAAAAAAGCTCAAGATTGTTGATTACCTGGTTAAACACTTAGAAGGTCCCAATAGCGAGACCTATTGGCTATGCCAATGCTTGTTTTTAAATGGTGTAAAGCCGTTCAGAAGTTCCTGAAAAATTAGAAAAAGAAAATGTTTGACATCTGTCCTCCATAGGAAACTTTAGACAAAGCTCTAGCCGGAACTGCTGAACGGAATTACACCAAATTTGGCAAAAAAAAATAATATATATATATATATATATATTATCTACTGGCGGTCGCCAGTAGATAGTTATAGTTAGGACCCTGTTAGCATAGGAAAACCGCAACATTCTATTTTGAATAACTTTGGCGCCGGCCGACGAATCCTCGCGAAATTTTCAAAACTAATGGGGCGCTACGGTCCGCTCCTACCCTAAAAGTCTCGGGGGGATTCGTCAAGCGGGGGCTGAGAAAAAAGGGGGGTCCCAAAACGCGTTTTCCCCATGCATTTTTCCATAGGACCTTTAGACACAGCTACAGCCCGAACGGCTGAACAGAGTTACTTGAAATTTGGCAGAGAGGTAGTCTACAGGTCAAGGAAGTGCCTTTTGTAGGTCTGGTGTAAATCTGTTCAGTAGTTCCTGAGAAAATAGCATTTAAATCAATATATATATCTGTGGCAGCTTACCGTGCGCTTACCGTGCGCTTACGGTAAGCTTACCGTACGCGTACGGTGACGTGCGCGAGCGCGATTCTGATTGGCTGTTAGATCTTAGTAAACATTCGAATCGGTCGAAACCAGGAAGTGTTGGCCGCCATTTTCTCTCTCGCACTCTGAGGGGGGGAGGAAAAACAAAGCTGGTTAACATGAAAAGGGGCAGACTAGACAGCTCCTAACCACATAGCCATAGTTAGGGTGTCCCAAAAGAACCCCCAAGGCCAAAAATTTAATTTGTTTTTTTTTTTTAAAACGCCGATTGCGCTTACCGTATGCGTACGGTAAAAAATAAATAAATAAAAAAACAATATCCACAATTGCCCCACCCCGTGTGCAAAAGGTGCCCGCATGGCACCCTTTGTGCATGGCATATAATTACTCTGAGAACAAATAATAGAGAACCTTTCACAACGAAGTGCATAATATGTCCTCCGTGTGCGGACGATGCGCGAAGCGCATCGTGCGTACATGGCCCATCCAGCGTAACGTGGGCACGCGGTGCGCGTAGCGCACCGCGTGCCCACCGTGCGTGCACGGCACTAACTGCGTAAAGTGGGCGCGCGGTGCGCGAAGCGCACCGTGTGCTCACTGTGCGCGCACGGTGCGCGAAGCGCACCGTGCGCGCACGGAACGAACTGCGTGCAGTGGGCGCGCACGCCACGAACGGCGTAAAGTAACTTAGCATTTAAAAAACCGTACAAATTCACTGAAAAAACCATAGGTTTCACACACGTTATAGTTAGGAATTAGCATTTAAAAAACCTTGCAAATTCAATGAAAAAACCATAGGTTTCACACATGTTACAGTTAGCTGGACATTTCACTCGTAAAAAACCATTGAAATTCCCCCGTTATAGTTAGTGCAGGCAACTATAACTCACGTGACCGCAATCCTCTGCTGATGACATATGTGTCTTTATGAAAAAAAAATATTTGTAATATATGTATAGCTAAAATTTAATGGAAGAAGACATGGGCAAATAAGTGTCTAAATACAGTATTAGCATCAGCAGAGGATTGCGGTCGCGTGAGTTATAGTTGCCTGCACTAACTATAACGGGGGAATTTCAATGGTTTTTTACGAGTGAAATGTCCAGCTAACTGTAACATGTGTGAAACCTATGGTTTTTTCATTGAATTTGCAAGGTTTTTTAAATGCTAATTCCTAACTATAACGTGTGTGAAACCTATGGTTTTTTCAGTGAATATATATATATATATATATATATATATATATATATATATATATATATATATATATATATATATATATATATTATCTACTGGCGGTCGCCAGTAGATAGTTATAGTTAGGACCCTCTTACCATAGGCAATCCGCATCATTCTATTTTGAATAACTTTGGTGCAGGTCTACGAATCCTCGCAAAATTTTCAAAATAGGTGGGGCGTTGAGCTCCGCTCCTACCCTGAAAGTCTCGGGGGGATTAGTCAAGCGGGGGCTGAGATAAAAGCGGGGTCCCAAAACGCGTTTTCCCATGCATTTTTCCATAGGACCTTTAGACAGAGCTACAGCCCGAATGAAATGAAATTTGGCAGAGAGGTAGTTCTCAGGTCAAGGAAGTGCCTTTTGTAGGTTTGGTGTAAATCTGTTCAGTAGATTCTGAGAAAATAGCCTTTAAATCAATATATATATCTGAGCCAGCTTACAGTGCGCTTACGGTGCGCTTACCGTACGCGTACGGTGACGTGCGCGAGCGCGATTCTGATTGGCCGTTAGATCTTAGTAAACATTCGAATCGGTCGAAACCAGGAAGTGGCGGCCGCCATTTTCTCTCTCGCACTCTGACAGGGGGTTGAAAAACAAAGTGCAAAAACATGTAAAGGGGCTGTTTAGACAGCTCCCAAGCACCTAGCCATGTCGAGGGAGTCCCCAACTATCCCCCAAGTGAAAAAAGGCAATTTTATTTTTTTAGAAAATTTCGCCGATTATGCTTACCGTACGCGTACGGTAATAAATATTAAAAAAAAAAAAAAATATCCACATTCTCCCCACCCGTGTGCAAATGGTGCCCGAAGGGCACCATATGTGCATGGCTTATTACACCAAAACCAAACATATATTTTACCTGTCACAACGATGCTCATCATATGTCCTCCATGTGCGCACGGTGCGCGAAGCGCATCGTGCGTTCATGGCCCATCTAGCGTAACGTGGGCACGCGGTGCGCGAAGCGCACCGCGTGCTCACTGTGCGTTCCTTGGCAGAAACAAACAGCAACTGCAGGCCAACCCCACAAAGCACACAGCAAAGGGGCAGTAGCTCTCCTTAGTCTCTCAAGCTCTTCTCTTTGGCAAAGGGTCCTCTTGAATTCGAGAGACGATCTAAAAGTCTGGAGTCTGGGTTCCTTTTGTTATACAGTGAATCTCTTTGTTCTCTCCTGGCCCAGGTCTCTGAGCCTAGTCCAAACCAGTTTTGGAGAGCACTTTGCAAGTACACAACAACCTCCATTGTCAGTGTGAACCCTGGCTCCAGACACACCGCAGGGGTGCAGAGCCATCATTGTGAAAATCAGGCACAGCCCTATTCAGGTGCATGTGCTACTCCTTGCAACACTCCAAATGCAGACCAGGCCTATTCAGCCTAGCACTGACTCAGCCAGACTCTCTGGAACCACTGCACATCCCCAGCCCCTGTCACTCCAAAGCCACACATTCAATACACATCCTAGCAGAGGCCCACTGGATAGCTAAGCAAGAAAACAACTACTTTCTAAAAGGGGTATTTTCAAACACAGACTGTAAAAATTACCCTCACTAAAAGATGCATTTTAAAACATTCTGAGTTCAGGCATACTAAACTTTACTTTCCAATCTGGTTCCCAGGGGCAGTTATGGTTATAAGATGTTATAAGCAAACTCCCCATTCTATCCTATAGGTGAACTGCTGGAGGGGCGATGAGGTCCTCTTGTGTCCTGAGGATCTCAGGAAACAAGTGGACTTCATACTCCGAGCAGCAGTGTACCAGGAGGCACGTTTGCAGAGTGGTGTAATTAGGGGCATGGCCTCGGACCACCTCTCTGAAATCCAGCTCTGTGGCATTTACTGGAGGTACCTGGTGGACTAGTTGGCCCCCAGGGACCCTCAGTATTCAAGGGAAATTAACTTGGGCCAAAGTTAGGCCCAAGTTACCCCTGTGGGCTGGGTGCAGTGTCTGGGGAAAGTAGGACATGCCCTGATGTGTGTAGGATGTCCTGATAGGAAAATACTGGCAATTTTGTTTATTTACTATTGTAAGGCAATCTGTTCCTATAGAGATGTCATCAGTGACGTCATCTGTGATATCACTGACCATGTCATGAATTATGTAATATGTGATGTCATCAGCAGTGCATTGCGGGGGCGCGAGTTATAGTTAGCTCAACTAACTATAACAGCCAAATTTCTCAGGTTTTGTATGAGTGAATAGTCCAACTAACTATAACGTCCCTGAAACCTATGGTTTTTTCAGTGAATTTCTATGGTTTTTTAAATGCTGATTTCCAACTATAACGTCCTTGAAACCTATGGTTTTGTCAGTGAATTTCAAAGGTTTTTTAAATGCTAATTTCTAACTATAACATCCCTGAAACCTATGTTTTTTCCAGTGAATATATATATTCACTGACAAAAACGGTGAATATATCGTGTGAACAAGGGCTCTTGTAGCCCAAAACGCGTCATTGTTGTTGTGAGGAACAGGTCGAAATAAAACATCTTGCCTGATATCGTTGGGTCCGTCTCTCCTTCATCGCCACTTGGAAGTTGCTGAGTCCGTGAATCTTTGGGATATATATATCTATATATATCTATATATCTATATCTATATATCTATATATATATATATATATATATTCACTGAAAAAACCATAGGTTTCACACATGTTATAGTTAGCGGAAATTTTACTGATAAAAAACCAATGAAATTGCCCCGTTATAGTTAGTGCTGGCAACTATAACTCACGCGACCGCAATCCTCTGCTGATGCTAATACTGTATTTAGACACTTATTTGCCCATGTCTTCTTCCATACATTTTTAGCTATACATATATTACAAATATTTTTTTTTATAAAGACACATATGTCATCAGCAGAAGATTGCGGTCGCGTGAGTTATAGTTGCCAGCACTAACTATAACGGGGCAATTTCATTGGTTTTTTATCAGTAAAATTTCCGCTAACTATAACATGTGTGAAACCTATGGTTTTTTCAGTGAATTTGCAAGGTTTTTTAAATGCTAATTCCTAACTATAACGTGTGTGAAACCTATGGTTTTTTCAGTGAATTTGTATGGTTTTTTAAATGCTAAGTTACTTTACGCCATTCGAGGCGTGCGCGCCCACTTAACGCAGTGCGTTCCGTGCACGGTTTTTATCAACTTTAATAAGCCCTGTACATTTGGTGGCCTTCGGCCACCAAAAGCACAGGGGGTGGGGTCAATGTGGATAGTGTTTTTTTTATTTCGATTTTATAATTTCATGTTGCCAAAATATAGTTTTTTTACTGATGTAATAAGCCCTGCACATTTGGTGGCCTACGGCCACCAAAAGCACAGGGGGTGGGGTAAGTGTGGATAGTGTTTTTTTTATTTCTATTTTTTACCGTACGCTTACCGTAAGCGTACGGTAAGCGTACTCGGCGAAATTGCCGAAAAAAAAATAAAACCGTTTTTGCTCTTGGGGGATGTTTGGGGACTCCCTCAACATGACTATGTGGGAGGGAGTTGTCAAAACAGCCCCGTAACATGTTTTTGGGCATCATGTTTGATAAATAACACTCAGTGCGAGAGACAAAATGGCGGACGCCGCTTCCTGGTTTCGGCCGATTCGAATGTTTACTAAGATCTAAGAGCCAATCAGAATCGCGCTCGCGCACGCCACCGTACGCGTACGGTAAGCGTACGGTAAGCGTACCGTAAGCGGGCTCAGATATATATATTGATTTAAAGGCTATTTTCTCAGAATCTACTGAACAGATTTACACCAAACCTACAAAAGGCACTTCCTTGACATAGGGACTACCTCTCTGCCAAATTAATAGTAATTCTGTTCAGCCGTTCGGGCTGTAGCTCGTTCTAAAGGTCCTATGGAAAAATGCATGGGAAAAACGCGTTTTGGGACCCCCCTTTTATCTCAGCCCCCGCTTGACGAATCCCCCCGAGACTTTCAGGGTAGGAGCGGAGCGTAGCGCCCCACCTATTTTGAGAAATTCGCGAGGATTCATCGACCGGCGCCAAAGTTATTCAAAATAGAATGTTGCGGATTTCCTATGGAAAAGGGGTCCTAACTATAACTACCTACTGGCGACCGCCAGTAGGTAATATATATATATATATATATATATATATATATATATTCACTTAAAAAACCATAGGTTTCAGGTACGTTATAGTTAGGAATTAGCATTTAAAAAACCTTAGAAATTCACTGAAAAAACCATAGGATGCATCTTCTCACAATCTAATATAAGCTTTGATACACCCACTCTAAATTACATACAGCCACTCTCAAAACCATAGACACTCCAATACCAATAAGTACATACCCCATGACAGAGTCTTAGGTCTACACACCCATCCGCACACTCACCCGTACAGTCACTCATACTTATGGTCACTCTGAACAGGACTATCATATGTACTCATACAACTATATAGACACTCACACACCACTACTCATCCATAGAGGTACTCACACGTACTCAGTCATGCAAATAATTGATCACACTGCCATTTACTCACCTATACAGTTATACACACACTAGCTGAATTACTCATACAAATACTAGCACATTCTTATGCTCTTATAGAATCAATGATACAACCACACACTCATCCATACAGCCACTCACACAATCACACACGATCACTTATAGTCATTTCTGTACTCCAACATACATATATACTGCCGTTCACATATGTACTAAATCACACATGTACTAATGAAATATATATTCACTCACTAACACAACCATACACATATTCACCCACCCATACAGTACATCACAGACAAAGTCTTGAAACCATGCACCCAGTGAATCACCCACTCACACATCTATGCACAGAGTCACACACATCCAACCCACACAAACACTCAGGCACTCATACAGATACTCAGACAACCAAAAAATAACTCATATAGACACTCATATAGCTATTCACAAACCCATGCAGCCGCTTACACACCAACAGACAGACGCATACAGACATTCACTCAGTTCAGTCACTAACCCATGCATTCAGTAAGATACATTTAATCACTCACTTATACAGTCAGTAACGCACCTACTAAATCCTCCATACAGACACTTATACACCCACTCATTCCCCAATACAGTTTGGCATATATATAAAACAAAATTAAACTTTACAGAAACACACAGTCACTGGATGACATCATCAGTGATGTCATCAGTGATGTCATTTGAGATGTCATCAGTGATGTCACCAGTAATGTCACTGACCATGTCATGAGTGATGTAATATGTGATGTCATCAGCAGTGCATTGCGGGGGCGCGAGTTATAGTTAGCTGAACTAACTATAACAGGGGAATTTCAATGGTTTTGTACGAGGGAAATGTCCAGCTAACTATAACGCACCTGAAACCTATGGTTTTTTCTGTGAATTTCTAAGGTTTTTTTAAATGCTAATTCCTAACTATAACATATAAAGTGAATATATATATATATATACATATATATATTCACTGAAAAAACCATAGGTTTCACACACGTTATAGTTAGGAATTAGCATTTAAAAAACCTTAGAAATTCAGTGAAAAAACCATAGGTTTCACACATGTTATAGTTAGCTGGACATTTTACTCGTAAAAAACCAATGAAATTGCCCCGTTATAGTTAGTTCAGCTAACTATAACTCGCGCGCCCGCAATGCACTGCTGATGACGTCACATATTACATCACTCATGACATGGTCAGTGACATCACTCATGACATCACTGATGACATCTCAAATGACATCACTGATTTTTATATATTTTTTTTTATATATATTTTTTAAAATAAACATGTAAAATTTATTTCCAGATTTTTTTTTTTTTTTTTTTATTTTTTTTTATAGTACGCGTACCGTAAGCTCACGGTAAGCGTACGGTTTACGCAACGTCCGTAATCCATCTACGCTGCTTGCGTATAGTTACGTACTTTGCGTAGCCGCGCGTACTGCGCGTGGGACGCGTGCGCGCTTACGCCACACGCGCACGTTACGCGGAAGTGCCGGGGAGTGACTGTTATGCGCATGCGCGGAAGCGCGTGTCTTTTTTACACGCATGCGTACTTTTTGCCGTAAGCGTACCGTAAGCGTAACGTAAGCGTACGGTAGGTCATGTGATCATGAAACACAACTTTTGATTGGTTGAAACTACTTTCAGTTCTAGAACTCTCCTACACCACACCCATTCCCCTCATTTCTGCTTGTGATCCCTTGGGAGAAGGAGCTGGTTTGTCTTTGGGATACGATGGCAGAACAGCAGAGCTCTTCTGAGAGTGAGGCTAGCACCAGCAGCACTGTCTTGAGGCAGAGAGCGAGGAAAGTAAAGCCCTCTTATGTATGGGATTATTTTACTTTTCCTGAAGGCCAGCAAAAGGTGAATGCACCCTTAGTTACTTGCAAGCTGTGTCAGCGTGTACTTTCTAGAGGTAATCCTGACAGGAAGTATTCCTTTGGGAATCACACCATGATGAGGCACCTCAAGGATGTACACAAAAGGACACATGCTCTTCTTTTTGGAGGTAACTCTTCAGAAAGACGAGCCAGTACATCCACAGCAGCTCAGCCTGGACCATCACCTGCAGAGCTTACTCCTTCTTCTGCAGGTCAGGTGAGCCCTTCATCTGTGGGGGGAGAATCTCCTTTTGCTGGCCCTCTGGAAATGAACCTTCGATTTCGGAAGGTTGATATTCATTGCACATTTTGTAAAGCTCTAATTTGTTATAGGGAGACCAGTGTTTCCCTAGTGAACAACAAAATAGATCAGCACATTTGTAGCTTTGAATGATTTTCCCATGGTTCCTTTCCTCTGTCCCTGCATGAACACAACGGTTCTTTTAAGAGCCAACCTTATCTTTCATCTTTTTTTTACATATGTTTTTAAAAACTTTTTTTTTTTTTTTTTACCGTACGCGTACGGTAAGCGTACCTTTTTTTTTATTTTTTTAAAAAAACACTAAAAATCATTTATCACATTACAAGGTCCTTGAGAGACTACAATTATTACTATTGACTTACCATACTCACTCAAAAAAATATTTATTCATTTGTTTTTTTAAAAAATAGTTTTTAAAATGGTTGTAGTTTACGAAAAATTTTTATATCGATCTGAAAAAAAAGAAAAAAGTATTAATATTTTTAAACCATTTTATAATACAGTACACATATTTACATTTTTTACCAAAAAATATTTTTGCCTTATTTTTGCTGTTTTCAGAATATATTGCATTTCACTATGAATTGTGAAAGCAATTGCATTCATCATTTTACAGCGGGCAAAAAAAAATAACAATCTCAAAGATTGTATTAAAAAAGCCCAGAATCTCTTCTCACTTAAACTTATCATTACAGAAATGCATATTATTCTAAAAAAATATCATCTAAAAACAATACTTTTTTCTTTAAAATACCGTCTGATATTTTTGTTTCAGGAGTATAATCACAATATTATATCTCAAATAACTCCAAAATACATCTGATTTTATTTCCTTTAGGCCAAATAGTATTTTTTTTTTTTCCCTGGAATAAATTTCCAAGGGAAAACCATTAAAATTCTAAAGTTTAATCTGTCCAGATCTCACCGATTCTCTGTAACATTTTGGTTCACGAAAATTTTTTGAATAATTTATTTAGTCCACAATAGAATTGCTTACTTTTCCACATGGCCAAATAGTAATTTTTTAAATCATTTTTGTAAAAATTTCCAATGGCAGTCCAATAGCATTCCAAAATTTAAAATGTGCAGAAGTTACCGATTATCTCTAAATTATTGGTTTTTCAAAATTGCATTAAAAATTTAAAAAGTCCACATTACAATTGGTTATCTTTCCTTTAGGCCAAATGATAATTTTAAAAAATATTTTTTCTACAAAATTGCAATGGTAATCCAGTAAAATGGTAAAATTATTTTGTCCAGATCTTGCCAAGTCTCTCTAAAATTTAGGTTTCAGAAAGATTAGATAGGAATTTGCTAAATCAAAAGGCAAACGTTGTTTGAAAATCAATTGGGAATCATTACACAGTGTCCAGCCTTTTTCACATTTAAGATAAACTGTGTAATGTCCAGAAGTAACAGTAGGTCCATCATGGAAAATTATTGCAACAGTTACAAAAGTTTTTCCTGAAATTGATAATTGCTGTCCTGTAAACTTCTTTATTAAAGTATCCAATTTTGAACCATCAGCTCTACATCGTTGCATCATTAAAATTACATACTGTCCGTATTCCCTTAAAATTAATGTTGAAAACATGTCAGAATTACACTCACCACATTTCATGCTATGATTAGCATCTTTAACTAATTTTGCAAAAGTGACTGTTTTACTCTCTGGCAATGTCAAATAAATAAACCTTTCATTATCAACAATAGAGCCACATATATTATAACAATTTTCACAACTATGTTCCCATTTATAAGAGAGACCAAAAAAAATGTCAATGGGAACTCCTTCTTCTTCCACTACCTGAAGAAAATACATCAAAAATTCGTGTGCATCTTGCTGTTCATTTTGAGAAAACTGTGTTCGTCCTGAACATACATCTAAAAGTTTTCTAATGTCAGTAGCACTTTCTATTTGAGTTTTATCTTTACTCAGCTTTTGAAAAAGGAGACTGAGCTCTGAACAGAATCTTTTTCCCTGATTTACTATTATCTGCTCTTGCAAACTTTCCAGATAAAATGCAACATTCAGCACTACATTAGCGTAGCAGTTGACACCAGAGCTATTTTCAAAATGACATCCTACAACCTGTTCTTCATTTTCCTTATTCTTTTTGCTTGCAATTACATCACTCCTCTTTTTTTTCCTCTTCTCTACATCTTCATTACAGATATTCTCATTTCTCCTTTTACGAGAAACTACACGTTTCTCCAACACAGGATACTGACCTAAATGAGGAGCATAGCTTCTTCTTAATCTATTATACTCCTTTACACAGTTTGTATCAGCACTAACTTTTGAATCATCAAAGTCAATCATGAATAAACCTGATAATGTTTTGACTCGTGACAAAGCTACATATGCCATACCTTCTTTGAACACAGTTGAACCAATGTTCACAAATGCACAATCTACAGTCAATCCTTGAGACTTGTGGATAGTTACAGCATATGCTAGTGAAAACGGAAACTGCTTCCTACGTACATATAAGTCTTTCACAAGCATGAAACGAACTGAACAACGACAAATGTCTTTAACTTCCTCTATCTGATCAAATTTTATTTTTAAACATTCAATTCCATCTTTTTTCTGATAATTAATAAAACCCACAACTCTTCCCATCGCTCCATTCACTAAGCCTTTTTCAACATCCAAATTTCTCCTTAAAAACACTCTACAGTTCATGCAAACATATAGATTTTTTTCTAATCCTGCTGTTTTGGAGATATTCTTCTCTAGTGAGTCCAATTTATTTTTCAGTTTGCCTGTTACTGTGACAGTAATTCTTCCATCCTCAATTTTGTCCACTGCTTCCAATTTCCTGATGTCTTCATTTTCCAATTTCAAAAGCTCCTCATTAAATATTGAGCATTCACGTAGAGTTGGCATTAAGCAGATGACACTTTTGTTTTCTGCAATATTCTTGTATATTTTCTCTGCAACTATTTCTTCCTTTGGAAATAAGTTATGTAACAGCCGACTCTGTAATGCTTTTTTGCCAACTTCTGTGAGTAGTCCAATTCTGATATCTTTCAGAATACTTCCATATTCTTCATCGTTTGCTTGCCTCATATTAGTTGTAAGTTCCTTGTACTCAAAGAAGGACCAAATATTTGTATTTCCAATGCTTCCCAATGACTTCTTCGTGTCTTCATGTGTCACAGTATTAAACACTGGTTGTCCTTTAACTGGAGTAAGTTGCAAAAGATCCCCAAAAACTATGACGTGTTTTCCACCAAATAACACGTCATAGTCTGTCTTCAAAATTTGCTGCATTCTTAAATGCACAAAGGCAAGCATTAAGTTTGATACCATGCTCACCTCATCAATAATGAGAACTTGCATCTTCTTCAATACTCTTGACACTTCCAAGGATGCTTCTCCAGTTAGCTTGTTGAATTGTATTTTGTTCTCATGCTCCACTGGTAACATTAGCAAACGATGTAAGGTGATTCCTTTTATGTTATATGCTGCTAACCCAGTTGGAGCAGTAACCACACAAGACAAAGTAGAATCCGTTTTTTGCTTTAGGTATCTTCTGATGACTTTAATTAGGAAACTTTTTCCAGTGCCAGCTTGTCCGCTTACATACATCCTGATTGGATGAAATGATGTGCATGAGCACTCTTTTTTGATATGTAGAAATCCGTGATCAATTTTGTTTTTGATCTCTTCATAAATTTGTTGCTGCTCTTGATTCAGTTGTCTTTCCAAATTTTCTAAGTCTATAAATTCTTCTTGAGCTTGATTCATAGCCGTTTCCACTTCATTCATGGCTATTGATGCTTCATTTTCAACGATTGGTTGTCCTAGGGGATCTTGACTGTATGTTCCTGAACTTTGGCTGTCCTGAGAACTGTCTCTAGCTATTTCTGCTGCAATTGTAGTTTCCTGTTCAATTTCTTCATTTAACATTTGCAGATAAGTTGAGAATGTACTGCATTGTATGCTGTCTTTGCAAGCATTAAAAGAATCTTCATAGCTCTGGAATTCTCCCAGTAGTTCATCCTCTGTACGCCATGGTTTAAACAACTGTAAAAGAGCCAAGTAGTAAAATTCTTTCTTGTCGGTAGTGTCGCAACTCAGCTTCCGGTGATTTATCAAACTTCCTTTGGTTTGCTTCACCAAACATCCTTCTTCACCAACAACTTTATATTTTCCACTGTTGATGTCTTCTGCAGCTTTCCGTGAATAAATGTAGTTCTGCAGCACTTCATAGAGACACATGTTCTCCAGATGATGACTTCTCTTGGGATAATATGTGTCCAACATGTTTGTTTTCAATATGTCTGTACTTTCTGGGTCATTCTCAGCCAAATATTCAATTTCTCCAACAGATTTCAGTACCCGATTTCTCATTGCTGCAAGGCCTAAACTTGCCCAAATTATTCTTCTTGACTTCGAGTAGAGACTTGCAGAAGATAACCTATCTGAACATTCGTAGGATCCAATTTCTCGATGCGATAACATCTTCAAACTGAAACTGTACAGCTTCTTACTGACAGTCTTCTCGTGAGAAATCTCTTCCCACATTTCCTTCAATTCTGTTTTTTCTGATTTCGTAATGTAAGACGTTACATATCGAGCAACAGCAATGGAATTGTCAGCAACATACTGTATATCCATGTTAGCGTTCCACATGGATAAAATGACTGGGTTGTAGTCATTTATATTTTTTGATTCTTCTTTTCTTTTAAGGTTGTAGGTATTCTTAGGTGATTTTCTTGTGATAGTATGTCTCACAGCTGACATAAAACTGTTGACTCTTCCATTTGTAAGAACAGGTCTAGGAAATCCAAATCGACATTTAGTGTAGTATTTTTCTTTGCTCTTGTATTTCCGTCGACAGTATTTTCCACACCGATGACTTTGGAAACGTAGAACTTGCTCCTTTAACTTGTTCTCTTCTGTGCTTTTAGGTATAGCACATGTTGCATATTCTTCAATGTAAGATAACACTGCTTCATCAGTATCTGTTCCAAACTTTGGGGCATCCTTGATCCACAGCAGCATATGAATATGAGGAGCACCTCTTGCCTGGTACTCTTTTCTCCAAAAGAAATCCACTACTTCTCCAAGGGGTGGATTTTTTTTATTGCAGATGAAGGACATCATAGCCTCAAATCTATGATTGAAATATCTGCAAACATTAACCGGATCCAATGAGCACAGTTCTCCTGCTGTCTTGTATTCGATGTTTTCAATGTTTGAATTGGCCTCTCGTAGAAAATCCAGTAAATCATCCCAAGCGTACTCGGCGCAGCTTAGGGTAAGGAACCATGTTGGTGTTCCTAAATTGCGTAACATGCATTTTAGTTCACCATGGCGTCGGTACCAATATTCATTTGTCCCACGCTGACAAGCCATCAGATTGATCAGTTGTGTTTCCAAATGATCATCTCGGTGCTGCACTTTCTCCATAAAATCCTTAGCAGACACATTTTGTAAATGTACTCCACTTTTTAAAATGTGATTTACTGCATAAGACAGTGCAGACAAGTCGCTTTCAAATAAAAGATGGAACAAATAAGGGATACTTTGTCGAAATCTGGGATCTTCAGCATATAGTCTTGTAGTCCGATACTCAGAAGCTGGAATCTGTTCCGGACGTTCATCGTATCGTCCTCCTTTTCCTTTAGGAAACAGCTGGGGAAAACATCGAGCTTCCAAGCTCTCCTCCCATACACTCACGGGATTTCCTTTTGCTTTCTTCATCTGAAAGAGATCAATATTGTCTCCCATAACTTCTTTCGAATGGAGAGGATGTATGCTAAAATGTTCATAAATTTCTTCTTCCTTTGACTTGTCCACTTTTTCAATTTGTCCAGTTGGTGTTTCTGTGTCTCCTTGTAAATCTTCTTCTTCTTCTTCTTCTTCTATATAAATTGATTCATACCATTTGTTATTTTTTTTCAAATACAAATTTGCTCTTTGTACTTTCCGCACATCTACCAGCTCCTGCCAAATCTTCTTATTCTTTGTAGGGACACCATTAACCAGAATAATTAATGGTTCAGTTTCCAAAGTATCTGCATCAATAGTTTCCATATTTTTTTTCAAATCCAAGGGCAAATACACCACTCTACCTTTTAAACCTCTCAGTAAATCTGAAGGAGGTAATTTACCAGTTTTGGGCTCCATACGTACTATGGTCTGGAACGGATGAACACATTGAATGAGTATAGACTCATATGTATTTAATTCAGAAAGTTCAGCAGGAATAGCATCCAATTCTAAATTATTATGTACAGCTCTGGTCGGCATTCTATTTTCCTCTAACTTGTTGTAGCAGTATTTACAAATACGCTGATCTTCACCCAATTCAAAACAATTTTCAAGAAATATATATGTGGCAAAATCCATCCACTTATAATTATCTTCATTTTCACTCTTTCTGTAGAGATCAACATTCCTAGTTTGTTTTCTATAATGAGTTCTGCGGCAACAAATACAAGTAACATTTGGTCTTTCATTAGAGACTATTGCAAATTTTGTTATGTGATCATTAAATGTCTTACTTACACAAGGTTCTACATTCTCTTCCACTTCTGCCTCATTTACTGTGTCCTTCTCTGCACTGTTTTGTTCAGGACCAAAGTAACAAAACTGAATTTCATCAACAACCTTCTCTACATCTGATACCGTTCCTCGGAACAGAGCCCTATTCAATTCATTTAACTGTATTGCTGGACTTTTGGCAAAATACAACCGTCTCACAAACTTTCTCATTTCAGTATGATGAACAGCCAGCATCCTAAAATGATGGAAAACACTATTGCACACTTTTCTAGATAGACAAGCAAGAGAATGACCCTGCAAACCAGTATTCTCTCTCACTCTGCATGGATCCAGACTTTGAAGCACCTTAATCTTTTGTTTTACACTTTTTTTACTATATTCTCTTAGAAACTCTCGAAATCTGTCAATAGATTCCTGACGCACAGTGCAAATACTACTACAATTCCAAGTGTACACTGGGGCTTTAGGACGTCTCCGCATTGCCTCATCTGCCATCACTTGTACCTCATCTCTTGGAACCATTATCTCCTTCTCCATTATGCAACCATTTTTTACTTCGTATGAACGACCTCTGGTGTCAACTGCATGCAGCAAACTATTACTTTGAAAATAGCTTTCTTCATTAAAAAAAGGTTCACTACTTGAACTATGCATCCACTTTCCTAAAAACACTTTACAAAAGTTTGTTCTGTTCACTACTCTTTTGCTTTTGCTTTGTGATTTCAGTACATTAACCATTTTATCTAATGTACGCATCCTATTCAAAATTAATATGAATAGTTTCCTTTTTAATTCTAATGCTTTTGCTGCAATGGCTTCAATTTCTTTTTTTCTCTTGTAATATTTAGCCTTTTGCTTATATTTCTTTATATCCTTTATCAAATTGGACATAACTCTTCTCTGAAACATTTTTCTACGTATCTCTTTAAATGCTGTTTTTCTGTTTATGTTAAACTTTTCAATTGCAGAAGGTATATTTGCATTAACTAAATCCTCAATTTTTTGCTGTTCTGTAGGTTTTGTTACATTTTTCCGAGAACAGACATTTTGTACATTTTTCTTTGTTTTGAATATTTTGTTTAGGAATTGTTTTTTTTGCTTACCAGAAGATTTTTTCTTTTTCCCAACATCAGCATCTTCTACTAACTTTGGTCCTCCAGTTGTCTTCAAATATAGTTTTTTTTTTAGCGTTTTTTGAACTCGAGATTTTGTAGGCATCTTAAATTTTGTTCACTGTTCTTCAGCAATACCTGAAAAAAACTAAAAAAAAATCCTTTATTGTATTTAAATATATTACTACATTTCTTTTCACAATAGTCACAAAACGAAATTTCTTTGCCATTTTGAATGCACACAAACTGCTCTTTTTTTTAAATTTATTTAAATGCACATGTCCAAGCTGTTTTTTTTTTTCAGACCACCACCGTGTGTATTCTCTGTGACTGCCTACACTCCAGCAGGGGCAACCAGCCTTAGTGATGCTGAATGTATTTGCATTACAGACTTAAACCTGAAAACCCCACTCGCTTCTAATTACTGTGCATGACTATACATGGCAAGCACATGGGTGTGTGCTAAGCCTCTGCTTCTTCCCCCAAAAATTCGCTCCTCTTTTCCATCTACTGCAACTGTGAAATCACCAGAGCAAGACGCAATAAATTTCTGCCTATAATTCTTCTATGCACACAGAGTCATGTTTTCACATTAGTCCCAAAACGAAATTTCTTTGCCAATTTGAAAGCACACTGACTGCTCTTTTTTTTTCGGGCCAAGTGAAAATCACTTTTTACAATTGGAAATGACTTTTACAGACTGACACATTATGAAACCACTTTTTTAGATTTATTTAAATGCACATGTCCAAGCTGTTTTTTCAGACCACCACCGTGTGTATTCTCTGTGACTGCCTACACTCCAGCAGGGGCAACCAGCCTTAGTGATGCTGAATGTATTTGCATTACAGACTTAAACCTGAAAACCCCACTCGCTTCTAATTACTGTGCATGACTATACATGGCAAGCACATGGGTGTGTGCTAAGCCTCTGCTTCTTCCCCCAAAAATTCGCTCCTCTTTTCCATCTACTGCAACTGTGAAATCACCAGAGCAAGACGCAATACATTTCTGCCTATAATTCTTCTATGCACACAGAGTCATGTTTTCACATTAGTGCCAAAACGAAATTTCTTTGCCAATTTGAAAGCACACTTACTGCTCTTTTTTTTTTGGGCCAAGTGAAAATCTCTTTTTACACTTTGAAATCACTTTTACAGACTGACACATTCTGAAACCTTTTTTTTAAATTTATTTAAATGCACATGTCCAAGCTGTTTTTTTTTCAGACCCCCACCGTGTGTATTCTCTGTGACTGCCTACACTCCAGCAGGGGCAACCAGCCTTAGTGATGCTGAATGTATTTGCATTACAGACTTAAACCTGAAAACCCCACTCGCTTCTAATTACTGTGCATGACTATACATGGCAAGCACATGGGTGTGTGCTAAGCCTCTGCTTCTTCCCCCAAAAATTCGCTCCTCTTTTCCATCTACTGCAACTGTGAAATCACCAGAGCAAGACGCAATACATTTCTGCCTATAATTCTTCTATGCACACAGAGTCATGTTTTCACATTAGTGCCAAAACAAAATTTCTTTGCCAATTTGAAAGCACACTTACTGCTCTTTTTTTTTTGGGCCAAGTGAAAATCTCTTTTTACACTTTGAAATCACTTTTACAGACTGACACATTCTGAAACCTTTTTTTTAAATTTATTTAAATGCACATGTCCAAGCTGTTTTTTTTTCAGACCACCACCGTGTGTATTCTCTGTGACTGCCTACACTCCAGCAGGGGCAACCAGCCTTAGTGATGCTGAATGTATTTGCATTACAGACTTAAACCTGAAAACCCCACTCGCTTCTAATTACTGTGCATGACTATACATGGCAAGCACATGGGTGTGTGGTAAGCCTCTGCTTCTTCCCCCAAAAATTCGCTCCTCTTTTCCATCTACTGCAACTGTGAAATCACCAGAGCAAGACGCAATAAATTTCTGCCTATAATTCTTCTATGCACACAGAGTCATGTTTTCACATTAGTGCCAAAACGAAATTTCTTTGCCAATTTGAAAGCACACTTACTGCTCTTTTTTTTTTGGGCCAAGTGAAAATCTCTTTTTACACTTTGAAATCACTTTTACAGACTGACACATTCTGAAACCTTTTTTTTAAATTTATTTAAATGCACATGTCCAAGCTGTTTTTTTTTCAGACCACCACCGTGTGTATTCTCTGTGACTGCCTACACTCCAGCAGGGGCAACCAGCCTTAGTGATGCTGAATGTATTTGCATTACAGACTTAAACCTGAAAACCCCACTCGCTTCTAATTACTGTGCATGACTATACATGGCAAGCACATGGGTGTGTGCTAAGCCTCTGCTTCTTCCCCCAAAAATTCGCTCCTCTTTTCCATCTACTGCAACTGTGAAATCACCAGAGCAAGACGCAATAAATTTCTGCCTATAATTCTTCTATGCACACAGAGTCATGTTTTCACATTAGTGCCAAAACGAAATTTCTTTGCCAATTTGAAAGCACACTTACTGCTCTTTTTTTTTTGGGCCAAGTGAAAATCTCTTTTTACACTTTGAAATCACTTTTACAGACTGACACATTCTGAAACCTTTTTTTTAAATTTATTTAAATGCACATGTCCAAGCTGTTTTTTTTTCAGACCACCACCGTGTTTATTCTCTGTGACTGCCTACACTCCAGCAGGAGCAACCAGCCTTAGTGATGCTGAATGTATTTGCATTACAGACTTAAACCTGAAAACCCCACTCGCTTCGAATTACTGTGCATGACTATACATGGCAAGCACATGGGTGTGTGCTAAGCCTCTGCTTCTTCCCCCCAAAATTCGCTCCTCTTTTCCATCTACTGCAACTGTGAAATCACCAGAGCAAGACGCAATAAATTTCTACCTATAATTCTTCTATGCACACAGAGTCATGTTTTCACATTAGTGCCAAAACGAAATTTCTTTGCCAATTTGAAAGCACACTTACTGCTCTTTTTTTTTTGGGCCAAGTGAAAATCTCTTTTTACACTTTGAAATCACTTTTACAGACTGACACATTCTGAAACCTTTTTTTTAAATTTATTTAAATGCACATGTCCAAGCTGTTTTTTTTTCAGACCACCACCGTGTGTATTCTCTGTGACTGCCTACACTCCAGCAGGGGCAACCAGCCTTAGTGATGCTGAATGTATTTGCATTACAGACTTAAACCTGAAAACCCCACTCGCTTCTAATTACTGTGCATGACTATACATGGCAAGCACATGGGTGTGTGCTAAGCCTCTGCTTCTTCCCCCAAAAATTCGCTCCTCTTTTCCATCTACTGCAACTGTGAAATCACCAGAGCAAGACGCAATAAATTTCTGCCTATAATTCTTCTATGCACACAGAGTCATGTTTTCACATTAGTGCCAAAACGAAATTTCTTTGCCAATTTGAAAGCACACTTACTGCTCTTTTTTTTTTGGGCCAAGTGAAAATCTCTTTTTACACTTTGAAATCACTTTTACAGACTGACACATTCTGAAACCTTTTTTTTAAATTTATTTAAATGCACATGTCCAAGCTGTTTTTTTTTCAGACCACCACCGTGTTTATTCTCTGTGACTGCCTACACTCCAGCAGGAGCAACCAGCCTTAGTGATGCTGAATGTATTTGCATTACAGACTTAAACCTGAAAACCCCACTCGCTTCTAATTACTGTGCATGACTATACATGGCAAGCACATGGGTGTGTGCTAAGCCTCTGCTTCTTCCCCCAAAAATTCGCTCCTCTTTTCCATCTACTGCAACTGTGAAATCACCAGAGCAAGACGCAATAAATTTCTGCCTATAATTCTTCTATGCACACAGAGTCATGTTTTCACATTAGTCCCAAAACGAAATTTCTTTGCCAATTTGAAAGCACACTTACTGCTCTTTTTTTTTCGGGCCAAGTGAAAATCTCTTTTACAGACTGACACATTATGAATCCACCATGTGTAACTACAACAAAAACAATTCCCATTTCTATTATTCATTTCTTAAGTTACCACATACATCCCCTCTCAAACTGTAAACTCACCTTTAAAATTAGTTAGTTGTGAAAGAAATGTGACACTCAAACAGCAGATTATCAGAGCCAGGATCTCTGTTGTGTTCACCTCTCTCCTCTCAGCAGAACCAGATAATGGCAAACTTTCCCTCTATTTTTCCACACATATACATGTAAGTTTCAAATCTCAGTGCTTCCCCCTTTTTTTCAAATGTAATGACACATTTCTATTGGTTGAAAACCAACCCTTTTCCAAAAGTACCCTGCCCCCAACTTGACTTCTGCCTAGTACCCTTCCCCCAACTTGACTTCTGCCTGCTACCATAGCAACAGCTCATGGAACACTGCTGTGTGCAGTTAGGTCAGAAGTTCGACACACAATGTTTCAATTCCACAGAGCAAGAGTGCTTGACTTTTCAATCCTAACAGCAAATCCATAGTACTGTTCTTTGGTTACACATTTTTTTGTACCAATACAAAACATGCTTCTATTAATTTTCACATACAGCCTAGTTTTTTTTCTAGAATGGTATGAAACAGCCAATCAGTTCTTTTTGTTTTGTAAAAAATATGTATGCCTCCATTTCCAAACTGTCTTTCTTTTCATATTGCCATTCTACTGAAAGACACCTCCTGAGTGCATCCAGTTCTCCTTTGAAGATGTTCACAGTGTGGATTGTAGGGCACAGCTATGTCTTCTGGAGTGAAAAGTTTGCAGAGAAAACAGATATGGTGAGAGACCTTGCTTTGCCAAATGTAGACATTAAATGGATTGGTCAGAGAGGGTTAAAGTGGCACCAATTGATGCCATTGGTGAAATCCTTCATGCAAATCCAACACCCTGACCTCATAATAGTGCACTGTGGTGGCAATGACCTAGGCACTTTGACTGGGGTAGGTCTGGAAATGCTTATGAAGGACACCTTTGCACAACTGTTTACACTTTTCCCTAAAACTGCCTTTGTGTTTTCCAACATATGCCAAAGGCAAAAATGGAACTGGTCCAATCATTTCTGTCCACAGATTGACAAAGCAAGAAAGCACGTCAACAAATCTGTTTCTGCTTTCCTCCGTGACTATGGTATGGGTGCCATTTACCACAACAACTTGCGTTACGACATGCAAGACATTTATAGAGGAGATGGTGTGCACTTCAATGATGAAGGGAACAGAGTCTTCCTCTTGAACCTTAGACTCTGCATCGGTACTTACTTGTAGGTACCACTAAAAAAATGACTCCATAAACACAACAGCTCTTTTTAGAGCTCCCTAATTTCTAAACTCTTAAATCTGATTTTCATTTATTTATTATTTTTTTTTACCGTACGCTTACCGTAAGCTTACCGTACGCGTACCCCGTGATTTTTTTTAAAATCATTAAATGTTTTTTTTGTACTTTTCTGTCCTTCTTTGACCCCCTTACAATTGTTAGGGGGTCTGTAACTCTCCTCATTGCCCCCTTTCCTTGTTTTCACTCTTTTTTTTCAGAGTGAAATACACAAAATGGCGGCCGCCGCTTCCTGGTTTCGGCCGATTCGAATGTTTACTAAGATCTAAGAGCCAATCAGAATCGCGCTCGCGCACGCCACCGTACGCTTACCGTAAGCGTACGGTAAGCGTACCGTAAGCTGGCTCAGATATATATATTGATTTAAAGGCTATTTTCTCAGGAACTACTGAACAGATTTACACCAGACCTACAAAAGGCACTTCCTTGACCTAGGGACTACCTCTCTGCCAAATTTTGAGTAATTCTGTTCAGCCGTTCGGGCTGTAGCTCGTTCTAAAGGTCCTATGGAAAAATGCATGGGAAAAACGCGTTTTGGGACCCCCCTTTTATCTCAGCCCCCGCTTGACGAATCCCCCCGAGACTTTCAGGGTAGGAGCGGAGCGTAGCGCCCCACCTATTTTGAGAAATTTGGGAGGATTCATCGACCGGCGCCAAAGTTATTCAAAATAGAATGTTGAGGTTTTCCTATGGAAACGTGGTCCTAACTATAACTACCTACTGGCGACCGCCAGTAGGTAATATATATATATATATATATATATATATATATATATATATATATATATTTATATATATATATATTCACATTGCTCATCTCTGTGACTTCCAAGTCTTGACCTCTGTTGCTTAGCTGACACTTGGGTACAGGGAAATTCAGATTACATTTTGCATGAACTATTACCAGATAACTATTAGATCTTGAGAGGTGCTCAACTGAATAAACCCAGAAAACCAAAAGCAGGGTAGCTGTTCTTTGTAAGAAGAACATATATAATAAACATTTTCAAAGTAGATTTCAAGGAGAGGTTTGTGCATGCAAATGGAAAACTGGGAACATAACAATAAACTTGCTTTGATTTTATCGCCTCTCCACTACACCACACACAATTTTCTGCCTTAGTCTCCACTTCCAATAAAGAAGGTATAGGACGGACCACCCTTCATAATGCTCAACATTGTTATTGTTCTGGGCACCTCCAACTATCATTTAGAAAGCCCAGTTGTGTTTTAAAAAAGCTCAAGATTGTTGATTACCTGGTTAAACACTTAGAAGGTCCCAATAGCGAGACCTATTGGCTATGCCAATGCTTGTTTTTAAATGGTGTAAAGCCGTTCAGAAGTTCCTGAAAAATTAGAAAAAGAAAATGTTTGACATCTGTCCTCCATAGGAAACTTTAGACAAAGCTCTAGCCGGAACTGCTGAACGGAATTACACCAAATTTGGCAAAAAAAAAAAAAATATATATATATATATATATATATATATATATATATATATATTATCTACTGGCAGTCGCCAGTAGATAGTTATAGTTAGGACCCTCTTACCATAGGCAATCCGCATCATTCTATTTTGAATAACTTTGGTGCCGGTCGACGAATCCTCACAAAACTTTCAAAATAGTTGGGGCGTTGAGCTCCGCTCCTACCCTGAAAGTCTCGGGGGGATTCGTCAAGCGGGGGCTGAGATAAAAGCGGGGTCCCAAAACGCGTTTTCCCATGCATTTTTCCATAGGACCTTTAGACAGAGCTACAGCCCGAATGAAATGAAATTTGGCAGAGAGGTAGTTCTCAGGTCAAGGAAGTGCCTTTTGTAGGTTTGGTGTAAATCTGTTCAGTAGATTCTGAGAAAATAGCCTTTAAATCAATATATATATCTGAGCCAGCTTACGGTGCGCTTACGGTGCGCTTACCGTACGCGTACGGTGACGTGCGCGAGCGCGATTCTGATTGGCCGTTAGATCTTAGTAAACATTCGAATCGGTCGAAACCAGGAAGTAGCGGCCGCCATTTTCTCTCTCGCACTCTGACAGGGGGTTGAAAAACAAAGTGCAAAAACATGTAAAGGGGCTGTTTAGACAGCTCCCAAGCACCTAGCCATGTCGAGGGAGTCCCCAACTATCCCCCAAGTGAAAAAAGGCAATTTTATTTTTTTAGAAAATTTCGCCGATTATGCTTACCGTACGCGTACGGTAATAAATATTAAAAAAAAAAAATATATCCACATTCTCCCCACCCGTGTGCAAATGGTGCCCGAAGGTCACCATATGTGCATGGCTTATTACACCAAAACCAAACATATATTTTACCTGTCACAACGATGCTCATCATATGTCCTCCATGTGCGCACGGTGCGCGAAGCGCATCGTGCGTTCATGGCCCATCTAGCGTAACGTGGGCACGCGGTGCGCGAAGCGCACCGTGCGCGCACGGAACGAACTGCGTTAAGTGGGCGCGCACACCACAAATGGCGTAAAGTAACTTAGCATTTAAAAAACCGTACAAATTCACTGAAAAAACCATAGGTTTCACACACGTTATAGTTAGGAATTAGCATTTAAAAAACCTTGCAAATTCACTGAAAAAACCATAGGTTTCACACATGTTATAGTTAGCTGGACATTTTACTGATAAAAAACCAATGAAATTCCCCCGTTATAGTTACTGTAGGCAACTATAACTCACGCGACCGTAATCCTCTGCTGATGACATATGTGTCTTTATGAAAAAAAAATATTTGTAATATATGTATAGCTAAAATTTAATGGAAGAAGACATGGGCAAATAAGTGTCTAAATACAGTATTAGCATCAGCAGAGGATTGCGGTCGCGTGAGTTATAGTTGCCTACAGTAACTATAACGGGGGAATTTCATTGGTTTTTTATCAGAAAAATGTCCAGCTAACTATAACATGTGTGAAACCTATGGTTTTTTCAGTGAATATATATATATATATATATATATCCAAAACAAGAGTTGCCCCCAAGATGAAGCCACATCACAGCGTGTTAATCCATTTATTCCAAGGATTCTATCAGCCTGGTTACAGCACACAAATATTGCCAAACGCGTTTCGGGCGTGACACCGCCCTTGATCACTGGCATAGGAGACCCAACAACTCGAGCAGTCCACCTGAGCACAATTTAATGTCCCGCCCATGTGGGCGTGTGCTATAGAGGATTCTGGTAAGTGTAGTCCGCTCTTTTTATATTTTAACCCCAGTGGGTGATGTGGGCCCCCGGAAAAATGAACAGTCTTACCCATGTGGGTATGCGCTGCAGCGCGGCTTGAAGTTGATTTCATCCTCCTCGGAATGGACACGCTGTTCCTGTAGTGCCTCTTAGTATCCTGCACTACGGACCTGCATGTTACGCAGTGGGGCCTCACCGCGACCGGGCCGGCCGCTATACATCCAAAACAAGAGTTGCCCCCAAGATGAAGCCACATCACAGCGTGTTAATCCATTTATTCCAAGGATTCTATCAGCCTGGTTACAGCACACAAATATTGCCAAACGCGTTTCGGGCGTGACACCGCCCTTGATCACTGGCATAGGAGACCCAACAACTCGAGCAGTCCACCTGAGCACAATTTAATGTCCCGCCCATGTGGGCGTGTGCTATAGAGGATTCTGGTAAGTGTAGTCCGCTCTTTTTATATTTTAACCCCAGTGGGTGATGTGGGCCCCCGGAAAAATGAACAGTCTTACCCATGTGGGTATGCGCTGCAGCGCGGCTTGAAGTTGATTTCATCCTCCTCGGAATGGACACGCTGTTCCTGTAGTGCCTCTTAGTATCCTGCACTACGGACCTGCATGTTACGCAGTGGGGCCTCACCGCGACCGGGCCGGCCGCTATACATCCAAAACAAGAGTTGCCCCCAAGATGAAGCCACATCACAGCGTGTTAATCCATTTATTCCAAGGATTCTATCAGCCTGGTTACAGCACACAAATATTGCCAAACGCGTTTCGGGCGTGACACCGCCCTTGATCACTGGCATAGGAGACCCAACAACTCGAGCAGTCCACCTGAGCACAATTTAATGTCCCGCCCATGTGGGCGTGTGCTATAGAGGATTCTGGTAAGTGTAGTCCGCTCTTTTTATATTTTAACCCCAGTGGGTGATGTGGGCCCCCGGAAAAATGAACAGTCTTACCCATGTGGGTATGCGCTGCAGCGCGGCTTGAAGTTGATTTCATCCTCCTCGGAATGGACACGCTGTTCCTGTAGTGCCTCTTAGTATCCTGCACTACGGACCTGCATGTTACGCAGTGGGGCCTCACCGCGACCGGGCCGGCCGCTATACATCCAAAACAAGAGTTGCCCCCAAGATGAAGCCACATCACAGCGTGTTAATCCATTTATTCCAAGGATTCTATCAGCCTGGTTACAGCACACAAATATTGCCAAACGCGTTTCGGGCGTGACACCGCCCTTGATCACTGGCATAGGAGACCCAACAACTCGAGCAGTCCACCTGAGCACAATTTAATGTCCCGCCCATGTGGGCGTGTGCTATAGAGGATTCTGGTAAGTGTAGTCCGCTCTTTTTATATTTTAACCCCAGTGGGTGATGTGGGCCCCCGGAAAAATGAACAGTCTTACCCATGTGGGTATGCGCTGCAGCGCGGCTTGAAGTTGATTTCATCCTCCTCGGAATGGACACGCTGTTCCTGTAGTGCCTCTTAGTATCCTGCACTACGGACCTGCATGTTACGCAGTGGGGCCTCACCGCGACCGGGCCGGCCGCTATACATCCAAAACAAGAGTTGCCCCCAAGATGAAGCCACATCACAGCGTGTTAATCCATTTATTCCAAGGATTCTATCAGCCTGGTTACAGCACACAAATATTGCCAAACGCGTTTCGGGCGTGACACCGCCCTTGATCACTGGCATAGGAGACCCAACAACTCGAGCAGTCCACCTGAGCACAATTTAATGTCCCGCCCATGTGGGCGTGTGCTATAGAGGATTCTGGTAAGTGTAGTCCGCTCTTTTTATATTTTAACCCCAGTGGGTGATGTGGGCCCCCGGAAAAATGAACAGTCTTACCCATGTGGGTATGCGCTGCAGCGCGGCTTGAAGTTGATTTCATCCTCCTCGGAATGGACACGCTGTTCCTGTAGTGCCTCTTAGTATCCTGCACTACGGACCTGCATGTTACGCAGTGGGGCCTCACCGCGACCGGGCCGGCCGCTATACATCCAAAACAAGAGTTGCCCCCAAGATGAAGCCACATCACAGCGTGTTAATCCATTTATTCCAAGGATTCTATCAGCCTGGTTACAGCACACAAATATTGCCAAACGCGTTTCGGGCGTGACACCGCCCTTGATCACTGGCATAGGAGACCCAACAACTCGAGCAGTCCACCTGAGCACAATTTAATGTCCCGCCCATGTGGGCGTGTGCTATAGAGGATTCTGGTAAGTGTAGTCCGCTCTTTTTATATTTTAACCCCAGTGGGTGATGTGGGCCCCCGGAAAAATGAACAGTCTTACCCATGTGGGTATGCGCTGCAGCGCGGCTTGAAGTTGATTTCATCCTCCTCGGAATGGACACGCTGTTCCTGTAGTGCCTCTTAGTATCCTGCACTACGGACCTGCATGTTACGCAGTGGGGCCTCACCGCGACCGGGCCGGCCGCTATACATCCAAAACAAGAGTTGCCCCCAAGATGAAGCCACATCACAGCGTGTTAATCCTCGGAATGGAGGTCCGTAGTGCAGGATACTAAGAGGCACTACAGGAACAGCGTGTCCATTCCGAGGAGGATGAAATCAACTTCAAGCCGCGCTGCAGCGCATACCCACATGGGTAAGACTGTTCATTTTTCCGGGGGCCCACATCACCCACTGGGGTTAAAATATAAAAAGAGCGGACTACACTTACCAGAATCCTCTATAGCACACGCCCACATGGGCGGGACATTAAATTGTGCTCAGTTGGACTGCTCGAGTTGTTGGGTCTCCTATGCCAGTGATCAAGGGCGGTGTCACGCCCGAAACGCGTTTGGCAATATTTGTGTGCTGTAACCAGGCTGATAGAATCCTTGGAATAAATGGATTAACACGCTGTGATGTGGCTTCATCTTGGGGGCAACTCTTGTTTTGGATGTATAGCGGCCGGCCCGGTCGCGGTGAGGCCCCACTGCGTAACATGCAGGTCCGTAGTGCAGGATACTAAGAGGCACTACAGGAACAGCGTGTCCATTCCGAGGAGGATGAAATCAACTTCAAGCCGCGCTGCAGCGCATACCCACATGGGTAAGACTGTTCATTTTTCCGGGGGCCCACATCACCCACTGGGGTTAAAATATAAAAAGAGCGGACTACACTTACCAGAATCCTCTATAGCACACGCCCACATGGGCGGGACATTAAATTGTGCTCAGGTGGACTGCTCGAGTTGTTGGGTCTCCTATGCCAGTGATCAAGGGCGGTGTCACGCCCGAAACGCGTTTGGCAATATTTGTGTGCTGTAACCAGGCTGATAGAATCCTTGGAATAAATGGATTAACACGCTGTGATGTGGCTTCATCTTGGGGGCAACTCTTGTTTTGGATGTATAGCGGCCGGCCCGGTCGCGGTGAGGCCCCACTGCGTAACATGCAGGTCCGTAGTGCAGGATACTAAGAGGCACTACAGGAACAGCGTGTCCATTCCGAGGAGGATGAAATCAACTTCAAGCCGCGCTGCAGCGCATACCCACATGGGTAAGACTGTCCATTTTTCCGGGGGCCCACATCACCCACTGGGGTTAAAATATAAAAAGAGCGGACTACACTTACCAGAATCCTCTATAGCACACGCCCACATGGGCGGGACATTAAATTGTGCTCAGGTGGACTGCTCGAGTTGTTGGGTCTCCTATGCCAGTGATCAAGGGCGGTGTCACGCCCGAAACGCGTTTGGCAATATTTGTGTGCTGTAACCAGGCTGATAGAATCCTTGGAATAAATGGATTAACACGCTGTGATGTGGCTTCATCTTGGGGGCAACTCTTGTTTTGGATGTATAGCGGCCGGCCCGGTCGCGGTGAGGCCCCACTGCGTAACATGCAGGTCCGTAGTGCAGGATACTAAGAGGCACTACAGGAACAGCGTGTCCATTCCGAGGAGGATGAAATCAACTTCAAGCCGCGCTGCAGCGCATACCCACATGGGTAAGACTGTTCATTTTTCCGGGGGCCCACATCACCCACTGGGGTTAAAATATAAAAAGAGCGGACTACACTTACCAGAATCCTCTATAGCACACGCCCACATGGGCGGGACATTAAATTGTGCTCAGGTGGACTGCTCGAGTTGTTGGGTCTCCTATGCCAGTGATCAAGGGCGGTGTCACGCCCGAAACGCGTTTGGCAATATTTGTGTGCTGTAACCAGGCTGATAGAATCCTTGGAATAAATGGATTAACACGCTGTGATGTGGCTTCATCTTGGGGGCAACTCTTGTTTTGGATGTATAGCGGCCGGCCCGGTCGCGGTGAGGCCCCACTGCGTAACATGCAGGTCCGTAGTGCAGGATACTAAGAGGCACTACAGGAACAGCGTGTCCATTCCGAGGAGGATGAAATCAACTTCAAGCCGCGCTGCAGCGCATACCCACATGGGTAAGACTGTTCATTTTTCCGGGGGCCCACATCACCCACTGGGGTTAAAATATAAAAAGAGCGGACTACACTTACCAGAATCCTCTATAGCACACGCCCACATGGGCGGGACATTAAATTGTGCTCAGGTGGACTGCTCGAGTTGTTGGGTCTCCTATGCCAGTGATCAAGGGCGGTGTCACGCCCGAAACGCGTTTGGCAATATTTGTGTGCTGTAACCAGGCTGATAGAATCCTTGGAATAAATGGATTAACACGCTGTGATGTGGCTTCATCTTGGGGGCAACTCTTGTTTTGGATGTATAGCGGCCGGCCCGGTCGCGGTGAGGCCCCACTGCGTAACATGCAGGTCCGTAGTGCAGGATACTAAGAGGCACTACAGGAACAGCGTGTCCATTCCGAGGAGGATGAAATCAACTTCAAGCCGCGCTGCAGCGCATACCCACATGGGTAAGACTGTTCATTTTTCCGGGGGCCCACATCACCCACTGGGGTTAAAATATAAAAAGAGCGGACTACACTTACCAGAATCCTCTATAGCACACGCCCACATGGGCGGGACATTAAATTGTGCTCAGGTGGACTGCTCGAGTTGTTGGGTCTCCTATGCCAGTGATCAAGGGCGGTGTCACGCCCGAAACGCGTTTGGCAATATTTGTGTGCTGTAACCAGGCTGATAGAATCCTTGGAATAAATGGATTAACACGCTGTGATGTGGCTTCATCTTGGGGGCAACTCTTGTTTTGGATGTATAGCGGCCGGCCCGGTCGCGGTGAGGCCCCACTGCGTAACATGCAGGTCCGTAGTGCAGGATACTAAGAGGCACTACAGGAACAGCGTGTCCATTCCGAGGAGGATGAAATCAACTTCAAGCCGCGCTGCAGCGCATACCCACATGGGTAAGACTGTTCATTTTTCCGGGGGCCCACATCACCCACTGGGGTTAAAATATAAAAAGAGCGGACTACACTTACCAGAATCCTCTATAGCACACGCCCACATGGGCGGGACATTAAATTGTGCTCAGGTGGACTGCTCGAGTTGTTGGGTCTCCTATGCCAGTGATCAAGGGCGGTGTCACGCCCGAAACGCGTTTGGCAATATTTGTGTGCTGTAACCAGGCTGATAGAATCCTTGGAATAAATGGATTAACACGCTGTGATGTGGCTTCATCTTGGGGGCAACTCTTGTTTTGGATGTATAGCGGCCGGCCCGGTCGCGGTGAGGCCCCACTGCGTAACATGCAGGTCCGTAGTGCAGGATACTAAGAGGCACTACAGGAACAGCGTGTCCATTCCGAGGAGGATGAAATCAACTTCAAGCCGCGCTGCAGCGCATACCCACATGGGTAAGACTGTTCATTTTTCCGGGGGCCCACATCACCCACTGGGGTTAAAATATAAAAAGAGCGGACTACACTTACCAGAATCCTCTATAGCACACGCCCACATGGGCGGGACATTAAATTGTGCTCAGGTGGACTGCTCGAGTTGTTGGGTCTCCTATGCCAGTGATCAAGGGCGGTGTCACGCCCGAAACGCGTTTGGCAATATTTGTGTGCTGTAACCAGGCTGATAGAATCCTTGGAATAAATGGATTAACACGCTGTGATGTGGCTTCATCTTGGGGGCAACTCTTGTTTTGGATATATATATATATATATATATATATATATATATATATATATATATATATATATATATATATATATATTACCTACTGGCGGTCGCCAGTATGTAGTTATAGTTTAGACCTAGTTTCCATAGAAAAAGCGTTTTTCTTTTCCCAATAACTTTGGCGTCAGTCAGCTTCTGTCTTGAAAGTTTTGGGGTCATTCGTCGATCGGGGACTGAGAAAAAAGGGAAGACCCAAAACACGTTTTTCCATTTTAATTTCCATTGGAAACTTTAGACAAAGCTACAGCCCAAACTGCTGAACAAAATTACACCAAATTTGGCAAAAAGGTAGGTCTTGGTTCACAAAGAGCCCTTTTTAGGTCACGCTGAGCCCAGCACATGCGCTGGCTCAGAGAGACATTTTGTATGTGAGTTTTCAAAGTGCTGCTGGCTGGCCTAGCGCTTGCGTTCACGCGACCGTGCACGCGCGAACCGCTAGCCTTCAGCAGCACTTTGAAAACTCGTGCGTCATCGCGATCACTTTCGCTTTCAGAGCGATCACGATCGATGACGCACGCTTTCAATGCTTGTTTTAAAAGTGCTACCCACAGCGCGAACAAGCGCGCGCGACGTGCACAGCTGCCATCTGGTTTGCTATGCAAGTCGTGCGTGCTTGTTCGCGTAATAGCAAGCTGGTGGCCGGCAAAAGTCTGTGGGTAGGACTAATCCCCTCCCCTACCCCCTCCCTTCGGATGTATGACGTTACAACGCACACTTTTACAACGCATGCACTTACAACGCATTTTTTTCAACGCATAATCCATTACAACGCATGACATTACAACGCATGACACTACAACGCATTTTTAAAAAATACCTTTACAACGCATTTCCATTACAACGCATACTACCTTTACAACGCATAATATTAAATTACATTTAAGGTAAGTATTAGATAGTATAGGGGTAAAAGTTACTTTTCTAACTCCAGGGGGTGCAACAGTAGGGTAAGTGTTGGATAGTATAGGGGTAAAAATTACTATTCTAACTCCAGGGGGTGCAACAGTGGGGTAAGTGTTGGATAGTATAGGGGTAAAAATTACTATTCTAACTCCAGGGGGTGCAACAGTAGGGTAAGTGTTGGATAGTATAGGGGTAAAAATTACTATTCTAACTCCAGGGGGTGCAACAGTAGGGTAAGTGTTGGATAGTATAGGGGTAAAAATTACTATTCTAACTCCAGGGGGTGCAACAGTAGGGTAAGTGTTGGATAGTATAGGGGTAAAAATTACTATTCTAACTCCAGGGGGTGCAACAGTAGGGTAAGTGTTGGATAGTATAGGGGTAAAAATTACTATTCTAACTCCAGGGGGTGCAACAGTAGAGTAAGTGTTGGATAGTATAGGGGTAAAAATTACTATTCTAACTCCAGGGGGTGCATCAGTAGGGTAAGTGTTGGATAGTATAGGGGTAAAAATTACTATTCTAACTCCAGGGGGTCCATCAGTAGGGTAAGTGTTGGATAGTGTAGTGTAATATTATGCGTTGTAATGGTATGCGTTGTAATGGTAGTATGCGTTGTAATGGAATGCGTTGTAAAGGTAGTTTTTAAAAATGCGTTGTAGTGTCATGCGTTGTAATGTCATGCGTTGTAATGGATTATGCGTTGTAAAAAATGCGTTGTAAAGGTAGTGCGTTGTAAAAGTTGCGTTGTAAAGGTTGTTCCCCCTCCCTTCTCACACTCCATATCCATATCTTTGTTCTTCCTTTTGTACGCTAAGTCTGTCTCTTTCCATCTCTTGCCTTAGTACTTGTCTCTCTTCCGAACCCTGCCCGCCTCTGCTGATCTCTTTGCAGCCATATTCCTCCTCAAACTGCCTCTTTCTGTGACCCTTGCCCACCCCTCAGTTTCTAGGGTGCCTTTTACGATCCTGACTTTTCGCTTACGGTCCCGACAGTCCCTTGCTGCAGCTCCCTTCCTCCATAGTGTGTTTTCCGGTTTCTTTTGTGATTTCCGGAAGCTTTCCTCTTTAACTCCCAGCATGTCTCATCCTCTCTCCCTCTCGCTTCTCTGCCTCCGAAGTCTGCCTCTTTACTCTTCTCTCCTTCGGGATGCCCTGCCTCCTTCCCCTGTGTCTCATCTGTGCGCACCGGGGTGGCCGTCTCTCCGGTTTGCACTCTCCGAAGGGACCAGGTTCGAGTCTCGGTGTCAGCTCATCATTGTATGAATCACGTAATCTCCCCGTGCGTACCAAAAAATGGACCTGTCCTGGTGTAACTTTCCTGGTGCTCATGTAAAAGCGTTTTAATACCTTCGGGTCGAGTTCACGCTATATAAATCTGCAAAAAATAAATAAACGAAAGCACCGCTGTAGCACCCCGATCACTCAGGAACCCTGAAATTCCGGAACTGTCAACCCACCACTCTCCTGTCCTCAAGCAGTGGAGAACCTTCCTGTTTTTTGTGCTCGTTGTATTAGGCGTATGCTTCAGCACTCGTCCTGTCATGTTATAGCCCTCAATGTGTCGAGTCAGAAGTGACTGTTTAGTCGTGGCTGTTGAGCAACAGTCGTTTTATTCACATAGCTGGTGTGAAATCAAATTGGTAAAGGATCAAACAAATTAGATGTATATGGCCAGTCTATTACCTGCTTGTCATCCCATCAGTGATGAGCGATTAGTTCTAATTTTTATCATTAGCTCTTGCAATCTACTTTTTTTAAAAGCTCAGTCATTGCAGACTCATTTTACCTTGTTTCTCTGAGCCATGCAGAATCATACCATTCTCTGCAACCCACCTCCCGATATACTGCCCAAACGACCAACCTGTAGCAGGGATCAAGAATTCTGATGGTGATATAGCTCATCCTCTTATCTCTAGCGTCAATGAATTATATATGTTGTTTCCCCATCTCATATGCTATCTAATACTAGCAAAAGGTCTCACAGTTCTGAGAATTCATACCACACTGTTCATCTGTAAAAAAATAAAATGTCATTCTATTCGCCTCCTAATTCTGCATCTTCTTCTTTGCCAGTCTTCATATACAACCTGAAGGTTATGTTTAGCTATGTGAGATCAGTGGTAAAACTGTTTTTAAGAGAGTAGAGAATTGATTGGCTGTTTTAGAAGTTTGTACATTCAAAAAGAGGGAGCATTTAAGTTCTTTTAAAAGCATGTTTGTTATTGGTTAGTAAAACATGTTTGAAAGGTACAGTAGAAAGAATGAGGTCACGTTTTGCAAAGCCAACCATACCTGCTGTTGGCATTTACAACATTGTGTGGTGAATGTTAAAATATGGTGAACTTGTGACCTGTCAGTTAAGTTGAATGTTCCATGAACTGTTACTATGGAAACTGGCATTAAGCAGAAAGGGTGAAGAAGTCAGTTGCTAAGGGTTATCATGTGGAAACAATGGAAATGTGCTTTACAATTTGAAAAACTCTGGGAAGTAATGTTATTTGTTGCTTATGTGTATTTGTATGGATAAAAAGAGGCAAAACCTTGCCATTACTGGTTTTACATTGCAAAGTCTGGTGCATTATATTGATTGTGTGCAAAAGAAAATCCTGTCTGAGTTTGTGAGACTTTCCATTCAACACATTTATTTGCAAGGTGAGTTATACATTTGTGAGGTTTATTTAAACAAAATTAACATTGTTCTAAAACTGTGTTGTTTGAAATATATGATTAAATGTAGAGATGTATATTGGAGTTCATTTCATTGTACTTAAATGTTGTTTAAAAAGAGTCTGTACAGTAAAATGTGTATTTATTAAGAGGATTATTGATGTTATTAATTAGGCTTCTTCTTTAAGTCTATACAAAGGTATAGTTGAATAATGCCGCATATTTTTAGATAGTTGGTTGAAGATCCAGCACAAATGTGTAGGTTGAAGGATGTTCATTTAAGGTGTAGTTTATTACGCTTCATTTTTTGTTGTCTCTACCAAGGTATAGTTGAATGATACTGCATGATTATAGATAGTTTTGTAAAGATGCAACAGAACTGTGCTGTTTCAAAACTGATCATGTAAGGTGTTAAAGGTGCTGTTAATTAGGTTTCTTTTTGTAGTCTGAACAAAGGTATAGTTGAATGATGCCATATCATTTTAGATAGAAAAGTGAAGATGTAGAATAAAAGTGTGGTTATAAAAATGCGGAGGTATAGTTTAATGTTGTCGCATGCTTGTTGATAGAATGGTCAAGATGTAGCTCAAAAGTAAATCGCCACATATTACCCTTGCAGGCATGTTGTACTTATGTACTGAACTAGATAATATGTAATGACTCAACTATGTGTTCAGATTGTATTTATACAGTTATATGTATGCTTAGTGAACTATTGAGAGGTGCCTGACCGATTAGAGGAGTGCAAATGTAGTGAGTAGGTGATTTTAAAGCTACTTGAGTAATGATTGACTGATTCGATATTTGGTAATCACTCAGTTAGTATCCAAGCACTCATGAAATCCCTATGCCACTACCTAAACAGTTATGAAATCACCCAGGCACTACCCATACACTCTCCCAATCAGCCAAGCACTCTCCATGTAGTCATGCAGTAAACCAAGCGCTTATAAATTCACCATGAACTCTCCTTGCAGTAGTCTAATCATTTAGTTAGTAACTATGTACTAATGTAATGACACAGGCAGTAATATATGCACTGCTGCAATCCCCTGTGCACTACCCATGCAGTACTCTAACCACCTACACACTACTCATTCGGTCCTTCAATTCCCCAGGTAGTACCCATGCAGTCCAGCAATCACCCTGTCACTCCCCAACCAGTCCTCCAATCACCCAGCTAGTACCATGTACTTATACATTCACTGCAACAACTCCCTAGCACTTATTCATTTACCATGCACTCTCCTTGCAGTACTCTAATTATCTAGTCAGTACTCTTGTACTCATGCAATGACTCAGGCCCTAACACATTCACTGCTATAATCCCCTGTGCACTACCATGCAGTCCTCTAAGCACCTACACACTACTCATTTTCTCTTTCAATTCCAAGAAGAATTATTTTGCAATTCGGAGGTCAGAGGTGCAGATGTGCTCCCGCCTGATAATTCAAACAAAGGAACTTCCATCCCTAATGTTAGTTTGTCATGTGCTTTCATTCAGGAAATGTAATGTGACTTGTTGGGAGTGGAGTTTGGGATGTGTGCAACTTTGGGATTCACATTTGACATGTCTTGCATGTGGCAAATGTGTGTTACGTTGCCTCACAGCTGCTCCTCTCTCCCTCCGAGCCTATTTACTTGAGTGCACTGTGCGGTTGCATCACTTCCACTCCTACAGCATACAATTGTCATGCTTTTCTGCGCATGTCCACCAGCCTGACAATGACACACTGATGTTGCCCATTGAAGGTGGGCAGACACGTGAGTGTAGGCCTATGCTAAGGATAGGGCGGACACAGATGTGGAGTTCGTGCCTGGCTGAAGTTGTGCTGTGAGTAGGGCTAGGCATGTGGCTCATGGTGTGGCATTACAGATACACACAACACTTGGCATGTATGAGCGAAGACCCCAAGCTGTCTTGCGCTCCTTCACTTGTCCGTTCATGCGAGCATGCCCTCCGGGTGCATGCTACATTGCAACATTGTCGATTGTGTGCCAGGTGGCTCCGACACTAAAAAACAGACACACACATTAGTTACTTCTTTTTCCAGTCCAGAACTGAACCACAGCTAGAGCCCTGGGCAAATTCTGCACACCTCTACTCTGTACTGGCATATGCCAGCTCTGCCCACTCTGCTTACACTTACAGGGGGGCGACAAAGCTACATTCCAAGGTCTTAGTCACTGCCTGAGGTAACATGGTTGAGTCCACTGTCCACAACACTACGAACACCAGCAGTATATGTCCACATGGAGAGGTCTGTGCTCTGCATAGTGAGGTCTGTCCAGAACATCGCCGCCACAGTTGGCATTGTGTACATTCTTATTCATGGGTGACTTGCCTCCTTCACACATACTTGGTTCCCACCTCGCCCAACATTCAGCTATTGTGTGGCTGAGGGGCCATGCCGTTTTCGGAACGTCCACTGTCCTGTTCTGCGCTGCCTCAGTGGTAGTCGGGTGGGGGTCCGGGGGGTCCTTGGGGTGGTGGTGGTGGGTGTTGTGGCCCTCTTGGGTGTCGGAGCTGCATGATCAGTACCTCCATGACATGTGTTGGTCTTCAGATGTGACTCTAGACTGGGCTCCCTTTCATGCTGTGGGTAGTCTTCCTGCTTTACACCAGTAAAAGGCAGGTGTTGAATTCCTACTGCTAACACTGCTTATTGACTGTTTTTGGATCGAATTGCATATTTGGCTGGTCTTTGAAAATATCGCGAAGTGGTGTTTTCATGCTTTTTTGCACCGGAACGCCTACTCTGCATATCATTAGCGTTAGTTGTCGCTCTCATCCGTGGCAATGTTTTTTGCGGAAGCTATCACTTGAAAACTGGCGATATCGGCAGTTTGCACCAGGTTGAGAATTGGATGATAATTCTTTCACCACTTTTGCTGCGCTAAAGTGCCGATAACTCGGTGATAAGTCCGAGAGAATACGCCCCATTGTTTTAAAAAAATAATTTGTCTGGATTTGCGCACCCAGTCGCTTTGTCTTTTTTTAAAAAAATGCTTTTTTGGGGCCTGGGGGGACTTGTGGGATCCCCTCTGCAGGCCTAGGGGGTCAGGGTGTTTGTACCCTTTTCACTTTTCTTGTTTTTTCACCTTTTTTTTAAACTCTTTTCTTGTGATTCGCATGTAGCTACAACAAACTCCTAATAAACACAAGGACTCATTTTAGAGCCACCCTGTAGCCCAACAGTGGGGACTTATCGCCGAGTTATCGGCACTTCAGCTCAGCAAAAGTGGCAAAATAATTATCACCCCATTCTCAAGTTGGTGCACACTGCCACATTATCCACAGGCTGACGGTATCAACACAGCAGACAACCAACATCACTCTGCAGAAAAAGATGCTGGCTGTGCTGTACCTGTTGGCCTCTGGTACCTTCCAACCAACAACTGCCAGAGTCGGAGGAGTCTCACAGCCAGCCCTTGGATGCTTGTCCACAAAAGGAACATCGGGCCCCTGTATCCGCACCACACGCTTGTTCCAATTCATAGTCTTCCTGCGCAACCAACCCCAACCTCAGCCGTTGCCTTGGGCCTCTGTTCTCCAGATCCAAGAATGTGGTTTCTGAAAGGGGTGTGCACCAGGTCATGAAGTCCAGTAGTCAACAGTAGTGGAAAAACAGTACTTTATTACAAAAACATAAATTAACAACACAAAAACATCAAACAACGAGTGACATTCCCAACGGGGAACAACATCAGGGCAACTTGTGGACCCAAATAACTGCATATCGGCCTGGAAATCCCAATACAACTCAATATTCCAAAAGTCCGTATTCAGAAACCTGTTGGATAAATGGTGACAATAGTCAAGCGTTAGTATGGTCACAAACGTAATCTGGTACAATGTATTTCACTTGGACAAACTGGAATGCTTACAGTTATGATTAATTCTGCACAAAAAGACCATAACAGAAGTTTGTGTGGTCGTAACCTTCGTAGGAAAGAAAAGGAAGGTTACGACCACACCAACTTCTGTTACTGTCTCATTATGCAGGATTTATCATGCCTGTAAGCATCACAGTTTGTTTCAGCTTGATACACCTGCAGCTTCACTGCACCCACACTGCGCAGGAACAGCTATAGACCAAGCAAGGTAACCATGTCACAGCAGGCTTCCCGCATGTGTTGGGGGCAATTGACTGCACACATCTATTACTTTAGCCCCCTGACGACACTGCACACAATCACTGCAGCAGAAACCACACGCATTCTAACAATGTGCAGGCAAAACTGGACCACTGGGGCCTGTACACTAATGTTGTCGCAAACTTCCCAGGCAGTGTGCATGTTCCTATATCTTTCTCCAGCAACCCAGCGCTGGTCCCCAGACCGGTCCGCCACCCAGCGATGACTGCCCTACCCTGCGCACCCAGACCTCAATGCTCACCTGCCGCCACCGGCGTATCTCCAAGAGGGCCCACCACATGCAGGAGCAGCCTCCTCAGCCGTCGCTGAATTCCATGCCATAGGCCCCCAGTGCATCCTGCTGCACCGCGCCGAGGAGTCATGTCTTTACAGCCTGCTACCTTTGGCATACACGCGGTACAGCTGAGCTCACAATTCAAATCGGGTCTTGATTGCCAAGATGGTGTATCAAGGCCTACTCATCATCACAGGCTGCACACCCGCTCAGCTCTGGTACCACTAACTCAGTGCAACTCAAGTCATCGCCACGTGGCGGGAGGCCCGTGTTGGCCAAAATGCCTCGGTTGACACCAAGTCTGTGCACCTCAAGTCATCGCCATGTGGCGGGAGGCCTGTGTGGGCCAAAGTGCCTTGGCTGCCACCAACCCTGTACACCTCAAGTGATCGCCACCTGGCGGGAGGCCCATGTCTGCCAAAGTGCCTTGGCTGCCACCAACTATGTGCACCTCAAGTCATGGGCCCTTTATGATTGAATATCGTGGTGCGGACACCATCATGGCAGTGAGGAATGTGATGTAGTAGTTCCCTAGGCCCTCATGCATAAATAATAAACACACGGACACACCCAGATAGAGAGCCGAAATGGCATCAAGCACGTGCGCCCAGCCCTTTTTATTGGTGGGGTCACATGTCCTGTGATGCCTGTTCTGGATGGGTGTGGTGTGGGTTTAAACCAGCCCTGAGGGAGTGGCTGTGGCATGCTGACATCTAGACCTGTGATCAGGAGATCACTACAGGGAAGACCTGGGACATGTAGCGTTGTCGTCACCCCCCGGAAGCATAAGCGGAGTGGGCTGGCCTGGCGTATGCCAGTCCAGCGTAGGGGTGTGAACACAATGACCCCCTTGCTCTGGGCGTGGTTCTGTCCTGGGGTGGACAAGGAAGTAACTAATTGGTGTGTCTCTGTTATAGTGACGGCGCCACCCGGAGCGCAATCGATAATGTTGCACCCTGTGACTCAAGTCCCACAACATGAGCAACATGGAAATAAGGGGGAATCACTGACCCTACATTTATCCATACTTCTACACTTGAATGATCATAGACATCTGTGTGAATTTGAATGTTTAATACACATTAAGTGGAGTGTTGTCTTAAGGTATTTTCTTCTCTTGTTTTTGGTATAGCCCGTACTATGTACTCAACTAATCACTCCGCCAATTCTCAAGCACTTATAAATTCACCATGCACTCTCCTTGCAGTACTCTAATCATTCAGTCAGTATCCATGTACTCATTTGATGACCCAGACACTAACACAATCCTCTGTACACTACCCATGCTGTCCTCTAACCAACTACACACTACTCATTCGCTCCTTCAATTCCCAGGTAGTACCCTTGCAGTCTAGCAATCATCCTGTTACTCCCAATGCACTCCTCCAATCACCCAGCCAGTATTAGGTACTTATCCAGTCACACTGCCAATTCCCAAGTACTTATAAATTCACCATGCACTCTCCTTGCAGTACCCAAATCATTCAGTCAATACCCTTGTATTCATGCTATGAAAGATGATCATATACAGTGTTAATAATTAGGTTTCTTTTATACAAAGGTAAAGTTAAATGATGCAACATATTTTAAGATTGAATGATGAAATAAGGTGCTGTTAATTAGGCTTCTTTTTGTAGTCTTAACAAAGGTATAGTTGAATGATGCCATATAATTATAGACAGAAAGGTGAAGATGTAGAATACATTTGTGGTTTTAAAAATGCTCATAAAAGGTGTTGTTAATTAGTCTTCTTTCTTAAGTCTGTTGAGCGGTATACTTTAATGTTGTCGCATATTTGTAGATAGAATAGTCAAGATGTAGCTCAAAAGTAAATCACCTCATATTACCTTTGCAGGCATGTTGTACTTATCTACTTAACTAGATAATATGTAATGACTCATCTTTGTGTTCAGATTGTATTTGTACAGCTATATGTATGCTTAGTGAACTATTGAGAGGTGCCTGACGATTAGAGGAGTGCAAAGGTAGTGAGTAGGTGATTTTAAAACTACTTGAGTAATGATTGACTGATTCTATATTGTGTAATCACCCAGTTAGTATCCAAGCACTCATGAAATCACTCTACCACTACCTAAACAGTTATGAAATCACCCAGACACTACCCATACACTCTCCCAATCAGCCAAGCACTACCCATGTAGTCATGCAGTAAACCAGGCACTTATAAATTCACCATGCACTCTCCTTGCAGTATTCTAATCATTCAGTCAGTACCTCTGTACTCATGTAAGGACACAGGCAGTAACATATGCACTGCTGTAATCTTCTGTGCACTCCCCATGGAGCCCTTTAACTACCTACACACTACTTATTCAGTCCTTGAATTCACCAGGTAGTACCCATGCAGCCAGCAATCCCCCTGTCACTTCCCCTGTACTCCTCCAATCACCCTACGTGACTATGTATTTATCCAATCACTGCACTAATACCCAAGCACTTATAAATTCACCATGCACTCTCCTTGCAGTAGTCTTATCATTCAGTCTGTACCCATGTACTCATGTAATGACCCAGGCACTAACACATACACTGCTAAAAAAGAAACCTTGTGCACTACCTGTGTAGTCTTCTAACCAACTATACACTACTCATTCACTCCTTCAATTCCCCAGGTAGTACCGATGCAGACTAGCAATCATCCTGTCACTTCCCATGCGCTCCTCCTATCACCCAGCCATACTATTAGTACTTATCCAACTTTTCTGCCAATACCCAAGAAGTTATAAATTCACTATGCGCTCTCCTTGCAATACTCAAATCATTTAGTCAGTACCTATGTATTCACGTAATGACCCAGGCACTAACAATTACACTGCTGCAATCCCCTGTCTACTACCCATGCAGTCCTCTAACCACATACACACTACTCATTTGCTACTTCAATTACCCAGGTAGAAACCATGCAGTCCAGCAATCAGCCTGTCACTCCCCATGCACTCCTCCAAGCACCCAGCCAGTACCATGTACTTATCCAATCACTCTACCAATACCCAAGCACTTATAAATTCACCATGCACTCTCCTTGCAGTACTCTAATGATTCAGTCAGTACCCATGTACTCATGTAATAAACCAGGCACTAACACATGCACTGCTACACTCCCCTGTGCACTACCTATGCAGTCCTCTAACCACCTTCACAATATGCATTTGCTCCTTCAATTACCCAGGTAGTAACCATGCAGTCCAGCAATCAGCCTGTCACTTCCCATGCACTCCTCCAAGCACCCAGCCAGTACCATTTATTTATCCAATCAGTGTAGAGAAAGCGGAAAGTTATTCTTGTTAATAGTGTTCCTACGAAGAGTCGGAAAATATGGCAAGAATTAGTAGATGTCAGCAAAGTGCAAAAGGGTACTTTATATCTCACAAAAAACAATTTTACTACAAAAATGTGTATGTGGAAGAAGAGGAAATTGATTAAGTTGATAATAGCGAAATTTCAAGTTTCCAAATTGAAAAAGTGGACATCTCCAAAAGTGAAGAAATGTATGAACATTATAGTGTACATCCTTTACATTCTAAGGAAGTGATTGGAAATACTATTGAATTATTCCAATTGAAGAAAGCGAAGGGAACTCCCATGAGTGTTTGGGAAAGAAGTTTGGAAGCTCGTTGTTTACCACAGATCTTCCCTACTGGAAAAGGTGAACGATATGAGAAATGACAAGTACAGATTCCAGCATCAGAATATCGTACAACAAGATTGTACTCAGTAGATCCAAGTTTTTGACAATGTATTCTATGCATATTTCACCTTTTGTTTGAAAGTGACTTATCTGGACTTTCATATGCAGTGAACCACATATTAAAAACAGGAGTTCATCTTCCAGATGTTTCCGCAAAGGAGTTCATGGACAAAGTAGAACAAAGAGACAATCATTTAGAATCTCGATTGATTAATTTGATGGCGTGTCAACGTGGTACTAATGAGTATTGGTATCGTCATCATGGCGAACTTAAGTGTATGTTAAGGTTTTTTAGGAACCCCTACATGTTTTGTCAAGCTAAGCTGTGCTGAATACGCATGGGACATTTTACTTGAATTTCTTCAAGAAGCAAATTCAAATATTTAAAACATTGAATTCAAAACACCTGGAGAGCTGTGTTCCTTTGATCCAGTAAATGGGTGCAGATATTTTTATCATATGTTTCAAGCTATGATGTTTTTTATCTGCAATATAAACAACCCACCTCTTGGAGAAGTTATAGATTTCTTTTGGAGAAAGGAGTGCCAAGCTAGAGGTGCTCATCATATACATATGCTTTTATGGATCAAAGATGCACATAACTTTGAACTGATTCAGATGAGAATGTTTTATCTTTTATTGAAGACCATGTTACATGTGCTATACCAAAAACAAGAGAAGAAAATACCTTAAGACAACAGGTTTTACGGTTTCAAACTCATCGATGTGGCAATTACTGTCGTCGGAAATACAAGTCAAAGGAAAAGTTTTATACTAAATGTCGTTTTGGATTTCCACGTCCAGTAATATCCAAAGGAAGAGTCAACAGTTTCATGTCAGCAGTGAGGCATACTGTTAGAAACGGCGATTTCTGGTTGGCTAAGGCTTGCGCCAAAGTCAGGCAGAAACCACCACTCTAGTCAGGGCTAGGAAGTTACACGCCAAAGATAACCCCTGCTCACCCCCTTGGTAGCTTGGCACGAGCAGTCAGGCTTATCTCTGAGGCAACGTGTAAAGCGTTTGCGCGCGCACCCAGCAACAACACCCAAGGCCCACCACAAAGGAAACTCCACACAAGGTATTATATAAAAATAGCCTTTGTATTATACCAAAACACATTAGATAAAAACACACACTTTACAATGTGCCAACAGGCACGGGCAGAATTTACAAGGGATTATATATACAGGGGACAGGGCCACATGGACCACTGTCAGGAATTAGCACTTTGTAGAAATTAGCACTTAGAACATAGGAATAATACTTTAGAACATAGCACATACAATCACTGTAGCACTAAATAGAAAATGTAGCACACAACCAGTAACTACTGGTAACAGGTAAGTACCACCTACGCAACCCTAACTATCTTAGGAAAATATTGTGCAGGGAATCAGGACCTCACTAGTACCACCTGTACTAGGGGAAAACAACCACCTAAGTATCACAATACCTGTAGGGGTAAAAGCATAATACACATGACGCATAAAAGCACATTCAGAGGTGTAAACCCAAGGAACATTAGCGCAAAACTCACATTCGCCACCACCTGTGGCAGTCCCTAGGCCAACTAGCCTCGTAGGGGCTTGGACGCCCTGCGTCCAGCAGAGTCAGGGGCCTAAACGGAGCAGCTGCTCACGAAGTGCTGGGCAGCTGTAGGACAATGTTGGGGCCAACGCTGGAGCCTTGCAGGCTCTGTCCAACTGACTGTCCCCTGAGCCCCTCTGGGCTCTAAACAACAAGAAGTGAGGGGGCCGGGCGTTGAGCCTCACAGGCTCTTTCAACAATCGTGGCCCCGGAGTCCCTCTGGACTCTACAAAATGTCGTCCCCAACGTTGGAGCGTCTAGCGCTCTAGACCAGATGTGGGGCGAAGTTGGAGCGGCCCGCTGCATTCCGGGGCCGCTCTACTCACTCAAATAAATGCCCCCTTATTGTTAGAGCCTCGGGGCTCTAAATCGAGATTGCCCCCGTTACCGTTGGAGCGGCCCACTGTCTTCCGGGGCCGCTCTGATTGTCACTATTATGCCCCAAAGAACGTTGGAACCTCGCAGGCTCTATGAGCACTGTGGCCCCGTTGGAGCGCACCAGCGCTCAAAGAAAATAATGCGGGCCTCGTTGGAGCGCAGGCACTCGATCCACATGCGGCCCCCACTCACCGGGACTCTGGAGAGGTGGCGCTGACGTCTCCGAAGGCGGCGGGGCTCTCCTCTTCTCCGGCGAGGGCACCGGGGCGCAGGGTAGGCTCCTGCCTGCTCCGGGGCCCAACCAAACAGTCGCGAGTCTTCGGAGGGAGGCGGGGTAGGCTCCCGCCCTCCTTCTTCCTGTTTCGGTTGTCCCGGCGGCCCGCCCCCAGCCCGCCTGACTCCCTTCGAGCCCAGCCGCGGCGGTGATCTTCTCCTTACACCGAAGCACGGGGTGGGCTCCCGCCTTCGTACTCACGTTTAAAGAGAAGGAGATAAGCGGGGTGGTCACCCGCCAGCCAATAAAAAATGCAATAGATCGAGGTGGGCACTCAATATGGGCGGCAATGTCCCTGGCAGGGTGGGCACCTGCCAGGGGACTTCAGAATCGGCAATGATGGGGCAAACGCCGGGTGGGCACCGGCTTTCAGAAATAAAGCGCTCCGAGCGCTAGGACAAATAAAAGCGCTTCCAGGCGCTTCGGGATGCAAATAAAGCGCTCCCAGCGCTTTAAGAAGGATAATAACAAAGTCCAGCAAAGTTCTTCCCTGCATAAAGCAAGGCAGGGGTGGGGGGGGCAAGGCTGGACCCAGAGCCAGCGCACTGGGCCTCCAGGCAGGGAGGTAGTCCAAGTGGCGGTCCTCTGGTCCAGCAGCAGCAGCAGCCCCCCTCAGGTAGGATCCTGGAAGAGAACAAATTCTGTGAGGACACAGCCCCATTTTTATACATAGCTTTCCTTTGTCTCAAGGTGCAGGGAAGGGGCGAACCAGTTACAACTGGTTCCTGAGCACTTTGTTTTGCTCAGCTCCTCTCCCTATTCAGAATGCAGGCCAGGGTCATCAGTCGCACCACAGGGGGCGGAGCCAGCATTGTGTGGGGAAAGCCCAGCCCTATTCAGGACCCAGGTGTACTCCTCCCACCCATCTAGCTGCTGATCTCCCTATTCACCACTGGGTGACTCCTCCTGACTCTGGGAAATCCCTAGCCCGTCACATGACCTCAGCCAGCCAATCGCCCGACAAGGCACACATTTCACACTGCACACAGAAGTGCCCACTTCTAGAAGTGGCACTTCCATACTAGGTACATGCACGCCGCACACATCATCGCGCAGCATTCAATCACACGTGTCCGCACATACCAAACTCGAGCCTGCACACCCCACGCATCAGGAACTACCAGGGACACATACATTCCCCCTGCATTCCTATGGGAGGGCAGGCCTATCTCACCACATGCACTCAGAGTGTGCACGCACTTTACTCTGGGACACAGGGAAAGTGCGCAGAAACCAAAAATCACTATCACCAAGTCACCAATAAAAGCAAAAAGTTCAGGGGTGAACCTGCCAGAAGGGCCAAGTCCAACACAACCCCCTTCCAGCCAAAACGCAGGGCAGACCAATCACCACCGTGATGGACTTCCCTGCTTGGGGCGATAGAACATGGACGCGGGCCCGCAACTGCAGGGACACCCTCCGGTTCTACACCACGGTGAACTCATGGAATTCCTTCTAAAACCACTGTCTGGACCAACTGGGCTACCCCACTGGTACTCCCAAGCTGTCCGCAGCCAAGACCAGGCCCTAGGCCACCCAGGTGCCACCGGTCCTTGCCTAATCACAGAGTGGGGGGTAGTAACCCCTGGCACATAGCGGCCATTCTCCACTCTTCCTCTCTGCAAGACAGGACTAGACTGCCACTGGTTCTCCAGCCTAGGGTCTACACCCTCAGGCGGACCAGAAGTCTCAGGGAAGGCTCTCCTCCCCCTACCTCTTCTCCTAGGGTTCCTCCTCCTCCTTGGCGAGGGGTACACCTAGAACGCCATTCCAACCCAGGGTTTAACCCCTCAGGTTGCACCGGGGTCAGAGGTGGGCTCTCCCACCCTCTGCACCCCCTTCCAGTGCCCTGCTCCCTACCAACTGGGGCGGTACCTTTGGAAGAAGAACCGGTCGGGATGCTGGTTACAGACGTCCCACCCTTCAGGTCAGGCTGATCCCGAACCTGGCATTCCAACCTCCGGCCTAGAACCTTTGGTGGAATAATTGCCTGGCACTCCAGGACTTCTGAGGATTTACAATTCATCCCCCTGAGGCTCACAAACGACAAATATGTCGAGTGACTGTCTGTCTGGCGCTGATCTCCCGTCCCCTGTCCACCTGACAGTGCGCAGAGATCCCCCAGAACAGAAGTGGTGTCACCCTGGTCACTACACGGGATCCTAGCCCAACTGGGTAGTCCCTGACCCACCGGCTCTTCCACTGGGGAACTCATCCCCCAATCACTCCTCACGCTGGACTCCTGTACCCTCCCTACCGGAGCGGTACTGCCAGACTCTAGAACCACAGGAGCCCTGTTTACAGGCGCTCCAGGTCCTCTACTCACTAAGAGATCTTCCTCAAGTGGACTAACAGGACAGCCTAGGTCCCCAACCTGGTGTTCCCTCAAGAAACCATCCAAGTCCTGAGGCAGGGTTTCGTGCGTCTGGGGACCCTCGGTCACCCTCTTACTCCCGCTCCACTGAGCCAGGCAGTAAGCCCCTACACCCTCCTCGCTATCCTGGAACCTAGCCGGGCTACACTGAGCCTCCTCCACCACGCTGGGCTGGAGGATCTCTGACCCACTATTGTTGGAATCACTCACTAATGACTCTAGAGAACCTCTAGCACTTTCCCAGCGCTCTCCTTCATCCGCAAGCTCAAATGGCTCAGACAATACACACCCCAACAGGTGTTGGCGCAACCCCGGCACACAACAACTGAGCAGGTGTTCTTTGAGAACCAGATCATACAGGTCGTCATAAGTACGTTCCGAGTTCTGAACCACCCAATCGGACAGTGCCTCATTACATCCCTCCAAAAACTCCTCCCAAGAATGGTGAGACAGCTTCCTACTGCCCCTGAACTGCAACCTATACTCCTCCTCTCGGGAACAAGGTACCACACTCGGGGAACTGGGAATGGGAGACTCTGTACTGCACTCTATATCGCTGCCACCACTGGACTCCACCCTCACTGGGGAATCCAGAAAACTACCACTACGCTCAGGGGACAGGGAAAGGGATGAGGCGCTATCTCCTACGCTGGACCCTGCAAGGGACTCCCTACCTACGGGGTCCTCACTCTCTACTGGCGTCCAGGTACTGTCATTTTCTTCTGAATCTTCAGGGCTCCCCCCAGACCCACCACCTTCCAGGTGTGAGGCCCGGGCCCTTTCCTCCTCACTGCGCTCACGTTCCCATTCATCTTTTTGCCATCCGATCATGTGGTTCCTCAGTTCATACACAGTGTCTGACTCTCTCACCCCTATGTGTCTCTCTCTACAGAACCTTTCCAACTCCTGCATACTGTAATAAACTAGATCACTGAGATCAAAAGCAGGCTCCATTCTGGCGGACGTTCTGGTGAAGAGATTACACAGGGAACCTAGGGGTCTGAGCTTAACAGGAGTACACAATTCACAAAAAAAAGGGTTCAGCAAGCTCTCTATCCCTGAGAACTCAAACTCACTTGTCTAGTGCCACACACCATTCATCCACACACAACCCTCCCCTCGGACTGGTAAGGCAGTTTCTACCACCCCTGATTCCTCAACCTGACCACAAGTGACACAGGTACCAACTCTGGGCGCAGGGCGGGGAACAAATGTATGGGACACTATTATGCTGCCACCACTGGATCCCACCCTTACCGGTGAATCCAGAAAACAAACTGCACTTAGGGGGATGATCTACCCTCCCGAGCTAGGGACACCTAACTCACAGTGCACATGAAACACATTTCCAAAAAAATGACATTTTAAAAGCAAACTTAGAACAATAATCCCTATAACATGTGATTATCTAAATGCAGAGTTTTGTAGTGCGGCCAGTTGCCGCTGCGGTACAGCGCAAACGCAAGTCCAAATCCCACCGCTGATCACCAATGTTGGAAACGGCGATTTCTGGTTGGCTAAGGCTTGCGCCAAAGTCAGGCAGAAACCACCACTCTAGTCAGGGCAAGGAAGTTACACGCCAAAGATAACCCCTGCTCACCCCCTTGGTAGCTTGGCACGAGCAGTCAGGCTTATCTCTGAGGCAATGTGTAAAGCGTTTGCGCGCGCATCCAGCAACAACACCCAAGGCCCACCACAAAGGAAACTCCACACAAGGTATTATATAAAAATAGCCTTTGTATTATACCAAAACACATTAGATAAAAAGACACACTTTACAATGTGCCAACAGGCACGGGCAGAATTTACAAGGGATTATATATACAGGGGACAGGGCCACATGGACCACTGTCAGGAATTAGCACTTTGTAGAAATTAGCACTTAGAAAATAGGAATAATACTTTAGAACATAGCACATACAATCACTGTAGCACTAAATAGAAAATGTAGCACACAACCAGTAACTACTGGTAACAGGTAAGTACCACCTACGCAACCCTAACCACCTTAGGAAAATATTGCGCAGGGAATCAGGACCTCACTAGTACCACCTGTACTAGGAGAAAACAACCACCTATGTATCACAATACCTGTAGGGGTAAAAGCATAATACACATGACGCATAAAAGCACATTCAGAGGTGTAAACCCAAGGCACAGTAGCGCAAAACTCACATTCGCCACCACCTGTGGCAGTCCCTAGGCCAACTAGCCTCGTAGGGGCTTGGACGCCCTGCGTCCAGCAGAGTCAGGGGCCTAAACGGAGCAGCTGCCCACGAAGTGCTGGGCAGCTGTAGGACAATGTTGGGGCCAACGCTGGAGCCTTGCAGGCTCTGTCCAACTGACTGTCCCCTGAGCCCCTCTGGGCTCTAAACAACAAGAAGTGAGGGGGCCGGGTGTTGAGCCTCACAGGCTCTTTCAACAATCATGGCCCCGGAGTCCCTCTGGACTCTACAAAATGTTGTCCCCAACGTTGGAGCGTCTAGCGCTCTAGACCAGATGTGGGGCGAAGTTGGAGCGGCCCGCTGCCTTCCGGGGCCGCTCTACTCACTCAAATAAATGCCCCCTTTTGTTAGAGCCTCGGGGCTCTAAATCGAGATTGCCCCCGTTACCGTTGGAGCGGCCCACTGCCTTCCGGTGCCGCTCTGATTGTCACTATTATGCCCCAAAGAACGTTGGAACCTCGCAGGCTCTATGAGCACTGTGGCCCCGTTGAAGCGCACCAGCGCTCAAAGAAAATAATGCGGGCCTCGTTGGAGCGCAGGCGCTCGATCCCCATGCGGCCCCCACTCACCGGGACTCTGTAGAGGCGGTGCTGATGTCTCCGAAGGCGGCGGGGCTCTCCTCTTCTCCGGCGAGGGCACCGGGGCGCAGGGTAGGCTCCTGACTGCTCCGGGGCCCAACCAAACCGTCGCGAGTCTTCAGAGGGAGGCGGGGTAGGCTCCCGCCCTCCTTCTTCCTGTTCCGGTTGTCCCGGCGGCCCGCCCCCAGCCCGCCTGACCTTCTTCGAGCCCGGCCGCGGCGGTGATCTTCTCCTTACACCGAAGCGCGGGGTGGGCTCCCGCCTTCGTACTAACGTTTAAAGAGAAGGAGATAAGCGGGGTGGGCACCCGCCAGCCAATAAAAAATGCAATAAATCGAAGTGGGCACTCGATATGGGCGGCAATGTCCCTGGCAGGGTGGGCACCTGCCAGGGGACTTCAGAATCGGCAATGATGGGGCAAACGCCGGGTGGGCACCGGCTTTCAGAAATAAAGCGCTCCGAGCGCTAGGACAAATAAAAGCGCTTCCAGGCGCTTCGGGATGCAAATAAAGCGCTCCCAGCGCTTTAAGAAGGATAATAACAAAGTCCAGCAAAGTTCTTCCCTGCATAAAGCAAGGCAGGGGTGGGGGGGGGCAAGGCTGGACCCAGAGCCAGGGCACTGGGCCTTCAGGCAGGGAGGTAGTCCAAGTGGCGGTCCTCTGGTCCAGCAGCAGCAGCAGCCCCCCTCAGGTAGGATCCTGGAAGAGAACAAATTCTGTGGGGACACAGCCCCATTTTTATACATAGCTTTCCTTTGTCTCAAGGTGCAGGGAAGGGGCGAACCAGTTACAACTGGTTCCTGAGCACTTTGTTTTGCTCAGCTCCTCTCCCTAGTCAGAATGCAGGCCAGGGTCATCAGTCGCACCACAGGGGGCGGAGCCAGCATTGTGTGGGGAAAGCCCAGCCCTATTCAGGACCCAGGTGTACTCCTCCCACCCATCTAGCTGCTGATCTCCCTATTCACCACTGGGTGACTCCTCCTGACTCTGGGGAATCCCTAGCCCGTCACATGACCTCAGCCAGCCAATCGCCCGACAAGGCACACATTTAACACTGCACACAGAAGTGCCCACTTCTAGAAGTGGCACTTCCATACTAGGTACATGCACGCCGCACACATCATCGCGCAGCATTCAATCACACGAGTCCGCACATACCAAACTCGAGCCTGCACACCCCACGCATCAGGAACTACCAGGGACACATACATTCCCCATGCATTCCTATGGGAGGGCAGGCCTATCTCACCACATGCACTCAGAGTGCACACACACTTTACTCTGGGACACAGGGAAAGTGCGCAGAAACCAAAAATCACTATCACCAAGTCACCAATAAAAGCAAAAAGTTCAGGGGTGAACCTGCCAGAAGGGCCAAGTCCAACACATACTATCACTAGAAAATCTCCCAAAAATACTTACAATTTAAAAAGAAGTGAACAGTCAAAGTATATTAATGATTATAGTCCAGTGATTTTGTCGATGTGGAATGCAAATATGGATATCCAGTATGTTGCAGATAATTCCATTGCTGTTGCTCTGTATGTAACGTCATACATAACAAAATCTGAAAAGACGGAGTTGAAAGAAATGTGGGAAGATATTTCCCAAGAGAAGACTCTTAGTAACAAATTGTACAGCTTTAGTTTGAAGATGCTGTCCCATCGAGAGATTGGATCCTACGAATGTTCGGATCGGTTGACCTCTGCAAGTTTATATTCAAAGTCAAGAGGAATAATTTTGGTTATTCTAAGTCTTGCTGCAAAACTAAATTTAGTACTTAAATCTGCACAAGAAATTGAATATTTAGCATTAAATGAACCGGAAAGTACATATATTGTTAACACAAAAATGTTGGATACGTACTATCCTACAAGAAGCCCCTACATATGTCTCTATGAAGTTCTTCAATACTACAGTTTTAAAAGAAATATTACAGAGAACATAAATGAAGAGAAATACTCAGTGATTGGTTGTGATGGATGGTTGGTGAGACATATTAAAGGAAATATCATTAATCACAGGAAACTGAGTTGTGGTACACCTGATAAAAGGGAATTTTACAATTTAGCACTTCTGCAACTCTTCAAGCCTAGGCGTACTGAAATGGAATTACTTGGAGATTTTCAGTCGTATGAAGATTCTATTAATGCATGTAAAGATAGCATTGAATGCACAGTTTTTCAAAATTATCTACAAATGTTCAATGAAGAGTGTTAGAAGGGATGGAGGGGTCTCAATCCCCTGTAACATAAGGACCAGGATACAGCAGTAGATTCAAAGGATGTGAGCTTTTATTTACATAGTTCCAGCTCAAAGAAATAAGCAGACCACCCAAGGAACAGTCTCTGAAGAAGTCAGAGTTCTCGGGGAGCTCTGAGTAGTCCGGTCTGGTCGTTCTCCTTGTCAGCCAGGGACGCTTCCGGTTTGAATGGGACAGGGGTCCAGAGGAGTCTCTCGGGTATAAAGGAAACAGAAACTGGGGGTTACTTCCAATATCGGGAGTGCCGTATATGAAAGGAGGGGGAGGGGAAGTGACGGGATCACCAGGGAACCTTTACCGCGCGAAAACGTACTCGTGTAGGGGAGGTGCGCTTTCTCTTGAAAAAAACCTACCCAACCGTCCTGTGACCACCGTCACCCACCCCTACCTGTTCCCTCCCCGTGAGAACACGAGCCCCCTTAATCTGGCCCGTACCTTGTGGTGCCACACTTCTCCAGAAGTGTGGCAGGGTGGAGCGTGATCTCGTTGGCCTCCCGGCTTTCTCTGCTCCTGGGACGCCGAAGCCTCTGGATCGTCTCTCTTCTCCTCCTGCGGCGGCACTGCTCCGAATTCCTCCGACTCCTGGCTCCTAAGGACCTCCGTAACTGTTCGGGACGACTTCTCCTCTCCTGTCTGTGTCGCGCCGTGTTCTTCCGGACGCCGTCCTATGAATGGCACTTAGGCTTCTGATTGGTGGACGGCCGGTGATGTCAGAGGCGGGGTCCCCTCCTCCGGGAATGTCCGCTCCGTCTTAAAGGGACCATGTCCATCCTGCAGTCGGGGCGGAAACGAATACGGATTAAAGTCCTCCCCCGGCTCGTGGCAGGTAGGGACCCACTGACACATCCCTCCCCCAGGATTTCCCGATCGGGGGAAAAGGGAAATCGGGACAAGAAATCAGCATTCCCCTGATCCAGACCTTTGCCATGCCGAACTTCAATCTGAAAGGGTTGTAGAGCCAAGAACCATCTGAGAATGCGATCATTGTGACCACGGTTCCTTTGCAGCCACGTCAGCGGGGCATGGTCCGTATACAAAACAAATGGTCTTCCCTCCAGATAGTATCTGAGTTTGTCCACTCCCCAACGGACTGCCAAGCACTCTTTCTCGATAGTGGAGTAAGCCGCTTCCCTGGGGAACAGTTTACGACTGATGAAGAGGATCGGTCTTTCCAATCCCTCTGGATCTTCCTGTGAAAGGACCGCCCCAATACCCACTCCTGAGGCATCTGTCTGGAGGATGAAGGGTTTCGAGAAATCTGGGGAAATCAACACGGGTGCAGTGGTAAGGACATTCTTTAGTGCCTGAAATGCACTGGTTTCCCTGGGAGTAGGGGCTAGTAGTCTAGGTGATGACTGAGTTTTCTTTAAGAGGTCAGTGAGAGGGCCAGCCAAATCGGCAAACTGAGCAATAAACCTCCTATAATAACCCACTAGGCCCAGGAAAGCCCTGGTCTTGGGATAGGGGACTTCAAGGATAGCCTTAATTTTTTCGGTCGGTGGTTCTATCCTCCCGTCTCCTAAGACATATCCTAGATACTTCACCTTCCTGAAGGCTATTCTAGTTTTTATGGCATTTATGTGAAAGCCAATTGTCCTCAAACTACAGAGTATCTTTTCCAAATGAATCAAATGTTCCTCCCACGTCTTACTGTAGACGACAATATCGTCCAAGTAAGCGGAAGAATAGTGAGTATGAGAAGACAATACCTTATCCATTGCTCTTTGAAACGTTGCCAGAGCACCGTGCAGTCCAAATGGGAGGACTGAGAAATGATAATGGCCAGAGGGGGTAGAGAAAGCGGTTTTCTCTTGATCTGCAGGGTTGAGTGGAATCTGCCAATACCCCTTGGTGAGGTCGATAGTGGTGATATAACGAGCCTCCCCAAGGCGTTCTAGTAACTCGTCTACCCGAGGAAGGGGGTAAGCGTCTTGTTTAGATACCCTATTCACTGCTTTGAAGTCGATACAAAATCGAATACTGCTGTCCGGTTTGGGGACGAGGACAACCGGAGAACACCAGTTGCTGCGGGAGGGTACTATCACTCCAGAGCGCAACATTTGGTTGACCTCTTCTTGGAAGGCCTGTCTCCTAGCTTTGGGGATACGGTAGGGCTTTTGTTTGACCACCGTCCCGGGAGATGTAGGAATGGAATGTATTGCTATGTTGGTTTTCCCCGGTTGATCTGAAAAGACGTCTGCATACTTGAGAAGAAGTGATAGAACTTCCTCACGTTGTCCGGTTGTTATGTCAGAGTTGATGGGGGTGTCATAAACGGTATGATTGGCAAGTAAAAGGGAATTGACCGCTTGGGGAGGTGTTCCCAGCCATTTTTTTAACAAGTTTATGTGGCACATTTGTGTCTTGTTACCTTGGACTTGTAGGATGTATGTGGTTCTACCGATTTTCCTGATAATCTTAAAAGGGCCCTTCCATTCTTTTCTCAGTTTTATGCGCTGATGAGGGCAACAAAACCAAGGCCCAATCACCAACATCCATCTCCCTCCACTTCTTGCCCCTGTCATAAAACGTTTTTTGTTTGGTCTGGGCTATAGCCAGGTGATCATGTGCCATAGTTCTCAGTTTGTGCAACCTGGTTTGGAGTTGTCGGGTGTAATCTAGTAAGGTTTCTGCTTCGTGTGCTCCTTCCCTTTCCCAGCTATCTTTGGTAATTTCCAACAGGGTTCTTGGGGTTCTACCAAACAATAATTCAAAAGGAGAGGTGCCTAGGCTGGCTTGTTTTTGGCTCCGGAGGACAAAAAGAGCCAGTGGTAGTAACTGGTCCCAGTTTTTACCATCCCCAGATAGAAGTTTCTTCAGGGTGAGCTTTAAGCTACCATTATACCGCTCGACCAAACCATCCATCTGGGGATGGTAGACAGACGTTTTGATGTGAGTGATTTGGAGTTGTTTACAGACTTGGGTCATTAAGCGTGAGACAAAAGGTGTTCCTTGGTCGGTAATGATTTCACGAGGAAAGCCCATCCTAGCGAATACCTCGACGAGTTTTTGGGCGATTGCTGTCGATGTAGCCGCCCGGAGGGGAAAGGCCTCGGGGTATCGAGTTGCATAGTCTACTAAGACTAATGCATACAGGTGGCCCCTAGCCGACTTAGGCAAGGGACCTATAAGGTCCATTCCTATCCTATCAAAAGATTTACCTATGATAGGCAATGGGTTCAGGGGTGTGAACAATGACCCCCTTGCTCTGGGCGTGGTTCTGTCCTGGGGTGGACAAAGAAGTAACTAATTGGTGTGTCTCTGTTATAGTGACGGCGCCACCCGGAGCGCAATCGATAATGAATACGGATTAAAGTCCTCCCTCGGCTCGTGGCAGGTAGGGACCCCCTGACAAAGAGATTCAACAAAAAGCTACTATTGCAGCTGAGATTGCTAGAGACAGTTTTCAAGACCGTCAAAGTTCTGCTCCACTGAGTCAAGTTCCACTAGGAGAACCAATTCTTGAAAATGAAGCAACAATTGCTATGAGTGAAGTAGAAACCCCAATGCATCAAGCTCAACAGGATATTATGGAGTTGGGAAACTTGGAAGAGCAACTAAATATTGAACAGAAAGAAATATATCAGCAAGTTATACAACAGATCGATCATGGTTTACTTCATGAAAATAAAGAATGCAACGGCACATCATTTCAACCTATCCGAATGTATATCAGTGGTCAAGCTGGTACAGGAAAAAGTTTCTTAATTAAAGTTTTAACCAGTTATTTACAGAAAACCACTGAACCACATTTATCTTGTATTGTAACTGCTCCAACTGGGTTAGCAGCACACAACAGTAAAGGGATTACATTACATCGTTTACCAATGCAACCTGGTGAACATGAAAAGAAGTTGGACTATCACAAGCTTTCTGGAGAAGCTTGTTTTAAAGTTTCAAGAGTACTAAAGAAAATGAAACTTCTAATAATTGATGAGGTGAGCATGGTCTCAAACGTAATGCTTGCCTTTGTACATTTACGAATGCAGCACATTTTAAAAACAGATTATGATGTGTTATTTGGAGAAAAACATGTGATTGTTTTCGGCGATCTACTACAACTTACTCCTGTAAAAGGGGAACCCATTTTTAAAACACTTCTGCATGAAGACACCAAGAAATCTTTGGGAAGTATTGGAAATGTCAACATTTGGTCGTATTTTCAATACAAAGAACCTATTAAAAATATGCGACAGGTAAGTGATGCAGATTATGGCAGCATTCTTCAAGATATAAGAATTGGTGTTTTGACAGAACATGGAAAAGAAGCTTTGCAAAGTTGGCTACTTAAAAACGTGTTTCCAAATGAAAATGTTGCTCCGGAAAAAATATACAAAAAAATTGGAGAAAAGAAATCTATAATCTGCCTAATGCCAACACTGAGAGAGTGTTCTACATTCAATGAAGAACTTATAAAGCTGGAAAAATGGAAGCTATTGATCAAATAGAACACAAAAGAATTACTATTATTTTGACAGAAACATTAAAAACGAAATTGGATTCTTTGGAAAAATCTATATCTCAAACTGGTGGTTTAGAAAAGAATTCATATGTATGTGAAAACTGTCGGGTAATTTTATGGCGTAATTTGGATGTGGAAAAAGGTTTAGTAAATGGAGCAATGGGAAAAGTTGTTGATTTTGTTAATTATCAAACTAGAGATGGAATTGAATTTTTAAAGATTAAATTTGATCCGATTGAAGAAGTAAAACAAATTGGACGATGTGCTGTTCAATTTTTACTTGTTAAAGACTTGTATGTTCATAGAAAACAGTTTCCTCTTTCTTTGGCAAATGCGGTGACTATTCAATAAATCTCAAGGTTTAAGGTTGATAGTGCTTTGGTAAACATTGGAAGTACCGTGTTTAAAGAGGGTATGGCATATGTTGCATTGTCCCGAGTCACAAATTTATCTGGATTGTATTTGATTGATTTTGATGAGAGAAAGAATAGTGCTGAATCCGATGCAAATTGTGTAAGACAGTATATTCGGTTAACCCCTTCGCTGAGGGAGTAATTCCCCCACGGCGCGGGGGGGCCGCAGTGCCGCAGTGCTTGTGACGAGCCCAACTCGTCATGAGTCACAGTGGAGCTGTGCTCATGATGAGCTGGGCTCGTCACGACCCCACCCACTGATTAATTCTCCCACACAGGCGGGGAATCAATCACGCGTGGGTGGGCCGCGACCGTTAAGACGAGCCCAGCTCGTCATGAGCACAGCTCCACTGTGACTCATGACAAGCTGGGCTCATCATGAGCATGGAAGGGGTTAAGAAGACGGTATGCTCCCAATTTAGGTGAATATCCTGTATATGAAAAGCGTGTACAATGTTGAAAACGAACATATGAGAAACTGTGTAGTGAGGTTGAAAAGAAGAAACACAATCAAGAGAATGTTGAGGTTCCAAACAAAAAGAAAAAGGACACTGTTGAAGATATTGTAGGATATCAGTTAGAAAATAGTTCAGGTATCAACTGCTATGCTAATGTAGTTCTGAACGTCATATTTTTTCTAGAAAATCTTAAACAACAAATTATGGAGAATTGAAAAAAAAGATTTTGTAATTTATTACATTCTATTTATGAAAAGTTGACAACTGATAAAACTAAAATCCAAAGTGCTTCTGGCATTCAGCATCTTCTAGATATATGTTCTGGTTGTTCACAATTTACATTGAATGTACAGCAAGATGCTCAGAAATTTCTAATGTTTAGGCTTGCAGTATTAGAAGATGAAGAAATACAAATTGAAAATCTATTTGGACTACGTTACCGATGGGACCATAAATGTGATAGCTGTACATTTTCTTTTGCCACTGAAATTGATACTGAAAGATTCATATATTTGACAATACCAGATTGCAAAACAGTGTCTTTTAACAAATTAATAAAATCAGCTAATCAAAATATGGAATGTAGTCACTGTAAATCTGAAATGTTTTCAACATTATTTATAGAAAGATTTGGACAATATATAATTTTAATAATACAACGTTGGAGAGCAGATAGAAGACAATTGGAAACTAAAATTAAAAATGTTGTCCAAGTCAACTGTCAATATCAGGAAGAACTTTCAAAGCAGTGGCAATTATTTCCCACGATGGACCTTCTACAACACCTGGACACTATACTGTGTATTTAACCCCTTCGATGCTGCGCAGATTCCGCCGCTGTGCTGGCGGAATCTTGCGCGGGCGGGGTCATGACGGAATGGTTCCGTCATGAGCACAGCTCAACCGTGGGTCATGACGGAACCATTCCGTCATGAGCACCGAAGGGGTTAAAGTGCACTAAAGGATGGACACATTGTAATGATGCCCATTTGGAATTCAAATGTCGGTTGTCTAATGAATTACCAAATTCATATCTAACATTTTTTATGCCAAATTTATGAAAACATCATATCGCCTATTGGGAAGGAGTCAACATGAATTAATGAGTTTATTTTGGAAATTTCAATACAAACTATTTCAGAAATATCATTCGGCCTAGTAGAAAGATTTTGATATGAATTAAGAAGTTTATTTTGGATATTCCCATTGCAAATGATTTTGCAAACATCATTCGGCCTATAGGGAAGATGTGAAGATTTACTGTTTCAATTATCATTTTTATTCTTTGATATTGTATTTAGAAAATTGTTTTTGAAAGAAGCAGTTCATATATTTGATCTTTGTAGTATATGCAATGTAAATGAGAGTGTTTATTTTAGAGAATGTAAACAGATAGTTGAATTTGTTGTAAAATGTTTGAAGAATGATTTTTTTTTTTTTAAAGAATCTAATTGATTGTATTTTTTTGCCCGCTGTCACAAAATGGTTAATATTGAAGTCAGTGTGTATGGTGAAATTCAGTAGAATCTGAAAACAGCAAAAAAGGCAAACTGAATATGTTATGTAATTGTAAAATTATATTGTGTTCTTAAAACTATAACATTATCTGTAATAACATTATTTTTTCTTTTCTTTTACAGAATCTAATTCTAAAGCTTGAAAATAATTTAAATTTAACTTATAATAAAATAACTGAAAAAAATGTTTCAATCAGTTCACCCAAGCAGTACCCATGCACTGCTACAATCACCTGTGCACTAACCATACAATCCTCTAACCGCCTAGACACTGCTCATTCACACCTTTATTTGCCCCGGTAGTACCCATGTATTCCAGCAATCACCCTGTCACTTTCCATGTACTCCTCCAATCACCCAGCCAGTTTCATGTAGTAATTCAATTACTCCGCCAATACCCAAGCACTTATAAATTCACTATGCACTCTCCTTGCAGTACTCTAGTCATCCAGTCAGTACCCATGTACAAATGCAATGACCCATGCAGTTACCATGCACTGCTACAATCACCTGTGCAGTACCCATACAATCTTCTAGCTGTTTAGACACTACTCATTCACACCTTCAATTACCCAGATATGACCCATGCAGTCCAGCAATCACACTGTCACTCCCCATGCACTCCTCCTATCACTCAGCCAGCACCATGTACTTATCCAATCACTCCGCCAATACCCAAGCACTTGCAAATTCACCATGCACTTTGCTTGCAGTACTCTAATCATTCAGTCAGTACCCATGTACACATGCAATGACCCAGGCACTAACACATGCACTGCTACAATCCCCTGTGCACTACCGTTGCAGTCCACTAACCACCTACACACTACTCATTCGCTCCTTCAATTACCCAGCTAGTACCCATGCAGTCCAGCAATCACCCTCTCATTCCCCAAGCATTACTCCAATCACCCAGCCAGTACTATGTACTTATCCAATCACTCCGCCAATACCCAAGCACATGCAAATTCACCACGTACTCTCCTTGCAGTACTCTAATCATTCAGTCAGTACTCACGTACTCATGCAATGACCAGGCACTAACACATACACTGCTTCAATCCCCTGTGCACTACCCCTGCAGTCCTCTAACCACCAACACACTATTTGTAGGACTTGGCCTTTTTGGCTAAAGTTCCCTAAACTTTTTGCTTTAGCCCTAGACTGCTTTCCTGACATAGAATAGCCAATTTGGATGCTGTGGGTACTTTGCCACTGCTAATCAGTGACAAAGTATCAGAGTTCCCTGTTTAAAATGTAATGGTGGAGGGGCGTGGCCAAGATGGCGGCGGAGTAGCACCTTTTCCTTGGGGCTCCGCTTGCCGAGGCCGACTAAAGGCATCTGTCAGCTGTCCACTGCTATGTCACCCCTGACCCCCTTGATTGGGAATCTGGACTTTCCCCCGGCTCACTAGGGAAGCACCTACTTGAAATGGCAAGAGGCAAACTACAAACGTATTGGCGATCTCTTTGATGAGCGGGTAATCCTGGATTTTCCTAGATTTGTGGCTTATTATGTGATCCCCAAGGCAGCTTGGCACTGCGCCACTGGGTCACTCAGCCGCAGATCCATCCGCACGCGGGTTGGCTCCTCATGAAATTTGTGGTTTGGTACATCACCCGCACCGCCAACAAACGTCTTTTGTCCGATATTTATGGCTTTCTTAACAAGGCGCGAACGCCAAATCCCCAGCGCAGTGTAGGTGTGAGGCGGAGCTCAGTCGGGAGTTCTCCCCCAAGGAATGGGCTGATAATATACACAGAGCCCAGGCATCATCATGTAGCACCTCAGGGAAAGAAATGCACCTGAAAATTGCTCATTATTGTTATTACACCCCGGCGAGGGTAGCTAAATGGAAGCCCCGCTGCAGCGATCTCTGCTGGTGCCAGTGCGGGCAGGAGGGTACATTGTCCCATATTCTGTGGCATTGTCCTAAGATACAGGTTTTTTGGGAGACTATCTGTCCCATAATTGACAAAATTTATCAGCCAGAACACCCCAGATTCCCTAGCTATATCCTGCTGGGATTACCCAATCCTCTTACGTACCCTCTCCGGTCATGTAGGGGTATGGCGATCACTCTAGCACTAGGGGCTGCCAAGCAGGTTATCCTAGTGAAGTGGGACACACTCAAAGTCCAGACAAAGTTGGATTGGTTACACAAATTGTGGGAGGTTATTGGAATGGAAAGGATTACAGCGGGGATCCACCATACATTGCCAAAATTTGATAAGACCTGGGGTACCACGGTGGCATACCTATCCTCAGAGTTCGTTGAGCTTACCTGCCATCGCTACCTACGAGTCCTACGATTCCCCACGACGCCACTAACGAACCTGCCGCCTCTACCGAGGGACCACCAGCCTTAGATCCCTACCATGTCTCAATGTATGCCGTGGGTGGATATCTGTCCTCTTTCTTCTCAGTTTCTCTGACTCTCATCCTTGCCCTCTTTCCTTTCATCTTTGGTTTCTCTTCTTTTTCTTCAATAAAGTTCAATTTGGAATAAGATGTTACCCGCCGGCCAGTGATTGTAGGTGGGTGTGTTGTAACTGACTGCATCATATCCAATAAAACGATTTGAACCATAAAATGGAATGGTAATTGGTTGGCCATGATTGGTATGTTTGCCTTAGTAGTAAAAGTTCCTAGTGATGTGCACTGTGTGTGCTAAGGCTAGTAATGCAAGGGCACAAAGAGAAGAGATCTCAGGCCTTCAGTGTAGGGCCTGCGCGCAAAATTCTAAGTTAGCATGTTGTCCTGACAAGTGCAACCACGTATCAGGCCTGACTTTCCCTTTTACATACACATTGGGCACCCCTGTGGTAGGTCCCAGGTAAGCCCTGGGCAGGGTGCAGTGTAGGTAAAAGGCAAAACATATACTGAGGTGTGTGCTATGTTCTGACAGTGAAAAACTCTCCATTTCGTTTTTCACAGTTGAAAGGCCATCCTGCCCATAGGACAGAATGGGGGAGGCTGGGTGTTGTGTTTGTTAGCCTAGTTTCCTGTCAGTTTATAATGGAGAGGTGAAGTTTAGTATGTATGAACTCACAGTGTTATAACTATATTCTGTGAAGGTGGTTTTATCACTGTGTGTTCATAAACCACTCTTTTAGAAAGTGGCTATGTTTTGTGCTCTGAGCATTTCTGTGTGTCTCTGAAATGTGGATTGTCTGTCTGGAACTGAAAGGTGAGAGGAGATGGGAGAGGTCTTGACCCAGGGAGGGGATGAAATGGCATCGGGCTGCCCTGCATCTAGAGAGTAGGGGAGGAGAAGCCCAGGAGGTGAAAAGGCCTGGGCTGGTGCTATAAACTAATTTACCCATCTCCTGCTGAGTGATTAAGGATCCAGACCCCCAGTACCAAAGGGAGAGAGGTGACACTGGAAGGGAGACACCCAGAACTGATTTAGGGAGGGGTCAGGGACCCCTGATCACATATGAACTTCAAAGACATTAAGGGACTAGGAGAGTTGTAACCCCTGAAAGTGGGAATGAAACAGATATGGATTGAGACTACGAAGGCTTAGACCCATTCTGTGGTCAAGAGGAACCTCTGATAAAGAAAGAGCAACTGAAGAGACTGCTGTGGATAGACCAATCCTTGCTTCGTGATCTGGGACTGGTCTGCAGTTTGCTGTTCTAACTAAGGGAGAGGCTGTTGGGACTGTGCTTGGAGGCGCTGGGTCACCGTGCTTCAAGAAGACTGTGATTTGTGCTGTGTCTTGTACCCCCAAGGGCCCGCGGTGAGCTGGCTCCCTGTTTGGAAATACAGGATCATAAAAGTTTCTGGAGAAGTCCCAAGCAATGCAGTGTGCGCGTGCTTTTGCAGCTTGAGACCCTCAGAAGTTGTGCTGTGTGATCGTGGGCATGCAGGAGTAAGCTAAGTCTCAAACACACTGGGTGTGTGTTGAAGTGCAGGCCAAGGCGTTGGTGAGGGGTGCCTGGTCGTGGTGTGCCCGGAGAGACGAGGTGAGGCTCGGTGGCCCAGTGTGTGTGTTGTGGTGCAGCCCGGGTGTTGGTGAAGAATGCCTGGCAGTGTGTGCACCAAAAGAAGAAGCGAGACTCTGACAAACTGGGTGCATGTCGTGGTGCTGCCAGGGCTTTGGTGGGGAGCACCTGGACATCGTGTGCACCAACGAAAAAAGTGAGTCTTGGACGGGCAGTGTGCGTGTCGTGGTGCAGCCCAGGTGTTGGTGAAGAACGCCTGGGCCGTGTGTGCACCAGAGGAAGAAGCGAGACTCGGACACGCTGAGTGCTTGTCATGGTGCAGCCAGGGCAATGGTGGGGAGCGCCTGGACATCGTTTGCACCTGTGAAAGAAGTGAGTCTCGGACGTGCAGTGTGTGTGTCATGGTGCAGCCCGGATGTTGGTGAAGAGCACCTGGGCCTTGTAGGCAGCAAAAGAAGAACTGAGTCTTGGACGCACAGGGTGCGTGTTGTGGTGCAGCCAGGGCATTGGTGAGGAGTGCCTGGATATCGTGTGCACCAAAAGAAGAGGTGAGACTCAGATGCGCGGAGTGCGTGTCGTGGTGTGGTGCAGCCAGGGCGTTGGTGAAGAGCGCCTGGACATCGTGCGCACCGGGAGAAGAGGAGAGACTCAAACGTGCAGGGTGCGTGTTGAGGTGCAAGCGTAGGGTTGGTGAAGAGTGCCGGATCGTCATGAGCACCAGAGAAGAGGCGTGTCTCGGATGCATGGTGTTTGTGTCAAAGTACAACCTGAGGCGCTGGTGAGGAGTGCCTGAGTGGGGGCTGCACCAAGTTGGTAGTAAAGTCTCTGCAGTGCTGAGGGCCGATCTCTGTGTGGACTAAGACTGCCGGAAGGAGGGCCAAGTCATTGGGCCCTCTGAGTCAACCGCAGTGGCCCGGCAGCCACAAAAGAGCTGAGCCACCGGCCCAAGTCCACCGCAACCAGTAACGGAGTTCTGGATCAAGACCCAAGTCGCTGATGTCGGAGAGGAGAGTGGGGTCACACCCCCCAGGCAACGTTTATCAACACCTGGCTTGGAGTGCAGGCCCGGAGGGACACACTCTAGGTCTCCCATTTCAGTCAGCGGCGCAAGCCATTGCTTCAGCTCAGATCCCAGCCCATGCTGACCCAAGGAGGGGCAGTGCTGGGGCAGAGTGGGAAGCAGTCCTTTTGTGTCATCATTTGATCCATAACGAGGGCACTGTTAACGGAGCACGTAAAACTGTTGCATTACACTTTTCATTATTGCTGCTAACGAACTATCGAACTGTGCATGACGCCTGACCTCATTTGTGCCTGAAAAACTACATGCTGGGTGCGCTACGCACTGCATTATCTTTACCTTGCATATTACCTGATTGTAATGTGGTGCATTGCATTATTTTTTCAGTGCACAGTATCTGGGTATAACGTGGCGCAGTGTATTATTTCTTCACTGCACCATGCAGGATTTTAACGTGACGCATTGCCTTGTTTCTTCCTGGTACAGGGCATGCTGGTGGTGATACGCATTGCATAATTCCTTCAATTGCAAAGTGCATGACTGTTGCGCTACTTATGGCATTGTTTCTCTGTTGCACAGTATAAGACAATATTGTTACACATTGCAGTATTTGTTTCCTTTTGCAACGTGTGTGATTCTAGCTATACATGGTCTAACCTTTTGGACACAGTTAGAAGTGAGCTTAACTGTTGGTTAGAAGCGGTGGTTGTGATTAAAACCTACTAACCCACCGGAAAGAATACTACCCATTCTTACTTGTTGATTTTGTATCATGTGGTCGTATCGTATAATTGCTTATATAAAGATTATACTAATTTTATCAAAACTTGTGTGGTGTCTATTTGTGGTGACATCATGGGGTTACTGTGAGCATGGTTGCACATACTGAACACTTGTGCCTTGGAGATAAGCCTGGCTGCTCATGCCAAGCTACTAAGGGGGTGAGCAGAGCTATCCCAGACGGTGTCCTTACTTCGCCTAACATTGAAGCAAGGGGTCAGGGACACCTCCTCCAGCATTTGGTGGCGGCGGTAAGCGATAAGGACCCCCACTACCAACACTACTCATTCGCTCCTTCAATTGCCAAGGTAGTACCCATGCAGTACAGCAATCACCCTTTGAATGATGTAATATGTGACGCCATCTACAGTGCATTGCGAGGGAGCGAGTTATAGTTAGCTGAACTAACTATAACGGCCGAATTTCTCTGGTTTTGTACAAGTGAAATGTCCAACTAACTATAACGTCCCCTTAACCAATGTTTTTTTCAGTAAATTTCTAAGGTTTTTTAAATGCTAATTTCTAAGTATAACGCCGCTAAAACCTATGGTTTTTTCAGTGAATTTCAAAGGTTTTTTAAATGCTAATTCCTAATGATAACGGGCCTGAAACCTATAGTTTTTTAAGTGAATTCAAAGGTTTTTAAAATGCTAATTTCTAGCTATAACAGGCTTGAAACCGATGGTTTTTTTCAGTGAATTTCAAAGATTTTTTAAATGAGAGATTCCAATTATGTTGTGCCTCAATCCTATGTTGTTTTATTTACCACATATATATTTATATATTAAACACAATTTGAGAATAATTTTAAGTTTGGAAAACTACATTCACAGTTTTTTTTCGCATTAATTCACAGGAGTCGCGCACCATATGCGCACCCTACACGATGGCTGCACGCACCTCGCTACCATACATTTTAGAAGTCACGTCAGGGTTGTGCCGGCATCGCGCAGCAGTCACGACACACAGGTTTCAGGGAAGTTATAGTAAGAAATTAGCATTAAAAAAACCTTAGAAATTCACAGAAAAAAAGATAGGTTTCAGGGACATTATAGTTACAAATTATCATTTAAAAAACCTTAGAAATTCACTGAAAAAAACACAGTTTACAGAGATGTTATAGTTAGGCTGACATTTCACTCTTACAAAACCTGAGAAATTCAGCTGTTATGAGCTAACTATATCTTGCACCCCCGCACTGAACTGCTGATGATGTCACATATTACATCACTCGTGACATGGTAAGTGCCATCACTAATGACATCACTGATGACATCTCAGATTACATCACTGATGACATCCACATAATCTCACCTACTCACACCCTATTATAACCTTTCATACACCCACTCCAAAATTCAGATTACGATTCTCGATACCATGGACACACCAATACCAGTTAGTACATACCCAAGCACTGATTCAAAGGTCTACACACACATCCACTCACTTACCCATATATCCACTCATATAATACAGCCACAGATATATGCACTCATACACTCATAAAGACAATCACACACTGCCACTCACACATAGAGTTACTCACACACCTAGTCATTCACCCAAAGAGTCAATCACACTGCCATTTACTCACATATACAGTTATACACACACCACTTTGCTTATTCATACAGATACTAACACATACTTACTCTCTTTTACAATCACTGACACAACCACACGCTCAGCCATACAGGCACTCTCACAATCACTCACTTTCACATACAGTCACTTACATGCCCCAAAACTCACATATACTGCCTTACAGATATGCAGTTGTTCACCCATATAGCACTGAGATATTGATTTACTCAATGACAGAGCCATAGGTACACACACTAGGCCATACAGCCCCTCGCAGATGCACTCATGACCTCATATAGCTAGTGAATCACCCACTCACACATCTCTGCAGAGAGTCACACACCCCCCACCCACCGAGCCATTCAGGCACCCATACAGGTACTCAGACAACCAATCAATAACCCATATAGAGACTCATGTAGCTACTCACCAACCCATGCAGCCAGTTACACACCAACTGACAGACTGATAAAGACATTCACACAGATTAGACATCAGTGATGTCACTGACCATGTCATGAGTGATGTAATATGTGACGTCATCAGCAGTGCATTGCGGGGGCGCAAGTTATAGTTAGCTGAACTAACTATAACAGGGGAATTTCTAGGGTTTTGTACGAGGGAAATGTCCAGCTAACTATAACACCCCTGAAACCTATGTTTTTTTCAGTGAATTTCTAAGGTTTTTTAAATGCCAATTCCTAACTATAACGCCCCTGAAACCTTTGTTTTTTTCAGTGAATTTCAAAGGTTTTTTAAATGCCAATTCCTAAATATACGTGCATGAAACCTATGGTTTTTTCAGTGCATTTCAAAGGCTTTTTAAATGCTAATTCCTATCTTTAACTTATCTCTGAAGATATCATGTTAAATGTTTTTGATTGGATTTGTATATTCAAATTCAGTGTGTCAATTTCATTAATTATATTTTTTTTAAATACTTTTTAATCACCATTTTTTAAACTTATTTTTTCAATTAATTCTTTTAAAAAATAAAAAAATATTATTTGAATTTAATGGGTTTTCAAACATATTTTTTTATATTTTTCAAAATATTTCTTAACTATATGTTCAAAACTTTATTTTATATATTTTTTCCATGTTTTTGGATCCGCGCACCCTATGCGCACCGTTCTCGATCCCTACGCGATAGCATCCGCGCATGGTATGCGTCGGGTACGTGTTTAGTGCGTGATTCCAATGCGACTGGTAAGCGACTCCCAGCCTATACGCGATACGTTCGTTGTACGTAACGCGACGTTTCCGTGCTTCCGCGATGCGTTATATGCGTCTATGATGCGGTAGGTACGCGGATCCCGCGACATATTTAACATTTGAAAAAACATATATATGTATTTCATGTGAATATTAATGGAAGACAAACTCTAAACTAGTCTTAAAATTAATATATACATCTCGGATGCGCTCTGGGTGCGTGCTGCGTAAGCGCAGGGTGCGCGGATCCCATGTGACCTGCAAAAAAAGAGATTTGATTGGTTCATTACACTTCCTGTTCTAACTATTGAAAGACCCCACCCAATTCAATCATTGTTCTTTCACCTTCTTTGGAGGAGCATCTCTTTGCAGAGAAGAAGATTTTTGGGTATAAGATTTCACTTAGCTCTAACTTTTTTCAACCAAAAATGTCTTCAGGGCAGCAGGCATCACCTGCATCTCCTCATACATCTGAGGATGAATTTTTGGAGGAGGCACCACCCAAAGAACGTTTTTGTTCAGTGGTGTGGAAATGTTTTACTTTTCCCGAGGGGCAGAATAAGACCAATGCCACCTTGGTCACATGCAAGATTTGCAAAAGAGTGCTGTCGCGTGGATATCCTAACAAGAAATACTTGTGCGGCACGGCAAGTATGATGAAGCACCTAAGGACCCTTCATCCGAACAATCTTGCACGAGAAGAGTGCCGACGGATGAGAAACACTCCTGCTCCTGTGCCTTCCACCTCATCGCAGCCGAGCACTTCAAGAGTGCATCCATCAGCCCAAAACTTGGACATCCGTCCTCAATTTCAATATTTAAAAGTGCTCTGCACTAAGTGCAATGCGACTTTGTGCTATGGTGAGCAGTCGATGAAACTTATCTGCCGCCGGCAAGAAAGTCACATTTGCTAGTTTTTTTGTTTTTTTTTTGTTCCCTGAAGTTCATTGTTTGGTTCCTCCTGTTTTGTTTTGTTTTGGGTTTTTTTCCAGAAAAAACTAAAAAATCACAACATTGTTAGAACCCCCCCCCAAAAAAATATAAAAGAAGAAAGAAGAAAAAAAAGTTCTTGTAAGAACTAACTTTCCTGGTTTAAAAAAAGAGCTAAATTTCTTTGTATTGTGTGAAAGTTTAGATGAATGTATGTGTAGTACGTAATTGAGTGAATGAATGCATTAGTAGCGTATGGTAAATGTATAAGTGCAGCACTATGAGGAAGTGCTGCAGCATCACACAGTAACCTCTTTAACTGCTGTGTGCTGTAGTACTTCCGAAGCACAGGGATGCAACATATGTACATAAATATGTTGCAAATCTATTCTTCTCTCTGCACTGCTGCTTAAACTGCAGCGATGTGGTGACACAGGCACCCTTGCACCATAGTGCAAGGATATCTGTGTCATGTGCTGTTTGTTTTTCTACAGGAAGACACACCTTCCTGCACAAAAACAATAAGAGAATGCATTTTTCTCCTTCAATGTATGCTGAACATTTAAGCATACACTAAAGATATAAAAATGTGGAGAAATTAAAACAATTCTCCTTGTTGTGCTTTCCTACACCAACTTTAGAATGGTGCAGCATTCACACACATATCGACATTTATGATTTATGATAAATCTAGACATGTGTCTTGCTCTATGAGTATTTAGTGCAATCATGCACCACAACACTTATAGAGCACCCTTTCAATGCAAAGTGTTGTGCATAATGAGGTTGTATTTACATGGAGTAGAAAAAGTACACAGAGTGCCTTTTCCTCTCTTTGTAAATAAAAGACAGTCTTGCGCAATAACTATGTTACAAAAAGTGACATATTTCCGGATTTAATTCCTTGCGAATGATAGAAGGTAAGCACAGAGTTTTGTCTGCAAAGATGCTCAAAGAAGAATGATTGAAATGATTGCGGTCCTTCAATAGGTACAATGGGAAATATTATGAACCCCTCAAATCTCTTTTTTTGCAGGTCACATGATATCTGATTATGGTCAGATTTCAAAACTACATAGGTATAAACAAAGTGTTTTTTAGAAACATGTTTCAACTTTGTAGCTTCTTGCATACCTCGTCATTCTGCATATTGAGACTTAGTTAAACTTACCTTCACAATAATAGGAATATAAAATGGTATACATTTTTTAAATATTTTCATTGCAATCTAAATTCATATAAATTACTTGTTTTAAAATTTGGATCTGTGAAAGAAAAGAAAAAAAAATTATGACATGTAATAATACATTTTTTACAACACAGCATAATTTCCACAAAGTAATTTGTTTGCCTTTTTTGCTGTTCTCAGAATATATTGAATTTCACTAGAAATAGTGATTTCAATCGTACTCATCACTTAACAGCGGGCCAAGAAAAAACAATCAGAAAGATTTTTTTTTAAAAACCAACATACTATTCTCAGTAAAATATCTGAAAATACAAATCACACATATATGAAATGCTTACAGATTACAAAATGTTATAACTTTAACTTATAAAAACTGTAAATATTGCCGCATTAAAATAATCACCGAATGAATGACCACCAAAAAGTCCATAATTCAAAAATATACCTTTCCTTGAGGCCAAATGGTATTTTTGCACTCCTTCTTTATGTAAATTGTCCAATGGTAGTCCTATTAAATTATAATAATAAATTCCTCAGAGAGAGAATTGTCTTCCTAAAACTTTGGCTTTAAAAATATTAGGTAGGAATTTGGTAATTCACTAGGCAAATGTTGTTTGAAAACCAACTGGGCATCATTACAAAGTGTCCAGCCTTTCTCACATTTTAGATAGGCAGTGTAATGTCCAGATGTGGTGGAAGGACCATCATGGAAAATTATTGCAATTGCTACAAAAGTCCTTCCTGATATTGATAGTTGTGCTGCTACAAATTGCTTTATTAAAGTATCCAATTTTCTTCCGTCAGCTGTACAACGTTGCATCATTAAAATTATGTATTTTCCATACTTTGTTAAGAATAATGTGGATAACATTTCTGATTTACATTGGCTACACTGCATGTTTTGCATTGCACCTTTAACTAATTTATTGAAAGACACTGATTTACAGTCTGGTAATGTTAAATACAGAAATCTCTCAGTGTCTACATTGGTGCTACATGTATACATGCAATTTTCACAATAATGTTCCCATTTGTAAGAAAGGCCAAAAATATTTTCTATTTCTACACCTTCATTTTCAAAAATGGTAAGCATGTACATTAAAAATTCCTGAGCATCTTGTTGGATATTTTGTGTAAATTGTGTAGAACCAGAACACACATCCAAAAGAATACGAACATCTGAAACAGATTGTATTTTAGTTCTATCTGTTGTCAATTTTTCATAAACCGAATGCAACAGAGAACAAAATCTTTTTTGCCGATTCTCCATAATTTGCTGTTGCAAACCTTCAAGATAAAAAACAACATTGACCACTACATTCGCATAGCAGTTGACACCAGAACTATTTTCATACTGATAACCAACAGTCTCTCCAACAGTGTCCAATTTCTTTTTACCTGCAATCACAACATTATATTGTTATTTTCTTTTCTTGACACCTTCAGAACAGATATTCTCAAACCTACTTTTTCAACCAATCACACGCTTTTCAAATACAGGATATTGACCGAAATTTGGAGCATACACCCTTCTTAACCTATTATACTCTTTTACACAGTTTGCATTTGCAGTAACCTTTGTCTCATCAAAATCAATCAAAAACAAACCAGATAATGTTCTGACTCGCGACAAAGCAACATATGCCATACCCTGTTTAAATACGGTAGATCCAATGTTCACCAATGCACTGTCTACACTTAATCCTTGAAATTTATGAATAGTCACTGCATATGCCAGAGAAAATGGAAATTGTTTCCTACGGACATTAAGGGGCATATCAACAAGGGCTTTATCTCTGCTTTTTTGGCTTTAAAAGCCAAAAAAGCAGAGATAAAACTAGCACCCTATCAACAACAGGGTGCTAACACGCAAATTTGCATGTTAGCACCCTTTTACTCTACGCTTCCCCTTGCATCTCTAATGAGATGCAAAGGGGGCGTTCCAGAGTAAAATAATAGGAGAAATGTCGCTAAGCGACATTTCTCCTATTATCAAGAATGTCGCTAACCCTGTTAGAGACAAAAAAAGCAGCGCTAACCGCGGTTAACGCTGCTTTTTTACGTCTGCTAATTTTCAGACTTAGCCATGATATCCTATGGAAGGAGGATATCATGGCTAAATTTGCCTGTCCCTATCAACAAGGTAACGTGTGATTATCGCTGGGTTTCCAGCGATAATCTCACGTTAGCCTGTTAGCGTGTAGATTTTTATCGCTATTGAGATAAGCGTTGCTAATAGCACGCTATCTCAGCGATAAAAATTCACGCTAGCCGGCGATAATTATCCTCACGCTAAGAGCGCTGAGCGATAATTATCGCCGGTTGTTGTTGATATGCTCCATAATTCTTTAACAAGCAAAAAACGAACTGAACAACAACCAATTTATTTAACTTCATCAATCAGATCAAATTTAATTTTTAAAAATTCAATTCCTTCTTTTTTCTGATAATTCACAAAATCCACCACTTTACCCATTACACCATTAACTAAACGTTTCTCTACATCCAAATTACGCCTTAAAATTACCCGACAGTTTACACACGCATATAGTGTCTTTTCTAAACCAGCAGTTTTAGATATTTTTTTTCTAAACAATCCAGTTTGGATCTCAACTTTCCCGTCAAAATAATAGTGATTCCTTCACGCAGTATTTTATCAATGTCTTCCATTTTTACAATTTCTTCATTTTCCAGTTTTAATAATTCTTCCTTGAATATTGAACACTCACGCAGTGTTGGCATTAAACAAATCACTGACTTATTTTTAGCAATTTCCACGTACACTTTTGCAGGAACTGCATTTTCATTTGGAAACACATTGCATGTAATCGACTCTCCAAAGCTTCTTTCCCTTGTTTTGAAAGGATTCCAATTCTAATAACTTGAAGAATACTTCCATATTAAGCATCATTTGCCTGTCGCATATTTGTTGGCAGTTCTTTGTATTCAAAATTACTCCAAATGTTCACATGACCAACACTCCCAAGAGACTTTCTGGTATCTTCATGGGCAAGTGTTTTAAATACCGGTTGTCCTTTTACCGGAGTCAGTTGCAGTAGATCTCCAAAAACTATGACGTGTTTTCCTCCAAATAACACGTCGTACTCTGTTTTAAGAATTTGCTGCATTCTTAAATGCACAAAGGCAAGCATCAAGTTTGAGACCATGCTCACCTCATCAATAATGAGAAGTTTCATTTCCTTGAGGACTCTTTAAACTTCACAACAAGCTTCTCCAGATAGCTTGTGGTATTCCAATTTGTTCTCATGCTCTACTGGCAGCATTAGTAAATGATGTAAAGTAATTCCTTTAATGTTATGAGCTGCCAACCCAGTTGGAGCAGAGACAACACAAGACAAATGTGAATCAGTTGTTTTCTGCAGATAACTTGTAATTACTTTAATTAAAAAACGTTTTCCTGTTCCAGCTTGACCACTCACATACATTCGGATAGGTTGAAATGATGTACATGAGCACCCTCTCTTTTCATGAAGTAATCCATGGTCAATCTGCTCTTTCTCTTGCTGATATATTTGTTTCTGTTCAACATTTAGTTGCTCTTCCAAGTTTCCTAACTGTATTGCATCTTCTTGTGCTTGATACATTTCTATTTCCACCTCATTCATTGCAATCGCTGCTTCATTTTCAACAGTTGGTTGTCCTAGTGGATCTTGACTCAGTGCAGCAGAACTTTGACTGTCTTGAGAACTGTCTCTAGCAATCTCAGCTGCAATTATAGCTTCTTGATCAATTTCATCATTCAACATTTTGACATAATCTGCGAAAGCACTGCATTGTATGGTATCTTTACAAGCATTAAATGAATCTTCATAGCTGGGAAAATCTCCAAGTAATTCCAGTTCTGAACGCCATACTTTGAACATTTGCAAAAGGGCTAAATAGTAAAATTCCCTTTTGTCAGCAGTGTCACAACTCAGTTTTCTGTGATTAATTAAATTTCCTTTCCTTTGTTTCACCAGACATCCTTCGGAACCAATCACTCCATATTTTCCATCGTTGATGTTCTCTGTAGTATTCCGTTTAAAAGTGTAGTTTTGCAGCACTTCATAGAGACACATGTTGTCAAGATGATGACTTCTATTTGGATAGTATGTGTCCAACATATTGGTTTTCAAAATATCTGTACTTTCAGGGTCATTTTCTGCTAAATATTCAATTCCTTGAACAGATCTCAGTACCCGATTTCGCATTCCTGCAAGGCCTAGACTCACCCAAATTATTCTTCTACTTTTGGAATATAGACTTGCAGATGATAACCGATCTGAACATTCATATGCTCCAATTTCACAATGCAATAACATCTTCAAACTGAAACTGTATAATTTCTTACTTAGAGTCTTCTCGTGAGAAATCTCCTGCCACATTTCTTTCAATTCCGTCTTTTCTGATTTAGTAATGTAGGACGTTACATATCGAGCAACAGCAATGGAATTGTCCGCAACATCCTGAATATCCATGTTAGCGTTCCACATGGACAAAATAACTGGATTGTAGTCATTTATGTATTTTGATTCTTCGCTTTTTCTTAAGTTGTAGGTGTTTTTCGGAAACTTTCTTGTGTTGGTATGTCGTATAGCTGACATAAAACTATTCACTCTTCCTTTGGATAATACAGGACGTGGAAATCCAAAACGACATGTGGTATAGAACTTATCCTTTGACTTGTACTTTCATCGACAGTATTTTCCACACCTGTGGCTTTGAAATCGTAAGACTTGTTGTTTTAAGTTTTTGTCTTCTCTGCTATTGGGAAGAGCACATGTAGCATAATCTTCAATGAAAGACAAAATAGTTTCATCTGAATCTGTTCCAAATTTGGGGGCGTCCTCGACCCATAACAACATATGTATGTGAGGAGCACCTCTTGCTTGATACTCCTTTCTCCAAAAGAAATCCACAACTTCTCCAAGACATCATAGCTTCAAATCTATGATTGAAATATCTGCATACATTGACAGGATCCAAAGAGCACAATTCTCCAGGTGTCTTGTATTCAATATGTTTTATATTGGAATTTGCCTCTCGAAGAAATTCAAGTAAATCATCCCTAGCATACTCAGCACAGCTTAGTGTAACAAACCATGTAGGAGTTCCCAAGTTCCATAGCATACATTTGAGTTCTCCATGTCGACGGTACCAATATTCATTAGTCCCACGCTGACATGCCATCAGATTAATCAACTGAGATTCTAAATGATCATCTCTCTGGTGCACTTTATCCATAAAATCCTTTGCAGTTACATTTTGAAGATGCATTCCAGTTTTTAAAATGTGATTTACTGCATGTGAAAGTCCAGACAAGTCACTTTCAAACAGAGGATGAAACATAAAAGGGATACATTGACAAAATCTTGGGTCTTCTGCATATAATCTTGTTGTCCGATATTCAGATGCAGGAATCTGCACAGGACGTTCATCATATCGTCCACCTTTTCCTGTTGGAAACAACTGCGGGAAACAACGAGCTTCCAAGGTCTCTTCCCATACACTCATGGGACTTCCTGTTGCTTTTTTCCATTTGAAACAACTCAATCGTATTCCCCATCACCTCTTTTGAATGAAGTGGATGTACACTGTAATGTTCATAGATCTCTTCACATCTGGACATGTCCACTTTTTCAATTTGTCCACTTAATGTTTCAGTATCTTCTGCTGAATCTATTTCTTTTTCTCCAACAAACACATTTCCATAGAACTCATTTTTTTAACAGATACAATGACGCCTTTTGCACTTTTCTAACATCCACTAACTCTTGCCAGATTTTCTTATTCTTAGTAGGAACACCATTAACTAGAATGACTAGTGGCTCATTTTCTGCATGGTCTACACCAATAGTTTCAATATTTTTCCTTAAATCTAATGGTAAATACACAACTCTTCCTTTCAATCCTCTTTGCATCTCTGATGGAGGTAATTTACTTGTTTTGGGCTCCATACGAACAATAGCCTGAAATGGGTGAACACATTGTATGAGAATAGACTCATACGTATTTAAATCTATCAGCTCTGGAGGAATAGCAACCAACTCTAGATTATTATGAACAGCTCTAGCAGGCATTTTATTCTCATCTAATTTGTTATAACAATATTTGCAAATACGCTGCTCACATCCCAAATCAAAACAATCCTCTACCAGCCAATAAGTTGCATATTCCATCCACTTATCATTATCTTCTATTTCACTTTTTAAATACAGATTGACACCCCTAGTCTGATTTTTATAGTGACTTCACCGACAACAAATACAAGAAACATTTGGTCTTTCACCTGAAATTACCTTAAACTTTGTGATTTCATCCTCAAATTTTTCTATAATTATGGGTTGTACATTGTCTTCCACATTTTGTTCTACTAATGTGTCAGTTTCTTCACTCTCTTGCTGAGGACCAAAGTAACAAAACTCAATATCATCACAGACCTGCTTCACATCTGATACTGACCCACGCAAAAGAGCACTGTTCAACTCACTTAACTTTAGTGCTGGACTTTTTGCATAATACAACCTTCTCACTAACTTCCGCATTTGAGTATGATGTACTGCCAGCATTCTGAAATGGTGAAAAACACTTTGACAAACTTTCCTCGAAAGACAAGCCAGAGAATGACCTTGAAAACTAGTATGTTTTCTCACTCTGCAAGGGTCTAGTCCTTGCAACAGCTTAATCTTTTGTTTTACACTTTTTTTTAGTATAGGCTCGTAAAAAACTACATCATTTTTCAATAGATTCCTGTTGTACACTGCAAACACTACTGCAATCCCAAGTGTACACAGGGTTTTTAGCACGTCTCCCCACAACTTCATCAGCTATCACTTCTCCTGCATTTCTTTCAACCACTTTCTCTTTCTCCATTAGACAACTGTCATAACCTCTACCACTGGTGTCAACTCTCTTCATTAATAAAAGGCTCTGAACTGGAACTGTGTTTCTATTCTCCCAAAAAAAATCTCAATTTTTTTTTATTAATAACTCTTTTCCTCCTACTTTTGGCCTTCATTACATGTATTGGTTTATCTAGTGATCAAATTCTGTTTAACACTAAAATAAACAGTTTCCTTTTTACTTCAAAAGCCTTTTCCACAATGTTTTCAATATGCTTCTTCTTTTTATAAAATAAAGCTCTCTTTTTATATTTCTTCACATCTTTCAGCAAATTATGCACTACTCTCTTGTAAAATGTTTTTTTGCGTAATTCCTTATACTAATTTTGCCTTCTTTTACCATACTTTATCTCCTTTGACTGACCATTTCCTTTTTTACTTTTCCTCTTATTTTGAATTTTTTTCTTACTTGAAGAATTCTCAGGAGTTCCAGCATTATCTACATTCTGTTTGCTCCTACAAACATTTTTAATAAATTGCTTCGTGATCTTACCAGAAGATTTTTTCCTTTTAGCCACATTATCTTGTACATTCAATACTTGTGGTTGATATTTCTCCATATAATCCTCCTGTCTCTGTTCTTTTCTTTTTCTGGCATGATTTCTCTATTTTAGCATTGAAAAACAGTATCTGTAAAAAAGAATCACAAATAAAAATATATTAATAACTTTCAAATTTATACTATTCCATTACTGTACAAACACATTTTATATCAAAACTGACTAAGAAACTATAGCCCTGAACCACAAGTGTGACGATGGTTGAAACACTACATGCATAGTGCATACTACTTTGAAGCAGTTCATGCCCTAAACCCTACCTCACTAAAACACTACATGCTAACTGACTAAATGATTACAGTACTATAAGGAGACATACTGGGTGAGTAACATGGTGTTTGCTAGAAGTGTATGAATACTAACTGGGGAATTGAAGGTGTGAAAGACAACTGTGTAGGTGATTAGAGGACTACATGCATACTGGATAGGCATTTAAAGCAGTCCATGTGCTAAGGCCTGGCTCACTGCATGAGTACTTGGGTACTGACTGAATGATTAGAGTACAGCAAGGAGAGTGCCTGGGTGAATTTATAAGTGGTAGGCTTTTGGCACAGGGAATGGATTAGTACTTGGTACTGAATGGGTCACTAGAGGACTGCAAAGGGAGTGACAGGGTGTTTCCTGGAAGTGTATGGATACTGACTAGGGAATTGAAGGTGTGAAAAACAACTGTGTAGGTGGTTAGAGGACTACATGCATAGTGAATAGGCGTTTGAAACAGTCTGTGTCATAAGGCCTGGCTCACTGCATGAGTACTTGGGTACTGACTGAATGATTTAAGTACAGCAAGAAGAGTGCCTGGGTGAATTTATAAGTGGTAGGCTTTTGGCGCAGGGAATGGAGTAGTACTTGGTACTTAATGGATCACTAGAAGAGTGCAAAGGGAGTGACAGGATGTTTGCTGGACTGCATGGATACTGACTAGGGAATTGAAAGTGTGAAAGACAAGTGTCTAGGTGGTTAGAAGACTGCATGCATAGTGGATAAGGTTTTGAAGAAGTCCATGCGCTAAGGCCTAGCTCAGTGCATGAATACTTAGACAGTGACTGAATAATTAGACTACTGCAAAGAGAGTGTCTTGGTGAATTTATAAGTGTTTGGCTTTTGGCACAGTGAATGGGTTAGTACATGGTGCTGAATGGGTCACTAGAGGACTGCAAAGGGAGTGACAGGGTGTTTCCTGGAAGTGTATGGATACTGAGTAGGGAATTGAAGGTGTAAAAGACAAGTGTATGGTATGTTAGAAGACTATATGCATACTGCATAGACATTTGAAGCAGTCTATTTGGTAATGAATGGTTCATAAGTACTTAGAAACTGACTAAATCATCAGACTACTTCTAGGACAGTGCCTGGGTAAAACTTTTAAATTTTCAGTTCTCGCACAGTGAAGAGAATAGTACATGGTACTGCACCTTACTGTCAAACCCTGACTCATTTTATCAATGCATAAGCAAAGTCTAGCTTCTAATGCTACTAAAACTTGACAACATGACCGGTTTTAAAAGAGTTATCTGTCAGAAAATACACGATGTTACCCAATCCTTCTTTCACAGTGGTTCCCAAATGCACACACACTCACAGTGTGATTCTAGACAAGCACCACTATCCCTAGGAGTTTAACAAAACTCATTCACTACAGTGGAAATGGTGGGGGAACTGCACACAATCTACATATTTCTGGACTGCACTTTAGTGTCAATGCCTGACTCATTTAATCAAAGCATAAGCAATAACTGTCTTCTAATGCTACTAAAACTTGACAACATGACATGTTTTAAAACACTTATCTGTCTGCAAATACACGATGTTACCAAACGCTTTTCTCACAGTGGTTCCCAAATGCACACAGACTCACAGTGTGATTCTAGACAAACAACACAATCCCTAGCAGCTTACCAAAACTCTTTCACTACTGTGCAAGGGATAAGGAGACTACACACAATCTACATATTTAAGTACTGCACTTTAGTGTCAAAGCATGACTCATTTTATCAATGCATAAGCAAACACTGGCTTCTAATGCTACTAAAACGTGACAACATGACTGGTTTTAAAACAGTTATCTTTCACCAAATACATGATGTTACCAAATGCTTCTCTCACAGTGGTTCCCAAATGCACACAGACTCACTGTGTGATTCTAGACAGCAACCACTATCCCTAGAAGTTGACCAAAACTCATTCACTACTGTGGAAGTGGTAAGGGAACTGCACACAATCTACATAGTTCAGGACTGCACTTTTGTGTCAAAGCCTGACTCATTTAATCAAAGCATAAGCAAAGACTGGCTTCTAATGCTACCAAAACTTGACAACATGACCAGTTTTAAAAGAGTTATCTGTCACAAAATACACAATGTTACCCAATCCTTCTCTCACAGTCGTTCCCAAATGCACACACACTCACAGTGTGATTCTAGATAAGCACCACCATCCCGAGGAGTTTACCAAAACTCATTCACTACAGTGGAAGTGGTAAGGGAACTGCACACAATCTACATATTTCAGGACTGCACTTTAGTGTCAATGCCTGACTCATTGAATCAAAGCATAAGCCATAACTGTCTTCTAATGCTACTAAAACTTGACAACATGACATGTTTTAAAACAGTTATCTGTCAGCAAATACACGATGTTACCAAACACTTCTCTCACAGTGGTTTCCAAATGCACAAAGACTCACAGTGTGATTCTAGACAAACAACACTATCCCTAGCAGCTTGCCAAAACTCATTCACTACTGTGCAAGGGATAAGGAGACTACACACAATCTACATATTTAAGTACTGCACTTTAGTGTCAAAGCATGACTCATTTTATCAATGCGTAAGCAAACACTGGCTTCTAATGCTACTAAAACTTAACAACATGACAGGTTTTAAAACAGTTATCTGTCACCAAATACATGATGTTACCAGATGCTTCTCTCACAGTGGTTCCCAAATGCACACAGACTCACAGTGTGATTCTAGACAAGCACCACTATCCCTAGGAGTTTACCAAAACTCATTCACTACTATGAAAGTGGTAAGGGAACTGCACACAATGTACATATTTCAAGACTACACTTTTGTATCAAAGTCTGACTCATTTAATCAACGCATAAGCAAAGACTGGCTTCTAATGCTACTAAAACTTGACAACGTGACAGGTTTTAAAAGAGTTATCTGTCAGAAAATACACAATGTTACCAAATGCTTCTCTCACAATGGTTCCCAAATGCACACATACTCACAGTGTCATTCTAGACAAGCACCACTATCCCTAGGAGTTTACCAAAACTCATTCACTACAGTAGAAGTGGTAAGGGAACTGCACACAATCTACACATTTCAGGACTGCACTTTTGTGTCAAAGCCTGACTCATTTAATCAAAGCATAAGCAAACACTGGCTTCTAATGCTACTAAAACTTGACAACATGACAGGTTTTAAAAGAGTTATCTGTCAGCAAATACACGATGTTACCAAATGCTTCTCTCACAGTGGTTCCCAAATGCACACAGACTCACTGTGTGATTCTAGACAAACAACACTATCCCTTGCACTATACCAAAACACATTTCTTCATCTAGAAGGAGTACTACATTTTAGTGCAGAAACATAACTCATTTCACAAATCCATAAACAATGACTGGTTTCTAATTCTACCAAAATATAAAAACTGCACAGTTATCTGTCTGCAAACACATGAGAAACACAAATGCTTATCACAGAATGGTTTCTACATGCACACACACGGTCAATAAGATTGTACAGAAAAAAGTACTCCCTACACTTTAGCAGGAGAAATACATTAGTCTGATTAAAATCAAAATAGTCTACATACATCCCCTCACAATTAAATAACTCACCTTTTAAGTTGTTTTGTAGATTAAGAAGTATAACAGTCACACACCAGATATCAGTCACACACCAGATTTTCTTATACAGAATCTCTGCACTGTGCACCTGTCAGCAGAACCAAAGAATGGCAAAGTTTCCCTCTCATTTTCCACACATATACATGTAAACATCAAATCACATTCCTTCCCACATAAATTCAAAAGCAAACACACATTTCTATTGGTTAAACATTTCAACCCTTTCCAAATGACATAAATTTGAACCCTTCCCCCAATCTGCCTTCAGCACGTTACCATAGAAACAGGTCATGGAACACTCTACTGAGCACACAGGTCACAAGTTCAGCACACAATGTTGCTAATCAAGACAGCAAGTGTGCTTGACTTTTCAACATATCAGCTTATCATATATAATGTTCCTTACAATCAGTTTTTGTTAACCAATAAGAATCATGCGTTTGAAAAACAGAAACATGCACCCTACCTTTCAGTGTAGAAGGTTGTCAAACAACCAATGATTTCTTGTCTTTTTTCAAAATTGCATCTTAGCCACCATTTTAGAAACATCTTACTTTCCAAACTGCCATTTCATTTACAGAGACCATCTGAGTGCATCCAGACCTCCTTACAAGATGCTTAGAGTGTGGATTGTGGGACACAGCTACAGTTTCTGGAGCCAAAGGTATGCAGAAAACAAAGGCATTCACAAAGACCTAGGTTTGCCAAATGTAGACATTAAATGGATTGGACAGAGAGGGTTAACGTGGCACCAATTGATGCCATTGGTGAAATCCTTCATGCAAATCCAACACCCTGACCTCATAATAGTGCACTGTGGTGGCAATGACCTAGGCACTTTGACTGGGGTAGGTCTGGAAATGCTTATAAAGGACACATTTGCAGAACTGATTTCACTTTTCCCTAAAACTGCCTTTGTGTATTCTGGTCCGAGCATTTTTGTCCACAGATTGAGAAAGCTAGGAAACATGTGAATGAATCTGTTTCTGCTTTTCTCCGGGGCTACAGAATGGGGCCCATTTACAATAACAATCTGCGCTTTCATATGCAAGAGATGTATAGGAGAGATGGAGTACACTTTACTGATGAAGGAAACAGAGTCTTCCTCAACAACTTTAGACATTGTATAGGTACTTACTTATAAGTACCAAAAACTCTGAATGAACACAACAGCTCTTTTTAGAGCCACTCAAGACGAAAACACTTAACCTTGATCATTATCTCCCAACAATTTCATTTTTTTCCCTTTGATCCGTGAACCCAACGCGGGAGTATCCGTGCATCCAATGCGATAGGATGCGCGCACCGTGCGTGCATTTCGCCGTTTTTTTTTTTTAAAAGGAGGCTCCAGGGGGTCCTTCTGGGACCCCTAAGCACCTCTAGAAGGTCAGAGTATTTCCACTCTGCCCCCTTTATATGTTTTACACACTTATTCCCCTTGCTTCTTTAGCCCCGCTTCTACCGAGGCAGAAAATGGCCGCCAACAGTTCCTGGTTTCGAATGTAGACAGACACTCGACAGCCAATTAGCATTCGGGAGGGTGCGCGCTCGGTTCAGGGAGTGTGCGCTTATGGTGCGGGTAGGGTCCGCGGATCCTCCCCGGCCACAGATATTTATGTACTTTTAACTCTAATTTTCTCAGGAACTACTGAACAGATTCACACCATTTAAGCAAGAGGCACGAGTCTGAACTGAGGACTACCTCTTTGCCAAATTTGGTGTCATTCCGTTCAGCGGTTCGGGCTGTAGCTGCGACAACAGATCCTATGGGAAATTGCATGGGGAAAACGTGTTTTGGGACCCCCTTTTTTCTCGGCCCCCGCTTGACGAATCACCACGAAACTTTCAGGGTAGGAGCGGAGCGGAGCTGGCCAAAAGTTTAGAAAATTTCGCGAGGATTCATTGCAGATTTCCTATGGAAAATAGGTCCTAACTATAACTATCTACTGGCGACCCCCAGTAGATAATATATATATATGTATATATATATATATATATATATATATGTATATATATATATATATATATATATATATATCCAGATAAGAAAGTAAGTAGAATGTGCGCTCTCAGTGAGACACAGACAGCCAGCGAGGTGGTATAGTCTGGAATTCATGGGCGGATGTAGGAGAGTTATTGATAGAGAACACTAGTTGGAAGTCGTCCGCGTAGTTAAAGGTGTGAACTTTCCTTTCTTTCAGGGCATTGATCAGAGGGAGAAGGTACAAGTTGAACAGATGAGGAAAAAGTGAGGATCCCTGGGGAACGCTGCATGTAGTTTTTATCTTGGGGGTCGTGAATTGGCCTATGCGGACCGCCTGAAATCGGTTTGTTAAAAAGAAGCTAATCCATTCGAGGGCTGAGCCATGAATTCCTGCAGCCTTGACACGGTTGACCAGGATATTATAGTCGACCATGTCAAATGCAGCCGAAAAGTCCAGCAACACCAAGGCTATCGGAGAGCCCCCATCTGCCTTTTCCCGGAGGGTGTCCAATACTGTCAGTATAACTGACTCTGTGGAGTGAGCTGGGCGGAATCCTGCTTGATGTGCGTCCAGATAATCGGACTGCTCCAGGAAAGCAGATAGACTTTTGGCCACATGGGCTTCCAGTAGTTTGGCCAGGTAAGGTAGCAAAGAGATAGGGCGGTAGTTGGTTAGGATTTTAGGGTCCGCTCCTGGCTTCTTTAGGAGTGGGATGACAGAAGCCTTCTTTAAGGTGTCAGGTACATAGCCCTGGGACAGTGACTCATTTAAAAGGGACATAGCTGGACTCGGGCAAGCAGTAAAAGCTGCCCTATATATATATCTATATCTATATATATATAATTCTTAAACTTTTTAGAAACACTCATACTCACTGGATGATGTCATCAGTGATTTCATCAGTGATGTCATTTGAGATGTGATCAATGATGTCATCAGTGATGTTGCTGACCATGTCATGAGTTATGTAATATGTGATGTCATCAGCAGTGCATTGCGGGTGCGCGAGTCAACTATAACGGCTGAATTTCTCAGGTTTTGTACGAGTGAAATGTCAGCCTAATTTTTGTTTGATATGAATTGGTTTTAATTCCACATTACTTGATTTTGTGTAAATATTCTTTATCCAAGATGTATCAGAAATGTTTATCAAGATACCACCATGAAACTGGTTAGGACAGAAAACATCTCACCAAAACGATTTTACCTAAGTTTCATAAAGACCACTAAACCACTTTAAACTATAAAAGTATAATTGAATGATACTTTCATGGAATTCATGAAATTCCATGAAGTTTTGCAAGAAACAATTACACAAACATACACCCCCCCTAAATAGAATGAACATTGTCCAGTCATAACATATATTTAACTCAGGACATATCTAAAACCACAAACAGCCAAATATCTTTTTTGTGAGTAAAGCAATAAGACCTTCTGAAACATTTGAACCTCCATGATGGTCTGATTCATCCATGTACCATCAAGATCGCTCATAATTGAAATTATTTATCCTTTGAAGAACCAGCAAAATTGATGGGATACTTAAGAAATGTTTCCGACAAAAGCATGGACACTCAGCAAACAAATACTTAGTATTACTTTAATAGTGCCTACTTTAAAATCCCTTTAAAGTATTTTGCCACCATTTGCTGTTATATGACTTTTGCACATCATTTGTTTGTCTTTGCATTTACCTCTTAACTCTAGATTATGTGCTCTATGTTACAATTCTTACTTCTTTAGAAGGAGTTCCTACTGTCTTTAAGTTTTTTTTATTGTTTGCATCTTTTCTATTCCATCTTGCTAATTATGGAATTTCTCCTTCTAATAGTGTTACTCTTTTTTTCAATTTTCCATTAGTAGTTCCTTTTATAATAACACTTAATTTGTATATTTTTCACGTCCTTCCTAAGGTTTATTATAATTTCTTGAAATAGGAAATCATTTGATAACTTTATTAAAAAACAAAGGGTCTAATTGCGGAGTTGGTCAGAGTTGCCTCCGACCAACACCGTTTTGTGGAAGGAACCGCCCGACCATAGGTTGGCAGTTCCAACAACCCCATTAGGATGCGACCGCACTATGTGCAGTCGCAAATATACATTTTTCAATGGGAGCTTGTGCGGCTGGCTGAAAACGCCTGCAGTACAAGCTCCCATTGGAAAATTGAAGTTTGTAAACATCCCTGCACCGTGTGGCAGGCCCCTTGAGGTTCCTGCCACATGGTGCAGGGATGTTTAAGGGGAGGCCCAAAAGCATAGGGCCAGGGTGGAAGGGGTCCCCAAAGGCCCCAAAAGTCAGTTTTCACCAGTCAATCCATGTCAGAAAGGCTGACATGAATTGGCTGACAGAAACCGACATCATAAGCCCATCCGAACCTAGCCGGAGTTCCACACTGGTTTAAACTACGACTCCCGTCATCCAAATCCGGTGGTCGCAGTTTAAACCTACCATGGTGGTCATAAAGCCTCTGACCAACGGTCAGAGACTTTCCAACCAACATCGTAATTAGGCCCAAAATGTTTTCTTACATTTTGGTAACTTAAATGCATCAATTGCCCTTTTACAAGAAACACATTATAACTTTGATGACTCCCTCAAACTTAAAAGCACAATGGGTTGGTATTGTGTACTTCACCTCTGATGTATCTCATAAAGTAGGTGTTCTTATCCCTTAACAAAAATCTATAAATATCAAAGTAAAAACAGAGTAGCATGCTAATTGTTGTCACTGGCAATGAGTAGACATTGCAATTAATAAACTGGTCATACATACATTAATTATTTATGAGCCATTCCTATCCAATCCTTCTTTCTGCTCTCTTAACTATCCAAAAATACATGATCGCAGCAATATTAAAGTTATTATAGAAGGAGTCTGCAGCTACATTTATGATGCCTTTCTTGATTGGAATTCCAAATACAAATGTCTTCCTGAATTCTTATTTTTTTATAAATCTTTTTATTAAACATACTCGACATAGAGGTACAGTCCACATAAGTCAATAATAGGGAGCACAGCGAAATCAAAATAAATTCATATACAGTAGGTTAACGTTTGGAAATTACAGGGAGGGGGGATCATCACAATCCGGGCTACAGGGGGAAGCACATATATTGCCTTGATATTCATTCCATGGAGCCCAAATCTTAGACCATTTTCGGGGACATCCCTGGGCTGCGTACACTGTCTTTTCCCTCAGAATGCACCAATCAAGATCTTTTTTCCAATCCGCAACTTTAGGAGCATGTGGCGCCCCCCCAGAGTTGAGCGATGTTTCTCTTAGCAATCATGCAGCCCAGTGTGACCCATTGTATGGCTTGTGTGTTGAGGTCAGTGGGTTCCCAGATGTTGAGAAGGCATCTGTGGGCCTCTGGCTTAATTTCAATTCCCAGTGTTTCGCTCATCATTTCGTGAATTTTGCACCAATAATCCTGGATTGGGTCGCAGTGCCATATGATGTGTATGAACGTGCCCGTGTGAGTGCACCCCCTCCTGCAGGACCCGTCTGATGGACCACCCATGTGTGTCAATTGGGGGCCTGTGATGTAAACTCTATGGAGACGCGCAGGAATGGCGAAAATTTGGGGGGAAGAGACTGCCGTCTGCCAGTTTTCTTCATCTAAGTCTATCCAACCCATTTCTCTCGTAGGGACTGAAGGGGGTCGTCTACATTGTTAATGAGTTTTCGATAAGTCAGAGAAATAGCCTTTTCGGGTAGGTGGCTGTCAAGTAGTTTGTACTCTAATGGGGAATATTCAGGTGGAGAGGAGTCACGGGGCTAAACTGTCGAAGCCTTTGGAGTTGCCCAAGTCACCCAGCCTCTGGGAGTCCCACAAGGGCGTAGCAAGAGTCAGTCTATTGCTCCAGCCTAATGAAGTAGTCGCCGAGTGTCAGATCTTGACTGTGTGGTTAGTGGGACCAGCAAGTGGGTAACTGTTCAGTTTGGAGTACAGGGCTCTGGTGTAGGTTCCATTTGGGAGGATCCATTTGTCCATACTGAACCCCGGATCATCGGAGCGCCCATAGGTGCCATGGTTTATTGCTATAAGATGTGATGCCCAATAATATTTCTTGATGTCGGGCAATCCGATGCCCCCATCATACCAGCTGACCGTAAGTTTTGGTAAAGCGATACGTGGTCTCCCATCTCACAGAAGGTCCCACTGTCGCCCTCTATTTCTTTAAAGTATGAATTTGGGACAGGGTCGGCTGTGTTCTGAAGGACATAAAGGAGAAGGGGCAGGGACATCATTTTAAAAAGGGCAGCCTTTCCCAACAAAGAGAGTGGGAGTGATTCCCAGTTTGTAATATCACGTTTGAGCCTTTTCAGCGGGTGGACAAGGTTACGGGCAAAGCGGAGTGAGCTATCAAGCGAGATGAATATACCCAGGTATTTGAATCCGTCGGAAACTATTGAAATGGGGCAGTTTCGAGGTATCGGGGGAGGGTCTCCTAAGAGGACATATAGCAGAGATTTCTGCCAATTAATACAAAACCTGGAGTATCTGCCAAAGATGGCTAAGATTCAAATACAGCGATAAGGGAGCGTTTGGGGGATGTGAGATATAGAAGGATGTCATCTGCATAGAGGGAGATACGATCTTCCCAATCTGCCGACGACCGCAGACCTCAAATCATTACGTCCCGACGGATCCAATCCGCGAGGGGCTCGAGGGCCAAGGTGAATAATAAGGGAGAGAGGGGACATCCCTGATGGGTTCCTCGACTAAGTAAAAAGGTTTCCGATTTGTTGTTATTAACGACTACCTGTGCCATAGGGAAGCTGTACAGCAAGCGCACCCAGTGGCTAAAGCCCGGTCCAAATCCCAGCTTTGTGAGTACAGCGAGGAGGTAAGGCCATTCAATTGTGTCGAAAGCCATGGTGGTATCAAGGGAGATAATGACAGCATCTTCACGGATGGTCGGTGCCCTACCCAAGATCCCATGGACTCTATGCAGGTTCAAAGCAGTGTTTCTCCTGGGCATAAATCCCGATTGATCCGGAAGCACCAGACTGCTTATTACCTTGAGCAGCCTGTTTGCAAGCACTTTGGCCAATATTTTGGTTTCTGCACTAAGCAATGAAATAGGGCGGTATGAGGCGCAGTCAGTTTTGGGTTTCTCTATCTTATGGATTGTGGCAATAGTTGCAATTTTTTGATCCAGGGGGAGTGACCCGAATTCTAGGCTGTTTTCGAACATGGATTTCAGGTATGGGGCTAACTTGTCCGGACGGAGCTTGTAAAGTTTGATCGGGATACCGTTTGGGCCAAGAGTCTTGCCAGAGTGAAGTGCTCGGATTGCGGTCGCTATTTTGGCCGCTGTGAGGGCACTGTCCATAAATGCCCGGTCACCGTCTGATAGCACTGGGAGGGCGATATCTCTTAGGAGTTCTGAAGAGTCTGTCTCGGTGTCGCGGAGCTGTAGACTGTGTGAAAGTGCACTGCAAAGTGGTCAGCTATATCTTGGGGATCTGTAATGAGGGATCCCTCAGCTCCATTTAGTTCCGGGACAAGTCTACTGGCATGTTCCTTTTTGTCCAACCAGGCGATTAATTTCCCCGCCTTATCTCCCAGGTCGTAAAGTCAACCCAACCTGTCTTGCCCCAGTAGCTTAGCACGGTCAGTGACCAGCACCTTGTATTCGTCCTGTCGGAGACGTAGGTTATGTAGCGCGTCCGGTGATGGATCAGAAGCAACTTTCTGCTTGAGATGATAAATCTCTTGCTCTACATCGGAGATGTCTTTAAGCTTATCTTTTGTGGATCCCGCTATCAGAGAGAGAGCCTCCCCTCGGACCACTGTTTAAATGTCTTCCAGATTAACCAATAAAACTATACATTCTGCTTTAGTTACTCAAACCACAAAATATACATGATGAATCTGTAACCTAGAATCTAGAGAATTTTATTTTTATTCTCCCCTCCATAAATAATTGGACTTTTGTTAATAAACACCTTATTGTTCATCTAGTACTATTTGTATTTCACATTCATTAAGTGCTGTTGTTTTGAGTACCTCTAGGGCGAATGGAATTACAAAAATCTTAATGATATGGGATATTGGTTGGAGTAACTCTTTCTGCTATATAATGGTTTCATTGAATTTCAAATTGTCTTCAGTAAGAAATCTGAGTCAATACTGAATCTCAATATTAAATCTGAGTCACAAAAAGGTCAACCCTTCGTAAAATCTTTCTTGGACCCACATCTCTCTGTGCTGCCCTGCAGCTCATAAGTCCAGAAGGTGCTGTCAGGAGCTGTCTGTCACCAGAGGCAGTATTTCAATTTCTCAAGTTGCTGGATTCCCACAAACTGCAAATGCTTGAGAGAAGAAGGGAAGTCCAACGCAAACAGGAGTCACACAATTTCCGAGGCCATGACCAGAAACCCTACATAGATGAGAACTTTCCTGTTTCACAGCTCCAGCTTCCAGCATGATGTGTCATTGCAAAGACTGAAAAGAAATAAACAAATAATTGATTTTAACTGCACATATTCCTAATCACAGAGAACTTTGCATGTTCAATCTCCGAGTTGAAGTGCTCAACGCATGGACTTCAAGATTAAAACCAATCTGAGCTTGATTTCACTCCAATAGGAAATGTGTGTGACACTTAATGTTACCCTTTAGCATATTTAACAATGGTTGACTGGCAGGTTTAATTGAGTTATTGAACACACACGCAGTCAATCTGTCCCATGACATTTGCAACATTGTCACCTAAATCCAAGTTTAACACAAACATCACTTTGCATTCTCAGACTCATTGTTATGTTTTATTATTTGGAGTCTGAGCTTAGAATTTACCACCTGCAGCATATTTAGGGAGAAAACATGACTGTCAGAATGTGTCAATTACGGCACAGGACACCTTGGAAGCTATGCACAAGTAAAAATTCACTTACTTTCTGCTTAGTAGCTACCCAGGTCAAGTAAGCTTGCTCTGCTGCTGCCTTCATTGCACCTGTTGCATATGAGGAAGGTTTGCACTTCTGACTCCCAGGTTCTCATGTTTAGTCTGGGGCAGGCTTATGAAGCCTCTTTCTATACCATTTTGTGATCCAGGCTTGCAATTCTTTCTCCCATTCATTATTTGGTTTAAGTTATTTAGGCCTTTGTATCTTTTTACCATGCTGCACTTGTTTTTCAACTAGACTTCTACTGCTCCCTTCTTGGCATGCTGTACCTTTTTAGTGGAAATCTTGCTCTTCTGCTATCTCTAGTTTTCCTATGTTGGTTTTAGGACGTTTGGTCAAAATAGTAATTTAAAAATATTGTGAGGCAGAAATATTGGAAAATATAGATTGTGATTCATAAATATCATTGACAATAATATTGATTTTTAGGGTAAGTAATATCGTAGTAAATACTATCTATGTTGTTGATATTATTTTGAATAATATAGTGGTTACAAATATTATTTTGTAACTAATTGAATATGTTTTAGTTGATATAATAATTTTATGTGTTATAATTTAAATAAAGGTTAGCTTTTTTAAATATAGGTTGTAATTTTAATTGATTAGAATTTTTTATTAAATTTTTTATAGTAACGTATACTCTTGTAGTGGGTTTCTGGGTTTTTAAGGGGATAGTGTGGGAAGTTACTTAGATAATAATAATTATGAAATATTTAATACATTTATTATATGATTGATATTTATTATTTAAATTATGTAATATTGATTTATTTTCATTACATGTTATTTGTGGGCGGTTAGGTTTGTATGGATATAGGGTAGAAAGATAAATAATGAATAATTAATTGCTAAGTATACTATTAATTGTTAAGTCATTATTTATTCGATTTTCATTATGTAATTAATGCAATACTTATTCATTTTACTTATATTTTAGCTGCGAGCTACTAGGTTTGTAGTGGTCTATGCTGGGAATTAATTAGGTAATTAATGAATAATTGCTAATTCATTATTTAATTCATTTTAAATATGTAACTTATGGAATGCTCATTTTCTATGTTATATTTTAGGTGCGGATGCTATGTTTGTAGATGTATAGGATGATTATTTCAATAATAATTGAATCATAATTATTTTTTATTGCTAATTATTTTTTTAAAGGTAGATATGTAAATTGATTAATGGTTTCTAATTTTCTCATAGCAATGTATATTTTTATGTAAATTGATAATTTTTATATTTTAATATTTTTCCTGCATTCATGGTGTTTCTTGTGTATGTAATGTGTTTTAACTGAACCACTTTCCCTACACTTGTTCAGACCACATTAAATGTATACTCTTTGCAATTCAACACTTTCCCTATTGGATCACTATTTGGAGTGGGAATAGAAAATCTCACTCCTCCACAATCCAACACTTTCCCTACTGTTTCACAGACTGGAGTGGGAACTGTTCTGTTCTGCTGTTTGAGGTGGGAATCGTACATTTCCCCCCTCTGAAATCCAGAACTTTCCATACAATTGCATAGACTGGAGTGGGAATAGCACATTTTAAGCCCATCACTTTCCCTACAGTTGCACGTTTTGGAGTATAAAATACATATGATGAAGTCAATATTCCCCAATTAGTGCTGTCAAGCCTCTTTGTCAAGCTTACCGAGTTTCAACTCTCCGAGCCCACAATAAGGGCATGAAGATGTCAAAGACAATTTCATACATTATATCACATCCAAAGACATTAAGCAAGAAAAAGCTGTGATAAAAGTGCATGATTTGAGATTACAAACAAGTTAGATCTTAAAGTGCATGGTCAGGCATAGAGATGGAAATGCTTGTCCTAAAGTGAAAATTCCTCTATCTGAATCATCAAGCCTCTTTGTCAAGCTTCCCAGCTCTAATTCTCCAAACCCAAAGTAAATACCTGCAGGTGGAAAAAAATATGGGTTCCATTGTGTCGCATCTAAGGAGCCTGTGGGTTCCCCTGTAATGAATGATGCCTAGTAGTTTGCATGTGGAAACAATCTTCCTCCTTCTAGGAGTCTCATAAGCTGGGCAGCAAAATAGAAAATGTTATTCTATCTCATAAGACATCAAACAGAATGGGTAATTGGAACTGTCAGCAGCATTTGACACTGTGGACCACAACACCTTGCTGCACAGGTTAAAACACATGGGAGTATCTGTCTCTGCGCTGAGCTGGTTGGGCTCTTTCCTTGAAGGTCACGAGCAGGTGGTATGGATGAAGCAATATGCTTGGCGTGTGCTGCAAGGTTCTTTCCTTTATCCACACTGACTCCCATGGCTTATTTGGTGGAATCGTATAATTTCAAGATTATCTCTTATGCTGATGATACCCTACTCCTGATCACATATGATGGGGAGCCTGAGACGGCAAGGGCAACCTTCACCATCTGTCTGGTGGCACTGCTAGATTGGCTGAAGACCAATGAATTGCACTGCAAACCTGATAAGACGGAAGTCTTATAATTTGGGCTGGGATCCTCTTCTCAAGTGGGCTGGGGTCTAGCCCAACAGTGTTCCTTCGCCACCCCCTCCAACTGCGGTGGGCAGACAGCTAGGTGTGTTGTTTGATACCCAGATCTCATTTGGAGCACAGGTGTCAGCAGTGGTGAAATCCTGTTTCTGGATTTTCCACATGTTTAGTGTTTCTTCACTTGCTACCGCATGAGGCCCAAATTGCAGTGGTCAGATCACTGATTGTATCTAGGTTGGACTACGCTAATGTCTTTTACCTTGATCTCCCGGAATATCTGATTCATTGTTTGCAGGTCATGCAGAATTTGGCAGTCCACTTATTATACAAAATTCCAAAATATACTTTGGTGTCATCTTTTTGAGGCAAACTTCACTGGCTGCCTGTTGATCAGCATATTAGTTTTAAGGATCTGACCCTAATGCATCAAACTCTCCACAATAGGGGACCTAGATACCTTGATGAACATGTCGAGGCTTATTGCCCAGGTAGGCTGTTGCATTTGAGCTCTGTAGGTCTTATTGTGACTCCTCACTATCAAACCACCTAATTGGTGGAATAAACTGCCTGGTTACCTTAGACGGATCCCTGAAGAAGCTAAGTTTGAAAAGCAGCTAAATACATGTTTATTCAGACTTTAGCGGGGAGTATGGGCTACGATCTCCTTTGGCATACTGAAAAGCGGCAGGACAATCTTTAGAGTATCCATGTGCTCTAGAAATGCTTTATTCATTCATTCAATTAGTAGGTGGTATGGTAGGCTTTGCCCACTTGGGTGTAAATGATTTGTGCATTATTGGTCTGATTCCGATGTCGTTCGGAAGGGCTCCGAATCGGATTCAGGTTTGCCGAATTCAATACGGAACCCTTGTTTTCAACTGAATCATACACACTTCCCAACAACCGATTCCGATGCCTGGAAATCATTAGAGAAGGTAAATGTGCTAACAAGGGATTTTGTTTTAGAGTGATCTATTATTTATAAATTTCAAAGATTTGAATCAATAAACATGTTAAGATGAAATAACACCACTGTGAAATCAATCCAATGATCTGAACATCATAAACATATAATGACAACAACGCACACGGGGGTTCTTTTTTGTGATTTAAACACAATAATTTTTATAGTTTTATCCAAAGTAAAAAGAGTACAAAAGAGACATAAATTAGAGCAATATATCATGAAAACAGGGGACGGGATTAAGTCCTCATTTCATCTGTTTCGATTTAGGCGGACCCCCATCTGTTTTCTGAAGACTAACGTCAGAATACTCTCAGCTGTGTTGAATTGCAACCACAGCCACTCTTTAAAAGCACATGACAGCGTAGTGCAAAATTAGGCTGTCTCGATTCAGGCGGACCACATCTGTATTCTGAAGACTAACGTCAGAAAACAATAAAACTACGGCAGGATTGACTCCCGCATTAGTACGAATTGGCAGTTGCTGACGCCAAGTTCTTCATGTGTAAATACCTTCACGATTTTAATCAAAGTTACGTGAGAACGCTATTGAGACCTCTAAGAGTCTTCTTTTATGCAATTATTGTCCTGAAGATGGTCTGACGGATTGACACCACCCAAGACCGAAACGTCGACTTTACCATCTAATTCCAGTTTATCTGTTATGTACAGTAGATTATATGCTCAAAAAGAGTTTTATCTCTGCTCAAACTAATCAGGAATAGATGTGTTTATTCAGATGAAATGAGGACTTAATGCCGTCCCCTGTTTTCATGATATATTGCTCTAATTTATGTCTCTTTTGTACTCTTTTTACTTTGGATAAAACTATAAAAAATTTTGTCTGTTTAAATCACAAAAAAGAACCCCCGTGTGCGTTGTTGTCATTATATGTTTATGATGTTCAGATCATTGGATTGATTTCACAGTGGTGTTATTTCATCTTAACATGTTTATTGATTCAAATCTTTGAAATTTATAAATAATAGATCACTCTAAAACAAAATCCCTTTTTGGCACATTTACCTTCTCGCATTTATTTGCCCAAGCCCTCAAGGGTATATTGGGTTTGACCCTTACCTAATATTATGGAAATCATTAGGGCTGTCTGAATCAGTTCCAAAAGGTATTCGGACAGGTCATGTCCTTTCTGAGCCGAATCGTACAGCTCTACGGATTCGGTTTCCGAGCGGGCAGGTACGATGACTGATTCGGACAGCCGTTCTGATTTGGTTTCTCCTGAACTAATCGGCTGCCGGAATCAGTCTTTGGGTGCCCATAGCAGGCCCCCCTCCATGACGGGCTCTCCAAATCTGGCCAGTAGGGGTATCCATGAGTCCACTCTCCCCCACCATGCACAGTGTGGCAGCCACCATGGGAATGCTTTCCGACCGAGATCGGAATCGGCCCCTAAGTTGAAAGTTCGGAATTTGATGTACACAGTTTTGGTTGATGAGCATGATCCTCTACAGGTAGGACTCAAAACTATGGGTGCATTTATGCAAACTGCATTTTTCAGTAAGACTCCCCTCTTTTTGATCATTCCATACCCTGGATTACATGTTTCCCCTAAATGCTTTCTTTACCTTATTATCAATGTATTTATGCATTGCCGCTGGGGACTGCCATACTTCTTCAATTTTAATGGCTACACAGAGTTGTTGTATCTTGTTAAGCCAAAGGTACATGCACTTATGTCTTTCTTGATAAGTTTGCTTACAGCATCATGGTAGGGGGCCAATTCCACAGTTGTTCAGAGTAGATTCCAATACAGTAAACATTTCAAAAGGACAACTGAATCTGTTTTACTCAATGCTAGGTCAAGTATACCTACAGGTGTAAAGGGTGTGCTCGAGGGCAACCTATGTCATGACCTGATTAATTTGTTCTATGGTGGTACCAGAGGAGAGGCATCAGCGGAGCCTCATACCTCTGCTCCATAGGTAGCATCAGTCAAAGCAGTGGCCCTGTAGACTTCAAGGATAGGTGAAACAGCTGCACTAGACATGGCCATGTGTTTCTTGACTATGACTGCTGCTCTTTGATGCAGTACGGCGCTGCTTTATCTATCCGAGGCACCCAGGATAGATTCTTGGCTGACCTGACCCCCAGATAGTCAAAACTCTTGACTTGCTCCAAAGGGGCTCCCTCCACCCACATTTTGCAACTGAAGGAACAATGAGGGTTTACTGGCATGAATTTGGATTTTGCACGCATTGATCTCAAGACCCCTAGACATACACAGTGAGGTGAAAAGAACCAGGATGACCTGAAGACTTAGTTGGGTTCTAGAGAGCAACAACATATCATCAGCAAATATGAGAACAGGAGAGCTAATGCCTGCAGATTTTGGCACATCATGTTTGCAATGTCAGCCACTCCATTACACCATTGATATGTAAGCTTAACAGTGTGGGGGCCAGTAAACAACCCTGTCTTATGCCATGCTTAATTAGTATTCTAGGTGTCAGATCACCACACACATGCCACCTGACTTGTGTGAAAGTCTCAGAGTGCAGGGCTTTCAGAATCCTTAAAAGGTTGCTTGGAATACCAGAGCTCTTGAGCACCCTCTATGGGTTTTCTCCAGTGACAAGATCGAAAGCAGCCCTCAAATCCATGAAGGCCAAGTATAGGTGGTCCCGCTTGAAGATAATGTATTGGAATGGCAGTTTAGAGGCCAGCAACCCTTTCTCCACTTGCATGTGTGCACTGTTAAAGCCTGAGGTCAGTTTAAGTGGCTCTGTGCTGCAGAACTGCTTTTAAAAAGTAAATTGTGCCCAAACTCGACTTTGGTGTGTGGGGCACTTAAAAATGGATAGCCTACAATGTTTGGGCATATTAGGTACCCCCAGGGTCTCCCCTAGGAGGCCCAGGGGTGGGTGGTCAGGTATTTATAATGCGGGCCCTGATGAAATGAGGTTTATATGCCCTGGGTTAAGTGAAATTGCACATTTCAATCCCCACATTGTGATAAAGTGCTGCCCAAAATCGACTTTGGTGCTAGGAGCACTGTGGAGGGAGGATCTGCAATATGTTTACATATTCAGAACCCCTAAAGTCTCCCCTATATGTTCCAGGGGTGGAGGTCCTGTAGATATAGGCAGAGTACTTATAAAACATGTTTTTATAAGCCTTGGTGCTGGAAAAATGGCCCAAGTCATTTTCCCAATGCAAATCCCATGCCACATAGGTTAACATGGCAAGAGGTTATTAACTACTAACTACTGATAGAAGAAGGCTAAAAATATAATTCAAAGACTTCCCAGAATGGTATTAATAAACTCAACAATATGATATGGCTGAATATATCCTAAAATGTACAGACAAGAAGTTAAAAGACTTTCTTGTTTGCAAGCCCAGATTCAGACTTCCAATGGTCTGTCCTGATTGGACAGAGTTAAGTGGATTAGCCAGGCTTCTTTGAAGAGGTGATAAAGAGCCCCTGGGGTTGACCAGCTCTGTTGTGAGGGCAGTGTTCTGTTACACAGGAATGTTAGGTCAGGGGGGAACAGTCGTAAACAATGGACTTCAAGGAAAGGGGAAGACACCAGTGTCATTTACAACTCTCCTTTTTTGAACCTAGCCAGATGCTAGGCTTAAGGAAGGAATGAGCAGATGAAAGGGGGAGAGACTATGGAGATTAGCCATCCTATGTGTATGTTTAGCCAGCTCTTCTCTCTCTGCTGGAAAATCAGCCATTATGAATTTGGAAGAATTGGTGCACTCTGGGACAAAATAGTGCCACACTCTGCAGGAAGTAGTCATACCTTCGGGTGGTACCCTGCACCCCACTGGACAGCAGTGACCTCCTGCTTGACCCAGAGAACTTGGAATAAGTATCTGAGAGGGGCAAAGCCTCTCAGATCTGCTGCTTGAAAACCTAAGAAAGCAAGATGGGCCAAGCTGAGAAGTTTGATGTGCACTTCCTAAGGCCTGCATTCTGAAGATTGCACCTTCTGCGCCATCTGAAACTACAGCCTGTCGATTACCTTGCTGTAAAAGGACTAAAGAGTGGACTCCCTACAAGCTACAGGTTAACCGAACATCACCACTAAGGATCCTCAACCTGGAGAACTACCAGTGGATTTGTTAAGGGTTTAGTCCAAGTGGATTGTGGGAACTGAAGTCCTCAGCTTTCAAGGACCATCTGGGAGATTCCAGACCATTGGAGTGAGTTTGAGACACACTGGGACCCTTTGGGGAACTTCAGGAAGAAGGAGTTTGGAGAACTTTGGAAAAACTTTGGTAAAAAGCTCCATAAGGTGACCAACTCAACATGGCCAGCCAAGCCGCCTGCCTTCAACCACGAGCCGGCCTGCCGTCCAGGTTCGTCCCGCTGAAAAGCTCTGATGGTCCTACTTCAAGAGTTTGACCGGGAGTAGGCAAAATCCGTGGCCGGCGAACCCTCAGCGAATCTGTCCTGGTGAAGAGCATCGAGGGACCCCGCGAGAAAAAGTTCCAGAAAAGTTTCTAAGTTCAAAGATAAAAACTGTGACCGAGCCCTACCACGAGGGGTAGCCGAGCAGGTCTCCATCGTGGTCAGCCTTAAACTTTGACTTTGACCCGGTATATCGCGACTAGATGTTCCGATAAGGCGCTAGGGGCCTCATGTATGAAAAGTGATGCATCGCTGTGAGAAAACAGCGATGCGTCACTTTTCATTGCGCTCTCCTTGCGACACCAATGATGAATCATGTTGCAAGGAGTTACAGATACGTCAGTATTTTTGACGTATCTGTAGGCACAAAAATGATGCATTGCTGGAGTGTGTCACAAAAGTGACACAACTCCAGCAATGGGTCATTACATATGAGCAAGCCCCATGTGAAGTGTGCCTGCGTCAGTCTTACGCCTGCCATGAGGCAGGTGTAAGATATTGACTCATTTGCGTCCTAAAAGTGGCGCAGGGAAATCTGATAGATTTCACTCCATCACTTCTACGACCCTTTCTTGCGTCAGAACGCCCCCCCTGCATACATTATACCTGGCGCAGGTATAATGTGACGTAGGGGTTTACAAAGTGACGCATCTATGAAGATGCGTCACTTTGTAAATATGGTGCAACAAGGCTCACGTTTTACACCGCTGGTGCGTCACAAAAAGTGACGCACAGGGGGCTCAAAAGTGATGCAAGGGCTCATAAATAGGCCCATATAGGTTTCTCTGTACTTGAAATTGCTAATTCTTTTAAAATTCATATCGCCGGTCCCCTACATTGGATGTGTGTTGTTTTGGTGTCATTTTAAAGATACAAATATTTCCTATTTTTATAAATCGGTGTTGTATATTTATTGTGCATTTTGTCCTAATTATTTACTGAATTGGTGTTTTTAAATGCTTTACATACCTGTCTTTGAAGTGGAGCCTGCCTGGTCGCAGCCAAGCTACCAAGGATTGAGCATAGGAATAATTTTCTAAGACCTATTCTGAGCCCTATACTGTTTTGGTGGCCTTATTGCCAGTGGCAGATCTACATTTGCCCCTACCAACAATCCACTTTCCAACACTCCCATAGTTCTACCTCCCAGGATATTCTGAATTGGACCAAACTCTCTTCTTGGGTCTGTTATCTCTCTTCAGCCTCCTTTCTTAGCAGCTTTTAATATAACTTTTTGGTAATTCTACATTCACCAGTGTATCACCAATTTAGCTTTCATTCACAACTTGGACATGCAATATTAGTTGTTGTTATGTTTCTTAAGACCCATATATTAAATAGGGGTAGGCGGCAAACCCCGCTCCACCAGTGAAATTCGTGGAGTTTGGGCTGGAGTGGAGTTCATCCACACCCAAGTGACTCCGGCCATACTTTTGTTTGTAACCTCACGTGCACCACGGTGTAATCACATTACTAATTGGAAAAAATGCTGCAAATATATTGATAGTGAGCCACTGAGTGCACATGATGTTGAAGTGTACTTAGTTATGGTATGTATTCTTCTAACACTTATGCTATAGCATTCACATGCATCTCCTCCAGACACTTCCCTGATAATCCCAGGGCGGGTACTGCAGGAAGAGGGACCTAATCCCAGCCCCCGGACTCTTTTTTCTTTACCCGCCATGTTTGTGGTGTCTGCTCCGCACATCAGCACCCAGCAGCTTCAGATTTCCCAGGTCATGGTCCTGGGTTTCAGCTCGCTGGTACCTGCTTCACCTCCTCTGAAAGGGATAACTGGAGGTGGGAGCAGCCAAGTTTGGCGAAAAAAAGGAAGCATAGTCATTTGTGAGTCACTCACTCTTCCTTGGCTAGCTGCCGCTCATGCTCACCTCCACTGGAGTTCTCTTGCCTCAGACCACACAGGAAGTCTGCGACATGCTGTTTCCTACCAGCAAACCTTTACCAGCAAAGATTAAACATTGCTAGACATGCAACACGCACAAATAGAAAGTGGATATTAACATTGACATCAGAGGCCAGCCCAGCACTCTCAATTCAGCAGCTCTGAAGAGCATTACTGCTTTCTAGCACTTAGAGGCAGTTTTGTCACCCAGAACTATTTAAATGCAACATAAATGCTCTCCTATCTTCTTGCATGAAGTGCTAAAGATGGAGAGCATGCATTCTTAATCTTAAACCATGTGGAGCCCCGGGGATACTCGTTCAGTTAGCGCCAGCCACATAAATTAATTTATAAACATAATTGGGACTTCAATTAAAAACAATTTAAATGTGTTTTGCACTGTGCTCGGCGGCAGGAAAATCTCAGTTTTAACTATCCCATAAGCATGCTGATGTGTGAGGAGGAGGGAGGGGTGGCGTTCAATGTCTCCTGGCATGAAGGGTAATGTTCAGCATGATTTTTTTTTTTACAAACTTCGTCACCTCCAAAATATTCAGTTTTGAGATTGCTGGAATGGAAAACAACACCTGACGTCTAAGTTTTTAAGGGACGCAAGAGCAGGCCGTCCAGAGGGAGAACCAACATATGCTTTATAAATCCAGCCAACTGAGAAACCCGTGTTTTCTCTTCTTTTCAAATATGGCTGCCTCTCCGTCCTCCCTTATCTCACTATCTTAGCTTCTCTGGCCCTGTCACTGTTTGCAAACAGGCCCTTCTTATCTTTCAGAAAATCTCCTTGCCCCCTCTTGCTGTCTATCCCGCCACCCCGCCCCGTCAAGGAAACATTCCAGTTGATCTCATTTCCTGCTTGCTGAACAGGAATGACGTGACCAGCATTAGCAAGAGTGCTTTAATTAAAGACCGTCCAGTGCGGCTTGGTGCTGGGGCAACAGGACCTTGCTGCAGCCGGACACCCACTAATTAATGCCTGCGAACACTCAGATCACAGACCGAGGCCTTGAGGCACATGAACACAATCCTGGAGCAGGAGCTTAGGGGACAGACCGACAAGTGCAGCACGAAGTAGAAGACCCTGCGGGCACATGTGAGCACTGCATACCGAAGTGCAGTCCAGAACACAGGAGAAGGTTTAATCAGTGTAAGGCTCGCCTCAGAAACACTGCCAAAAGCAGTAACAGAGAGATAAGGGAGGGCGTTAGTCTGTTAAATATCACTGTAGCTGATTTTGTTATTAGACTAGACTAGCCATTTATGCACTGCAGCTCCACAATTCATGAGTTCTTTAAAAATGCTTTAGCTTACAGATATTGCTCTGCCCACTCTGTGAAATTCGTCAGAATTTTTCCGATCCTTTAAATATTAGACCCATGCTTAATCTCCTGTTAATCCATTATATTCCCCACTTGTATATCATCTAAGTGGACACATTGTGATTGCATTGCTCAGCTCTGATTGTCTAGCCATGATCACATCCTTTAAGTGGTGAAATATGTACTTGGTTCCAAGTTTGGGGGTCTGCGGTGCACAGTCTGCAGAGCACCACTAGTGAAAGACCTTGGCTGTCATAATTGGTGCCCAGTAACGTCTGCCTGCCCCTGGTATATTTATTCCAGATTTCTTTCACCAACAATTTAATATCTCAATGTCTGATTATTATTGTTAACAGAGAATAGCACAATCAAGCTTGAGTGTGTCCCCCTGGGCACACTTGAGAGGAAAACGTTTCAATTGTTCATATATTTGGCAATTTTATTCATTGCTTGTTTCAACATATAAAGTTTTCAACAATGTCGATTCATTTTTGTCTTCAAAGCATGTACCATATCTTGTTACTCAGATGTTTGCATAGAGTCCAATGCATTTCAGGTTACTTCGAACCCTTCATCAGGGACAAACCTGCGAACGCAATCAAAATGAGGAGGCTAGTAAACTACTAAGGGGTAGTGTATAATTATCAAAACATTAACAATCGTTTAATTCATGTGAGTACATCCTGTTTTTGGTTCTATGTGGGGGAGTAGTTGGATTATCTCGACTTGTTGAGTGTTGGTGGCCATGTGTGTCTGTTCCATGAGATGGTTAGTAACAGGTCTGTGTGATTTATGTGAAGCTACGTGGCAATATCAAACAGACTGTTTTTAATGGTTATAAATGATAGTGGTCTGATTGCACTGTTGTTTTTGAGGCTTCTTGGAATGTTGTTAGTGGGTTAGCGTATTCAATTTGGACACTTAGGCAGCCGGTGAATGTGGTGTTGTGCTACGATGAAAAGATAAATGCGTGAGCGCTTCTATGTTATCTCGGTGAGGTTAGTTGGGGAAGTTGTACAAAAATAATACGGAAATTACTTACATTGAATGCACGAAGCGTGGGTGAATCTTTCTTCTAGCAGCTGTGTTTGGATATGGCGTGTTGGATGTTGGTTATAAATGACGGACTGGTTTCGGGAAACGTGTTTACATGGAAACTAAAAGATGACCATTACTGAGATATTTGTCCCGTTCGTGTTGAAGAGGATAAAAAAAGTTGCCGCCCATTTTGGACTGGTGTACAAAACGTTAAATGAATCGTGTGTGTGTTACTGTTATCATCATTGAAAATTAATGTGAATATGTGAACTAATAATATAGGTGTCGTTGTTCAGATGTGAGGGTTGAAATGAAAAATACATGATGGTTCAAGAAATACAAACTTTACAATATGTTATACGCTTTTGTGAATACAAAAACAGTGATGAGTGATGAATTTGGTGTCCAAGTATTTTCTATGCCTCTAGAGGTAGCATTGATATTCCATACGATCGTTAAGACCATGTGGTTTAAGAGAGTCCATTTTATTGATCCAGAAATTTTCACGTTGTAGTAAAAATTTGTTGTTGTCTCTTCCTTCTATTCTCGTTATGGTTTCCAAGATTTGAAATTTCAGTTGGCTGATGTTATGGAAGTATTCTGAAAAATGTACTACAATGCTGGATTTGACGTTGTGTGTGCGAATGTTAGATTTGTGCTCATTCAGCCGTGTCTTGATTTTTCGTTCGGTTTTGCCTATGTAGACTAAGCCACACGGGCATTTAAGTAGGTATATCACGTTCATTGTGTCACAAGTGGCTGTGACTTGTAGTTTGATTGTCTGTCCTTTCCGTGGGTGTGTGGTGAATGATCCTCGAATTATGCTGTTACAATTGTTGCAGTTATGACATGGTAAAGTACCTTTGTGTATTGTTTTTGTTCTTTCATCTTTGGTTTTTAGGAGTTCCCCCAAATTCTTGTTTCTTGTAAATGCGAAAATTGGAAGTTCATTGAATATGTTGTTGAAGTCTTGTTCTTGTTTTAAGATTGGCCAATGTTTGATTATTTTTTTGAAGTTGTTGCTGACCGTAGAGTATTTAGATATAAGAACATTCCAGTTTTTGGTACTCTGAGTAGACTTTAGTAGCAACTGGTTACGTGTCTTTTGTTGGGAACGAGTGATAGCTTGTTCAATGATGTTGTTGGGATATCCTCTTTGTTCAAAGCGTACAGACATTTCTTGTATCCTTTCATTGGCTAGTTTTGGTGATGAAACAATGCGTTTAACTCTGAGGATTTGTGAGTAAGGTAGGTGGTTTTTGAGAGGTTCCTGGTGGAAGCTGCTGTAGTGTAACATGTTGTTGCGGTCGGTTGGTTTCCGATGTAAATCTGTGTGTAATGTATTGTCGATCTTGGTGATTGTTACATCAAGGTATGAAATGCTTTTTTCTTGTATTTCATAGGAAAATTGTATTCTTTCATTGATGGCATTAAGGTCATTGAGAGCTTGTATCAGTGTGTTCTTAGGTGCCTTCCAAAGGATGAAAATATCGTCAATATAACGAATGAACATTTTGTTGTATGTGTTCCAAGGAGCTTTTAATATAATGTGCTCTTCCTCAAATTTAGCCATAAACAGATTGGCATATACTGGTGCGGCACAATTACCCATAGAAGTGCCAGTCATTTGTAGAAACCAGTCTTCTTTCCATTTGAAATAGCTTTGAAATAGGGTAAAGTGGAATAGTTCCATTAGGAAGAGCTGCATGTCATGGTTGATGTTTGAATGTGTTACAGCATGTTCGATGGCTTCTATCCCTAGGTTGTGTGGGATTGACGTGTATAACGTTTTGACATCAATGGTGCACAATAATATTGGCTCATGAGGTTCGATCTGTATTTGGTTGATTAGTAAAAGAAATTCCGTGGTGTCCTTGATGTATGTTTTCATTTTTGCCACACTGGGTTGTAGATATTTGTCAAGGAATTGTCCAATTGGTTCGTGTAAGCTACCCCTTGTGGACACGATAGGTCTGAATGGAGGTTTGTGCAAGTCTTAGTGGATTTTTGGTACCATGTGTAATGTTGGACTTCTCGGATTATTCTGTATGAGGAACTTCATGGTTTTGTCATTAATGGTACCATTGTTGTATGCTTTATCAACAATTGTAGTCAGCAGGTTCAAGAATGATTCAGTGGGATTGTTGTTGAGTTTAATGTAGGTGATTTGGTCGTTGACATGTTTCATTACTTCCTCTTCGTAATGTGACATGTCGAGAATCACAATGGCTCCCCCTTTGTCGGCTTGGTGCAAGTTATATGAGGGTTGTTTGCAAGGTTCTTGAGAATTCCGAATTCTTTTTGTGTGAGGTTACTTTTTCTTTTTTTCTCATAGTTGGTTTTCGTCAATTCAGATTGCACGATGTTTTCAAAGGTGTCAAAGGTTTTATGGCTTACAGGTGCCATGTATGTGCTGTGAGGTCTCAATCCTAGTAATTGGTCTGGTTCTTCAGAGCTTTGATTTGATAATTCGTTGTCAAAAAAGTGTCGTAATCTGAGTTTCCTCATAAATTTGAAGAGGCTGATTTCTAGTTCCAGTTGGTTGGTCGATGATGTTGGTACAAAAGATGTGCCCTTTTGGAGTAGTGTTATTTGGTCATTATTATTACTGTGCTGAGATATGTTAATCACGAGGTTTGATGTGTCCCTCTCTTGCCTTTGTCCTTCTTGGTAGTAGCTGTGGTGCTTCTGGTGATTGGTGTTCCTTTATCTTTTACTCCTCCGGGGTCGACTTTTTCTGAGTGTCCTGTATCTAAAAAAGGCTCCGCTGTTGGAAGTTTGGATGCACTTGTAGTTGATGTTCACGGTTCTTCTTGACACATAGTGTTGTTTCCTTGTGCAGGAGATTGTCCTGATCCGTGTACGGTTGTCTGTCTTTGGTATCTTGGTTTATTGGACATCTCACTGCCAGAGGATGATGTGTCTGTGTCTTGGTGGTAGGGTTTATTCTGTCTTCTGCGAGCATATATTTCGGCCCAACTGTATACCTCTCCTAATTTGTAGTCAACTGTGTCGCGTCGAAACTTGCGAATCTTCCGTTCATTTATTTCTTGTGAATGCATTGATTTCTTCTAAGACTTTGGTCCATTCATCTGATGACATGGAGTTAGTTAGTTTGTTGGTGACTACGAATATTTCTTTTGATAGTTCATCAAGGATACTGGACAGTTCTTCAATGATTAACAGGATGAGATCCAGAGAGCATTTGTTAAGTATAGCATACCATCGGTCTTTACATTTTTGAGCATTTTTACATAACGAAGGTTTGAGTGGGATTCGCAGTCCCCTGGGTATTCTCTGTGCTCGATGGTATTTTATAAGGGTGCTTGCGTGGAGACGTTGATTGATTTCACGTCTTGACAGATACAACAATTGTTTAATGTGTTGTTCCTTGTTCCGGTTTGTACTAGAGTGTGTTGTCTCCTCGTGTAAGAGAGCGTAAATTCTACTTGCCTCATCTTCAGCAAAGGTGAAGGTATCTGCTCTAATGTCAGTGATGTTAGAAATCTCCTCATATGCCATTTTTTGTGGTTTGCGGATCATTCACCACACACCCACGGAAAGGACAGACAATCAAACTACAAATCACAGCCCCTTGTGACACAATGAATGTGATATACCTACTTAAATGCCCGTGTGGCTTAGTCTACATAGGCAAAACCGAACGAAAAATCAAGACACGGCTGAATGAGCAGAAATCTAACATTTGCACACACAACGTCAAATCCAGCATTGCAGTACATTTTTCAGAATACTTCCATAACATCAGCCAACTGAAATTTCAAATGTTGGAAACCATAACGAGAATGGAAGGAAGAGACAACAACACATTTTTACTACAACGTGAAAATTTCTGGATCAAGAAAATGGACTCTCTTAAACCACATGGTCTTAACGATCGTATGGAATATCAATGCTACCTGTAGATGCATAGAAAATACTTGGACACCAAATTCATCACTCATCACTGTTTTTGTATTCACAAAAGCGTATAACATATTGTAAAGTTTGTATTTCTTGAACCATCATGTATTTTTCATTTCAACCCTCACATCTGAACAACGACACCTATATTATTAGGTCACATATTCACATTACTTTTCAATGATGATAACAGTAACACACACACAATTCATTTAACGTTTTGTACACCAGTCCAAAATGGCCGCCAACTTTTTTTATCCTCTTCAACACGAACGGGACAAATATCTCAGTAATGGTCCTCTTTTAGTTTCCATGTAAACACGTTTCCCGAAACCAGTCCGTAATTTATAACCAACATCCAACACGCCATATCCAAACACAGCTGCTAAAAGAAAGATTCACCCACGCTTCGTGCATTCAATGTAAGTAATTTCCGTATTATTTGTGTACAACTTCCCCAACTAACCTCACCGAGATAACATAGAAGCGTTCACGCATTTATCTTTTCATCGTAGCACAACACCACATTCACCGGCTGCCTAAGCATCCAAATTGAATACGCTAACCCACTAACAACATTCCGAGAAGCCTCAAAAACAACAGTGCGATCAGACCACTATCATTTATAACCATTCAAAACAGTCTGTTTGATATTGCCACGTAGCTTCACATAAATCACACAGACCTGTTACTAACCATCTCATGGAACAGACACACATGGCCACCAACACTCAACAAGTCGAGATAATCCAACTCCTCCCCCACATAGAACCAAAAACAGGATGTACTCACATGAATTAAACAATTGTTAATGTTTTGATAATTATACACTACCCCTTAGTCATTTACTAGCCTCCTCATTTTGATTGCGTTCGCAGGTTTGTCCCTGATGAAGGGTTCGAAGTAACCAGAAATGCATTGGACTCTAAGCAAACATCTGAGTAACAAGATGTCGTACATGCTTTAAAGACAAAAATGAATCGACATTGTTGAAAACTTTATATGTTGAAACAAGCAATGAATAAAATTGCCAAATATATGAACAATTGAAATGTTTTCCTCTCAAGTGTGCCCAGGGGGACACACTCAAGCTTGATTGTGCTATTCTCTGTTATATATTGCGACGTACACTGACTGATAGGTCACCCCAGGAGCACCTCAGAATTTTCAAACTTCAAAACAACCTTGGAACTTGTTGTCGCGCGCACAATACATTTATCTTCAATTGTTAATTATTTTTGTCATTTTCTTTTTTCCCTAAGTCATATTCTGTTTCCTGATTACTTCCTTCTGGTTTCGTTCAAACCTCCTTCGATCACTTTGCCTCCACGTCCCCCACCCCATATGTCCATTCATTTTGTTATGTCTGTTTTTAGGTCTCGCCTAGCATTGCAGCGCGAATCCGCTGCAATCGCTTTGCGAGGCATGCAGTATATACTGTAGTGTGAAAGCTTCGTGGAAGCTCCCCCACTCTCTGCCCATTGGCTTTTGTCTTAAATGCTGCCTTTCGATTGGTTTGAGGCCTGTTAGTCCCTCCTCATTCATCATTTGTATCCTTCCACGGCTTTTGGCCCCTTTACTCCTGACACTATTTTCTTTCAGGTCTCACCTAGCATTGCAGTGTGAATGCACTGCATTGCTTTGCGAGACATGCAGTATATACTGTAGTGTGGAAGCTTCGTGGAAGCTCTGCCCACTCTCTGCCCATTGGCTTTTGTCTTAATTGCTGACTTCTTATTGGTTTGAGGCTTGTTGGTCCCTCCTCATTCATCATTTGTATCCTTCAATGGCTATTGGCCCCTTTACTCCTAACACTATTTTCTTTCCTGTCTCCCCACCCCACTGCCCCTCCCTCAGTCTGTGACTTCTCACTTTCCCTTGCCCCCCCCACTCCAGTTTGTGTTTTCTTGCCTGCCGGCACTTCCATTTTCATCTTTATTATTGCCACCATGAAATATGCGAGTTCAAGATGCGTGCTGTACAAAAACTTCTCGTGTTTAATGATATAGATTTTAATGTTACTCTAAATAAGACTCTAGGCAACATTCGGGGTATGCATGGCAACTTATGCCTCTTAGTTCACAAATGGCATTTTTGTCGGGCGGGAGGAGCGGCAGTGTTTTAACTCATGCTTAAAACAAGCACTTTTTTTAACTTCCTCTCAATTCAGTGCTATAATCTTGTGTACTGAGGCGACGTGGTAAAGAAATTTTTGGAATTCTGAAGAGACATTATCGCATATTTACATCATGTTTACTGTATGATTAACATGCTGATCATTTTGACGGCTCCCCCACTGGCTCGTATACGCTTTGCTCGTCTCTACCTGTTAATTAATATATTGGCTCGTGCAACTCTAACAAAGAGAGATGAATGGATACATGACAGTGAGCCCGGTAGATGGTAGAGAAATAGACTGGTGCAAACAGACAAAGTCTCCATTGCCTCACGTCAGAATCATCACTTTCAATAACCTGGAAATCTGCCGGCAACTCCCGCATGCCCCAACCTCATCCCCTCACCTACTCTTAGCAGAAGTGACAGATTCTGAACTGTGTCCTGCTGGTGCAGAGGAGCACGGCAGAGTCTGTAGAAGCTCTTGGATCCTTAGCATCTCCGGGCGGGCACCTAAGCCTTCCGGGTGCCTTCACACTCAGGATAAATGAATACATTTTGTTCTGTGCTTTAGTCACCCCTCTGTGAGCACTGTCTGGTAGATGAAGCTCTGTGTTAATAAGCACATTTGGAGAGGTGGTTGTTTACAAACAAACAACAGCCACAATACCGTACATTTTGAACGTGTAGTTAAATACCTGCTCATCGAGTACTTCATTGGCTCATCATTCCAAGGCTCTACCAAAATTACATTTGGACACATTTGCTCAACTGTAAAACACTCCCTTCTATGGGCCATTTAACAACTCGGGGCTTTGGGGTTATGTAATCTACTTTGGATGCTGTGTAAAAGAGTAAATACAAAAATGAATACAATGAAACTAAGCAACCAGTACTGTCTAAAACACTGTGAAAACTGACATTCTGGCATTTTGTTTAGTTAATGTCGATTTTCTCATAGATTCGAGTAAAGTACTCTTAATATCTTAATGAAATCTGCACACTTTTAACTAATAGCACTGGGCGACCTTTGACAACTAGGCAATGCATACATTTTCATGTACCCCCGAAGTCCCCCTGCCCCCCGCCCCCTTGGCATACTTCATTGTCTACCAGTGTTTGGGGGATAACCAAGACACAGGAGAGAGAGTCAAATAGTCTAGAAAATGAAAGAGAAGCCGGGATTCGAATTCACATGCTCCAATCGTGTTGGTTAGTCTGTAAGCACTACTTTTATTAATGAGTTTTGCATTAGTAAAGCACCACGGTGTGCATGTGTGGCGACACTTCACCATGAGGTACGTGCCAAGCAATTGTTGACACAATCCACACGTTGCTTCTTTTTCGATATATTTATTACGAAGTACAGGACCTTTCAAATGGATTTTGCACACTACATACATTCACTCAAATATAAAACGTGTATGTAAAAAACATTGCCATTTACAATGTCAATGGCTCTAACTCACAAATGCGAGACCTATTTGCATTGCAAATGCTTGTTATGCTATTATACTGAGTTAGAAGAAATCTACCTTCAGTAATATTGACAGCACATAATGTCAAATACCGTTATATCATGAAGGCGTTTATGTTTAAATTAGTGATACGCGCAAAATTTTCATGATTTGGTTTAGTGTAGTTAATTGCTGCCTCTGCCCCACCTAAGTGAAGTATTGATTTAGTTAATCTAATATTTCACAATGGAGGCTAACAAAGTTAATCAAATTTTTATCAATTTGCTCATCTGGGTCCAGAATTTCCACAAAGAATTGGTGTATTTTGGAAAAGGTTGTGGCACTTTTGGCGATCAAAGTCCATTTAACATTCCTTCTTTTGTTTGTGGTGACAATAAAATTTAGAGGAATATTACGCATTAAGCTTGTGCTGATGAAAGGTCCAGATTGAATTTGTGCACAAAGCACTTCATGGTTGCTGCCCATTCTGAGCAACACCTCCATATCCACCATTTATGGCCACAATCTGGTGTCAAAGAAGATATAATCTATGTTGCCTGCATATATGCCTCTTTTGAAGGTGGAATGCGCAGGAAACTTAGAGGCAGTACAACCATTCAGTATTCTCAACCCACGTGTGACTAACATGCCAGTAATTTGACAGGCAACTTATGTTGGCCTATGGCCTGAGATGGTGGTGTTTCCCTAGGTTCATTCTCCTCATTGAGCAAAGTGAGCAATGATGTGTTGCAGTCTCCTGCGATTATTTTGCGCCAGCTAAAATGCAGTAGGTGCATCATATCAGTCAACAAGTCAATAGTATTAGACTGTAAGTTATCGTAAAGATAAAGTATGTAGATGTTAACAATGGCAGTATGCCTAAACTCACTTGAACTGCCTGTGGAGGAGACAATACCTAGAATGTCATTGTAGTCAGTTAAAATTTTCTTGGTGTTGTCTAATATGTCAATTTTTAACCAAATCAACATGCCGCCAGAAGCTCTACCTGCTTTTGATGGTACTGCATTGGTTGAAATAAAAAATGTACCCTGCCCTATAAAGTGGTTCTATCATCTACTTCTCCTGAAGAAGGATGATGTGATGTTGGACTATAAATGATCCCCATTCAGGGTCAGTTAGTTTGGCTTTTGCCCTGCTACATTCCAGGATAATACTCTTGTGGTAATGATTGCATGGGTGCTCTTCTGTAGCGTATATTCATGCATGTCATCGCAGTGCCTCAGCTTTGCCTCTGCAGATGAAAGATCAACTGAGGAGAGGTGTGACTTGCCCCTATAAACCGAACATGCAGTTGTGGGGATAATCAAGGAAGCTGTGGCAGTTGGGATGTGCTGTACCTGGGAGGATAATACAGCATCCTTACTATGTTTCTTGTGTAGTCAGTCTTTTTTGGGTTAAGCCTGGGTGGAGTTTGCGGAGTACCGCTACTCAAAGCTACGCAAAGTGCAAAAAAAACCTCTGCCACACTATGCGGAGCTCCGCAAGCGGCAGAATGCGTTAGATAAATGCTGTTCACAGTGACTTTCAGTGCCGGGTGTTTGTCCGTACTGTGCAATCATCGCAAACAGCACCATGCACAGCACAAGCAGGTGCTGCTTCCTTTCTGCCGCTCGAGTAGATTTTATTCTCAAAAGGCAGCTTTCTCAACACAAACGGGTGGTTTCTCAACGCGAGTGGTCGCGAGCATATGCGACCACTTGCAATCAGAAATACAACCGGGAAGTGGATATTCCTCACTCGCGCTCGCCAACTTGATGAGCGGGAACGAGGAAAAAAACTCTGCTCCACAATGCGGAGCAAAGTTTTTCAGTACTCCGCGAGCTCCCCATAACGTGGAGTGTGGAAAACTATGCAAGCTCCATGAGCGCAGAAGAGTTCACCGCCTAGAGTTACTTTGGATACATTTGTGGCATACACAGTGATTTCTAAGGTTGGATGGGGACAGGGAATAGACATTTTGCTGATCATGATGTTAGTGTCTAGTGTGAGCTGTCGAGAATTTAGCTTCAATCTTATTCTTGATCTGATATAGGGCCTACATCTGTGTTCCAAGGCAATTAGACCATCAACAAGCTTGTAATTCGCAAGCCGTACGCCAATATAGTCTTGGGGTAAAGGTTTATCAGGAAAGTAAGAAGCATCCAAGATCTTCTCAATGATGATTGATCTGCAATTTCTAACTGTGTAGAACCAATTAGTAGATTTAATAAACAAAAATTCCTGTGTTTCTAAAGCAGTTTTGGAACATTGATCATATACTAAAATGAATAGTAGTGTCCCTTGGTAGGCTGCTTTGGGCAGTTGACTTAATTTCCATGTATTAAAATGGGTGCTTCCAGTCAACACCTGGAGAGTACCTGGGACTGAAACCCATGTCAAGAAGGGTAATGGAAATGCCCTGTCTGGTGGACAACTGACACCAATTTGTGGTTTGACATTACTTACTGCTGGGTGTAAATTTACCCTCTTGGTGCACAGGTTTTCTGATTGTTAAATAGGAAGAAGTTTGAGAGTGCCCTTCAGTGAACTTGATGTCCTTGTCCACTCTTCCTGCCTTCTGGTGCCTCAGTCTATGCCTCTATATTTGCCCTATTTCATAGCCTCCATGCTTAGCTTGTTTCGCCTACCTTCCTTCCCCCTGACCTCCGATGTCTTTGTGCATGCCACTGCTCCCTTCCTTTTGCCCACCATGTTCCATGGATCAGCCACTGCCCCTCCTATATACTCTGAGTATTCTGTATAGCTGCTACTGCCCCTCCACCTACTCAGCATTGTCAGATGGCTGCCCCTCCACTATGCCTTGCATTGTCCGAGCTCCATGCCGATATCCCCTCCCTCCCCGTCCTCCAAGGTCTGTTTTGCTCCCACTTCTTTCTTCCCTTCAGTCTCTGTTGTGTTGCAAATGCTCCTCCTAACTGCCCTCTGTGGTCTGTTATGAATCCCATGCCCCCTTCCCCTGCCTTCTCTTCTTCATGTTGAGCCCCTGCCTCTCCCTTCTACCCTACATCATCCTTTGTGCATGACCCTGCCACTTCCCTCCTACCCACCATGGCCATTGTGGTGCCACTAACCCTCCTGCTTGCCATGCATTTTCTTTTGTGCTGCCACTGCCCCTCCAACCTGCCCTGTGTGGTCAGCTTCCTGCCCCTGACCCCCTCCCACCTTTCCTATGTTGTCTATGTGTATGCCATTATAGTCTTCCTGTTGCCATCCATGGTGTGTTGAGAGTCTTGTGCCCATCCCGCCTGCCCTGCATGGTCAGCTTGCTGCTCTTTCCCTGCCCCTTTGCACCCTGCCCTCCATTTTCCCTGTGCGGGCCCCTATCCCTTCCGTACTTCCTTCCATGGTCAGTTGCCGTGACCCTGCCCCCTCCCTTCTGGCGTTCATGGTCTGTTGTGCTGCAACTACCCTTCCTCTCTGTCTGGTATGGTCAGCGTGCTAGCCTTGCTTCTTTCTCCTGATGTCTACGTCTACGTAAAAGGCCGTGTACCCTCTCGATTGCATCCCTTGGTCCGATGGGATGCACTGCCCTCCCGCTTGCCTTGTGTGGTGCATTGTGCTGCTGCAACCCCTGGGGCATGTCCCTGGTGCCCCTGCACACGTTCCTCCTGTGTCTCTATTAGGGAGGGGCAGAACTCACAGAGTTTCACTCCAAGTAATTCCATGTAATTCCACAGAGTTACATAAAGTAGTATCACGAACTGGCGTAATTCAGTACATCATGCTGCTTCTGCTGATTTTTAATGCTGTGACCTTGTTCTGTGCTGTAAAATCAGCACTAACGACACCACTCAGCGTGCCAGAGTGCGCTGCTTCTTTCAGCCACTTCAGTTGATTTTCTACTCAAGTGGCAACTTTCTCAACGTAAATGGTCGCAACCGGCTACAACCGCCCACGTTGAGAAATTTCTCCAAATGACATTCTAGGGCCTGAAAATTACACTAGGGGATACAAATTCTTGCTACACACCCCAACTTAACATTTATTAGCCACCACATGGTGGTTTGCAAAGTATTGCTGAAAGTCTGCATTCCAAACCGATTGCTGAGTGGGGTTTACCGCCCACCCCTAGTTGTTACCCCATTCCTCCTGCCCTCATTTCTCCAAGGTATCATACATGCCAACATTTTGAAATTGGTAGCAGGGAGATTTTGTAAAAAAAATAAAGGGAATTGATTTCCCCCATTTATTTACATTACAGAAGATAGATTGCAGGTGGAGCTGGCTTAAAGATAGCCCTGTGGCCTCAAAGATATAGGGAGTTTCCTTACTGTATCAGGTCTGTATGGTTGTACTGCCACTGCCTCTTGCTTATACCCTCAATGGTGTTGTATTGCCACAGCCTCTCTTGTCTGTCCTGCATGGTTGATTTTTTGCCCACTTTCCCCTGTCCTCCATGCTCCATTGTGTGACTCTGCGCCTGCCCAGCCTGAACAAATTGCTGCCTCTGCCCCAGTTGTCCGAGTCTGTGCCCCTGACCTCTGCTTCCACACAGTGTGCTAATGAACAACTAGATTTCTAACATTCTATATTTATTTCAAAAGTGCCTAAAGCATTTCCTTTTGAAATTATAAAAATGAGGGGGTCTTTTTCCACGTGTTCAAAAAAACTTAAATTATGACATTTTCTGAGTTCTCAAATAATGACAAAGCGCTTTTAAATTATTAGATATATAATATTTTTTATTTAGTTGATTACTTGGTTATTTGTTGCACGTAGGAGAGATGATGTGCGTTACGGCCAGTAGTGCAAACCTTGCAACTTGGAAGCCAGGTTTGAGTTTCAGCATGAGCTCAACAGCCTGTGATTCGGAGCAAATTACTTCATCTCCCCCTTGCCCAAAACCAAAATGTATGTGTCCCTATGTAATGTAACTACTGCTCATGTAAAGAACTGCAATACCTTTGGGTTAAGTCCGTTCGTTATAAAACTGCAAAAAAATAAGTAAGCATTTCACACACTTCTGTCATTGGGCTATACTTGGGCTACATTTAGGTGGTGTCTGTGCTACATTTGCTCTCTTTTCTTCTGGTGGCCATCTTGGGAGACGTCTTTATTATGAAGCTCCCTAATGACTACATTTACTGCTGTATCCTCAGTAGAAAATGCTTTCAGTTTTCCACTTCAATTCCATCAAGATGGCATTCAGATGTGCCACACTTTTGGTATTAATTCAGAATGTTAGCACTGTAGTTGCTGATTAGAAAGAACACTGCGGTAGAGCTGCTGATCACCAGGGAGTTAACTGGCAATCTGCTGCTGGTGTTGGAAGTGATGTTTCAGTCTGCATGTCAAAATATTTGAATGAAATCAGGCCTGCCAAGTACCATGTATCAGGCATTAGACTAATGCATTTTAGAGTGGTCGTCGACATCACCACACTAAAATTCAAAGTCACACATTTATAGCACCTCCTGAAGTTGTTGACAAGTGAGATACAGGATCACCGCTATTACCACCCTGAGGAAAGCAGGGCATACCATGCGCTGCTCTGGGAGCTGCAGTGTGTGATACACTGCACACTGTGCATTACATCGCTTGCCAGGTGTTATATTTGTGTTGAGAATAATTAAAAGTTTAAATGATGAAATCTGCCAGGTGGGAATGGGGACAGTCTCGCAGGACAGAGAGGCCTGGGCTCAGCTGCCCTCGCTGGCTGCGCTGGCTGCAGCACCGGGGTGGCCATCACATGACTGCAACATTGTGCTCATTTGCTGGGAATGGACTTAATTCACGAGTTGGCCGTCTGCCAGTGCCAGATCTGGGAGCCGTTATGTTTGTAAGTTTAGTTTGGCAGCCCACCGTTGCCTGTGCTGTCACTTCCTTCCCTCTCATAATAATGCCCGGTGACCAGACTGGCTGCTGGAAACTCGGCATCACTGCCATGGCTCACCTTCACTCTCAATATATTTCATTTTACAGCGCAAGCCTGACCTTGAGCCTGTAGCTCACTGCTCTCCTCAGGCTGCAAAGGGCAGCACTCATCTCACCTGACAGTGACTGAGACCGGCTGCCAGAGACTAGTCATGGCTGTGGCCCACAGTCACTGACACTCCCTGGACTCATTATCCTTCTTGTGCTGCAGTGCATGCACGATCCCATACTGCAAGTTCCTTGCCTGTTTGTTTTCTGGCAAAGGCACCATTTCATGAGCAATACTGGACTGGCTACTAGACTTGAAAAGATTTTAAACTAGAATTCGGACCATCTGGAGATTTCTTTATGCTGGCGATCAAATCCGCAGCCAGCGGAAGAGCTAAGCATTTACTATCAAGACTCCTCACTGAGCCTGTGCCTGCATTCCCAAGCTAAGGTAGGCTTCTCCTGCTTACAGCAACCTGTATATGTGTGTTTTCTTTGTCTACTGGCTGTATGTACATGTATGCATCTACAAAAAGTTTTAGTATAAAATAAAAAATATCAAGTTGTGGAGGCTCATTATTTACACATAGAAATGGTCATGATCTTCTTCTACCTCAAGCTCACATCTGTACTCAAATGCTGCTATGTAAAAATTATTGTGTACAATTAAGCAATCATACCGGGGTTGTTTTTATACTTCCAATGAATGAAGAAGCCCATGGTTCACACACTCCTATAATCACATTGGTCTCTCTACAAATCTCAGATCACACATTATGTCTTTCCAGTTCACCAAAGCACACATATCTAAGCTTTCCGAATAGACACAAAGCTCCCTTTATTGTAAGCTTAACTGTTCCATATATTTTTTTTTTAAGCTCTCAGCGGTCACAGGAATAAAAGCCTCCCCACTGACAAACTTTATTTCAGTCTGCACGCCTTTGACGGGCTGCAGTGAGTTCAATTTTATGTGGGTCAGAGGTCATGATTTATATCAGTTATTCCCCCTCTCAAGCATTGCTCTTTCTATATTTCTGTTAGCAATGCTTAATAGCAGGTGCACCTGGTCATGTACAGTCCAGTTGAATGCCTCTCTTCAACTCAGCATGGCCCATTCAAACCCCCACGTAACAGTCTGTGCAGCTAGAATGCAGACAGCTGGTCTAGTGATCATATCCAAACAGGAAGCCCAACTTATGCAAAGGATACCCCAGGAGGCCTGCAGAATTCCAGGCGTAAGCAACTCAGATTGCCTCTCTCACAACATCAGGTTATGTATTTTCACCTGTCACAGGTACGAAGCAACCATGTCATGTTTGACATCTGGGGAGAGGAGATGGCCTAACGGCTAGGGCAGTCGACCTCGAATCTGGGGAACTGGGTTCAAATCTCGGCAATGATGCTGAACATCCTGTGATTCTTGGCAAATCACCTCATCTCCCCCTGCCTAACAAAAATGAATGTGTCCTCATATAATGCAACTGCTGCTATGTAAAGCGCTCTGATAACCGATTCGGGTCAAGTTCGCGCTATATAAAACTCTGTAAAATAAAAAATTATTTTGTAGATGGGAATTTAAACTGAAATTTCAAAAGTGAAACTATGAGTCCCATAATACAACATGATGTAGGTTAAAAAGCCAGAAGTAGAAAAAGATGTCACACTTGATAAAGGGCTGTTTGAAAACAAAACTTTAATTAACTGACACATTAAATATACACAGGAGTCACCATGATTTAGGAGAATGGTGGAGAGAGAGAAACGAGAACATTTGTGTAAGTGGAAGAAGGAGGGGATGAGGAGAGGGCAAGACATGAGGAAGGAGACAGGGATGAGAGACAAAGGATTGTGGGAGAGCTGAGCAAAAGATAAGGAGAAGGTGGAAAGTAAGTGGGAAGGAGATAAACAACAAGGAAGAGTTAGACAAGAGGGAGCAGAGCCAGCTTTAGGGGAGACTGCCAGGTTCAACTATGAATACTCTGCGGTTCACATGATCTGGTCTGTTAGGCCACCGTCCACACTCCACATCACCTGTTTGATGGTTTCAGGCTGTTGCAGTTCTTGCTAGTCCCCTTTAAACCATCACCTGCAAGAAAAGGGTTTAATTCACTTGCAATAAAGTGTCAGTCATAAGCCTTGAAATGCCACACATAAATACACTGCACACCTGGAAATGTCACACATAGGCCAACTAAAAACAATGCAGCTATGTGAAAGAAGAGGAAGATATTTGAGAACTCATCCAAAATGTGTCCTAATTTTGCTTTCTTTAGCACTACCCACAATTTCTACAACAAATTGAAACCCTTAATTGTATTCCTTTCTAAATGAAATGTTTTATGTTTTACCAGTTTAATTCAATCAAGATTGCTTCAGGTGTGTCCCACTTTTGTCATAAGCAACACTGTTAGTGCTCTAGCTGTTCTTTACAATCTGTTTGGCTACAGTAGAGCAAAGGGGAATCAACTGACAGGCAGCTTCTGATGGAAGTACGTTTTACTGAGAATGTCAGACTTTATGTTCACATGGAGAGAGAAAAATATGTGTGCATTTACAGAGATTAAGCTCTCATTGAAGCCTCTGGACCACCTTCCATAACCTCTACGACAAAATCATGAGAAGAGATTTTTCTCTCAAACATGACCCATGAAATCCCAGCAGAAGATCAGCATTTTTCAAAGGGTAAAATCAAGTTAGAACACACCACAATTTCTAAAATTAGTATGGTCCACCACTCAATGATTTATATTGAGCACCTTTTTGTGACCCTCAAAACGTGCCATTCGCTACAATGCATTTTAATGGGGTTCATATCCCAGAGTCCTTAAACGACTGCCACAGCATGTTGCCCATGTTATGGACAGCCAATAAAAGAAGGTTCCACTGGGTCCCCTCCCCCCACATGCCCTTTGAGGTCTAGGTGTGCTCATTCTGCCCCCGTTCATATTAACCCCTTCCCCGCTCATGACGGAACCGTTCCGTCATGAGCCACGGTTGCCGTGTGCTCATGACGGAACGGTTCCGTCATGACACGCCCGTTGGCGGCCGCTCCGCCTACGCGGCGCTGTTTCCCCGCCTGTGCGGGGGACAACGCAAATGGGCGGAGTCATGACGGAACCGTTCCGTCATGAGCACAGCTCAACGGTGGCTCATGACGGAGCGGCTCCGTCATGAGCACAGGCCCACCGCGCTGCCCCCCTGCCCCCCCCAGCGCTGCAGTGGAATGTCCGCAGCAGCGAAGGGGTTAATTTCAATCCATTTACAGGACACAAGGAGCAAATCCCTGAATTGCTGGGAAAACATATTGTTCAGGTTAAAATCAATCAATCAGGATTGACTAGTCCCCTATAAATTGGCCAATCAGAGAATATCTGGACCCACACTGTCCAGCATTTTAGGTTTTTTTTAACCTTAATTTCTCATAAACTACAGAACGGGTTTACAACAAATTACAAAAAGAACAACCACCATACCAAGATCTAGCTTCCTGACAAATTTGGTGTAATTGGTTCAGCAGTTTTTGCTGTTTCCTCATTCAAAAGATCTATGGCAAATGCATGGGGATTTTGCATTTTGGGAACTCCTTTTTTCTTGGTCCCCACTCAACAGATCACCCCAAAGTTTTTCATGCACAAACAAGTTAAAGTGTAGCAGTTTTTAGAATGTTGTGAAGAGATTTGACAAATGGGGCCAAAGTTAGCAAAACAAAAGGTTTTTCATGTTGAAACACAGACCAAATTATAACTACCCAGTGGCGACTAGGATTAGCGTAGGATTAGCACAATGTCACCAACGCTAAAAAGCCTGAAAAGGTTTTGTTTTGACTGATACTGGGTGGGCCCTTGTGTCTAGACAATGCTAAACATCTCTGAAGAGCTATAATGTTAGTGAAACACGTCAGTGATGGTTTTTAATTCATTCCAGGTTGGTTTCAATAGTATTTTACAAATCCAAAGCTGTACCACTATGTCTACAGTGGTTATAAACTGAAAAAAACAAAGGTTATAGGGACGTTATAGTTAGGCTCAGATTTCACATGCACAAAACCAGAACAATCCAGCGGTTATAGTTAACTACATCACTTATGACATGGTCAGTGACATCACTGATGACATCACTGACCATCATCTACAGAATCTCTGACGCAGCCACTCACACCCCATGTAACCATTCATACACCCCCTCTAACTTTCACACTACCATTCTTGAAACCATTGACACACCCATGCCAGTACTTACATACCTACTCACTGATACATAGGTCTACCCACACATCTACTCACTCACCCACCCATACAGCCACTCATACACTGACTCACTCACTAATACAGCCACTGACGTATCCACTCATACACCCAAACAGCCACTCACACACTGTCAGGCACTCATATAGCTACTCACACACCTACTCACTCACCCATAGTCAATCACACTGCCACCTTCTCACCTATGCATTTATACACACACCAACTTACTTATTTGTACAAATACTAACACATACTTACTCACCTATACAGTTACTGACACATGCACAAACTCACCCATACAGCCATTCTCACAATCACTCACTCACACATACAGTCACCTATATACTCTAACACTCACATATACTGCCTTCCGCATATGCAGTTACTCACCCATTCCACTGAAACACCCATTCCCTCATTGACACAGCCATACGCACACTAACTCACGCATACAGCCCCTCTCAGACACACTCATGAACCCATACATCCAGTGATTCACCCACTCACTCATCCATGCAGGGAGTCACAAACCCCCTCACCCTCCCACACAGAAACTCATTCACCCATGCAAGTACTTAGACAACCAATCAATAACCCATATAGGTACTCATGTACCTACTCACCAACCCATCCAGCCACTTACACACTAACTGAGAAACTGATACAGACATTCAAACAGATTAGTCACTCACCCATACATTCATTGAGACGTGTATAATCACTCACTTATACAGTCAGTCACATACCTACTAAATCATCCATACATGCACTCATACATGCACTTATTCATCAATACACATTGGTGAATATATATTTAACACTCATAAACATTTTAGAAACACTCAGAGTCATCGGATTATGTCATCAGTGATGCCATCAGTGATGTCACTAACCATGTCATGAGTGATGTTATATGTGAGGTCATGTCAGTGCATTGCAGGGGCACAAGATATAGTTGGCTTAGCTAACTTTAACTGATTAATTACTCTGGATTTGTGCGTCTGAAATCTATCCCTGTAACCTTTGTTTTTTTCTCTAAATTTCTAAGGTTTTTTAAAATTCTATTTCCTAACTATAATATCCCTGTAATCTTTGGGGGTTTTTTCAGTGAATTTTCAAGGTTTTTTAAATGCTAATTCCTAACTACAATGTCTCTATAACCTTTGTTTTTTTCAGTGAATTTCTAAGTTTTTAAATTTTATTTCATAACTATGAAGTCCCTGGATCTTTTTCTATAATTAGATATTGAACATTACATCTGCATGGTGCACCACTCATTGTTGTATTTGTCATTTATGTATTTAAAAAGTACAGTAAACATCTTAATTCTAGATATTTTTGATTTTCACGACGACAAAGCGATTGCCGAGGACACACAGCCAATACCAGATGTTTTGGAGAAAGTGTAAAACAGATATATAGACATATTTTACTCGACATTTGAGCCTAGCCCTTCAGTAACATATTGGTTTAACTTTATTTTACCAATGCATTTAACAAAAACAACACTTTCAAAAAATAGCTTTCAACATTGGAACGCATGAATACAAAATAACTACCAAACAAAGAAATGTCATTATTTTCACAGTTTCCTTTATGAAAGGAAGTACAGATCCATTTCTCCCTTCTTGAACTTTCGAGGTACTGGTTTGTTTCTTGTATGAGCTGCCCCAAACTGATTTTGAAAATTGTGCTGCTTTTTAACTTTAAGTTCCAGCTGAAATACAAAGAATATGCAGTGAAATCTCACCAGAACTAAAGTGTTTTGCTACCTTCTTCATGCACTATAACAGTATTGTAACAGCTGGGAAGCAGTCTGTGGATCTAATTTTCCAGAATGTGAAAAACCATGGTTGTTAATTGTTATTCTTCTTTTATTGCAGCAGTTCAAGCATTGTGAAAAGATTTAATCAAATGTATTAGGATTTCATTTTGAACATTAGGCAACCAAAACAAAGTATAACGGTGAAGTGGAGACAAGACTACTTTGATGCAACTTAAGGCTGCTGGTATTATAATACCTCTGTTTAGTTTCTATCTGTAGTAAAATAATGTAAGCCTGTAATGTTTTCTAAATGCCTTTCCTCCAGTTAAAAAGAGTTTTTCATTTCTAACAACTTGCTGTAGACAATACCCCTAATAGTCCGAATAATGTCCTAGAAACTCATAATTCATATACATGCCAACACAATACCACATTTTGTTATCCTAAATTGTCCTTATAACTTCAGTTCTAGAAATAGCAGATGTAAGTTTGTTGACTTTGTACATAGTCTTGATTTGAATGACATTTCTGTCATTGCACTCTGTCCATCCTCTGACATTTTTAATATATTGTGTAGAAGTTATATTACCCCTTCATGAAATACGTTTGATATAGTTGTGAAACTTCTTTTTGAAATGAAAATGTGTCCAACTAAAAAGTCTGTAATTTCAGTTTCTAATTTAGTACCATCCACTCTGCATCATTGTGACATGACTCTGGCATATTTCCCATACGTTTGTAGTGACAACGTACGCCTAAATTCTAATCTGCAGTTTGGACAGGTCATATCTTGATGGGATTTTTTTATTACATGTTCAAAGGCCACAGCTTTACAATCTAATAATCTAAGTAGAGGAATTATTCAGAAATAATTTTGGTGCTACAGGTGAATTTGAAATGTTCACAATTATGGTTTTATTTATAACTTAAACCAAAGAATTAATTGATATTCACTTCCTTTTCATCTGATATTCCTAGAATTACCATTAAAAATTATTGAGCATCCTGCTGAACATTTTGAGAAGACATTAGTAATCCAGTATACTACTCTACCTTTTAGACCTTTCTGCATCTCTGTTGGTGTAACTTGCCTGTTTTGGCTCCATACAGATCATAGCCTGAAATGGATGAATACTTTGGATAAGAATTGACTAATTTCTTGTTCTTGTAATATACATTTTGTCTACTCTTATTTTTTCCCATAGATTGGGTTTTATTTACATCATTTTGAAATCTTTGCAAGTGTCCAGATATATTTTTAAGAAATGCCTTTGTCCTCTTACCAGTAGTTCTATTTTCTTTCACCACTTTTTCTGCATTTTTCCCCTGTTGTGTATCAGTTCATTAGAGATATTTTAGTTACTTCTGTTGGTTTTCCTCCGATCTTTTGTAGGCACTCTAACTGTCTGTAGTTATGCATATATTGTTCTGTAAAATAAAATGTATATTTTAATTTTTACTCTAGCCAATGTACCAACTACTTTACTACTGACTTACACATAATACAAAAACAGCTTTTATGTTTTTTGCAGTTTTAGATCTACAGATGAACCTATGCACATACTTCAATGTACCAAACCCAAAGCAAAACACACAACTTTATTAGTTACTTTTGAACATTATAGCACCATCTACTACAACATAACTGCACCTTATCTCAGTTCTCTCTTATACATGGTGAAAGACGAGTATATCCCTTGTGTGGTAAATTTTAAAATGAACATCAACCAAAGTGTAGAAGTACATACAGCGTCTGAACACTGTAAATCCGAAAACACAACATAAGAGCTAATTGTATGCCTCTCGACCACTCTGCCACTGGTGTATTTAGTACGTTTCTACATAAATATATCACATTTAAATTTTGGGAAACAGTGCATATAAAAACTGCACACTAATCTCAATTAGAGCATACAGCTCACTAATTCTTCAGAGCACATGCAAGAGTGTGTGAAAGGTTGCATATATAATTCACCAGATGGTTCTTAAAGACTACATATTTCTCATTTAAATGAGTGCATAGTTAGTGCCTAGGCGATGCCCTGAGGATGCAGGTAGTGCCTGGATGATTTGCTGAGCATGTGGGAACTCCCTGGGTTGTTCCATAACTGCATAGTTACTGCCTGCATGTTTGAATGAGTATATCACTACTATCTGGGTGTTTGGATGAATGCATGAGTAGTGCATGAATGATTAGAAAAGTGCATGACTAATGCCTCAATATTTCAATAAATAAAGAGATAGTGGTTGGATGATGAAATGAGTGCAACTCTAGTGCCCGGATGATTGCAGGAGTGCATGCATAGTATATAGGTGATTTATAGAATGAATGGATAGTGCATACATGATTGTTAAAGTGCATACATGGCACCTGGCAGATTGGATGAGTGCATGGCTGCTGCCGATGTATTTCTGGTTGAGTGAACAGGTAGTACCTGGTGATTTGATAAGTACATGGGTAGAGCCTGGATAATTGAATGGGTGCATTAGTACAGCCTGGTTGATTAGATGAGCGCATGGCTACTCTCTGAATGATTGCATGAGTCCATTGTTAAAGTTTGAGTGATTGCATGAAAGCAAGTGTACTACGGGGGTGGTTGCATTAGTGCAACAGTTTTGCCTCAGTAATTAAATGAGCGCATAGTTACTGGAGGGATGGTAGGTTTACTGCAATTGTACTGCCTGTATAATTTGATGAGTTCCTGGGTTGTTCCTCAGTATTTCGATTAGTGCATGGGTTGTCAGTGGATATTTGGATGAGTACATGGTTTGGGCTTGGGTGTTTGAATGAATGCATAGGTGTAGCCTTGGTGATTGTATAAGTGAATGGTTAGTGCCTGAGAGATTGGATGAATGCATGGGCAGTGCCAGCATAGGTCAATGACTATATATGTAGTGCCTGCGTGATTGCAAGAGCGCATATGTAGTGCCTGGGTAATTGCATACGTGTGTAGACAGTGGATGAGTGATTCATTGAATGCCTTAGTAGTGACTGAGTGGTTGGATGAGTGCCTGATTAGTGTGTAGCTTACTGTGAAAGTACCCCCATTGTTGTTAGATCATAACAGCTGTGACTACATCTATGACTCATTGTATAAGTCCTCCTGTCAGTATGGAACTTCCTCTTTTAGTGTATCTATCTGTTTCTACTGAGCTATATGTGAGTAAAGTGTTGATATCACACTTGATATATATTTGGATACATGGCTCTCTTGGAGCACACATTGCTCTGGTACTCAGTGTGCAGATGCATCTGTTAGTTTCTACAACTGAAAACAACAATTGTCACTTTTTCAAAGCACAAAATCTTTTCCTAATGGCATACCTACATTATTTCTCAAATATTTTTTGTGCATTTAATACATATATTAAGCATTTCTAAAAGAAAACTTACACTGCACACCAAGTGAAGATAGCACAAGAACTCTCAAGAAATATTCTGTACTATTAACCCCCTCAATTTTAAACAGAACCTGTTTAAAGAAATGCACCACCCTGACCATATACATGACATTTTCAACAACCTTATAGAACATAGATCACCATTGTAAGAAAGTAGGATCTATTTTACGTTACCTCGACTTTTTGCCTGGTGCTAAGATGTTTTTGATTAGTCTGACTGGGATCCTTTAAATAAGGATCCCAGTCTCTCTGCTTTCTCCCTTAAATTGTTGTGGTCAGTACTTCAGTACATCCCAGATTCAATCAATCAATCAGGAACATTTATAGAGCGCGCTACTCACCCGCAAGGGTCTCAAGGCGCTGGGGGGGTGCCGCTACTGTTCGAAAAGCCAGGTCTTGAGGTGTCTCCTGAAGGAGAGATGGTCCTGGGTCAGTCGTAGGTGGGTGGGGAGGGAGTTCCACGCCTTGGCCGCCAGTTAGGAGAAGGATCTTCCTCCGGTGGTGGTTCTGCGAATCCGTGGGACCGTGGCAAGGGCGGGGCTGGCGGAGCGGAGCTGGCGGGTAAGTGTGTAGAACGTGAGGTGGATTCTGAGGTATTCGGGGCCCATGTCGTGGAGAGCCTTGTGTGCGTGGGTGAGGAGTCTGAAGGTGATCCTCTTGCTGACGGGGAGCCAGTGCAGGTCTCTCAGGTGGGCCGAGATGTGGCTGTGTCGGGGAATGTCCAGGATGAGTAGAGCAGATGCGTTCTGTATGCGCTGGAGTTTTTTCTGTAGATTCGCGTAGGTGACGAGGGCCTGGGTGACCGTCTTCCTGGTTCCAGTGGGGATCCATCGGAAGATCTTTCGTAGCATGCGGAGGGTGTTGAAGCAGGAAGATGTAACGGCGTTGACTTGTTTGGTCATAGGGAGGGAGGAGTCAAGGATGAACCCCAGGTTGCGTGCGTGGTCCGTGGGCTCGGGGGTGGTTCCCAGGGCAGGGGGCCACCAGGAGTCGTCCCAGGTGGAGGGGGATGGACCGAGGATGAGGACTTCCGTCTTGTCTGAGTTCAGCTTCAGACAGCTGAGCTTCATCCATTCTGCGATGTCGTTCATTCCTTCCTGGAAGCTGGCTCTGGCGGTGGCGGGGTCGTTGGTGAGGGAGAGGATCAGTTGGGTGTCGTCGGCGTAGGAGATGATGTTGAAGTTGTGTTTGCATGCGATGGCTGCGAGGGGGCTCATGTAGACATTGAAGAGGGTAGGGCTGAGTGAGGATCCTTGGGGTACGCCGCAGATGATCTTGGTGGGTGCTGCGCGGAAGGGCGGGAGACGGACTCTCTGAGTTCTGTCGGAGAGGAAGGAGGTGAGCCCTTCCAGGGCCTTTCCTTGGACCCCGGCGCGGTGGAGACGGGTTGTCAGGGTGCGGTGGCAGACGGTGTCGAATGCGGCCGACAGGTCGAGGAGGATGAGGGCGGCCGTTTCCCCTTTGTCCAGCAGGGTCCTGATGTTGTCGGTGGCAGCGATGAGGGCGGTCTCGGTGCTGTGGTTTGCTCGAAATCCGGACTGTGATGGGTCGAGGGAGTTGTTCGTCTCGAGGAAGGTGGTCAGCTGTTTGTTGACGGTTATCTCGATGACTTTAGCTGGGAAGGGGAGGAGCGAGATGGGGCGGAAGTTCTTGAGGTCTGTGGGATCCGCAGTGCGTTTCTTCAGGAGGGCGCTGATCTCCGCATGCTTCCAGCTCTCCGGGAAGGTGGAGGATGTGAAGGAGTTGTTAATGATGTCCCGGAGTTGGGGTGCGATGATGGAGTCGGCTTTGTTGAAGATGTGGTGTGGGCAGGGGTCCGCTGGGGAGCCGGAGTGGATGGTGTTCATCGTGTGGGTGGTGTCTTCCGTGCTGACGGGGTTCCAGGTGCAGAGGGTGGTGGTGGGGGGCGTAGACTCGGAGGAAGGGTCCGTGGTGTGAGTGCTGAAGCTGTCGTGGATATCGGTGATCTTGCAGTGGAAGAACGTGGCGAGTGAGTCGCAGAGGTCTTGTGATGGCGTGATGTCGTTGTTGCTGGCGCTGGGGTTGGAGAGCTCTTTGACGATGCTGAAGAGTTCCTTGCTGTTGTGGGAGTTGTTGTCCAGTCGGTCTCTGAATGCTATCCATTTTGGTGGTGCACATCAGCTGGTGGTGTTTGCGGATGGCGGTCTTGAGGGCTGTCATGTTTCCTGATGACTGGTCGTTGCGCCAAGTTTGCTCGAGAGTACGGCAGGATTTTTTGGAGTCTTTCAGATCATTGGTGAACCATGAGGCTTTCTTGCTGTCAAAATTGCTGGGAGGGTTCTTCAGTGGTGCAAGGGCGTTAGCGCAGTTGGTGATCCACTTTGTGAGGTTGAGGGCTGCTTCGCTGGATACTGGGGTACCCTTATCAGTCCCAAGAAATGTCACTACGGTACCCAGGACATAGGTAGCCCAGAGGTCACCCGTGGGCTGAAGCATTCATTATGCCACCCATGGGAGACCATTCAAAATGCAACTACATGACTGCCACTGCAGCCTGTGTAAGCTGGTGCTAGCACCACGTATGAAAGATATAGGTTTCCTATATCTAAGGTCACTGGACTTAAAACCTATAAGTCACCCCTATCGCAGGCCTTATCAATCCTGAAGGCAGGGTGCTTGGTTCTAAGTGTAAGGGTGTCCGTACATGAGAAGGACACCCCTACAGCCTACAAAGGCTATTCTCCAGGGTTGTAAGTGAAGCATCCATGTACCATACAGAGAAGCACTGCGTAATTACGAGATGACATCTCGAAATTGGTTGCAACTAATCCTATCATGTTTTGTATCAAACCTGTTGGAATCATACCTTCCATACTGTAAACGGTGTGGGAGGTATGATTCAAAGCACTGGAAGAGTCCTCCGTTAAGATCTCAGTGCTCCCAGTACCAGTCTACTAGGCCCAGATAGTACGACATGGCTGCTGCCAACCAGTGACACGATTCTGCCCTCCTGCTGCTGTGCCAAGATCGAGCAGGGGAGGCAGAACAATAGGTATCCTGTCACAGGGATGTGTGACCACCTCCCACACAGAATTTAGTGTATTGGGGCCGGGTGGGTGTGCTTATCAGTGCCAATCAGTCTGCATGAGGGGAGCATTTGGCGTCCCCTTGCGTAGTCCAGTTCAAACCAGCTCTGCGAGCTGTTGGCTCCCTCACCGGCGTGAAACTGGACAAAGGACATGGCAGTAACCTCCCCACTGCCCAAACCCTCCCCTGGGAGGACCCCTGAATTGTCCCAACCCTTTCTTTATGGTATTTAAGGACTTACCTGGGTCTAGGTCCCTAGATTTGTCATGGGACACGACTCAATTCAGATGCCACTTTAACTTCTACCATCTGGGCACTCTGGACTTCGTTTGGGCTAAACTTCATCCTCCCTTTAAGTGTGTTGCATCATCCTTGTCTGTGCACCATACAGGAACCTTCCAAGGCCTTTGAGCATCCAAGACACCTGAAGGAATCTCCCTTGAAGTGAAGCAGTCACTTCACTGCACCTGCAGGCACTGCAACTAAACTGACCGGTCTACAGATCCTGAGCTCCTACGGACTCTGAAAGGTTAAACAACACAGGTGGCCTGCAACTCCTGACATCGGTGGGCATTCGTCTTCCAGGTGTTTGGGTCACTCCTGAGTGACATAGACTTAGACTCTGTCCCCTCTGCTTGCAGGTACTTCTCATCCTAAATCCACCTTCCTATTCCACAGGACACTTTCTCCTTCTAAAGCACCAACCCTTTCCTGAAGACCTCCATTGGGTTTCTGACACTACTACACACCTGTGCACTCGGCTTCCCTGGTGAAGGCAACGTGGGTACTAGATTATCTATGGGTGGGGTGGCTCTCCAACCTCCTGTCTTCCATGGAGTTTCTTCGGGGTCCACTGGGACGGGTCCTTAATCTTTAAATTTGCAACTGTGACTTACACATTGATTTGTACGGAGAACGGAGTTGTGTTCCCACACTGCACATGATCTCCGTAGGTCTCCTTGTCCCTCACCTTTAGTGGTTCCTTTGATCCTCAGCACTTCTACGTCCACTGGAAACTGTCTTGACATGAATAGTGGTTCTTATACTACCTTGTTAGTATATGGTTTGGTCCCCCAATGGGGTCCACAGTATATTTTGTGCTATTTATGTGATTTCAATGCAAAGTATTGTGTGTATTGTGCATATCTACGGGTAGGAGATTGTTGTAAATTGAAACCACGATGTGATTAAGCATTTACTGAAGACATGAATTCTCTTGCCTTACACATGTCTCTTTCGTTATGTTGACTGAAGTTTGGACTCCATTTTGTATTGTTATGTCTCCACGTGCTCAACACGAGAAGAGTCCTATCTTCGTGTTAGTTGCTCTTGTAATCTGCCTAGTAACAGTCTATAAATAGTTCCTTTGTCCGCCTGGCGCATGCCCAGGCTTGACCACATCTGTTATCAGTTAGTCCTTGCTTGACCATGTTTTCGCGGGCTCAAGGAGTATGTCAGCTCCGCCCACATATTGATCTTGTATCGAAAATGTCCATAAAAGGTAACATTCCTTGCCTCATGCTGTATCCACCCACTTATGAGCCCCTCTGTTGTGTATAAAAGGGGACTGTGTACGCAAGTTCTGTGTGCTACTCTATGCAATACTGAAGGGTATTGTATGGATTGTAGGACCACCCTTAAGGGTTAATAAACTCTGTCTTTGTACTTTGCAGTTTCCGTGCCAACTTCCTTATAGATTCCATTGCAGGAGAGCGAACCCTTGTGTCCTGCGGGCCTAGCTGGGGCCTGTATTCATCAATTGGCGCCCAACGTGGGGCTCATCGGCGACTCGGATGCTCGAAGGATTGGTCGCGGCGAAGGTGAGGAATCTGGCCGGGGATGTGATCACTGCCAGAGGCACTTTAGTCCTGGCATCCCGAGGTTTTTCTTCCTTCCCTTCCGAGCTGACCATCTGGGTGGCGCCGGTCCTCGACTGAGACCTCTTCTGTCGGTCCTGCCGTGACAGCCGTTTGGGCGAATTTTGGAGCTTGGCAGTTGGAATCTGGACTCTTGATTGGTAAGAACCGTTGTACGGTACTTGCTCCGAGTTTTTGAAGCCTGGTTTGGCTATTTGAGTTTGATTTGTGATGACCGGTCATATCTTGTATTGATTATTGTGAGAATATATGCGTTGCAACACATATAGGCAGGTAATGTGGAGATATTTCTCCGGAACTGTGTAACTTTGAACGGCACAACGTTTAAGTGCCATTTTTTGATAATACTGCATATTCTGCATTATTTTTGAGCATGCCTGCTTTTAGCGCACTCCGTAAGTGGTGCTGCTGCTTTGGAAACCGGTTAAACCTCGAGGAATCTGCTCCAGCTCCCCCAGAGGGGACTCCTAATAGGGATATGTATGTGAAGCATGGTCTTTTTTCCATAATGTACAGCACAGTATGGAGGAAATATACCAGAAAAGATCCTGAGTTACGGTGGCCGTTGTATGGGTCGTTTGATATGCGTAAGATTGAGTATGTGGAACAGTGTATGTGTAAACGGCGTGCTCGTCAAGACATGTTTGAATGTGTGCGATTATGGGTGAAGGAAGTGCGTGAGCGAGAGAAACGTGAGAAAGCGCTGTTTGATAAAGAGCAACGGAAGAATGATCATGCGAGAGCACAGGAAGCAAAGCGTCGGGAGGAAAAAGAACAGACGGAGAGGCAAGAGAAAGAGCGTAGGTTGCAAGTCTCGGGTCAATATGCTGTTCGTCAGTCACTTTATCCTGTCCTTGATAATCATGACGATGATTTTTATTTATTAGATCGTTCTCCACCTCCTTATGTCGGCGCGTCTGCCCCGAGGCCACAAGATTCTGGATCGGGCTCGGGTAAGGTAGACACGCGGTCCATGTTATCGGCTGAGCGAATGGGTGAGCTTCGGCAAGTTTCCTATCGTGCACTTAAGGGCAAGTTATCCCTTGCTGAGTTGTTGGATTCTTGGGAGTTGTGGCAGGATAGAGAAAGGTTGTATTTTTTGGGCCACTTTTCTGAGGAAGTGATTGCTGCTTTTCGGAAATATTCCAGTGTCTTTGAACCTGACGATGTGGTATTAGATGCTAAAGCATTGCGTAATGGTGTTTTCTCTCCCTCTAAGGCGCCTGATGCGGTTCGGCGACTGTTTGCGTTGCGGGATGCGGCGAAAGACCTTAAAGAGAAAGCACGCCAACAAGTCGAGGAGGAGAAGCGGTCGGCTTCGCGTACCGGAGATGGCCATTCATCCACCTCTCAATCAGATAAGAGCGATCTAGTGCATGCTAAACCAATGCGAGAGGCGGCGCCTTTGTATGTTCCTCCTAAAGGAACGGGGACTAGCTCGGATATTACCTCCGCCGATGCTAAGGGATATTTTGTGTTTAATTGGGTTTATACTCCCTGGCACAGGGCTGACGTCATGGCGTTAAAGAATGCGTTGCCTGATCCCCCGCAAGAATCCAGCGGCCTTTTACGAAGAAGTCGAGGGGGCCTTGAATTCTAGTACTATGACCTTAGCAGATATAGATTTGTTCTTTGGGCTTATTCTACCACCAGATATGTGGCGATCTGTGCGGAAGGTGGACGATGTTGCCGCTTTTAAGGCTCGGTGGTCTGAGCTTGAGGATGAGGATAGGGAGAGAAAGCCCGCGCAGAAACCACCTCAGATTATCTTAGATCTCCCTGCTGCTATTCTGGCTAAGTTGAAGACAATCATTCCCCCTAAAAAGATTGACTGGAATATGCTAGCCTCGTGCAAGCAGAAAGTCGATGAATCAGTTGCAGATTTCTTTACGCGCTTTGAGGAGACGTTTCATGATTTTAGTGGTCAGTCACTTACGGATGATACGGGTCGACACCTCTTTGCGGATAAATATGTGGCGAATTTATTACCGGCGATCGCAGCCCGCCTAAAAGCGAGTGAAAGTTCTTGGTCTACTGCGACCCCGACAGCCCTCCTGACTATAGCTCAGTACTATGAGCGCCAGGAGCAAGAAGCGAAGGGGCAGGAGGAAAAGAAATCGAAGGATTTAAAAACAAAGGTGATGTTAGCACAAGTATATGGTCCGCCCCGACGGGGTGTAAATAGAGGTAGGGGAGGATTTTATGGTCCTCCCTCGGGCCGATCTGATTTGAACAGGAATCAATGTGCGTACTGTAAGCAATCGGGACACTGGGCCAGAGATTGCCCGGCGTTGTATGCTTCGCGTCAGGGACTCAATCAGGGTGGCCCGAGAGGTAGAGGGGGTTTCTCGAATTTCAGAGGGAATTCTAATGATCACGCTCGTTTGGACCCTGCCGGGCAGCAACGAGATAGGCCTAATGTTTTCGATCGACAAAACCAGTATCAAGTGTCGGGGATTGACCGTTCTGGGTACCATGATTCTCAGCATGCATAGGAATGCGTTGGATGGGGGTTAGAATCAGTTGAGGTGCCGGTTGATCAGAAGGGTCCTTACGTATCAGCTGAGGTTTTGGGTTCTACTGATCAGTTCCTAGTGGATACAGGAGCGACTCGTAGTGCGCTGTCTAAACAATTGGTTCCGAGGGCTCCCCCATCTGGCTTAATGGTTACATCGGTAGGGTTTGATGGTACACTCTCCCGCAGCCCTCTTTCGCGGCCCCTCACATTTCAGGTTGATTCTTTTTCTGCACCCTGTCCGTTTCTGCTTGCCCCGAACACGCCGGACAATATTATGGGCCTTGATATGTTGAAGCACTTCAGAGCTACGATCCGCTGCTCCCCTGCTGGAGTGCGGGTGATATTAAACGACAATTACCCCCTGTCTGAACGGATGTGTGTGGTTGCAGAGGATGCTGTGTTAGCTACCCTCCCTTGCGCTTTGTGGGCCACCTCGGATACTGATGTGGGACAGATGGTGATTCCACCTGTTCACATTAGTGTCCAGGAGGGGGCGGTGTTACCACGCCTTCCACAGTATCGTATTTCGCAGGAGGGGGAAGAGGCTCTTATACAGATTGTGCAGGATTTGATTAAGGTGGGAGTAGTGGAAGAAGTTCCCTATAACGTCTGTAATAGCCCGATTCTACCCATTTTGAAAAAGGATACGGATGCCAAAGTCTATCGGTTTATCATTGATTTGAGAGAAGTAAACAAGATCGTGATACCTCAGTACCCAGTGGTTTCTGATATCACGACGTTGCTTACTTTGGTCCCGCCTACGGCGACCACGATTTCAGTTATTGATTTGAAAAATGCCTTCTTTTCAATTCCTATTCATCCCGATAGTCGATACCTCTTTGGTTTCACTCTCAATAATAGGTCTTATCGATTTTGTAGAATCCCTCAGGGCTACACAGAAAGCCCTAGCATTTACAGTCAAGCTTTGAAAAGACAATTGGATTCCTTTGTTCTGCCCGAGGGTGTCGCCCTCATTCAATATGTCGATGACATCTTGCTGGCGGCCGACACTCCGGAGTTGTGTGAAACGAGTACGGTGTCTTTGCTTTCCTTTTTGGCATCCCACAATCACAAAGTATCTCGGAAAAAGTTGCAATTTTGTAGACCAAAGGTGACTTATCTGGGTCACCTTTTGTCTAAGGAGGGGCGTGCACTCACACCAGATCGTGTCCAAGTAATTCTGGACACGCCGACGCCGTCCACACAGAAGGACGTGCGTGCATTTTTGGGTCTTGTGTCGTTTTGTAGGCAATGGATACTAGGGTTTTCACACATAGCTAAGCCATTGTTAGCCCTTTTGACAAAAGACACACCTATCCCGCTTCCTTGGACGAATGAGTGTGACACTGCCTTTCAGAAACTGCGACAGGCTCTCTGTTCAGCACCAGTGTTAGGGACTCCTGATTATACCAAACCTTTTTCGCTGTATGTGCATGAGAAAGATGGATGTGCATTATCAGTTTTAGTGCAGATGCACGGCGACAAGCAGCGCCCTTGTGCATATTTTTCGGCTGTACTTGATCCTGTTGCCCGAGCATTGCCTGGTTGTTTTCGCTCGGTTGCGGCGACAGCTGTGTCAATACGCCAAAGCGAGGGAATTGTGTTATCTCATAAGATGTTGGTATTAGTCCCCCATGCTGTTGATGCCCTGCTTAATCAGACAAAGACGCAGCATTTGACCAGTGCTCGTTAACGGGATATGAGCTGACGCTTTTGGCTCCTCATATTACGTTAAAGAGGTGCGTAACGTTAAATCCGGCCACATTGTTGCCATACCCCGAGACACAGTCTGAGGCACGGAAAGCACATGATTGTATCCTTGTGACTGAGGAACAAACAAAGGGTCGTATTGATCTCCAGGATACGCCCTTTTCAGATGTAGATGGAGAACTGTGGGTGGACGGGTCATGCCTGAAGCTACCAGATGGTACGACTTCAGCAGCGTATGCGATTACCACATTGCAAACAATAGTGGAGACAGCACGCATACCACAGAAATCAGCTCAAGCAGCGGAACTGATAGCATTAACACGAGCATGTGAGCTCAGTACAGGATTGTGTGTGAATGTTTATACAGATAGCCGGTATGCCTTCGGAGTAGCGCACGATTTCGGCCTGCTCTGGAAGGAGAGAGGGTTTTTAACGTCACATGGAGTACAAATAATGCATGGGGAGTTAGTTCATAATCTTTTAACTGCATTGACATATCCGAAGAAAATTGCCATCATTAAATGTAGCGCCCATAGGAAGGTAGTCGATAAAGTTGGAGAAGGGAATGCGTTAGCAGACCGGGTGGCACGGGAGACTGCGATGCAGCCCGGTGCTAATGCCATGTATGTAGTGAAGTCGCAAGTAGAAAGATGGCACGATGCGAAGGAAGAAGTGCGAGAAATACAGAGGACCGCTTCTGATAAAGAACGGGAGCAATGGTCCAGTGAGGGAGAATTGGATGATGAGGGTTGCTGGAGAAATAAGCAGATGGATAGATGGAAATTACCCACGGCTTTTGTACAACCTATGGTTCAGATGGCACATGGGCTAGCACATGTTGGAGCTTCCGCAATTGTAAAATTGCTTACCCAAGTCTGGGAGCATCCAGAGATTGCTAGCACGGCAAAGAGGGTGGTGCAGACCTGTATGATCTGCCTGAGGTACAACCCAGGAAAGGGTACTCGAACCCCAGCAGGAGGATTTGTAACACCTACTGCACCCTTTGAGGTTCTGCAGATGGATTACATCCAGCTTGAGCGCTGTAACAATTTGAAGTATGTTCTAGTAGTGGTTTGTGCCTTTAGCAAATGGGTTGAGGCATACCCTACGAAAGACAATACTGCAATGACTACCGCCAAGATGCTGTTGAAGGAGTTCTTCCCTCGATATGGCGTTTGTAGACTTCTGTGGAGTGATAACGGACCCCACTTTATAGCGGATGTTATAAAGTATGTTTTGAAGGGTCTGGGCATCACCCAGAAGTTCCACGCAGTATTTCACCCTCAATCTGCAGGACTAGTCGAGAAGTATAATGGTACACTGAAGCTCAAGATCGCTAAAATCCAAGCTTCGACGTCTTTGACTTGGCCAGATGCTTTACCGCTTGCGTTGTTGTCAATTAGGTCGGTGCCGCACTCTCGAATCGGTCTTACACCGTACGAGATTGTCTTTGGACGTCCAATGAATATTTGGGGTCCACCAAAACCTAAGACTGTGTATGATGTACCTTGTGTAATGATGAATGATTATCTGGCACAGTTAACGGATAACTTGGTTTCTATTCATCAACAGGTCCGGGAGGCGCTCCCTGATCGGTCCACCGGTGAAGGACATGGTCTCCGGCCTGGCGACCATGTCATGATAAAAATCTTTGACAGGACGAACAGCCTGGAGCCGAGATGGGTTGGTCCTGAGCAAGTCTTACTGGCAACGAGGACGGCTGTGCGAGTTTCCAACAGAAAGAATTGGATCCATTCCCTGCACTGCCGCAAAGTACCGCCCGGTTTGGTGGAGCCTGCTGTATTGACCGATCAACGAGAGATTCTGACCACAGAGAAAGGCCGTGCTGTGGAACCGAACGACGCTGAGGAGCTCTTTCCGGATCACGCGACTCCTGGAGGAAAGCGATATCATCTGAGGCCAAGAAAGTGAATCCTTCAGTATCGGGACATGTCAGAACGGCCCTTGGGTTAGTGAAACGGAGAGCCAATGAGGCAAGGGGGGGGGATCAGCCCTGCATTAGTGTAGTGACACCCGTCTTGGCCCGTTGGTGAAGAAATCGACCGCTGCCCAAGGGGAAGAGTTCTGACAAGCCTTTAGTTTCAGGAAGATATTGATTCTTTATTCTGACATGGAGAAAAAGAAAATTCTTTGTGCAACAGGCTTTATGCTCACAGTAGCTATTGTTGGGATAACCACATGGTTTGTGGAGGATGTGACTCCTGCTCGAGAGTTACCTGTGTTGACCACTCCAGTGCCTGAGGAGCACTACTTCTATACCCTTCCGTATCAAGAATTGAAGCATCGTCAGTCTTATTTGAATAACACTTTCATCCAGATGTTGCATCATACCCACGTTGCCACGAATGCTACGAACTGTTGGATATGTGGTATGATGCCAGCTCATCAGAAGAAAGGAGGAACGCCATTCATACCTCTTCCTTTCTCTCATAATGGCTCTTGTAGAGCATGGTACACTTTGCTTTTTGCCACTCGGAAACCCACAGTGGGACGATTACTCTTCAGACTCAATAAAGAATGTCATCAGGATAAAGATGGATATCCGCAAGCGAATGGGACAATTTGGGAATGGGAAGAGTATCGACCAGATAATGAATCGATTCCTTATGTTTTCACGAACACCAGAGACACTGTGGGAAAAGACAGATTTGTGATTCAAGTGGCGCAAGCTCAAGCGGACCTGTGTGTCCAGAGTGTGGGTTATATTCCTGTTGGTGTTAGTGATTGTATTACCATATTAAACATCGACGGGTTGAATAACAGTACCTTCTTAGCATCCCATAATACATACTTCGTATGCGGAAATAAAGGTTATTACCGTTTGCCAGCCGGTTGGTCCGGAGTATGTTATGTAGCATTTCTATTGCCTCCTGTATTTTTGGCACCTGCATCCTATCATAAGGATTTGAAGTTGTTAAATAATGTGACTGTAAATAGGTATAAACGTACTCTATCAATTGATGACGTGGATCAGACTGACACCAGTCTGCAGCAGTACATTGATTTTAATTTAGGATTGTTTTTCTTCGTTGGAGCTGCCCTAAATAGTAGGAAAGTTCGAAGATTAACAAGAGTGGTAGAGGCTGTGACAAACCAAACCGCTGCTGCTCTTGGGAATCTTACGGAAGAATTGCAGATTACCAGAATTGTTGCATTGCAGAATCGTATGGTGTTAGATGTTATGTTAGCTGATCGAGGTGGAGCTTGTAAAATTATTGGGAGTAGTTGCTGTGTGTTTATCCCTGACCACACACCGTCAGTCTATAATGCAATCAACAGGTTGCATAAAATTGCAGCTGAAATCCATACAGAAAACGGCACTTGGTCCTTTTCTGGATGGTTTTGGGCATTGATCACTGCTTGGGGTTGGAAGGTTTTAACTGGTCTCTGTATAATTATAGCAGTTCTGTTTTCTTGCTGCATCTGTGTCCAATGTGGTCCTTTGCTCTGTTCCTCATGTGTATCATTCTGTATTCCCGATAAGAAAGCTATTGCCAATGTCACTTATCAGAAACGTTTAGCCAAAGAAGTAGAAGAAATGATGACAATTGACATATACGATGATTATCCTAACAAACCGGATGTCTTCAGTAAATGCTGAAAGGGTCGTCTGTTGTAAATTGAAACCACGATGTGATTAAGCATTTACTGAAGACATGAATTCTCTTGCCTTACACATGTCTCTTTCGTTATGTTGACTGAAGTTTGGACTCCATTTTGTATTGTTATGTCTCCACGTGCTCAACACGAGAAGAGTCCTATCTTCGTGTTAGTTGCTCTTGTAATCTGCCTAGTAACAGTCTATAAATAGTTCCTTTGTCCGCCTGGCGCATGCCCAGGCTTGACCACATCTGTTATCAGTTAGTCCTTGCTTGACCATGTTTTCGCGGGCTCAAGGAGTATGTCAGCTCCGCCCACATATTGATCTTGTATCGAAAATGTCCATAAAAGGTAACATTCCTTGCCTCATGCTGTATCCACCCACTTATGAGCCCCTCTGTTGTGTATAAAAGGGGACTGTGTACGCAAGTTCTGTGTGCTACTCTATGCAATACTGAAGGGTATTGTATGGATTGTAGGACCACCCTTAAGGGTTAATAAACTCTGTCTTTGTACTTTGCAGTTTCCGTGCCAACTTCCTTATAGATTCCATTGCAGGAGAGATAACCCTTGTGTCCTGCGGGCCTAGCTGGGGCCTGTATTCATCAAGATATTTGTATGTGTTAGGGAGTATTATAAAATAAATACATATTTTTTATAAATACCTTGTGTGATTCTTTATCACTAAATTTATACATATAAGTGTGCATTCAGGTAAAACAAGCTGCTTTACACCCCTTCTGGACTAAGCCCGAAGGCTGCTCTCCACAGCTACCACTTAGAGAGCTTTCTAAGGTTGTCTAAGACCTCTTAAATCACCATAAGGGTTGTCTGGATTAGAGCAGGGTGCACCCTTACATTAGTGGACATCATCTACCAGGCCAGCCTCTCACGTTGGTGTGCAGCGGTTGGCATTCAAGCCTACATTGTTTTACCAGATACATTTTTGTGTTGATTAATTGAAAAACCATCACTAGTACTAGGCACATATAAAACAAGCTTAGAATAGTAAATTCAACTGAACATAGGGTTGGGTAAGCTAAGGATCTAGCACTCCCTTTCTCCAACCTCAGAGAGTTTAGTACCCACTAGATAAGGTTGGTTCAACACCACACTTAGTATGTCTTCAAAAGGACAAGCCAGTGGCTCTCTGACTGCTAGATACAGTGAACTTTCGTTCCAAGAACTGAAAGCACTGTGTGCCTATAGAAAGCTGAAGACAGGGAAAGGAGCCAACACTCAATGTCTCCTAGAGGTGTTACTATTAGATGACCTTCAGAAAACAAGGGGATCAGATGAACAGGAAAGAGTGGGTGGGCAGGGCACTGAAGATAGGCTAGGAAGGGAGCCGCTTTATGACCTTGAATCTAACCCTGACCAGGAGGAGCCTAATGACTCCCAGCTGGAAAACTCAGATCTCCCAGCGGATGCTGCAGGTGGCCCAAATGGTGCCACTTTGTTCCTCCTGGAAGAGTGCAGAGTAGACCAAGGAGGTCTAGATCCCCCTAGAGAATCCAACTCCTCAAGACAGTCAATATCTAGTAAGAGGGACAACTCTTTGGATAGGGAATACCAAATGCTTGAACTTGAGAAAGCAAGGTTTAGGCTCAGGCAAGGGCAGTTGGCCCTTGACAAAGAGTACCTAGAAGTCCAGAGAGCAAGGAAGAAATTGGGACTAGAGTCCCATGGTGGCAGCAACAGTATCCCTAGAGTTAGAGAAACTGCTTTTGACCATGGGAACCTGAACAAGATAGTCCCTCCCTACTATGTTGTGGATGACATCCACAAATGGATAACTGCTTTAGAAAGGGCCTGTGGAGTTCAAAGGGTCCCAGAAGAGCAGTGGGCAGCTATCTTGTGGCTCTCTTTTGCTGACAAAGTTAGAGATAAGCACCTCACTGTTAGAGAAGAGGATGCTGAAAATTACTCAGTACCGAAGCGTGCTCTCATAGATGGGTTTGGCTTAACCACTGAACAATATAGGATTAGGTTCAGAGACACCCACAAAGCATAAAACCCAGGACTGGGTACATATTGTGGATAGTGTCATTAAGGCTCAGGAAGGCTGGCTACATGGAAGCAAAGTACATGACTACCAAGGATTGTACAATTTGATTATGAGGGAGCAGATCCTTAATAATTGTCAGAACCCGCTTTTGCACCAGTACCTGGTGGATTCTGATCTGACTTCTCCCCAAGAAGAGGGTAAGAAGGCAGACAAATGGGTTTACACCAGGGTGAAGCAGAAAAACGAGGGTAATGGTGGTGACCAGAAGAAGCAAGAGTCTTCTAAAACTCAAAATACGTGTGGGGACAAGGGCAAAGATAAGAAAGAGGCTTCCCAAGGGCCCCAAAAAACTGCATCTTGGTGCTATATCTTTAAGGTAAAGACCCATTTGACAAAGGATGCTGATTGTCTAAAAGCAAAGGAAACATCTACTACCACTGCCCCTAAGGCAACTGCACCCCCTAGCTCGAGTACAAGTGGTAGTACAGCCCAAAAGGGATTAGTAGAGTTAACCTTGGGTTCTGAGGTGGGTTCTGACTTAGTCAGGACTCCAGCTCAGGTGTTTTAGTCTGTGATGGTGGCATGGATCTTGCCACCTTACTGGTAAGTCCCACTAACTTGGGGAAGTACAGGCAACAGCCTTTAATAAATGGAAAAGAGGCCATGGCCTACAGGGACATGGGGACCAGTGTCACTATAGTGACAGTAGTGAGAGAAAAACGTGTGTCTTCTGTCCAGATCATACTTGGACAAGCGTACCAAGTGACCAATGCTAGCAATGTCAAGACTGACTATTCCTTGGGATTTGTGAATCTCAGCTGGGGAAGGTTAACTGGACTTAAGAAGGTTGTGGTATCTTCAGACCTATCTGTAAATTGTTGGGCAATGATTTGGAAGAGTTCAGGACTCATGTAGAAATGTTGGGTATCTCTGCACATGTTTGCTGTGACAAGGGCTGAGGCCAAACAGCTTACCACTGAACAGGCCCTGGATCCTGGAACAATGGACCAGGTGCCTTCCAAGACAAGGAGCAGGAAGGGTAAGGCGTTGCCCTCCTCACAGACTCAGAGTGAGATCAGTCTCTCGAGGAAGATGATCTTAGTCCCTGTGAAGGTACTGCCTCAGAGGAACTTAAGCCTGAACAGGCTGAGTTCTTAGGGGGCAGTGGGCCCTTCCACGGCAGATTTGAGTTTGGAACAGCAGACCTGCCCCTCTCTTGAACCCCTCAGATAGCAAACTGCTGCTGAGTCAACAGGGAATATCAGTAGGTCCCATAGGATCTACAGGGATGACCAACTTATTTACTTAGAGGGTAGAGATCCCAAGCCTGGTGTCACCAGGAGGTTGGTTATTCCCCAGAATTTTCAAGGTTTCCTGCTCACCCTTGCACGTGATATTCCTGTGGCAGGATACTTAGGGCAAAGCAAGACTTGGGACAGGCTTGTACCCTCACTTTCATTGGCCCCATATATCTGAGGACACTAGGAGTTTTGTCGCTACTGTGCCACTTGCCAAGTCAGTGGCAAGTCAGGTGGCATCACAAAGGCCCCTTTAATTCCACTTCCAGTGTCTGGGGTTCCCTTTGAGAGGGTTGGGACTGACATTATTGGACCCATAAACCCTCCAACAGTCTGTGGGCACAATTAGATCCTAGTGGTGGTGGACCAGGCCACTAGGTAACCAGAGGCTATTTCCCTTAAAACCACAACAGCTCATGTAGAGGCAAGGGCCCTCTTGGGAATTTTTTCCAGCGTGGGATTCCCTAAGGAGGTTTTGACTAACAGAGGTATTAACTTCATGTCAAGTTCCACAACTGTATTGTGGAACGAGTGTTGAGAGAATTACAAATTCACCACACCCTATCATCTTCAATGCAATGGGCTTGTTGAAACGTTCAACAAGACCCTAAAGGGAATGAGCATAGGCCTCCCCTAAAAGCTTAGGCAAAAATGGGATGTCCTACTACCCTGCCTTCTCTTTGCCTACAGAGAGGTTCCTCAGAAGGGGGTTGGCTACAGCCCTTTTGAACTTCTGTTTGGACAGCCAGATAGGGGTCCCTTGTGTCTGGTGAAGGAGGGATGGGAGTTACCTCTCAAACCTCCCAAACAGGACATAGTTGTCTGTGTACTTGGCCTGCGTTCTCACATGGCAGATTATATGAGAAAGGCCAGCAAACACCTGGAGGCCAGCCAAGAGCTTCAAAAAGCTTGGCATGACCAAAATATTGTCCTGACTGTTTACCAGCCAGGTCAGAAAGTCTGGGCGTTGGAGCCTGTGGCCCCAGCAGCTCTCCAAGACAAATGGAGTGGACCACACACTATACTTGAGAAGAAAGGTTAGGTCACATACTTAGTGGACCTAGGCACTCCCAGAAGTCCCTATAGGGTACCTCATGTGAACAGGCTGAAATCATTTGTTGACAGGGCTGACATTAGCTTGCTCATGGCAACTGATGAGGGACATGAGGAAGAGAGTGACCATCTCCCTGATCTCCTCTCTCAGAACCCTGATGATGGACCAGTAGATGGAGTGGCCTTGGCAGGCAGCCTCACTGATCAACAGCAGATTAATTGCAGGAAAGTCCTCAATCAGTTCAGGCATATGTTCTCTCTGACTCCAAGTAAAACCACCTGGTGTACCCATGAAGTGGACACAGGTGAGAGTCTACCTGTTAAGAATAAAATCTACAGGCAGCCTGACCATGTCAGAGATTGCATCAGGACAGAGGTCCAAAAGATGCTTGAGTTGGGAGTAATTGAACGCTCAGATAGCCCTTGGGCTAGCCAAGTAGTTACCGAAACCTCACCCCAAGAGTGGGAAAAGAGAGATTAGGTTTTGTGTAGACTAGAGAGGTCTTAATGCAGTCACTGGGACTGATGCTCATCCAATTCCCAGGCCAGATTAACTTGCACATCCTTTGGCCTCAGCCAAGTTTCTCAGTGCATTTGACCTGACTGATGGCTACTGGCAAATCAGATTAGCTGAGGATGCCAAGCCAAAAACAGCATTCTCAACCCCTAGTCGGCATTATCAGTTTATTGTAATGCCTTTTGGTTTGAAGCATGCACTTGCCACATTCCAGAGGTTGATAAACAAAGTTTTAACAGGTCTGGAAGCCTATAGTGCAGCCTATCTAGATGATATAGCTGTATTTAGCTCTACCTGGGAGGATCACCTGGGCCACCTCAAGAATGTTTTGGAGGCTCTTCAGAAAGCAGGCCTCACTATCAAGGCCACTAAGTTCTACATAGGGCATAGCACGGTTGTGTACTTGGGCCACCTGGTAGGTGGAGGTCAGGTTCAACCACTACAGAGCAAAATCCAGACCATAATAGAATGGGTTGCTCCAACTAACCAGACTCAGGTCAGGGCTTTCTTGGCCTAACTGGTATTACGGAAGATCTGTGAAGAGATATGGGTCCATAGTGACACCCCTGAATGATCTGACATCAAAGAAAATGCACAAGAAAGTGTATTGCATAGTAAACTGCGAAAAGGCACTTGATGACCTCAAGCAGGCCATGTGCATTGCTCCCATTCTGCAAAGTCCTGATGACTCTAAAACTTTCATTGTTCAGACAAATGCATCTGAGTTAGGGGTAGGAGCTGTATTATCACAACTGAATTTAGAGGGCCAGGATCAACCAGTTGCTTTTACCAGCAGAAGGTTGAACCCCAGAGAGAAACATTGGTCAGCTAATGAGAGGGAGGTCTTTGCTGTGGTCTGGGCCCTGAAGAAGTTGAGGCCATACTTGTTTGGCACTCACTCCATTGTTCAGACAGACCATAAGCCCCTTATGGCTTAAACAAACTTTTGAGGTGTCCATCTCCCTACAGGGGATGGACTATGCAGTGGAACATCGACCTGGGAGTAGCCATGCCTATGCAGATTGACTCTCCAGATATTTATACTTAGAAAAGACTCAACTGGGCAAGGTTAGTCTCATCTCCTTACGTTTGGGGAGTTATGTAGGAAAGTAGGATCTGCTTTTATGTATCCCCCCACTTTTTGCCATGTGCTAAGCTGTTTTTGACTAGTCTGACCGGGATCCTACAAATCAGGACCCCAGTCTCTCTGCTTTCTCCCTTAAATTGTTGTGGTCAGTATTTACGTACATCCCAGATTGGATACTGGGGTACACTTATCAGTCCCTAGTATATGGTACTAAGGTATCCAGGGAATAGGTACCCCAGAGGTCCCCCATGGGCTGAAGCATGCATTATGCTACCCATGGCAGACCATTCAAAATGGAACTAGAGGCCTGCAATTGCAGCTTGTATAAGCCGGTGCTAGCACCATTTATGAAAGATAAAGGTTTCCTATGTCTAGGGTTACTGTACTTAAAACCTATAAGTCACCCCTATAGCAGGCCTTATCAATCGTAAAGGCAGGCTACGGGGTCCATTCTCCAGGGTTGTAAGTGAAGCAGCCATATACCATACAGAGGGTCACCACGTAATTACACCATGACCATCTCAACATTGGCTGCAATGAATCCTTTCATGTTTGGTATCAAACATGTTGGAATCATACCCCCACACTTTAAATGGTATGGGAGGTATAATTTCAAGCACTGGAAGAGCCCACCATTAAGCTCTCAGTGCTCCCAGTACCAGTCCTGGACAGCACAACATGGCTGCTGCCGACCAGAGACACGAGTCTGCCCTCCTGTTGTTGAGGCAAGCTTGAGCAGGGAAAAGCAGAACAATAGGTATCCTGTTGCAGGGAGATGGGACTGTCAGTAGATTTGTAAATGTTGGAGTGGTTATGTGAGGGTGTGTGTGTGGGCTCAAGTGGGTCTTTGAGTGGGTGTGTGAGCATCTGAGTGAGTCTGTGAGTGGGTGAGTGAGTGTGTGAGTTGATCTATGAGTGGGTGTGTGTCTGTGTGGCTATGAGAGTGTGTGAGTAGATTTGTGAGTAAGTGTGTGGGTCTTTGAGTGGGTGTCTGAGTGTCTGTAGGGGTCTGTGAGTGGGTGTGATTATCTGTGTGGGTCTGTAATTGGGTGTGGGAGTGTGTGGGAGTGTGTGGGTGTGTAAGTGTGTATGAGAATCTGTGAGTAAGTGTAGAAGTTTGAATGGGTCTGTGAGGAGTGTTTGAGTGGGTGCATGAGTGTCTAACTGGATCTGTGACAGGGTGCATCCTTGTCTGAGTGGGTTTGTGAGTGGGTGTGTGAGTGACTGAGTGGGTCCTTATGTGGGTATGTGAGTGTCTGAGTGGGACTGTGACTGAGTGTGTCAGTGTCTGAATGACTGTGAGTGTGTGAGATGGTGTGTGAGTGTCTGAGTGGATCTCTGAGAGTGTGTGAGAGTGTCTGAGTGGATATGTGAATAGGTGTGTGAGTGTCTGCAAGGATCAGTGAGTAGGTGTGTTAGTGCTTTAGTGGGTCTGTGAGGAGGTGTGTGAGTGTCTGGGTGGGCCTGTCAATGGAGGTGAGAGTATCTGAATGGGACTGTTAATGGGGATGTGAGCATCTGAGTGGGTCTGTGAGTGGGTGTGAGAGTCTCAGAGTACATGTGTAAGTGTCTGAGTGGATCTGCAATTGTATGTATGCATGTCTGAGTGGGTCTGTGAGTAGTTGTGTGTGCATCTGAGTGAATCTATGAGTGGGTGTTTGGGTGTCTGATATGAAAGGGTCTGAGTGGGTCTGTGATTGGGTATGTAAGTGTAAGAATGGGACAGTGATTGGGTGTATCAGTGTCTGAATGGCTCTGTGAGTGGGTTTGTGAGTGTGTAAGTAGGTTTGTGAGAATCTCAATAGGTCTGTGAGTGGGTGTCTGAGTGTCTGAGTAGATCTGTGAGTGGGTGTATGACTGTCTGAATGGCTCTGTGAGTGTGTAAGCAGGTTTGTGAGGATCTCAATGGGTCTGTCAGTGGGTGTGAGCATGTCTGAGTGGGTCTGTGAGTGGGTGTGTGTGTCTGAGTAGGTCTCTGACTGGGTGTATGACTGTCTGAGTGGGTCTGTGAGTGGATGTGAGATTGTCTCAGGGTGTCCGTGGATGTGTGTGTGTGATGAGTGGGTCAGTGAGTGGGTGTGAGTATCTGAGTGGTTCTCTGAGTAGGTATCTGAGTGTGTCTCTCATTGGGTATAAGAGTGTCTGAGTAGGTCTGTGAGAAGGTGAGAAGGTGCATGAGTGTCTGTGTGTCTTTGAGTACATATACATTTTTTGTGATTGGGTGTTTCAGTGTCTGAATGGCTCTGTGAGTGTACAAGTTGGTATGTGAGTGTCTCAATGGGTGTGTGAGTGGGTGTGGGAGTATCCTAATGAGTGTGTGAGTGGGTGTGTGAGTCTGTGAGTGGATTTGTGGATGGGTGTGTGAGTGTCTGAGTGGGTCTGTGAGTAGGTGTATGAGTGTCTGAAAGGGTCTATCAGTGGGTACAAGAGTGTCTAATTGGGTCTGGGAGTGGGTATGTGAGTGTCTGAGTGGGTCTGGGAGAGGTTTATGAGTATCTGAGTGTGTCTGTTATCAGGTGTGTGAGTGTCTGAGTGGTTTGTGAGTGAGTGTAGGAGTGTCTGAGTAGATCTCTGAATGAGTGTCTGAGTGTGTTTGTGAGTACATATATATGTTTTTTATTTTATAGCTGAATTTGCAGATCCACTGTCACTTTACTTGGGAGGGTCATACAGATCGTTACAGCGGATCCACAAATCCTTGACTGGAAGAAATTTGTTTCAGGGCATTTGTTTTCCCATCTGGAGTCTCTCACATAACTCTATATTGTACTCATGGGGATCAGGGTACCTCTACCCTGACCCTTTCTATTACATTTGATCTGAATTTTCTCAGCCCAGGACTGGGCCCTTGTTGATTAAAGTAAAATATTCTTCATGCTGAGGGGATGGTGTCAACTGGGCCAAAAGAGGCCTGCGCAGCAGTGCTGCATGCCCCCTTTTTCCATACAAATAAGTTGGGTACTAGGGGATGGGCTCCAAGGGGCTGCAATCAGCCTGGGAAGGGGTGCCATGTGCCCACTCCCCCTAAAAAGGTTGGCGCACCCTGGGGTCTCCAGGGCCAAAATCAGCCTGAAGAGGGGGCCACACATGCTCCCTCTCCCCAAAAATAAATGACTCCCTCACTCCCTGGCCCATCCTGGGGATTCTTTTTTTTTGCCACAGATTCAGAAGGTCAGGGTGTCCCTACCCTGCCTCCTTATGTTGTTGAAAAAAACGTTAGAACTCGGATTGAGTCTTGAGTCCTAAGATGGCTACCACCATTTCCTAGTAGAGGAGTTGCAGCCAATCAGATCTCAGCTTGAGACCTGTAGGGATCTGGGGAGTCTCTCCCATCCCGATATATACAATTATTTTAACCATAATTTCTTCAGAACTACTACCCAGATTTCCAACCAAAAACACAAAGAGGATTCTTTCTGTGCCAAGATCTACCTTTCTGCCAAATGTGATGTAAAGCGGTTTAGGATGTAACTGTGTCTATAGTTTCTAGGGAAAAATAAATTAGGAAAACATGTTTTGGGACTCCTCTTTTTTCTCGCCATTGCTTGACCGATCATCCTTTAACTTTTAATGTGCATACTTGTCAAAAGCTTGGAAAGTTCTGTGGAGAGTCGTCAAACTGGATTAAGTCATTAGCAACACAAAAATTGCATTTCCTATGGAAACACAATCCTGAGTATAACTACCCAGTGGTTACTGCCACTAGGCTTTATATGTATTTATATATGTATACACATGCACACAAACACACAAACACATGCACACATATATCTTTAGAGCATTCTGTCTCCCGTTGCGTCCTAAGTGTGCTATATAAACCACAAATTAATGACAAGTAAATAAGTGACTCTAGGGTAGTGCTACCTCGTAACAAATCCAATGCTGTGGTACCAGAATATACTTGACGTTCATATTATGGTAGTACTAATAATATGTTTGAACATATTGAGTTGCTGGCGATACCCTGTGGCTGAATTCCCACTTTCCCTGTGTTGATGGCTGCAAGGGTAACCGTTTTGTCCATGCCCTGAACAGATAATTTGTTAACCCCATCACCCAAGTCACTACTATCAGTGGGGCATATTATCAAGAACCGGCGTTAAAATTATCGCTAAAGCGACGATAATGGGCTTGGTAATATGCCCTTGTGAATTCCAATAGAAGCCCATGTTCTGATGTGAACCTGGGCTTCTATTGGAATTCTCAAGGGCATGTTATCAAGCCCATTATCGCCGCTTTAGCGGCAGTTTCCTGCCGCTAAAGCAGCGATAATTTTAACGCCGGTTCTTGATAATATGCCCCACAGTTATTAGTAGAGGCAGTACAGACTCTGCAATGATGATTTCACGAGTCAGCATTGTTTAATTTTCTTGGTCTCTTTGAATAAAGGTGGTCTATGCTTTAGTGAAAAGAAATTAAATAAATAAAAACAAAAAATAATTAATTCAAAGGATCTCTAAATTGCTGTCAATGTCTTTTCCATGTCTTTAATACTTAATATTAAACCACAGATATGAAAATCTTCTTTTTCTAGCCTCTGACCTCTGCTAATTTGTGACAGAAATTAAATAAGAATATTGCTAACGTTCTGGCAACAGAATCCGTTCATCAGGAAGTTACTGGAAGAAGTAACTATATCATTTGATTACATACATTTTTCATTCTCTAATGCTGCTTTTGATGGGATATCAAAATCAGTTCATTTTTCACTTCAGGTGTTTTCAAGGATTCACATAGATAGAAAGTCAGTTATCCCATCCTTACAAAACGGCCCATTTGGGATTAAAGTGTCCTGGAGGGCATTGCAGCAATTAGACAGATGAATGACCGGGGGTTCTAATTAGAACACTAGGTACACATTCCAATCATTATTCTAAAAAAAGAAATGCGTCTGCAGCTAGAAAATGGAAGTGTAGAATTACTGGGTCAATACATTCAAAAGCCACATGTCCTATCATAGCAGTTCAAAATACTATTTTGTAAGCAGGTCACTCGCAGTCTAGTCTAATTGCTTTTTTAAATGATAACTTATTTTTTTTAAATAGATACCTATTATTTTCAGAAAATGTGATGAAGATGTTCATTTTTATATGTCTGGGCATTCTATTACCTCCTGATTAAAGTTTTGTTCCGGTGATTGTTTTATCCACAGAGTTTATCTAAAGCTGAGGAAATTTCACACATAAGACCTGTATTTTATACCTGGAAGATGTGTGAAAGACTAATCAGCAGCTTTTCCTACCACAGTGCCAAGAAAGCCATTTGATTCTTCTTTATGTATGGCTAACATAACAAAATATTCCTTTTCTGTAGATTCCATGAAGTTGTGAATGATAATCAGTTTTGGTGACAAGGGAGGTAGCCAGAGGTAAAGAAGCAGGTACTTGGATGGAGAGAAGCGTGATACACAATGGCACAATAACAAAGTGGCTGCAGACTTTGAATTCAATATTACAAATGTGGAAGTGGGGTATTACTCACTTGCTTACTGCTTACCTTTTATGCATGGTCACCCCAGATTTTTGACCATTTTCTGGACACTATTTTTGGTGGCTTACGAGTTTGCCAGAATAGTAGTGGTATTTGCCACACATGTTAAAAACCATTACCCCAATGGGGTATTTACCATCCGTGCTAAATTCTTCCTATTCTGAATTTCTTTTCAAGGAAAATAATGTATAACATGTCGAGTTAGTATGTAGCACAAGCAAATGCCATGTGATTCGCCCTTTTTCTGGGCTCTTTCCTGAGTAAATTTCAGTATGTTTGACCTGCTGGTAAAAGTGAAAGGTGGTGCTAATTATCACTGAACTCATAATTCCAATCCCTGTGCAAACATGTTTGTACAGGGATTAGAATTCAGCACTTAACTCAAAATGAAGGCCTATATGGCATAGAACATGTTCATAGAGCCTGGAGGTTAAATGCCACATGTAGACTGCAGCACTTATTGTGCCAGGCACAGAATGGGCATGTAAAACCTGGCTTCGGCCAACCATGCACCGCCTAAATCCTGTGATCAAACCTGTCAAAAATAATCCTTTTTGACAATTGGGAAAGGATGCTTTTAAGTACTATGAGTAACGCCTAACTACACCTTGTTGCCCTGAAGGTAGGGTGCCTCATATTTAAAAGTGGAACTTTTTAAAAATTACAGTTGGTGTGTTCCTCCAGTGATGAGCCCCCAAAAGCTATTTTCACGGGAAGGACTGTAGCTGAAGCCAAGAACATGTCAAAGTTCAGATTATAAACTTTAATCTGTAACGTTTGACAGAAAACAGCCCAAACATCATTCACAGACTTTGTTAAATATTTCTTAAACATCCAAATTGGTCACGTTTTTGATTTTTAATTAATATTTAGGAAAAGTGACTTTTAGGTTTTACTCTTTACCTGCCTGAACCTCCAGTAGTTTAATAAGCATTAGTCTACTGACAGCTGATCTGCAAGTGCTAGACTTAATAAGATGTGAAAACTGTTCCCATAGCACAAACTATAGCCTGAGTGTGGGGAGGTGTTTTTCTACACTTTTCAATAATAGCAGTGAGGTTGGATGCAGGAACTTCATTAACTTGCATAGGGATTGGCCTTTCACAGGTTGTATCTGATCACAAAGGAAGTGGCTGCTCCTTTCCTTGAAAACACCTCTGGATGGGCACACAGGCTCTGCACAAAAGTGAAAGGGGTTTCCCCATCTTGAACTTTAGGAGTAAGGTGCACTGTTAATGGTTGTAGTAGGGAAAATGTGAACTGCTGAAAAAGAAGGGCAGGGTTGTCCCTGTGAGCTTTTGCTCCATTGGTTAGAGAGGAGCCAGGAGTCACCCCATCCACTAGCTAGTATCAACAATAATTGTAGTACCCCAATTCACACTTCTCAGAAAACCTTTTGTTTGTACCCGCAGAAGATCTGGGATCTGAGAGGAGGCCTAAAGGACTGGACCTGAGCCCTCTTGTACCCAGGACAAAGAGGGTGGAATCCAAGGATGAATGAGCTGACCTCCTGTGTGCCTTACAGGACACAACAATCTACATGCCTCTTTCCTGAAGTGACCAGTTGACCAGTATATCTGGACCTGGAATGGACTTTGCAGGTGGTCTCTGCTGGACTGAGTCCTGGCTGATAAGTGCAGTCCTTAAGGTCCTCAGATCCTTAGAAGTGACCCAAAGGAGCTTCTCCAGAAAAGCTGAAAGGTTGGGAAATATTTGCCCTTCCAAGAACTCTGGAGTCATCAGCAGGACCTCACAGAAATAGTGTCCACTTTGTATGCAACTTTGGTTAGATACAGCTTCTGGCATTCCCGTGCTAGAGAATGTTGAGGTCCATAAAAAAGACTAAGTCAGAAGGTAAAATCTTGGGAGTGTCTGGGCCAAGAGCCTTAATGGCCACTCGCTAGGTGAGCTCCAGTGCTCCAGCTTCAGTAGTGCCTATTTTTCCTCACCCACTGTTCCATCAGTGTCCTGCTGAGGCTTTACTGGTCTCCAAAGTGGTCCATACAGTCAAGAAAGATGCTGCCACAGTTCACATAGATGACACAATAAGCAGAGCCTGTGGCAGTGAGTCTGTTGGCTGGCCCTGCCTGTCCTGCTAATCAAGGAGTGCTGAGACCATGAGAATTGACTGCACCATGCCCTATCGAGGTATTTGCTGACATTTGGCAGGCAGCTTGGGCATGGAGCCATGCTGAAGTACCAGCTGGGTTTCCTTGCGGCAGAGTTTGTCTCCTGACACATCATTCTGTACTCTATTGGTACTACCTTGTGCACCCAGCAGGCTGCTTTCTTGAAACGCTTCTGCAATCTAAGGTGGGTGGAGTGCTGTGGCCTGTCAGGCTCCTTACTTCAGCCAGACAGGCAGCAGAAGTCAATTGATGCTGATGAGGAAACATTGGGTCTATGCCTTAGCAGCCTTGGCACCAGCTGGTGTGTGTGGAAACCTAGGGGCCTGGATGTCCTTGTTGTTGGGGTATCGCTCGCCAGTGTCTGACGCCACTCTAGGGCAGTTGACCTTAGCAGTAAATAGTGGAGCAGTGCTCTGTCACACTTATAGTGCTTTCTTCCACGACTGAGTGAAAATATGCAGCTCATGCTGTAATTTGCCACCGGTAGGACAAGCAGTACTGAAAATCATGCTATGTGCAAGATCGCACAGCCATTCCAGTTGATTCTGCTGCTGCTCAAGTAGAAAATCTACTCGAGTTGCAGCAAATCTACTTGAGCGGCAGCCCTCGGACCACAACCGCTCATGATTGCCGGCGACCACCCATGTTAGAAAATCACGATAGGGGAAGCAATATCTCATTCATGCTCAGCAGCTTCCATTTAAAGGAGCTTCGTGGGAGAAACATTCAACCACACAATGATTGGCGGAATTTGACCAGAACTCTGCATTAAATCTTAACATGAAGTAACCAACATTTTGACAATTCCTTGGGCAGAACTGATTATTTCAACCACCCCTAGTTTTTTGGTATGCCATATGGAGGCCCCCTACTTGATAGTGGTTAGCGCACCCTAACTGGGCATGAAATCACTCTGTCACTGTGGTTGTAGGCTACCTACGGAGGACATGTGGAGGATATATTTATTGAATTGTCGGCACATAGTGCTTCAGTTTGTTCTTTTCAATCTTCTTGTGGAACAACTGCATACCAAGCCATTGATAATGCTGACATAATAGAGAAAACTGAACAGAAGAAAGGCAAATTGCAGTTTGATAAACAAGAAGTGTAAGCTCTGTCCTATGATCACCAATATATGCAGAAGGATGCTCAAGGCATTGAGGTAGCTAAGCTACCTAAAGAAATTAAAGTGAGCCTACAGTTCATTGAAGGAAAGATAGATAACCTCACTACGCTTACTGACAAATTGGTCAAACATACAGATAAGCATGACCAGCATTTGTCCATAGTAAAGGCAGGGATATCAGAATTGAAGAACACTTACGAAGGATCATGAAGAAAAGTGCCTTTTTGAGAGTCACCTGTACCCTGACTAAATTAAAGTGGGAAATCAAGATGGTGAATTCAAAGATCAAGGACCTGGAAAGGCTGAGACTGATGCAGTACCCAACATGGAGAAGTTTGTGAAGTACATGTTGGTATCCCTATTCAGTGGGGGTACCTTCCCTTTGTTTTTATCATCAAGGGGGCACATAGATCCCTTGCCTCCGGGCCCTGGCCTGACAGAATCTGCAATTTAGACACTCACCTAAAGGGGTAGAGACACTGTCTGGCACTTGAACAGAACAAATATGTACCTCCAGTTTGGGGCTCCCTCAGGATATTCTATCCTGATTTTACCTTATTGGTTCAAGAGGCCAAGCAATCCTTTTTCGAAATCAAGAATCTATTGTGAAAAAATCCAATAGATATCCAATGAGGTATTCAGCCAGGTTAAGAATATAGCATATCAGGATCCACACATATTTACCCAACCTTAAGTTGAAGAGGAGTTTATCAATTCATACCTGAAGACTATGCTAGATTATGCTATGGCTATGGTAACTCAGGTTCTCAGCATAGGGGACTGGGGGTTAACACTTAAGCCCTCAGTGACAATGATTAATGATATACTAACTGGATATAGTTTGAATTTGTTGCTTTATTGCTATTGTGCTTAACAAAGCAAGTTGTCACCCTAGTAATGATAGTTTGCAGATGTTGGAAATGACAATGTTTTGCATGGTATTCCCCCAGAATTTTGCCGTGACTGTTTTTGCTGACTTTAGAACTCTGCACTTTGTTTTTTTTTTTTGTGTTTTATATAACGCGAACTTGACCCGAATCGGGTATCAGAGCACTTTACAAAGCACCAGTTACGTTACATGAGGAAACACATTCATTTTTTGGTTGGTCATGGGGAGACTAAGGGCCATATGTAGGTAGCTAAATACCGGTCGGTAACAGCCAAAATTCAGTAAATATCCAGTTACCGACCGGTATTTAGGCAATTGAGATGTAGGAGTCCAAAAAGAAGGATTCGGTAAATATGAATCGGTAAATACCAATTCATCTTTACCGAATCCAAATATACAGATTCATAATTACCGAATTCATATTTACCGATTGGGTAAATATGAAATGGTAAAACGACACAAGAGATGTAGGTAAATTCGGTATTTACGAATTCCATGAAATTCGGTATTTAAGAGTCGGTAATTAACACAGAGTGAAATCAGGTGGTAAACAGCCACAGTGCATATAAGCAATCCCAAAATGCACCAGCGTGGACACCATGGCCGCTCTGTATGTGATTGCAAGGTGCCTACGTCTACAGGCAGCGGGTCTGAGGATTTGGAGACGGGAGGAACGCATTTACAAACAGTGCATCGCACTCTTCCAACAGACTGAGGCTGAGATACATGAAAGGTACAGTCTACACCCCCAAACCATCATGGACCTGATAAGGGACTTGCACCCACTCCTGGACCAGCCAACAACAAGGGCGCATGCCATACCACCACATGTGCAGGGGCTCTGTAGCCTACATCTACTAGCATCTGGCAGTTACCAGGGGGTGATAGCTGCGGTAGGCTGTGGTATCCCAGAGTTGCCTGTCCCTTTTCTTCAGGAAGTTCCTGGATGCCATGATGCAGAGAATGCAACACTACATTAGCTTTCCAAACACACAGGCTGAACTGCAGAAAACAAAGACAGACTTCTACTAGATGGCACACTTCCCGCATGTCATAGGCTGTATTGATGGCACACACATTCCAATCGGCCCACCAGCAGCCACTGAGCACATCTACAGGAACAGAAATTCCACCCACTCCATTAATGTGCAGGTAATCTGTGATGCAGGCAACATAATCACTGATATCGTAGCTAAGTTCCCTGGGAGCACCCACGACTCCTTCATCTTCCAGAACAATGGGATCTACACACGACTGGTTGCAGGAGAATTTGGAGAAGGATACCTGCGAGGTAAATCACTGTGACACTCCCTAATACTTATCGCAAATGAATGTGTATTGAGGCATGTGACTAATGCTACTCTCTTACTCACCTAGGCGATAGTGCATATGCCGTGCGGTCATTCAACCTCACTCCCTACCTACACCCATCAACCCTGAGTGAAAGACGATATAATGTGGCACACAAATCAACACGCAACGTGGTGGAGCGCACGTTTGGACTATTGAAAAGCAGGTTCCGCTGCCTCCACAAAAGCGGAGGCGCATGCCAGTACACACCCATCATCTGCTGCAAGATAATTGCCACTTGTGCAATGCTGCACAACCTTGCCACGAAGACAGGTACAGAGGTGGAAATAACAGATTTTGAGGACAATGACGATGAGTCTGCACAGCCAGAGCCCAACGCAGCAGGAGTGGCAACAGCAACAGATGGGAGAGAGAGACGGGCAGAGATCACATGCAACTATTTCTAAGGCAGTAGTTGTATGCCATGACGTAGTTTTAATCATGCGGCACTATGCCACAACACAACGCCATAAATGGCCCTATGAATCATGTGAAAACAAGAGTTTGAAGTCAAGGGTTACTTCACCCAACTGTGTCCTGCAATTGTGTGCAGCATCAGTGTCTGCGCCCACGCACTACAGTGCTGGATGCCAGGGATTGAGTCTCCTCACTGGCTGTGGGACCAGTGGCAGCCCCATGCCGTCTGTTGCTCCTCCGTGTGTATGTGACAGGGGGGGCAATGCTGCTCCTACTGGTGGTGTCTTCGCTGTCCCCAGCATCACCAGTACCAGTTGTGGCCGACTGGCTTGTTAGCAGCACCTCAAGTGCACTGGCCACCCTCACCATCCCCCTTGACACGTCATTGCTGCAGTGCGCAAGCCCCTCCTGCATTGCCACGGAGCGCCTGCAGAGCAGCGAAGTGGCAGTTGCCAGGCGGTTCACTGCCCTTTTGTGGTGATCTTTCTTTTGCCTCTCCCTGTGCCATGCAGATCTGTCCTCATCCATCTTCGTGCACAGCAGCATGACGGACTGGGACATGTCCTGCATGCCCGCAGCCATCTCCCTCATGCCCTCAGCCATTGCGCTTATGCCCCTGTCAATATTGCCCATTGTTGCATTGAGGCCCTTCATTTGGCGCTGGACTGACAATATTGCCTTTCCTTGCAGGCGCTGGACCTTGACCATGGTGGCCTCCAGTCCTAAGAACACCCCCTGGCTTTCACCCTGTGGAGGTGGACTGCGCACCCGAGACCTGCGGCAACGTCTGGCACCTGTGTGTGCTCCCTCAGAGGCGGAGTGCACACCGGCATGGCAACCATCCAGTGGCACAGTGGATGTTTCCGCAGCCCTCGATTCGTCTGAAGAGGACTCTGAGACATGTAATCTGGCAACAGCACGCCTCCTAGACCTGAACAATGCAGGTGGTGTAGATGCGGGTGAGGCCAGCTGGAGTGGCGATGCTGGATGTGGTGGCGAGGCTGGCTGTGGTGGCGTGGCTGGCTGTGGTGGTGCGGCTGGCTGTGCTGCTGTTGTCTGGCCAGAACTCGTGGTGGTCTTCTCTGAGCCCTCTCTCCCTTCTCCTGTGCAGTCCTGCGCGAAGTATCGCCTGTGGACCGAAATTCAACATCAGCTCAGTGTACCTGCAGCCCTGCATTGCTATCATCATAATACATTTCTGTAACACTCTCTCATTGTCCTATGCCTGCTTATCGCTAATGTGTGTAACATGACTAGTTGTTCTGCGCAATTTATGTCATGTTTGGGGTTTCACAGACTACATTTCCCATAATGCATTGCTGGTTTGCACTAACACCTGTACTGGAGTGGGATTCTAATTGCCCAATTGGGGATTTGGGATAGGGGTAGGGGGGGCACAATGCTGTGCATGCGTCTTACCTTGTTTTGTGGCGGCTCTGGCAGAGCTGTCTGCATCCCCAATCCCCACGACACTTTCAGGCTCAATTGTAGTCTCCACGAGCTCCTCAAGGTCTGTCAGGGCAGGTGCCCTGTTCCTTCCTCCTCCTGTCCGGCTAGCCTCTTTCTTCAGTTCCGCCATCTTCCTCTTTGTGATGATACGGATGTCGTACCATCGCTTCTTGAGGACATCAATGTCCCGGGGGGTCACTCCCATGGAATTCACCTGCGCCTGGATTCCCAGCCAGATCTTCTTTTTCTCTGATTCAGCCACTTGCAGTGACTGTTTTCCAAAAAGCTTATGGTGCTGCTTTACCACCTCCTCCACAAGTACCTGCAGTTCCTTTTGGCTGAATTTCTGTTTTCTCTTCCTTTCCCTTCCATCTGTGTCCTGGCTGTCCATTGTGTCATTTTCCTGTGCTGAATCAGGCACTGGCTCTGTTCCTCTCCTCTGCACTCCCAGCCTCTCTAGAGTCTGCTGATTGTGTGCACCTGCCTAGGTGTGGCCACTTCCTGGTTTGGGTGGGGTTGGGTTTGCACAGGATTGGCTGATTCCTCAAATGATGTGTATTTGAATTTCCGATTCGGTAAATACCGATTCGGTATTTACCGAATCGGTAAATACCAAATCGGTATTTACTGAATCGGTAAATACCGATTTGAAACTCCGGTCATTATTGTGGATTCGGTATTCATTTACCGAATTTTACCGAATCGGTAATTTTTACCGAACTATTTGGTACATAGCAAATACCGATTTCTAAATACCGATTCGGTAAAATTCGGTAATTAGGAGTCGGTATTTCTGGCCTACCTACATATGGCCCTAAGTGATTTGCCCAGAATCACAGGATGTTCTGCTTCATTGCCAAGACTCAAACCCAGTTCTCCAGATTCGAGGTTGACCGCCCTAGCCGTTAGGCCAACTCCTCTCCCCTTTATTTAATTTATCTTTAACTACCTAGTATATAGTACCAAGTGTACCTTCAGCCTGTAGATTAAATGCTACCAGTGGACTGCAGCACTCATTGTGTCATCTCCTGCAATGGTACGCTAAAGCATGTCCCAAGGCAAACCATTGTAGCCTGGCTGTGGTGTGTTTAAACTGCAATTTTGACATTTCAAAATAGCCCCTTTTTGACATTTCTAAACTCTAATAGGTCACCTGTAAGTAAGTCTCATTGCCCATAAGGCAGGGTGCATGCTATATAAAAGTAGGACATGTAAATGTTTAATCTTAAACAGGTTCTTACAGTGGACCTCAAAGCAATTTTCAATTTATCAGGGTTAGATGTTCCATAGGAAAAAATAACAAGTTTAACAAATGTTATCTTTGCCTAGGAAACCAATACAAATTTAATTTTTGGACTTTTAATAATTATCAATTACTAGCCCCATTCACTGGTGAAGTCAGATTTGTGATAGATATTTTGGAAAAGTGCTTTTTTAAAAGTCACCTTCACCTTGCCTCAAGTCACCGGAAGCTATACCTGCAATTTGCTCTCTCACTTCTGTTATCTATATTTCAGCAAATAAATAGGCGTGAATGAGGTGTGAACATGCTCCTAGGACAGGGACAAAACTCCTTGCGTGTGGGGCAGTGTTATTGTGCCCTTGACAAGATGGCCTGTGTTCTAGGCCCAAGGACTTGATTAACTTCACAAAGGCTTCCCCTTTCACAAGCAGATATAACTAACACCGAGGCCTATTCCCTTCTTTTGTCCCCGCTAGCCAAACCTGCCTCATCACTGTGGGCCTCTGCTTGTGTCATGTCCTGCTGGAGTGTCAAAACCTCCTTGACAGGTCTGCTGGGGTATTCATATGACATTTGGATCACCCTTTAAAGAAGTGGGCAGTAAGGCTGCAGAAGCTTACCTTTGACAGATTTTTCAAATACTCTTGATTGCTCATTTTATATGTCTGATGCAATTTTAGTAGTGTCCTCTTTTATAGTGGTAATTTGTTTTTTACAATAACTAGAATTGTAATATTTTGTAACTGCTGCTTCCTGATCTACATTTTATTGTGCCCAAGTGCTTCTGTTTCTTCTTCTTGCTACAGGTACCTCTGCAGTATTGGGAGCTTTTGGGAAGTGGTTGGGGGAAAGCAGTGTTTGCTGCATCTTGTGAACTCAGGGGCATGAGTGAAGTGCCATTTATTCTCCTCCGTGTTTTGTAGCTTCAAGACACTATTTTGAGGTTAGTGCTTTAGCAACTTGCTTTACTGATCTTCTCTCTCCCATATTAGGGTGACGATGCGGCAGACACGCAGTTGATCTTTTTTAAACAATTTTGATTACAAATGTTTTCATTTGATACAATTTAATAGTGTCTTGTTTTACAGTAGTAATTTAAAAAAATAGCTGGAATTTTAATATTTTGTATACTGCTGATTCCTGATCTGTATTTTATTGTGTCCGAGAGCTTCTGTGTCTCACTCTCACTACAGGCACCTCTGCACTTTTGGGAGCTTTTGGGAAGTGTTTGGAGGAAAAGCAGTGTTTGTTGCAACTTGTGAATTCAGTGATGCAAGAGGAGCTCCACTTTTTGTCCTCCTTGTTATGTCGCTTAGAGCTGCCATTTTGAGTTTAGCACTCTAGCGGCTTGCTTTACTGGTCTATTCTCATCCATATTAGGGAGATGATGCTGCGCACGTGTAATGGACTCACGCAGCAGACACAACAAAGTCTGCAACAAGCGTCCGATATTCCATGGAGACTCTTTTGGCTTTGAATACTAATCGGTGATGTCCTCAGAAGGTCTATTGTCCCACAGGAATGGGTAATAATTTCTAATCCTGTGCGGTGTGTAGGAGAGCCTTGTCTAATAACTCTATCTCTGAATGTGGGCGGTTGCCTCTCGAGGCAGGTATGTTTTCACTGCTACCTAAAATAGCAACTAACTCAGGGCTAAGCACTTGGGGTTACAAGGCCTGCCTTATCAACTGTAAGTGTTTACCTAAACATTCATCAGCGATTTTTCTCCTCCTGGCTGACAACTATTGGGACTTTGTTTTCCTTACAGAAACACGGTTGAAAGACAGTTCTAATCCAAACATTGCCTTTGCTATGCCAACTGGATATCGCATCTTGGCGGCAAACTGCAGTGGGAATAAGGCTGGTGGGTAAGTGGCTACTATCTTCAAGGACTCTTTTGAGGCATCTACTACTCCCCTTATCCAATTCGGTAATTTTGAATGTTTTGTCTTTACCTTTAAACTTACCCCCTTTTTCTCTTTCGGGCATGTTGTTGTACAAACTTTCCGACTGCCCTAGCAAATGTTTCTCTGCTTAATTGGATAATATTGCACAGTATTCACTCCAGTACTGTAATTTGACCCATGCTGATGATCCTACATCCATATTAGCTACCCCGCATGTTCAAACACTTGCAGGCTTTAATCTAATTCAACTGTTTTAAGCACCTAATCATCGGGCAGGCCATATGCTAGATTTGATTTTTACCAGTGTCTATAGCCTGCAGGATAATGATCCTGAACAAATGATTTGGACCAATTGTTTTAGTATTTTGTTTGAGTTTTCTTATCCATCCGTACAGACTAGGAGCTCCATTACACAGGTGATGAAAAGAAAGTGGCAGAATATATCTGAGGAAGCTCTTGGTCAGTCTGTTAGTTCAGCTCCTTTGATTTTACATGGAGCAGTTTGAATTCAACCTATTGTTGCTTGATAGTTGGATTACTAACTCAATGGACCATCTGTCTCCCCTGAAAAAGTATGAGGCAAAACGATTGAGGCCATTCCCCCCTTGCTTTTACCCACTCCTTAGAATGGAGACAATACGGAGTGCTATTGGAGGAAATCGTATGACTCCGTCTTACACGGTGAGGAAATCCCTCATTCTGCTTTAAAAAAAATTGAATATTGTTCTTTTGCTGTATGCTATTGGCTAAGGGGAACACCTCATGAGGCAATTTCGTCAGCTCGCTATTTTGCACATGTCAGGACGTAATTTGCACTATTTCTAATACCTCGGTATTTTTAAATAATATTTTGATACCTGTGTTAATGTTGTTTTAAAGAACCTAACAATTCCGTCATAATCATTCTTGTGCTTGTACATTGGCCTCCGCTTCCCCGGTCCGACGCCGGCTTTGCAGCCGTTTGATTGGAGGGAAGCGGATGCACCCTCTCACGCCCAGCCAATCAGCGCCTCTGTTGGTCGATTGTCCAGGAAGGGCGGGGAGGCGGGCTTCACGCGCCGGCCAGCTACATAAATCCAGGCTGGGGCGGACGCGCAGCGTCTTACACGGTGAGGAAATCCCTCATCCTGCTTTTAAAAAATTGAATATTGTTCTTTTGCTGTATGCTATTGGCTAAGGGGAACACCTCATGAGGCAATTTCGTCAGCTCACTATTTTGCACATGTCAGGACGTAATTTGCACTATTTCTAATACCTCGGTATTTTTAAATAATATTTAAATACCTGTGTTAATGTTGTTTTAAAGAACCTAACAATTCCGTCATAATCATTCTTGTGCTTGTACATTGGCCTCCGCTTCCCCGGTCCGACTCCGGCTTTGCAGCCGTTTGATTGGAGGGAAGCGGACGCACCCTCTCACGCCCAGCCAATCAGCGCCTCTGTTGGTCGATTGTCCAGGAAGGGCGGGAAGGCGGGCTTCACGTGCCGGCCAGCTACATAAATCCAGGCTGGGGCAGACGCGCCGGTGGCGCGCCGAAGGCACGCCTAAGGCAAACCCGTCTGCGCCCGTCCGCACCAAGGACGGGACAACGACGGGACGCGCTGCCCCATTTATCACCATATCTTATCAAGCCGATGTCCTAAAAAGCCTAAACTCGAAACCACCTTGTCATCTTATTATTCCCCCAGACTTCACTCATGGAGTCTGCTCCTGCTCTAATTGTATGTCAGACCTTCCGTTTGTACCAGTGACGGGTGCCTCTAATCAGGTAACTAGCTCCAGGTCTGTTAATGCTAGGAATGGGGGCCTACTTACAGGAGGTCTAATTAACCCCTTCGCTGCTGCGGACATTCCGCTGCAGCGCTGGGGGGGGCAGGGGGGCAGCGCGGTGGGCCTGTGCTCATGACGGAGCCGCTCTGTCATGAGCCACAGTTGAGCTGTGCTCATGACGGAACGGTTCCGTCATGACTCCGCCCATTTGCGTTGTCCCCCCGCACAGGCGGGGAAACAGCGCCGCGTAGGCGGAGCGGCCGCCAACGGGAGTGTCATGACGGAACCGTTCCGTCATGAGCACACGGCAACCGTGGCTCATGACGGAACGGTTCCGTCATGAGCGGGGAAGGGGTTAATGCACGTTCTATGGGCAAGCAGAGTCAAGACATCAGAGACCTTTTACTGGACTCCCAACTAGACATTTTATTTGTGACCGAGACCTGGCTTAAAGATTGGAGCAACCCGGATGTGGCGGACTCCATCCCACCAGGCTACCTCATACATAGAAAGGACCGGCTGGTGGGCAGGGGTGGAGGACTGGCCATTATCCTGCGTGACTCCTTTGTCTGCACCTTCTTTGAAGTAGACACTATTAAAGATGCCGAATGTCTAGGCTTTTGTCTTTCTTTGACTGCCACTGCATGCTTGTCAGGTGCCCTTATTTATCGGCCTCCTGGTCAAAATACCACATTCATCGACTCACTCAATGATTCCCTAAGTCATCTTATACTCAAATATGCGAATTTTACACTCCTTGGTGATTTCAATCTCCATTTAGAGGATAACTCTAATACGGGCATGTGTAATTTTCTTCAAGTCCTAGACCTATTCTCACTACAACAAATAGTGAAGGGTCCCACCCATCAGGCAAGTCACACCCTTGATGGGGTTTGCTCTAACTTACCCTGGCTCGCTGTAGACCCTCCCTCCCCTTTAATTTGGTCCAATCACTCCCTTATTCCCCTTAGAATTACAATGCCCCCGAAGACACGGATCGTGACATTTTTTAATAAACCGCAGCAGGGGCTTGGTTGGGCACAGATCGTGAAACATCCCAATTTACTGATGACGGCCAAAGATCTTGCGCCAACTTTGACAGGCCAGACAGAGACAGATTCTCGTCTCTTCCAGTCCTGGCTGTTCAGTGTCGGTAAGGCTCTCATGCCCTCAAACACTAAGAGCAAACCGTTAAAATCAAAAAACTTAAATACTCCCTGGTTCACGCCCGAATTGGCCCAAGCCCGCCTGCATTGCAGGCTACCGGAGCGGCAGTGGAGAAAGGGATATGGGGAGGAGGATAAAAAACTGTTTAGGGAGGGTAGGAAAGCATACTTTCTTCAGGTTCAACTAGCTAAAAAGGAATTCTTCACAAATAAAATTAATACAGCCAAAGACAATCAGAAAGTGATCTCTCAAATTGTGAAGTCTTTCATTAAACCCTTGGCAGAACAAGGGGAGCTTCCAGCATCTCAGTCACTGTGTGATCAGATCTCCTTGTGGTTTGATGAAAAAATCCTCAAAATTCAGAGTGACTTCCCAGGCTGTAATTCCATCCCTGATCCTCCCCTGAAGGATAGCTCGGCCTCTATCTCCACATTTGAACCTGTCCCGCTGGATATGACCCTCTTGGCCATTGAAAAATGCAAATATGGATCACCATTGGATGCCTGTTCTCTGTCAGTCCTACATAAATTGCTAGAGGTAGTAAACCCCATGATCAATCAGATTGTTAACTCATCTCTCAGGACGGGTGTCGTCCCAGCCGAGTGGAAGCTGGCGCTGGTTAAACCACTAAAAAAAAAACAACATATTGACTCAAATGTACTCTCTAACCTTCGCCCTATCTCTCTTCTCCCAATTTTGGGCAAAATCACGGAAACCTTTGTCCTAAAGGAGTTAACAAAAATTCTTGAAGAGCAACATACTCTTCATCCGTGTCAAACCGGATTTCGACCCAAACATTCCACGGAGTCAGCCCTCATTGAAGTCTCTGACTCTTTGCAAATGATCACAGATAGAGGTAGGAGAGCGGTCCTGATTCTTTTGGATTTGTCAGCTGCATTCGATACGATCTCCCATGACATTCTTCTGAGGCGTCTCGAATGCAGCGGCATCTCTGGTATGGTGCTGAAGTGGATCAAATCCTTCCTGACCTCCCAGAGACAGGCAGTTACCCTTGGCCCGTTCCTCTCTTCAGAGCACACCATCACGGCAGGAGTACCCCAGGGCTCTTCCCTCAGCCCTTTGCTCTTCAACGTGTATATAGCGCCCCTCATCACCTTGATCAACTCCTTTGGGATCGAGGTTATGTCATACGCAGATGACACCCAAATGATTATCTCCTTGGAGAATGACTCCACGCAGGCTGAAATGAACTTCAAATTGTGTCTGACTGCTGTCCTTCAATGGATGTTGCACAATCATCTGAAGTGTAACACGGACAAAACGGAGATTCTCCCTATAGGGCCGGATGTCTCCTTCCAGCCGTCCAAATGGTGGCCTGACGGAGCAACCCCACCGCCCGAGGTGGTGAAGGCTTTTACGAACCTCGGAGTTCAGTTTGACAACTCTCTCTCTTTCCTTCCCCATACTAAAACAGTTGCGGGCACATGTTTTAATCTAATTAAATCTTTAAAAAAAATGTTTACGTTTCTCCCTTTGTCTGCAAGAAAGTCCGTAGCAGTGGCCCTGATACTCTCTCATATTGACTATTGTAATGGCCTCTTGGCCAGAGTCAATAGGTCAGTTTTAAAGAAGCTCCAGGTGGTGCAGCATGCTGCAGCCCGCCTGGTGCTTAAGCTCCCTAGAAAGTCCTCAGCCTCCGCAGCCCTGAATAAACTTCACTGGCTTCCGGTCCCCAAAAGAATCCTTTTTAGGATTCTTCTTGTGACGTTTAGGGCAAAAATGAAGGTGGGTCCCAAATTTTTGTCTGCACGCTTCACCCCATATACCACCACCAGGTTGCTTAGATCTTCTTCGGCAAATCTTCTCACATTGCCCTACTTTAGATACAAATCTAAAGGGGCAAGAACCCTGGCTTTCCTGGGCGCCAGAGCCTGGAACAAACTCCCAGCTAAGATCAAACTCTGCAACACTGAACTTTTATTCAGGAAAGAACTTAAAGCCTGGATCTATGGCATCTCGGAGGACTGTTGTCTTGCTCTGATCTAATCACTCTCAGAAGCTCATTATTCTCCTCTTTTTTTCTCACCACTGTACGACGTTAGCGCCAAGATACTCCTCGCAGAGTGATAGTTGCGCTTTATAAATACAATCTCAAATCAAATCAAATCAAATCAAAGCTAAGTCTCTCTATAAACCAGTGCTTAGGAGCATCTGTAAATACACGCATATTGACATGAAAGAATATTGTGCACACCTTATCAAGATGGCAGCAATTTCATCAAAGTAAGTGTTTAAATTAGTGAATTCCTTTGTGTCACCTGATGGGACTAGAATAGCCATCACACCCTTGTCTGATCCTTGTGAAAAGCTTGTGGACTTTTATTGATGGGAAGATCCAAAATGTATACCTTTCTTCCATAAATATCTGTCAGAGGCCTTAGCCATTAGCTCAGTGGATGCAGAGAATATGTAATGCTCTCAGGATGTTTTCCTTTTCCTTGGGCAATTTTATATGTATTTGTCCCTATTTCTGAAGAACGCTTTTTGAATGAGCTATTAAAATGCAACTCTGGGTCCCCAGAGGATGTCTGCCCCCACATATCTTTAGACTTATGGCTCTTCACTTTAACCTCCTGCCCAATCTAATATGAAATAACTCTATTATGTCTGGAATTTTACCCTCTTGGCAGCAATTTCATCAAAGTAAGTGTTTAAATTAGTGAATTCCTTTGTGTCACCTGATGGGACGAGAATGGCCATCACACCCTTGTCTGATCCTTGTGAAAAGCTTGTGGACTTTTATTGATGGGAAGATCCAAAATGTATACCTTTCTTCCATAAATATCTGTCAGAGGCCTTAGCCATTAGCTCAGTGGATGCAGAGAATATTTAATGCTCTCAGGATGTTTTCCTTTTCCTAGGGCAATTTTCTATGTATTTGTCCCTATTTCTGAAGAACGCTTTTTGAATGAGCTATTAAAATGCAACTCTGGGTCCCCAGAGGATGTCTGCCCCCACATATCTTTAGACTTATGGCACTTCACTTTAACCTCCTGCCCAATCTAATATGAAATAACTCTATTATGTCTGGAATTTTACCCTCTTGTTGTAACCTGGCATCCTTTCTACCAGTGGTTAAAATGCCTAATGTCAACATTAGTGTGATAAGAAATTATAGTCCCATAACTCTCCTCCTAGCTCCTGCAAAAATGATGGAGAAAGTGCCCAATTACCAACTTTCCAATTTTCCAGAGGCTAACTCTATTCTCCATGATTCACAGTATGGCTTTCAGACAGGTTTTAGTACAGAGCACTTTTGGAGGTGGCTGAGTTTGTCAAGGAGAATTTGAGCAAGAGCACACTTGTCATGGTGTTGCTCCTTGAATTGTTGGCAATATTTGACACTGTTTCACATGCTATTTTATGGCATACACTTAGCAGTCTTGGCGTTCAGAGCAAAGCCCTTTTATGGGGAAGGCAGATCCTAATGGGTGTACTTACACCTGCACATTTTATCTCTTAAACCATTGGTATGTGGTGTTCCACAGGGATCTGCGGTGAGACCGCTTTTTTCAATCTATATCTTTACCCCTTGCTGAATCTTATTGAAGCTTGGGGTGTTATGGTAGGGTCTTACGCTGATGAAACTCAAATACTTGTTTTCCTTCCAACACATAGGCTGCTTTTCACAATTTTAAAGAATATCTTAGAGGAGTCGTGACTTGGATGGATGTAAATTGTTTAAAACAAAATTCTGCCAAAACAGAACTTCTGGATTTTAACCAATATGTCCCCCGCCACATCCCCAATGGTGGCCTGCTGAACTCCTAATCCTACTGCGTCCACTAGAAATCTGGGCATTATCTTTGACTCAACCCTCTCTTTTGTGGTGCAAATTAAACATATTTCTTCTTTCTGTTTTTCAATGGGAAAACAATAAAGACGTTTCTTGATCTGATTCCTGAAGAGACTAAAAAAACAGTAGTTAATTCTTTAATCATGTTCTCTCTGGACTACTCTAACAGTCTCTTCTTTAGTCTTCCTGCATACTTGATATGCAGATTACGCTAATTCAAAATGCAGTGGCACAACTAATTAGGAGAGTGCTGAGGAGACATCATATCTCTCCACATTTGAGATTTATTTTTATTTATTTATTTTAAAAGTTTTGTATAGCACAAACAAGGCCCAAGAGGGTCTCAGTGTGCTTCACATTATAGGGTATGTAAGATACAGTAGTAGGAACTGATACAGTAGTAGGAACAGACTCTCATTACGTATAGGGGTGTAGCATGCTAAAGATGGAGTCAATGGTTGCTCATCAGCGTAGTGATCAATCAGAGCATTGGAAAAATAGACAGATAGATAAACAATAAAACATAATGTGTCTTACGGCAAAAACATATTCATTAGTGAGGATCTCACTTCATTTTTGAATGATGAGGTGGATGAGATTCGATGGACTTCTGGTGGCAGAGAGTTCCATATTTTTGGGACAAAGCCCGAAAAGGCTCTGTTGCTTGTTCTCTTCTTTGGGAAAATCTGTGGTTTCAGTAGTAAAGAGTTTATAACTAACACCGAGGCCTATTCCCTTCTTTTGTCCCCGCTAGCCAAACCTGCCTCATCACTGTGGGCCTCTGCTTGTGTCATGTCCTGCTGGAGTGTCAAAACCTCCTTGACAGGTCTGCTGGGGTATTCATATGACATTTGAATCACCCTTTAAAGAAGTGGGCAGTAAGGCTGCAGAAGCTTACCTTTGACAGATTTTTCAAATACTCTTGATTGCTCATTTTATATGTCTGATGCAATTTTAGTAGTGTCCTCTTTTATAGTGGTAATTTGTTTTTTACAATAACTAGAATTGTAATATTTTGTAACTGCTGCTTCCTGATCTACATGTTATTGTGCCCAAGTGCTTCTGTTTCTTCTTCTTGCTACAGGTACCTCTGCAGTATTGGGAGCTTTTGGACTTTGTGTGGGTCTGATAGCTCAAATGCTTGTGCCAAATATATGGGGGTCTTGTAATGTAGGGCTTTATGAGTCATGCAAGCAATCTTTAGCTGAATTCTTGCTCCTTACGGATGCCACTTTTGAGATTTTACGGCTAGAGATATGTGATCATTTAATTTTGTGCCGGTTATCAGTCTGGCCGTAGCATTAAGGGAGGCCCTTAGGGGGTCCATCTTGTATTTAGATAGACCGCAAAGGGTGGAGCGTCCGAAGTCTAGTCTAGGCAATACAAGAGCTTGGGCTGCACGTTCAAAGTCATTGTGTGGTAGGAAGGGTTTGAGTTTCCTTACCGCACTCATTTGGTGGCATTGCTGATATGACTCTGCATATTTGGTGATTGTCTAGAGTGACTCCAAGGGATTTAGCGGGCTTAATAATGTTAGGTGTACAGTTGAAGACTGTTAGATGCTTCATCCAAAGGTCGATCTTGGGAGTGTGTATAGGAGGAGCGATGAGGAGAAAATTCCATTTTGGCAGTGTTGAGCTTGATCATTTGGGTTAGACCAGGGGAAGGTTGAAGTCTCCCAGGAAGATTTGTGACATTAGTGGATCATCGTTGGATGTGATGTTTTCCATGAATTGTTCAATGACAGATTGTCCTCGGGGGATGGTATAAAGTGTGTAGTTTGAAGATGGGGCTAATATTGCTTGAGATGTTGATGCAGAGATATTCACTACTGGGAAGGGTGACAGGTTCTGACTGAGACACTGAGAGTGTATATCTGTGAATGCACGCCATTCCCCACCCTGCTTCGTAGATCTGTCCATTCGAATTTTGTTGTGGCTGGGGGGACTAGTAGGTCAAGAATAGGAATGGAGGAGAGGTTTAGCCAGGTTTCAAAAAATCAGGCTCATTTGTTAGGATGAGATTGTAGATATCAGGGGCATGTTTACTAGCTTGAATGGATTTGATTTGACCCCAGGTCTTGATATAGGGTATTGGGCTGGAATATGAGAGGAGTAGGTCACAGATGTCACAGGTAGATAGATCAGACTTTAGTCTTCTGGGACAACAGGAGGCATTAGGGAGCGGTAACGTTTTTTAGTTCAGATACGAGGTCAACGGGACTGGTGCAAGAGATGAACCTATTTGGAGTTAGTCCTAGTCCCTGGGGCACTAGTGTAACTGTGCATGGGTAGATGCTTGATAGTGATGGCTCTCAATTACTGGAGATCAACCATGAGGTGGCGCAGGCAGGTCAAGATCTTATCAAGGTGGGTGTCCAAATAAGTGCTGTGGCAGTTGGTTAAGGTTGTGGTGGGAGTTTTGTTAGTGGGGAGAGTTCTTGAGGGCAAGCTGGTTGATCAGATATGGAATTCTTAGGTTCCTAAAGGGACTGAAATGGTGTTCTTGAGGGGGAAGCAATCTGAGTGGAGAAGGGAGTGAGGGTTGGGGTGAAAGTAGGGGGCATGAGGGCTGAGGATAGGATGAGGGCGATGAGAGGATGAACAAATTGTCTGGTATAGGTTCCAAGGAAGGTGGATTCCTGGACTCAGTATGGGCTGATGGCAAGCTTGGATGAGAATTGCAGGGTAGCAACATGCGAGGGAGAAAGAACAGATGGGCGGGAGAGTCTACAGTGGTGTTGGATCCGTAGTGTGTCCGAATGTGGGCCGGTGCAGTATGTGTTAGTGTAGGATAACTAACCACTTGGTTCAAAGGACCTGTTGTGGGTGATGCTATGGTAGGGGACTGGTTGGAGAAGAAATCGTATAAGGTCTGGGGATGGCTAGGTTGAGATGGAGTCCCACAGGATGAAAATTGAGGTGTGAGAGTAAGATCATGGCGATTAGGGTGAGTTAAGGAGGGAGGAGAGCTCTTATTATTGCAGCTTTCTTGAGAATATGGAAGATCTTATCTATTATAGTTAAATTGTCATTCGAGGCTTGAATTAGGATAATACCATTGATGTAGAGGGATATTGTGGCGTTCGCATTGTAGAAGAGGGAGGGCGATGCAGATAGTTTTCTTGGTGCCAGTGATACGAAGCATGGAGTAAAAGACATTCCTCCAATGAGCACGTTTTCTAGAGTAGAAGATGAGGTAATTGGTTAGTTTACCCTTATTGAAACCAAAGTAAATATATGAGATAAGGGTTTCAGGGTAGGTTTTTAGTAGCTGATGTTTTTCTTTTTTGTAGCATTTTGTGATTGATTAGGAGGATAGTTAATGGCACGGGCATGGATACCTGGGGAACTAGTTTTGAGTCCATCATGCAAAAGGAGAAGGTGACAGTGGGGAGCGAGTAAGTGCCTAGGAGAGCGAGAGGGGAGATGGGGGAAAGGTGAGGAGGGAGAGATAGGCTGACAAGTTTTTTTAAAATATACATATAGAAATATATCTCTCTTCCAATTTATTACCTCCTATTCAACTAGACACTTCTAAATTTCTTCCTTCTTTTCCTTTATCTTATCTCTTCTCCCCTTCTATCCCTAATACCAAGAGGTTATAAGCAGTCAAAGATGGCCGTCTCATTAGTAGGGTTCTGGGTAGGAGGGTGCTAGTCCCCTTTTATTTTCGGTGTACTTCTGAAGAGGGGGGCGCCATCTTCTGTGACTGAGCTGAGAACAAGTGGTAAAATGGAGGAACAAGCTTTGAGGGCCCTGAAAACCCACTGATCTGGGCCAGTCAGTCATGGAATTTGCTACAAATTAATTAAAAAAGGATATAGCATGCCCCCAGACTAGGTCTTATGCAACACGAAGGCAAATGACAAATCCTGCCAGCGTGTTGCAAGGCCAGTACAAAAGTCTGATCGAGGCTAAAGCAAAGAGAAAAAAAGAATAATTATATAGCTCATGAATCGGCATGCAGACTTCTCGGGCTTTGTGCTTTCTGATGATCATTCCACAGTGAGGTTGGTAGTTGACAGTCTCAGAGATCAACGCCCCCCACTTCATGGAACCAGTGGGTGAGAATCAGTTGAAAGGTGGACATGTCCAGGAGTCCTCTGCTCTGCTCTCAACAAATGGCCTTTCAGGCAGGACGGGCAGTCATAGACTGAAAATAGCTATTGGGGACTATCTGGCCCCAGGAGAGAGGAGAGCGCACCTATGCATCGGTGTCGCTCGAACACTCTCATGCTGGAGTCATGCGGCGAACACTTGGACGGTCAGATGAAGGCAACAGCATTTAGGTGATCGGGCTCACAGGACAAGGAATAAAATCTTGGAGGCCAGGAGACAAAGTCAAGCACACTCTCTGAAGCACGCTCGAAGTCCCTTTTTAGTCCAGCACGGGACTCGGAAAGTCGAGCAAACTCCCCGGGGCACCCTCACAGACCCGTGACAATCTGACATGGGACATGCGAGCATGGCAGCGGGGGTGCCCACAGTGCTGTTGTCAACCGTTCATGAGGGGATCCCGGCCTCGATGGACCAGGCAGGGGCTGATTTATGCACTGGCTTCCAGTGGAACACTGTATCAACTTTAATGCTCTTATGTTGGCTTGCAGAGTTTATTATGTTGAGGCCCCAAGTTATTCGTTGAATAGACTGACTACATACACTCAAATGAGGGCACTTAGATCCAACAATTATCATCTTCTGAGGATTCCAAGATTTCTTGTCATGGCGCCAGCTTTTTTTACTGTACAGACAGCAAAACTTTGGAACAGTGTTCCTTTGGAGCTATGGCAAGTTTAGTCTCTGTCAGCCTTCAAAAGGCAAATTAAAACTGGCCTATTTGACTCCATTTAATTTCCCATTACTTTGGCCCGCCTATACTGTCTCCTAGATTACCAGGACTCTTCCTTTGAAGCAGCTGTACACTTTAACAAGCACTAAAACAATTTGTGTGTATTCACTGCCTGGTTGTTCAAGTCAAGTTTATTATGATATGGAACACCTACAGAGGTTCACAAAATTACACACTACAGATAAATCAAGAATTACGTTTCATTCAGTAAATAGTTCATCCCTTGTACGAGGCTGCCACCTTAAAATCTATTATCATACATACTATACAGAATGCGGGGTGAATAAAACAGTCATATAAAACAGAAAAGTGCAAAGTACAGCATACAAGGAGCCAAATGGAACAAAGCATTTCTAAAAAGCAAGAGAAAACATATTAGGATGCATATACAATGAAATAAACAAAAATCAAAATTTTACAACATAAGAAATAACATTCAAATTGCCTAATAAACAGCCAAGAAAGTTTGAAAGAATCAGTAAATCCTATGACAAACCATTTCATTTGGTGGGGACAATACAAACAAACGGGCCTCATGGGCAGAATGGATATTAAATTTGATGTATGAAGGTCTTAAGAAATATGCCTAGCCTTTTGCTGCACACAAATAGCAGATGATTAAAACCTTGAACTTGTAGACAACAATTTTCTCAAATTCTCTCTGTATTTTATCCCAAATGCCGATAATTACTCTGAAGGGCAACAAATTGAGTCTCAACAAGAGTATCAGTCTTCTAATCTCATGAGGTAGGTTCCAAGTTAAATAGGGCAATGGTTTGTTCCCCAATACGCTCCCACAAACCACCTCATTGCATGACTTGGGCTGACTTAAAGCAATATCTCTGGCCAGACTAATGAAGGTCACAGACATCTTTATAAACAGCTTCAATACAGACTTTGGCATGCAGTAATCAGTGCTCCAGCTAAGCACAAATGACTCATTTGCTCTCTCAAAGGGTCTAAAAAATGTTGATTGTTCTTTCAGTTTAATGAAAACTTCCACTCTCAGGGCAGCCCTAAGTGTACCCTATTCCCCCCAAAGGGGGGAATTACCCCACCTCAAAACCAGTGCCAAGGATAAAATATATGAAGAGAGTAAACCAAATTCAAGACGTAAAGCATGAGGGGCGGCCAGAGAGTTTAGGTTACAGATTTGGCACAGGATTCAACCTTTGGTCTTATCAAAAGTAAGCCAATAGTTCATATCCAGCACCTTAGCAGCATAAGACAGGGAAGGAGGACTTTTAACCCTGAACACTGACAAAACATAACCAAAGTGGCATCTCCTGCAGGTTCTCTAGAATCTGTTCAGTGCACTAGCCTGGGAAACAGCCCTGCTCACATAGAGTTTAATATGCTCTATATCTTATACGGTTTTAGAAAAGATGTTTCCGAGATATAAATAGGAATCAACCAATTCCAGTTTTTCAGTCCCCAATTCTTAGCCCTTTCTTACAGAAGACCAAAATCTCACTTTTGGCAATGATATTTTTCAAGAAATGGGCTTCTGCATATTTGTTCAAGGCTTTCAGGTGACATTGCAAGCCAATAGGTGTTAATTCAAACTAAATTTAAGGTGGCGGGAAGATCAGATATATATATAAAGAAATTAAGAGAGGCGCCAGCAGGCAACCCTGCTTAAGCCCATTACGTGTTCACATTTTAAGGGATAATCCCAGCGATCCTCCCATCAAAAGTTGGCACCAGGTATCTGATTGTAATTCCATGATGAGACCCAGAAGATGATGTGGGATACCCCGTCAAAGGAGCTTTCTCCACATTGTTTGGCGGTCCAATTTATCAAACGCTGTGGATAAATCAATGAATACAGTATAGACTGGCATGCACAGCAAAAAAACATATTTCTCTACGATTGGTTTGGAGGACCGCAATGTTATCCAGAGTACTATGTTTGTTTCTGAAACAGGCTTGTTCTGGAGGTATGATTTTCTGGTCATGGGCCCATTTTTGCAGATGACATAGGAGGCTTTTAGCATATAGTTTGCCCGATATGTCCATCAAAGCTGGTTGGCAAAGTTTTGGGTCCCTTCTTGTACAAAGGGACTACAACACTCCACTTCCAAGACAGGGGAATCTTCCCAGTTCAAAAGCAATATGTTGTAATCCCCACTTGGTATGCCCCCCTCCCCATGCCCTCCTCCCTAATGGTATGTGCCAGGCAAGAATGTGTGAACATTCCACAGCTGACTGGAACCTGTGATGGTGTTGAGATGTAATAAAGAAGACTCTTCAGACTACTGTGTACGTCTCATCTTTGCAAGACAATAATTAAACACTGTGGCAACACAAGCTCCCCAGGAAACTGCCTCCTTTTTAATTAATGCAATTGTGATTCCATCCGGATCTTGCGGGCCAGCTGTTCTGGTTTTTTTTATAAACCCCACTAATTCCAACCCTGAAGGAAGACCAAATTCCGAAAAAGAGGACTCATCCACTCCAATCGTCACAGGAACGACTGGACTGTTGTTCTTATATAGGGAGATGTAATCCACCAAATCCTTCTCTGGGATTGGAATAGGAAGAGCCTTCTGCCTTGAGTTGCAATATTCCGCTATCAGGCACCAGTACTTTATAGAGTATTTGGTCCTTGCAGCTTCTTTCAAGAAAATCCACTTAAAATCGTAATCCCTTCTCCTTTCACTAAGTTTACGGCGACTTGTTACTCGTTTGAAGCAATTATTTTCCTGTTGACGACCCATAGAGAATGGTGAATGCTGTTTTCAAACTAATCTATTAATTTATTGAATTAATATTTTCAGCAATAATGTGCCCTATTTAGATGAGCGAGGGCCAACAGAGCTAGAGCTTGAATTACGGATCTCTTCCATTTGAGCCTCAAAACACTCAATGGTATTATAGGGAACTCACCCCGACTGCTCTACATAAGCCCTCTTAATTATCAAACTGACCTCAGCCATATTTTTAGATGTCCAAAAGGATCGTCCATTTACTTTATTAAAAGCGGCCATACCCAGGCCAGAGTTCCCCGGATCCAATGCAGGTAAATCAAAAGCCACTGTCATACCCACTACACTAAGGTCACTCAAAGCCGACAAGAGAACAAAGAAATTTTCGACAGCCCCAAGTTTTGATAAGAGACAACCACATAGTCTAAGAGACTCTGAGTAAGGGGAAAATGAAACATAAATATAACTGTTTTATCTGCAGACACTCTCCCGTTTACAATAATCAGATCTACACTTCTAAGGGTCTCAAGCAAGGAGAACCCTTGTTTATCTGTTTTTATATTTTTAAGGAATAAAATCTCAGTTATGAGCCAGGTTTACTCTTTATCAGGGTTGGCGTAGATCTAAGAGGCAGAGTTAGAGATTTGGCATTTAAATCTCCCACGATTATTACTAGGGGACATTCTCCCCTAAAATCTATATCATGAACAAATGAAAAAAAATACACTCTAAGCTTGCCACAGTGGCTGCTGAACTATTTAAGGAAGGGGGTTCTAACATGCTTATAGGTGCATGAATGTATTCACAACAGGATTGCTCAGCTTCAGGAACACAACCAGAGCACCCTCTGGATTGGCAGGACTTCATTTATTAAAACTTGCATAACGCAATTCGGCTTAAATGCATTAGTCAAATGCTGGTAACACCAGTGTGTAAATTGCAAGTCCTTGAAATCTTCTTCTACACTCTTTTGACATAAATGCCTTTCTTTTTTGTTTTTTGTTTTGCTTTGCTCTCCCTTGCTGCACTTTAACTATATAATCATTACCACCAGTGTCCTAGATAGATATATGGAATGTCAAGGCAGTGTTTAACCCAATAAAAAATAGAAATCTCTTGCTCATTGGTCTCGGATGAAATGTCAAATTGCAATGTTATAAAAAATTCATTACAAGAAAAGAAGACTAATCCATGGTGGCATTTGGTTAACAATATTTTTATTTTTCCATCACAAATAAAAAGAAGGGGTTTGCTGTACTTTTACCTGCATCTCTGGCTTTGGATATTATTCCGAAGTTAATAATGAGTTTAGATGGCAGTTTCTAGCCTTAAAGATTTTTGATTTCTCATTTTCTATTTTAAATATATGTGATCTTGTTGGAGTTGATTTAAAACTTTGAGGGAATTTATGTATTCTAAGTGAATGTTTTATTCTATTGAAATTCCTATAGTTGGTGGTAGTTTCAACCAATTGATGGACCCATTTGTTGATAGAATTTTTAGCTCGAAATATATATCTAATACAATGCAAAAGGCCTTTAACACATTTTTATTCACCTGTTGATCATTCTAGGTCTAGCATGGACTGTGTTTTCTCAGTAAGAATCTTATCTAATCCAAATTATGTGATTGATGTCATTTTAATCTAAAGTTATTGCCAACCATTGTGGATTTGGACAATATATCTGATAATTTACGCTCTAAACAACATTTAAAAAAAGTCATAGTTACAGGGTAAGCTTTTTATTGAACAATCAGGATGATTAGCCATTGATTTCCTTGACATCAATATAACTGAGAACTCTAATTTCTATATAATGTGTGGCTTGTTGAAAGTTAGGGCGAGAGAATGTATTAATAATTATGCTGCTACAAAGAAAAAGAAAGTTCTTAAAGAGTCTTCAGCTCTAATGTAACTCATTATGTAATTTGAACATGCAAATCATTCTTCTATTTATTAGAATACCTTAGTCTGGCGTAGTCAAGAAAAATTAGAATTTAGTAAAATAAATCAAATGTACTGGCTTGTGCTGTAATGAAAAGTAATACAAGGTATGAGAAAGTGGATTATTATTTGGAATGGTTACCTGAGTTCAGCCCCCATGTAGCTATTGCACAGAGGTAACAAGCTTAACTTTACGCAATGTAAAAAACTGTTATGCAGTACATAAATAGTAATGAAAAAAACCACACAAAAATACAAATCAAAAATCAAATTAGAAAAATAGAATAGATTTTAATGAACAAAATGATGACAAAATCCAAAAAGTCAACCAGAACAGTATTCTTTTCAATGTTATCAGTATAATTGTTGCAAAAAAGCAGTAAGAGCCAATGAATGTTTATGGAAGCAGTAGACCGGGACCTAGAGATGATGTCAGGGTGACCACAATGGAGCATGGATTGCAAACTGAAAGCAGAAGCAGGTTTGTCCTGTAAAAGATTTTACCTTCTGATTTAGACCTTTTTTATGAAGCTGTATCTGAGTATAGCCTCCTTTCCATTGGATTCATAGTCAGCCAAGATTGTGTGGGCCTTGTGACAAAGGCTCTCTCCTTCAGGTCTCTTCTTACGCTAAACTCCAAATAGGTAGAACTCACATCTGTATTTTTCATGTTAATGAAGTTCCTAGGTTCAACCCTACAGTCATTTCTGGGCTGATAAGGATTAAATGCCTCACCCTGCAACGATCCTGTCACCAGGCCTAAGCTATTGTTCTTCTCTTGAGCACTTTTCACACCTCAATAACGACAAGAACGTACTGGGCAGATGCTGGCAGGCTAATGCAAATATCCCCTCAGACGCATTAGGCAAAAAAAGGTAAGTTTCTAAAAGTTACTTTTCATAAATATTTATTAAAAATCTAACCGCTATTGAAATGGACTTTTACTAAATACGAAAAATAGTATTTAAAAAATATTTTAACATTTTTATCTCAAAAGTTGAACATTAAAGATTATAATCTGTACTCTGACTAGTCACAGGAAGAACATGACAGCTTTAATTTTGTATGTTTCACTTTTAAATATTAGGCACCTTATCTCGTTGAATAAAGGCGTACTTGGGGTGATTTAGTATTTGAACACAGGTTTTCCCACCTCTAAAAAGAGAATTGTTTTAATTTATTTGACAGCAGGCTTTTAGGCTGCTGAAGTCAGGTTACACAAGGTAGGCCTGAAGCCATGTTTTACAGGCCTACCCTATGGGTGATATAATAGGTGCTGCAGTCCATGGGTGTAATTTAACTTCCAGGCCATGGATGTATTTTCTAACCTATTCTAGGGGCGTATAATCAAGTTAAATATTTAAATCAGGAGTAAGACAATTTAACCATGCTTGAAAGGGGACAACTGGCACATTAGCACTCAAAAACGAGAAACCTTTTGACTGTGTCAGTTGGGACTTTATGATGAAGGTTCTACAATGGCATGTTATTGGCCTGCTGTATACCTCCCAAAAACAACCCTTATGGTCATCAAACATAATTAACATCTAATAGTTGTGTCTCCTCTGGAGCCTGCAGACACATCTTCAGGGACCAGTATAGACCAGGTTCAAGCTGAACTTTCTAGTATTGGTGAGTATTTTATGGCAGACTACTGACGAGACTATGTTTCTCGCTTTAAAAGGATAAGAGAAATCTCATAGGAACAACCAAAGATAAAGCTCCCTATTGTATCTTTTCACATTTACAGATCAGGGGCAGTATTAAATAAGCAGCGCAGTTTCCCTGTTTTTGCAACAGCGCACCTTTAAATAAATGACCCATGCGCAAACAGGGAAAGTGAGCCGCATTACCGTAAATGCACTGCCCCTGGGGCAATCGAACACTTGTGCTGCCCTAGCGCAGTGCACTGAAGTGAAATACGAAGCATCTGCATCAAAGCAACTCTGCCTTTCACTGTGAGATGGCAATGCTCCTGCACTTTAAAGAGGGAAGAAAGATTCCCTTGTAGGCGGGTGCAGTGACTGACAGAACCTGACTGCAAGGGGATGTCTGGGGAGTCCATAGGACACCCTGTCTCTCAATCAGAGTACAGGCTGTAGGAAGCACACAGAAAGTGCAGCACTTTTTTGTGGCGCAATTTCAGTGCGCCTCCTAAAGGCATGTTTGCATTCCTGTCCGCGTCCATAATATGACACAGGCACAGAGGTAAAGTGATTCCCTCATTTGCATAGGGCCACACCCCATGCAAATGAGGGAATGACCTCTTATGATAGCGCTGGCACCACATGTACACCAGCACTCTCAGTAACACAGAAGGGATCACACAAGTGTCTTCTGGCCCCTTCTGTAATGCTAAAGTGCCCTGGGGCACACAAAGCGGGTGTACATGCCTATTGCACCTCAGGGGCACTCTCTGTAATATGGCCCCTGGTATATATGTCACAAACGCCTAAATAAGTTTCTAATTGGTTGGCAAAACCCCTTCTCTTGAATTCTTGTTTGGAAATCTACTATTTCAGTCTTTACCCCACCCTGCATAATATTTTATTACGATCAACAATCAAGTATTACACTGATGTGATTGGATTAGTAAAAGTATCTGGATTATTAGACAATTAATTTCTGATAAACTATTTCTCTGGTTTCATGGATTTCAGGACCACTGAGATCCCAGATTCTTTTAGTAGGAACTGTTAATGACATAAATTAAACAGACCATGCCTGGTACTTCGAGCACAAGCTCATTATTGTTCTTTGGAAGTTAGAGCTACCAATAAATATTTTTTTTAAAAATGCTGTTGTATTTTGACACTTGATTTTGTTGCATGCAACCCTAAACTGAACACAATGTTTAAGTAGGTTCAAAAATGGTAATTCTCGTTTGGCGATGCTTATAACTTTTTTCAAAGATGAGGACGGTAAAAACCTTATTTGAAGCTGCAGACTTGTCTAGAAAGCACAATCATTTTTTGCTAACAGTGAAAAATACATAATATCACCTTTGGTAGTATGTTCTTTTTCAATAGTATGTTTGAGAAAGTGTAGTCACTGTTTATGATCTGTGAATGCCTTTGCTTTCAGAATTGAAGTTTTAGCAAATAGCTTGTCTTTTTCATTTAGTACAATAATGAGGAACATTTTTTTGCTTCAATACTACTGCCCTATTTCAGAATCAAACCTTTCCTTTTTAAATAATGTTGGAATTGATGAAAAGTAAAAAAAAAAAAAAACTTGGCGTAATTCCTGTAGCTCATTCCTCAAGATTAGATGTAATTTTACGAATTGATACACCATTGAGTCTCGTAGTATGAGTTGCAGATAACCTGATCGTAAATAGAATTGTAATTTTCTGTTTCAAAGAGAACAGTATCTGAAGCACAATTCTGTAATTCAATGTGTTAATTCCAGAACACAAAGTCAATATAAACATTACATTGACGGTTGTGGCTGCCACTGCCTTGACCACAAGTAACTAAACCTCCTCAGAATGAATATTTGTTATGGGCTTATGCAGTTTGACTGTCTATTCTTGACTTACATTTTAAATTATGGAACATTATATTCTCATGTCCTGATCATTGAATCTCGCAGTATACTTTTTAATAGCAATGTATAAGTCGTTTTCCTATGGCTTGAATGCATTTTGAATAGATTTATAAATCTACGATCATAAACACAGCCAAAATCTTAATACAGATAAAACACAATTACTTAAAGAATCTACTTCCTGCCTGATCATCGAATGCCAAGAATTTCACCAATGTTTATTTATTTTAATACTCAAGCTAATATTCATTTAAAATGATGATGCTTTCTAATGTGGCTGTCACTTAAGATTTGTATCATATCTGAATCTTAGCAGAGGATCCTGTTCCTGTCTCACAATGCGAATTCAATTGAATGTATGACTGTTACCTGAAAGATCTACAGTTATGTAAAATAGGGATCCTTTAATAACAGAACAGAACCTGGTTTATTGGTATCGTTTCACAAATAATGTACCACAATACATAACATGATGCAATTACATGAGTGGTTAGTCCAGTCACAGGTAGAGAAAGTAGCAGGCCAGAAAAAAACACAGCCACTTTTAGTAAATAAATGAAACACCAATAGTACCAAAGCTAGTACTGCTAAATAAAAAATAAAAAGGTTCTCAATAATAGAGTTTTCCCTCTAGCTTAAGAGGGACAGAATTCCTGGATCAATGGTAAGTAAAACCAGGCAACCCATCTCCAGATGTGCTTCTAGAGAGGATCTATGTAAAGGGTACTCAGAACACGCAAAATCTGGATCAAATCCTCATATATTAGAAAAAAATATTTAAATGATTTACGTCAGCCATAACTTCTACTAGAAAGGTGCAACAGTTTACCAAATCAAGGAGCATTGAAACTCTAGCTCAGGGGTCTCCAACCTTTTCCGTAGTGAGAGCTACTTCTGATCAGTGAAAATCATTGAGAGCTACTAAAGGCAGGGCAACTCGCAAATTGTTCCCAAAGTTCCCCCACGCCCAGCTTAATTGACTAAAGGGCCTCTACAGAGAAAGAGCTACCCATTTAGTGTGTGTATGCAACGCACAACATGAAACCAGAAAATCTAGCAATAATCCAGGCTTTCCTCTTCAACAAACTGTGAGATCCTGGCCTCTGCAGTCACCAGCTAAGTAGACTACAATCATAAGAAAGTATAGGATCCTGCAGAGCTGTGTAAAGCTACCAGAATACTGAAAACAATAAATTGCATTTCTGTCTCTCATGCCTTGTCATCCAACACACGGTTCCATCCCATAACACGGTAAATGCACATCGGTGGTCATCACCCATAACACGAAACACTTCTCACAAAAGAATGACAACACCATTCCAACCACACACCCTACATGATGTAGCTTTCTGACCATGTAGGTAAGTACTTCAGTGCCCCACAATTATTGCATCATGTCTTCTTTTTCTTTATTATTACACATGACGGCACCTTGAAATGCTTGAGTTCAGGGTGTGCACTGCACAAAAATCTCCCCTGACAGACTATAAAGGTGCTCCATGCAGTAATGAGCTACCCACATGCATGGTACACATCACTTCCCTCTTAGTTCATTAATATAGCATTGTCATAAGGGACGGTAGGAGTCCATGACTGTTTCATGTTTAAAAACTATCACTCCTAAAAAGGCCTCTCAATGCAGTGATATGATTTGATTGTCTGATGAAATGTTTCTCCTTGTTGGAGAAATACAAGTAGGTAATTTTTAAAAGATACCTTTTCTGTAGGACTTTTGTGTAATTATTTACAAAATGTTCAATTATGTGCAAGGAAGGGTTCATACGCCTAAGCTTGGCTCATGTTTCAACTTTCCCTGGTCATTGGCTGCAGAAAATATAGGCACTACAGGGGGTAGGTACTTTTTGCAAATGGGATGAATTTAAAGTGATGTGTTAAGACTTAAGAGCCTTATGTTTATTATGCCATCAAATTAACACTTCATTTGAAATTTCTCTCATTATTTCATTAAATTAAAGCAGCGTTTTACATGATTTTTTTGTTTAATAAGGTATGTCTTGCATGTTGTTCCTAGGCACAAAATGAAGCCAGGAAGTTATTTTGCATTTCTCTCATCATTTCACTAAAATGTAATGAAAAGAAATGTAAAATGATGTTTGTGGCCACAGCTGCCAAGTTTTCAGGTTGCTTACGTGTGACATTTCTATGTGTTTAGTATGTATATGTGTGACATTTCATTTCCAATGAGTGACTCTGTGAATAACACTATTATGGTTAAAGCCAAGCAGTAATATCCATGCAAATAAATATTTATCACAAATTACCCAGTTCTGAGACATGAAATGTTCAGGCAAAACCCTTAAACTGATATAAAACCCCTGAAATGGAAGGTCCTGAACCAGTGTCTGACCTTAGAACAGAGCAGGTCTCGAAAAATCGTACAAACATGACCTAACCTGCATGTCAGATAACTTCAATTATTTGCTCGCTCTTTAAAGAGGAAAGTATATTTTTTATTTAGCATCACAGTAAAGTAGTTTAGTGATAGTCGGACATAAACCAACCTCACAAAATGCATTGTCCTGTAAACATTATTAGAAGGCAACACTGTCTATTTTCTTTTAAAAAATATAGGATAAGTGAAGGTGGAGAAACTTTCTTTAATCCTGTTATCAAACAAAACTATTTTGCCCAAGACGTTTCAAGTGAAGGCTCAAATTGGACAAATATTCTCATTGCCACATTTGACAGATGGTTTGTTTTATCTGTGTGCTATTTGTTCCTAAGTATACAATGTTTTATAGATAAATATGCCTCTCTCTGCAACAGTAGACAATTCTATATTTGTCCGCAGGCCAAGCGTAAATCAGAAAGGATTACCCATATAGGCTGCACGTAAGGTTAAGGTATTTCAAACTACCTATCTTAAGACTTGTTATTACCTGAACTAAACATCTGACATCCCTATTTGGTTCCCCACAAAGTGCACCCAGATAATGGTTTGTAGGCTTACCTTAACTTTGTCTTACTCCTGGTGCTTGCTGTGCTGCTCTGCTGGCTCTCGCTTACGGCAGGGGCAGCGGCTCGCTCTCAGAAGGGGGCATGTGCAAGTCGAGTGAAATCATTCAAGGACACTATTAACTGCAGGCATCAGTCATCCCTCTGTGGCAGTAGTCAGTACTGGTACTTTGACGATGGCTTCATGCTAGGCAGAAGCTGCCGAGACTTTTTTCTTGACTGGGCCTGGGGCTCGGGTGAGTGCGCAGATTGCATGCTGCCTGCAGTGCTGGTTTACGGTGGCTGCAGAGGAGTCTTTTAATGAGGGCTAAGGTCAGTGTTCCCTTCTATTTTCACCAGGCTGCAACCATTGTCTGCCAGGGTGACCCCAGGAGGACTAAATCATCTTATGATACCTAATCTATGCGGCACCAAAGAGCACGACTTACTCTGTCCCACATGGCTAAAAGGTGAAACTTAATCCTAGCAGCTGCTGGCACCCGGAATAACAAATTTAAGCTGCCGCCACCAGTGTCTGCGCACCCTGTGTGGTCATGATAGGTAGGCATGCCTTGCCAGAATTAAGAGGAAAGGCACCGCCCCTCTGAATCACATGTAGGCCCTGCCGGGTGATGGTCACTCAGGATTGGATCTTGTTTAGTTAGTGCCGTGATGCACGCTGTGTCAGGCCACGTGGTACCTCTGAGGCGGCAGCAGGGCAGAGAGTCTCAGCTTGATTGAATCACGCACTGCTCACGTCGGGCTGACATCACCTAGTTTTCTAGAACGAATAAGAGGCCAATAAGGCCTAAAAATAAACATAATGACAATGATAGGGTACAAAAGCGGGCATCGGGATGCGAGCTACTGGTAGGTTGTTGACGAGCTACCGGTAGCTCGCGATCGACCGGTTGGAGACCCCTGCTCTAGCTCCTTATTGTTTGCACTTTCATTGTTCAATCTGGTATCCCAGGGCACTGAAAGTTTTATCAGCCATCACTGATGAAAATATAAAAAGAGGAGCATTAAGTAAAATTCCATACTTTACCAGGAAGCCTCATAAAAAACAACTCGAAAAATGAAATGAATATTTTTCTTTATTTTTGATTGAGAAATGAACATGTACGTACATACTTAGCCATTCTACTTTATTCTGCCATAATAAAACTGATGCAAAATTATTTTATGCTCAAGTTTGCAAATGTTTAGGGCCATATTTACTAATGTTTCAGGCAGCACAACACAGAAAGGGACTTACTTGCGCTGAGAGAGCAGAAATGCACCACATCTACTAACATATGGCACAGTACTGCTCCCTACCACCAATGGAACACTGACCCTTCTTCTCTTCTCCCCTTCCCAGCTAAGGTCACTGAGAAGGCCATCAATGCCCAACTCTCTGAGTTCATTGAAGAGAACCATACCTGGACACCTCACAATCCGACTTTCGAAGCGAACACAACATGGAGACCGCACTCCTCGCCGCCACCGACAACATCAGATTGATCCCCACAGAATCCAGAAAGAGGGTCACCCACACACTCATCACCAGCAGACTCGACTACGGCAACATACTCTATGCCAGCTTCACCCAGAAACAGCTCAGGAAATTACAGAATGTCCAAAACACAGCAGCCAAACTAGTCCTTGACATCCCACACAGCAGCCCCAAAACACAACATCTCCGACAACTCCACTGACTCCCAATCAACAAAAGAATCACATTCAAGCTCCTCATACATGCCTCCAAAGCTCTCCACAACACAGGGCCAGAATATCTGAACCATTGGCTCGAATTTCAAAGAGCCGCCAGACAAATCTGCTCCACCCAACTCGCCCTGGCCTCCGACCCACCGATCCACAAGACCAGAAGCGGAGGAAGGTCCTTCTCCTACTTCACCGACAAGACCTGGAGTTCCCTGCCCCTCCACCTCAGGCAATCCATGTTGTTGCCCAACTCACTCACGACTGAACTTCCACACCCAGACGGATCAGCAGCCTCCCTGTGCCTCCAGACCCTATCAGGTGAGTAGCTGTGCTATACCAACCCCTGCTTGATTGATTGATTTATTGATTGACTGTTTGCTGTCTGGTGCCAAATCAGGCACCTTTGCACCATAGTGCAAGGGTGCCCATGATATGGGCGGATTTTGTGCAGGAAGGAATATCTTCCTGCACAAAAATTATCCTCATAGTCTAATTCCACCTTTTATGTGTGCTGTATATTGCAACACACGTGGAAAAGGAATTAACAATGAAAAGTAAAGATATTAATTCTCATTATGCCTCTCTGTGGTAGGCAAACCATTTTTACCCAGGTTTTCTGCCATTAGTGAATGTGGGATGGCATCAAATTCCATGGATGAACGCAGGGGAATGCTAACGCTCCACCCATGGAATATCTACTTCAAGGAAATGCAACTAAAAACAGCACAAGCCACTTCGTTAGAAATCTTTACAAAGACAGACAAGACGGCGTAAATCTCCATTTGCGAGTCTTTGTAAATCACATTTAAGGATTTGTGTTGTCTTGTAATGGCTTGCATCACACAAGTACAACACAGGTCCTTAGTAAATATGCCCCTAACTGTATACCTGCCACACTGCAAAAAACTATATCATGAGGCTTGGCCATAGTTTTCAGTGCAAAAGCAGGGACTGAATTTGAAGACTAAGGCCCATATTTATGAAGCCTGTGCACTGCCCTGTCCCTTTCCAAATGTGCTACATTCTACAGCACAAATAGACAGAGGAAACTGCCTCTAATGATTGTTTTTGTGCAGGAAGGTTACCGTCGCCTGCACAAAAACAATCCTTCCTCGAACGCAACACTATAGTGCAAGGGTGCCTGCATTGCCACTAGGCTGCACACAGTGCACCAGCACAAGTAGAAAGCAGAAATCCCTCATATCTTTGTACATATGGAGCATTTCTGTTCTCTGCCCTTCACGTAACACAACATAACAACTTTTCTGCATTGCATGAAAGTTTAATAAATGTGCCCCTAGGAAAATATTATGAAATTAGTTGTCGGTTGCCACAAATACAATGAGAAATGTTGTCTACCAATAAAGGAAGCATAAAAACATACTATTAGAAATTAACATGCTGAAACTTTCAGCAGACTTGAAACAATCACACAAATTTGAACACACAAATACTTGTGTTATGGTGCATGCCCAAATGTAACACAGGTTAAGTCAAGGTTTGCTAGCCCATTTATTTCGATCATGCTGCTATGTTGTCTATCTGGTTTTAAAAGTTCCTAAAGAGGACTCTGAATGGTTCCCAACATTACGGCAGGGGAAATGAAGGTGGTAGAATAGGAGCATCCCAAATTGGGTGGTGTGATGGAAGACTCAAGAGCTGGACTAAAAGACAAACATAACTACTGTGATGTACATCAGTCCACTACAGAGGGGATAAATCAGTCGAATGGCCAGTACATCAGGAAATGCTGGACAGTGTAGGGTCCGGCAAGCCCAGGCACTCGCCAATAAGTACACCACACACAGAGAGTAATTTTTACACGTTTTTATTCCGCTGCATTCCTCAACATTCTTAGCCTTCCTTCAACTCATCCCTCCAGCCCTTATGTCACAGGCCTACAGGATACAGTTGGAACCAATAGAATTCCAGTGTTCTTTTATTACGCTACACTATAGACGGAACTCTGGCGCGGCAGCCGTCTGAAGACTATTGACACGCTGGGGAGCTCCATTGAACAAACCCCCCTCTGCAGCAGTGCATTGATTGCCATGTCACATCCAAATCAGACTAGCAACAATGTTGCTTCCTGGAGTGGCTGTTTGCGAAACAGCTGTGATATGAACAGGTAGCTGAAAAGAGTCAATTAAATGCACACTCCTGCCTTCCAGTTTACCTCTTCCATTTGCATTGCATCTCTCCGGTAGGCCCGGTCTACTTTGAACCAAGAGAGTAAGAGCCTTATGGATTAACCACTCCTGATCATTATGTGCTTGGAGAGTAAGTGGTGCAAGGTAAATGTATTGTAATCGTACATATTGTTTGCTATTTCCTTTTTACTTTGGAATTATTGCAGTGTAAGTTCTGTTTTGATTGGAATGTTGATGAATCCTATTCTTCTATTTGCACTAGGGGTGGGCGGAATTTGCGTAATCGCGGTACGCAAATCTGCGCGAAACGGTAAAAAATCTCCGCGAACACGGCGAAAATCCGCGAACATGCGGGATTGCTTGTTCGCGATGCTTTTTCCCTTTTCGCAATCGCTGTTTGCGTGCTCGGGGGGAAATATCTCGCGAACACGCATTTTGAGAACGCGAACAAGCAAAAAATTTCGCGAAGTTGCGGAATGCAGTTTTTTGGGGACAATTTCACGTTCTCCGCGGAACGCGAAATTGCCCAAATTCCGCGAGCGGAACAGAATTTACCGCCATATAACCTTACACAAACACATCTGTGTGCACGTAATGATATATGTGCATAAATACACATTTATAAATCCAGATGTGAATGCTTCCGCATGCGATGCTTGATTCCAAATAAGTGGTGTGACTTTGTCCATCGATTCATGCCAATATCTCAGCACATTTTCGTTGTGAATGACATGGGCGCCGATCACGATCCTGTAAAAACCGGGTACGAACCGTCGGACGGAGCATATTCTCCGTCCGACGCGTACCCGGTCGTCAAAATATACAAACATGGAATTACGATTCGCACGGGAACACCATTTCCGTACGAATCGTAAAAAACCCCGACCGAACAAAATAAACCTACAAATGCGATCCGGGAAAGCGCCGACCTGACGTCGGGACGCTCGCAGCCTGCCATTCACGAACCAGGAATTACGATTCGCACCGACGTCATCCCGCACGGTGAATATTTTCCGGCAGCCAAAAACTGCCGGGAAATCAGGACGACGCGAACAAGGACTACCAGTACGCGACGGACAGACAGGACGACGCGAACAAGGAGGACCAGTACGCGACAGGACGACGCGAACAAGGAGTACCAGTACGCGACGGACAGACAGGACGACGCGAACAAGGAGGACCAGTACGCGACAGGACGACGCGAACAAGGAGGACCAGTACGCGACGGACAGACATGGACCCGAACCTACGAGTCATCCCGGCCCTCATAGCAGTCGACCTCCTCCACAGGTTCGGACGCAGACGCCGCAGAAGGTCAGAACAACTAAGGGAGGGGGGAAAGTGGGGTGGGGGGGTGGCAGGACCAGGGCAGGCCACAAACCCCCCACCAAAGTCACACAGCACACATGCCCTGGACATACCTGACTCCCATGCCCTGGTCACTACGAGTCTGTCTGCCTCAGAGCACTGCTGGGAGTGATAGGCACCCACCCCTCCTGTCTCAGGCCACTGCTGGGAGGACTCTGCACACACCCCTCCTGTCTCAGGGCACTGCTGGGAGGACACTGCACACACCCCTCCTGTCTCAGGGCACTGCTGGGAGGACTCTGCACCCACCCCTCCTGTCTCAGGGCACTGCTGGGAGGACTCTGCACCCACCCCTCTTGTCTCAGGGCACTGCTGGGAGGACTCTGCACCCACCCCTCCTGTCTCAGGGCACTGCTGGGAGTGATAGGCACCCACCCCTCCTGTCACAGGCGTGTGTACGGCCCGTACCACTACGAGTACGCATACGCGAGGACACCCATAGTGATAGGGAGCGTACAGGCGTGTGTACGGCCCGTAGCACTACGAGTACGCATACGCGAGGACACCCATAGTGATAGGGAGCGTACAGGCGTGTGTACGGCCCGTACCACTACGAGTACGCATACGCGAGGACACCCATAGTGATAGGGAGCGTACAGGCGTGTGTACGGCCCGTACCACTACGAGTACGCATACGCGAGGACACCCATAGTGATAGGGAGCGTACAGGCGTGTGTACGGCCCGTACCACTACGAGTACGCATACGCGAGGACACCCATAGTGATAGGGAGCGTACAGGCGTGTGTACGGCCCGTACCACTACGAGTACGCATACGCGAGGCCACCCATAGTGATAGGGAGCGTACAGGCGTGTGTACGGCCCGTACCACTATGGGTGTTCTTGCGTATGCCTACTCGTAGTGGTACGGGCCGTACACATGCCTGTACGCTCGCCATCACGATGGGTACACATACGGCAGCACTCCCATAGTGATATGGGAACGTACACAGGCCCTCTTCGCAGCAGTACAGCGGTTTTCACACATCACAGTGGTGACAGGCGGCACACAGGTAGGGATAGGGCGGACATACTTGTCCATGGATGGACATACTTGTCCATGGATGGACATACTTGTCCATTAATTGACATCAAGGCATCGTCTGTGCATTACTACATGTGTGGGGCACAGGTGTGACGGCCTGTGATGTGGAACATTACTCCTGAGTCGAGAAGGCACCAGATGTATGATGAGATGTCTACAGATGTACTGTGTGATGGTGCAATGTGTGCCAGGCATGCCCTTGACTCCTTTGACATGTGTGCATGTCGTACTGCACACTTGGGGTGAGCGTCACTGGCATGGCACGGACACCAACACACGGAAGTGTCCCCTGATGCCCGGTACAGGGGTTACCACACCTGACTTGTCACTACCCACGGTGCACGATGTGACTATGTCATGTATGTGTGGGGGCTTCCCATTAGGTTGATGTTGGAGCACCCTCAAAAGCTGCAGCTGTTGCAGCAACCAACATGTGTCTGTGTGTAGATTGACATTGCACACTGTTCCGCACACCATGCCACATGTGGTATCGGATGTGAGGTGCACATGTATGCATGGGATACGGAGTAGCGTGACAAGGACATGTCTGCATCCTCACAATGAATGTGTGGTGAGTCATGACATGTGCACCTTCATGGCAAGGTGTGTGGGCTGTCCTAGTGTAATGTCATGTGACCTGTGGCTCTAGTGTTCCGCTACCAGTCTCTGCAATCGGCCTCCTACTTCTGCTGATGTGTGGGTCTATGTCACTCCTGTCTTGCGTCTGGCTGTTCACTTGCACTGGGACACAGCTAATCCCATGGCATGGCATGGGGAGGTTCTCAATCTCCGTGTGTAGCTGGGTCTTGGTAGGAGTGTCACCTGGCAGGCATACGTGTCCAGGGCATGTGGCACAGACCTCACTCTGTATGTAGCATATGTGTATAGACAGAATAACATGTGCTCAGTACAAATGATTTGTTGTTGTGGTGCACTCACTCTTCCTTGTCACTTCCAAATTACTGCAGAGCGCCGCCTCTTCCCCGAGCAATGCCGGACTTGGCTGCCATGCGGGAGAATGATCGGATCCGGTGCTACCGCTTCCCACGACGGTTGATTCTGGAGTTGACAGCGAGACTGGCACCACACCTGCAACTGCTGCACAGGTATTCTACGGCACTGACACCCAAGCTGAAGGTAATGGCAGCCCTACATTTTCTAGCCACGGGTACCTTTCAAAATACCATAGCTCATGTTGGTGGCATGTCCCAGAGCATGTTCTGCTGTGTGCTGCATGATTTCTTAGATTCACCTGGATGACTTCATCAAGTTCCCAACCCCTGAACAGTTGACTGCGGTCAAGCGTGGATTCTATGCCCTGGGAGGGATGCCCCATGTCATTGGGTCCATAGATGGGACACATGTAGCTTTGGTACCACCACACGCACGGGAGGTGGCGTACCGCAATCGGAAGCACTACCACTCCATCAATGCCCTTGTGGTGTGTCTGTCCAACATGGTGATTTCACATGTCTGTGCTCGTTTTCCAGGATCAGCACACGATGCCTACATCATGAGGCGTAGCAGGATGCCTGAAATGATGATGCAGCTGCGCAACGAAAGAGCATGTGTTGTTGGTGGGTACAGTCTGTCTGTCCTGTAATTTGCATAGCCTACCAGCACGACCGCTTCACCAGTTCTAACGATGTCCATGTGCTTCCCATGTAGGGGACGCTGGCTATCCCAACATGCCATGGCTGCTCACACCTCTCCGCAACCCCATCACGCCGGCCCAGCTCCGCTACAACACCGCCCATGGCCGGACAAGGCGAGTGATAGAGAGGACGTTTGGCCTGCTGAAGAGCCGATTTAGGTGCCTCCACAAGACCGGCGGCGCGCTACCATATGCCCCTGCGAAGGTCTGCAAAATCTTCATGGTCTGCTGCATGCTGCACAACATGGCAGTTGAGAAAGCTGTGCCACTCATCCTGGATCAAGATGACCAGGACCATCCACCCGTGGAGGACGAAGGGCTTGGCAATGGGGCTAGTGATGTGGAGGATGTGGAGCCGCAAGAGGAAATCCGGACTCGGCTCATACGCGACTTCTTTGCTTAGTGGTGAGTACCGGTGTCTGAGTGTGCACGCATTGGTCCCCATGTGGCATGTGTTGTGATGTGTGTCTCCACCTGCATGTATGGCACGTGAGTCAGAGGTGTGTGTGGGTGTCTCACTGGAGTGATGGTGCCAGTGATGGTTGTATTTCCCCAGTCATAATTGTGACCTAGCATGTTGTCATCCATACATGTGTCGAGTAAATGCACATGCAAGTGGCTGTGCTTTTTGTGGCTGACTTCTTGTGTGTCTCTCTTCCCCAGGTACTTGCGCATGCCGTCTGCTGCTTGCATTGTTGTGGCACTGCTATTCCTCATGGACACGTCATCGTGGGCTGACGCAGCGTTACAGGCACGGACAGGTTTGGAAGTCTCCATAGGGTAAGGGATGCATCAGGGGTGTATTGGGTGTGGCAGTTGTTCACGATGTATGCACACTGCCCCTGTCGATGTTTGTTTCCTCTGCAGCCATGTAGCATCCCCATGGGACACGACATGCAGCTGTGTACACCTGAATAGATGGTCTGCCTGGTTGACAGTCATCAGTGATGGGATAGTGGATTGTGATGATGGCATCAATGTGTGTGACACTGCCCTCAGACACATACGGTTAGCATTGGCTTGACATGGTGTGGGACTTCCACATCAGCGGATCAATGGTGTATGGCAGTCTCTCCGTGTTTAGCTGTTAGCCGACAATTGTGTGCCAGTTCCATGGCTAACACGCATTTGTGCTGCAGAAGGGGGGTTCCAGTGTTGGACCCACATGTTACTCCACAAGATGTGTTCATGTGTACTTCAAGTTGCCTCTGCAATCCCGAAAACATGACTAATAAAGGTGTCCCTATGCCTCCAAGGTGCCTCTTCTCCGTCAATGCTGGTGTGTTGCCACGGTGCATCCAGCATGTCTGGCATGGTTTTCCATGATAGTGGCTATGTGTCGATGTGTCGAGTAGCAAGATGCAAGCTGTGTGTGTGGGCTGAGACTGTGTATTGGGCATGATGTCCATGACTGTGTGGGTATTGTGACATGTGCCATCCCCATGCATCCAACGTTGGCCAGGCCCCCATTCTCTGCATCCACCGGACTCAAGCTTGCAGGACATGGTTCTGCCACCTGTCTACAGATACCTGGGTGCCCCCCAGGACCCTGGACATGATCCCTGACCTCTGCGCATGACTGTTGCTGTACTCAATGTGTCTGTCAGCACGGTTGTGCGGCCACCCCCTCAGCTGGTTTGGCCCATCACGGGTGTGTTTGGTGCTCCATGTCTGTCTTGCCTAATACACTGTGACCCGTGTGTCCTGTGCCAGACTCAGGCGCCAGGGTGTGGATGGTTGGAGTCAAAAGAGAGCTCAGGCATGTTTAGACTTTACAACACACATGTAAGGTAATAATTCAACCAGCAGGCATCTTCTCTTCATGGTGTGAATTTTTATTTGGGGGGGGGGGGGGATGAAGTGAGGGGCTTTCCGGGAGTTTGGAATCCAAAGTTCAGTAGGGGAGTTGGTGTCCTTGCCATTTGAAATCCTCAGAGTCCATGCCACAGTCTTTGTCAACATTGGTCAGACAGTGACCAGCAGGGCCATGTGGCAGAGAATGTCTCTTGATGCTGTGATGCTGTTGCTCCAGTGGGCCAGGTGCCAGGCCAGGTGTCCTGGGAGATGGTGATGTTGCGCCGACCCTCACGGTCTTTTCCGTGGACGACCCGCCCTCCTGCGGGGACCCTCAGAAGCAGGCCGTGACGACGTCTGGGATGCTCCATCGGATGTTTCCTCCTCCTGCTCCCTCCCTGTGGGTGGTGATGTTCTCCGCCTTCTGGCACAGGGAGGGTCGGCCATGTTGTCGGCCATCCGACGGAGTGTATCGTGAATTCCCGTGTACGCCGTCACGAGCTCAGCCTGTCCGTCCTCCATCCTCCGTTGGTGTTGCAGTAGACAGGCATGTAGCTCCGCATGTTGCTGGGCCTGCTGGGTCTTGATCCCCTCGAGGACAGACACAACCTGGGCCAGGCCCGTGGTGTCCTGCCGGTATGTGTCCAGGATGTTACGGACATGGGAAAATACCGGTTCCCCAGCCAACTGGTCAGGCTCGGGCCTCCGCCGTCCTCCACTCCCACCACCCCTGCCCACTTGCACCTGGCCTGCCCTTGTGGGTACATCGGGTCTCCAGGACCCCTGAGGGGTGGCATTGGCGTTGTCGCCTGCCTCCTCCTGGGTGCCCGGGACACCGTGTCCCTCCTGGCCAGCCTGGCTGCATTGTGGTGGTGGGGCAGGGATCCTGGGTGTCTCCTGGGATGTGGCAGGAGTGGGGGTGGTGGTTGGCACAGTTGTACCTGACGCAGGTGCTGCAGGTGGTTGGACACCAGAGGTGCCAGGTCGGTCGGGGTCGTCCACAGAGTGGTGAGAGTCGTCGCTGCCGGTGGGATCGGGCTCCCGCAGATCCGGGTCCTGTGAGTCTTCCCCCCCAGTGTTGGGGGGTAAACCACGATGTTGACCTGTGTGTGAGAGAGACAATGTTAATTTTGGTCCATGCAACATCCATGTTTCATCAGTTTCAAAGTTGGCACTTTTCCTCTTGGAATGAGGATCTGTCTTGCATTCCACTCACAGTGCACTTGTGCATGGCTGTGTCCCTTGGGCACCACTTTGGCCCCTTTCACTATGTGTGGCACAGTCTTACTTGCTGCGTCAAGTGTGACTGCAGTCAGCAGTGGAGTGGGCAGGTGTGGCGAGCCATGCATTGGCGGCTTCCGTGTAGCACTGTACATGTGCACATGGAGTGGATCCACACACTTATATAATGCAGGTAGCTGTCGTTGTGCTTGTGAACAGGTTGTGACATGGCCCTGTGTTTGGATATGGAGAAGAGGGGGGGTTCTGGCACTGGCCACCCTTGGCTACATGCACGCTGTCTACCTGCTGACGAGCAGACATTCCCACACACCACACGGCTGATTTGCTCTCCCTGTGTCTCCCACCCTCTCTGTCCCCCTCTCCCTCCCTCTCTGTCCCCCTCTCCCTCCCTCCGTGTGTCAGCCTCCTCCCTCTGTCCGTGTCCCTGTGTCTCCCTCCCTCTCTGTCCCCCTCTCCCTCCCTCCGTGTGTCAGCCTCCTCCCTCTGTCCGTCTCCCTGTGTCTCCCTCCCTCTCTGTCCCCCTCTCCCTCTCTCCGTGTGTCAGCCTCCTCCCTCTGTCCGTGTCCCTGTGTCTCCCTCCCTCTCTGTCCCCCTCTCCCTCCCTCCGTGTGTCAGCCTCCTCCCTCTGTCCGTGTCCCTGTGTCTCCCTCCCTCTCTGTCCCCCTCTCCCTCCCTCCGTGTGTCAGCCTCCTCCCTCTGTCCGTGTCCCTGTGTCTCCCTCCCTCTCTGTCCCCCTCTCCCTCCCTCCGTGTGTAAGCCTCCTCCCTCTGTCCGTGTCCCTGTGTCTCCCTCCCTCTCTGTCCCCCTCTCCCTCCCTCCGTGTGTCAGCCTCCTCCCTCTGTCCGTGTCCCTGTGTCTCCCTCCCTCTCTGTCCCCCTCTCCCTCCCTCCGTGTGTCAGCCTCCTCCCTCTGTCCGTGTCCCTGTGTCTCCCTCCCTCTCTGTCCCCCTCTCCCTCCCTCCGTGTGTCAGCCTCCTCCCTCTGTCCGTGTCCCTGTGTCTCCCTCCCCCTCTATCCCCCTCTCCCTCCCTCTGTGTGTCACCCTCTGTCACCTCAGCCCAGCTTCCTGTGCACACACTGTTAGCAGATCTTTGAATGGCCCTTGGCTTGTTGATGTGAGTTTGTTTCTGATCTCCAGGCACCCATTGTGTGTAGTGTCTGTGTGTGCGCTGCTGCTGTGGTGGTGTGTGCTGCCACTCTTTCACAATGTTAGCTGTTCATTAGCTGCTGTCATGTGCAAAACAGTGCCTTCACCCCCATGTGTTGATGCAAGGCGTCCGCCATTTGCTGGCGAGTATTTCCTGTGTGGGGACACAGTGTTTGTCTGGCTGTGACCTAGGCCATATGGGCAGAGGGCATTGTTGTCTGCTTCTGAGTTGCACTATGTGATTTTTTGGGGCCCACCCTCCCGCCATCCGGGTTACCGTGTCATGTGTTGTTGTCTTTTGTGGCCTGTGACTTGACATTGTCCAGCTGGGTGCATGGGGCATGGTGGCGGCAGTGGCATGTGCGTGTTCATGGAGTGTGGTTGAGTCATGCGATAGCTTGGGGTGGTTGCGTGCCTGTTAGGGATTTTGGTTGTGGATGACGTTCCCCCCATGTGAGGTGCGTTGTTTGTGTACTCACCCGGGTCTCGGAGTCCTTCTAATCCCTCCACTGCCTCCACCGGCAGTATGGCCATCACCCTCTCCTCCCAGGGCTGGTAGTGTACGGGTCTGCGGGAGGGCCCTCCTCCAGTGGCGTTGGCCTGGTTGTGTTCCTCCTGCATCTTGGCTCGGACCCTCCTCCGCAGATCGTACCAACTGGATTGGCATTCCTGCCTGGTCCTTCTGGTGTCCGCAACAGCATTCACAGCATCGACGATGGTCTGCCACATGGCTGTTTTTGCTGCCATGCTGGTCTGTCTGGCCAATGTTCCAAAGAGCTGTGGCTCGACTCTGAGGATTTCATCAACAAGAACCTCCAACTCTCGGTTACTGAACTTTGGATTCTTGTTAGTGGGCATGGTGAGGGGTGTGGGTGTGGATGGTGGTGGGGGTGTGTGGAAGGTTGTGGGTGTATGGGTGTGGTTGTGCAGGTGTGTGTGTGTGTGAATGTGATGAGGGGGTGTTTGTGAAGGTGGTTGTGTGAAGGTGTGCAAGTGTAAGGTGTGGTGAAGCTTGTAGTATGGTGCTGTAGGTTGTCTGTGGTGTCTGGCAGCAGTGAGTCTGTTGCAAAGGCTCATGGTTTGTGTGTGTGGGCCCTTTTTATTGGTCCATTGGTGGGTGTGGCTGTGTTTGAAGTTTGGGTGGGTGTGTTATAAGGAGTGGTGGTGTTTAGGGCCTCTGTTTGTTTTTGGCAGTTGCAGGTCAGTGAATGTGTGTTTTTTAGTGTTTGTTGGCCATGTTTAGTGGCTTTGTGCCATTCGAATAGTGTATTCTTGTGTTGTTTTGTTTTGTCCTGGTTGTGTACGTGCGTTTTGAGCGTGTGTACGGTGTGTACATGGGCCATTTGGTTGTACGGTGCTGTCCTTGTGTGTGGCTTGGTACGACTCGTACATGCGGTTGTGATGTTGGGGCCTGGGGTGCGCTCCGTACTTAGGAGGTTGTGTTGGGGGTGCGACGGGAACGTACTGGGGTGTACATAGACGGTGGTACGACACGTACAGGGGTGGGGGTACGACTCGAACGTACTGGGGTGTAGGTACACGGTGGTATGACATGTACAGGGGTGGGGGTATGACTCGAACGTACTGGGGTGTACATAGACGGTGGTAAGACACGTACAGGGGTGGGGGTACGACTCGAACGTACTGGGGTGTAGGTACACGGTGGTACGACACGTACAGGGGTGGGGGTACGACTCGAACGTACTGGGGTGTACATAGACGGTGGTACGACACGTACAGGGGTGGGGGGTGTACATAGACGGTGGTACGACACGTACAGGGGTGGGGGTACGACTCGAACGTACTGGGGTGTAGGTACACGGTGGTACGACATGTACAGGGGTGGGGGTACGACTCGAACGTACTGGGGTGTACATAGATGGTGGTACGACACGTACAGGGGTGGGGGTTCGACTTGAACGTACTGGGGTGTAGGTACACGGTGGTACGACACGTACAGGGGTGGGGGTACGACTCGAACGTACTGGGGTGTACATAGACGGTGGTACGACACGTACAGGGGTGGGGGTTCGACTCGAACGTACTGGGGTGTACATTGACGGTGGTACGACACGTACAGGGGTGGGGGGGTGTACATAGACGGTGGTACGACACGTACAGGGGTGGGGGGTGTACATAGACGGTGGTACGACACGTACAGGGGTGGGGGTACGACTCGAACGTACTGGGGTGTAGGTACACGGTGGTACGACACGTACAGGGGTGGGGGTACGACTCGAACGTACTGGGGTGTACATAGACGGTGATACGACACGTACAGGGGTGGGGGTTCGACTCGAACGCACTGGGGTGTACATAGACGGTGGTACGACTCGTACAGGGGTGGGGGTACGACTCGAACGTACTGGGGTGTAGGTACACGGTGGTATGACACGTACAGGGGTGGGGGGTGTACATAGACGGTGGTACGACACGTACAGGGATGGGGGTACGACTCGAACGTACTGGGGTGTAGGTACACGGTGGTACGACACGTACAGGGGTGGGGGTACGACTCGAACGTACTGGGGTGTACATAGACGGTGGTACGACACGTACGGGGTGGGGGTACGACTCGAACGTACTGGGGTGTACATACATGGTGGTACGACACGTACAGGGGTGGAGGGGGTGTACATAGACGGTGGTACGACACGTACAGGGGTGGGGGGTGTACATAGACGGTGGTACGACACGTACAGGGGTGGGGGTACGACTCGAATGTACTGGGGTGTAGGTACACGGTGGTACGACACGTACAGGGGTGGGGGTACGACTTGAACGTACTGGGGTGTAGGTACACGGTGGTACGACACGTACAGGGGTGGGGGTACGACTCGAACGTACTGGGGTGTAGGTACACGGTGGTACGACACGTACAGGGGTGGGGGTACGACTCGAACGTACTGGGGTGTACATAGACGGTGGTACGACACGTACAGGGGTGGGGGTACGACTCGAACGTACTGGGGTGTACATACATGGTGGTACGACTCGTACAGGGGTGGGGGTACGACTCGAACGTACTGGGGTGTACATACACGGGGGTACGTGTCGGACGTACGGGGGCTGGGGGGAGTGTTGGGCGCATATGCGGGCACATGTCTCCATGGTTGCTATGGGAGTTCGGTGCGGACGGTGTTTTTTCCATACGGTTGTAGCCTCGGACGCACGGGATGGATCGTGATTCCTCGGTCGGACTTCACCTTTCACATTTGTACAGTAAATCGTACGAGGACGTGTCAGACACATTTTCCGACCCGAGGACGTGTGGGGAAATATTCCCAATGCGGTTCGTATGGACTTTTTACCATGCGAATCGTGATTGCCAGTTCGTACGGCACTTGTACGATTCGTACGGTAAAAAGACCGGATACGAGTCACACGGGGAATTTTTTTACCGGATCGTAATTGGCACCATGATGTCAGAAATATACACGTAGGTACAGGTGTAATACAATATATAGTACATGTATACGAATATTTAAGCACCTATTTGAGCTTTAAGCGTCTTGCTCATATATCCACATATTTTTCTGTTTTTTAACACTATTTGGAGGTAATATTCACCTTTTTCATAAGAGTAAAGTAATAACCATCAGTTTCTTTAAAATATAATGTTATAAGTAAGGGATTACTACTACAGGGGTACTCTTTCACAAGCTCGTATATTCTTTTGTGAAGTGGTCCCGAATAGCCCAACTCACTATTAGTGTAAGTGCAAATAGGGCACAGTACTATTATTTGTAAAAATTGTACATGAATATTCCTATTTTCGTCCTATTTTCGATGCTATGGAACAATAAACAAAGAGAGTTAGGCACGTAAAAGAGTACTGCAGACCTCTTTTACGTACTCTTACTTGTATTTGTGAGCTAGTCGCATAGATCACCAATTTGGCGCAATGATGATTTCATGCGAGCTGATGACAGCCACACTCCATTTTTGAATTGGCGGCACTGAGCAATGTGGGGACAAGGCTGCGACCTTCAGGCTGGATCAAGAAAGTGACAGGCATGGTTGCATTTTAAACTTTCACAGCACTGCAAAAAGAGCCATCCCCACAAACTATTATATAAAGGTCAAACTACGATATGGGCACCTGCTGCATATCATATATGCAAAAGCGATAGTATTCCCTCTGGGTGAGGTTGTAGTGTTCATGACAAATACATTAACACAGGAATCAATAATATCACAGCCATTTCCTTAGCTTCACACTCATAATTACACTTTGAACTTGTGTGAGCTTGTCCATCTCCCAAGGGGAAGATTCAAAGCTGACAGTAAACACATACAGCCATTCACTGGTTAGTGAGCATGAGGTCTTACCCACAACATGGTTCCTCCCTTTGGAGAATTACTTTTTATTTCATTAAAAAAGAAACAAAGGAAATAAAATAACCACCATCATATATACTGCTTACGTCTATGTATGAATACAACAAAGAGTCAGGGTTTGTGAACGATGAGCTCTGGGCAAGGTTACTGCACTGCATTGTGTGGAACGGAAAAAGCATTACAGTGCCACATTTGCTATATTCACTAAGACATGGCTGTGTTTCTCTGTCTCCCAGGGCTGGCAGACTTTTGCCTACCTTACGCCACCGCGCACTGTGCAAGGATGTCTGCTTGACGTCTATCATAACTTTCAGGGTAACATTCCAACACAATAAAACTATGCTTAGATATATATTTTAAAACTTCTTCATGTTTGTACATGGGCTGTACGGTGAAGCACACCTTCAAAGTTTACAAAGTTTGGAGAAAAAACGCTTTCCTTCAACTCTACACCTGCCTCGAGGAGGCACACATTTTTGGTGCAAAGTCCTGTCTACAAATGATAGTACACAGGGCTTTGTGTCCAAATCCATTGTTAGATGCCGGTGAATTCCCATGTGCTTCCCATGGGATGTCTGCTTGACTCAAAGTAGAGATAACAAATGCAAATTTGTTTTGCACTGGAAAGTAAATCCTGATTCAACACTTTCCTCTGGTTTTGTGACTTTTGGTGGCTCTGCACTGGAGCAATGTGTTGATGAATCCAGCCCTCTGTATATATATTTCAAGAACACTAAGGCAGTCTAAATGTTATCAATGTTTTTTTTTTAGAAGACCTTCATCAGAAAACTACTGAGAGCTCAATTCATAAAGGTATATACAGGGAATAAAGATACGACTGAGAACTGAGAACTGCAGCATGGAGATTCCACCCCAAGTGTGAAGATTCCAACCCGAGTGCGAAGACTCCACACTCGTAAATTTACTACACGTAAGTACCTTTGCTAATCAGGCCCCCAATATTTGACTCATAGGGAGGCAAAAATGTGATTCATTGTCAAGTGCTGAGATCAAATAGCACTCAAGGACAATTGCATAAATTGTGTAAACATGTTTAAGCTGGATTTGTTTGGCATAAATTGAAATGTTGTTGGTTTTGAATCCCTAATACAGCAATTTGTGTGCAAGAACTGTGTGCAGACAGGTGTCGTGCTACAGTAGGAGAAAAACCAGAGTGGTGTGGTGGGTGCACTGATGTACACTGATACAAGATGAACCTGCCTATAAATCTTTTGTCTGCACTGTCATGTTTCTGTCCATAGGGAGTGAAGACTGTGCAGCAATCAAAGTTGCTGTGCTTTGTTTTGTTGTGCTCTGCTGCATTGCACTTGAAGAAAGAGCAGTACAAGGTCTTAATTACTAAATATGGCCTGCTCCTGCTTGCTCCCCATTTGCTGGTCCACAAACAGGCTGTTTAGCACCATGCTTACACCATTATACCATTGGGCAAGTTTGTGTATGTGCTGTCTATCATATGATTTGTACTAGCAGGATGTTATTCCAGTGCAAAAATCCTATGCTTAGACCACTTTTTAACATTTCACACAGTGCGCCATACAACCAATAATTGACTTATTTGGATTAAATCCCTTTAATGAATGTTTCCAGGTGTTACTTTTGTAAGCAAAGAAGGATCTGACACTCTTTGTAGTTCTGGCTTGGCATCAAAAACCATGAGCGGTGGTGTGGAAACTCCCAAATACCCCCCATGGAATGATGGAATGCCGCCTTAACATAGTGCTGTGTGTGCAACTTTAAAGGCAGCTTCCCATTTCAAAAAAGTTTTGTGTTAGAAAGTAAATATTTTATCAACGTTTTGTTCTGCTTTGCATCACTGTGCATGACGTTGCAGTGGAACAGATTGTTCATAAATCTGCCCATCATTGCTTAAGGTAAAGAAGCCTGGAGTAATGATGGAATTTCTGATTACATCCTCATTCGTGGGTCCACGCACCAGTACTCAAATGATGAGTGCAGGCAGAGGCGCAACTAGAACCAAATTTCGGGGACGGGGGAGAGGGGACTACTAAAACTGTCGGGGCGGGCTAATTCTTCAAGCAATAGGTAGAGTGGAGATGCGGGGGCTCTAAGAAGGGGTGAAAAAAATAACGAAGCCTCATTAACAAGTAAATTATCTTTTAAAGACCTGTGAAGTACTCAGGTGTGGCTGCAGTAAGAGGGACACCAGACCAGCCAGCCCAGGAAGTTGTCTCAGTCCAGGCTGACACACACAAAAGGGGGGGGGAGTGAAGCTTTTTGAGCCCACTAGGCGTTGCACGCCTAAGTGCAGGTGTGCTTGCATAAATCTGTGAGGACCTCTTCATGGACCCTTTCTTATGGCTAGTTTATGGAGGTTACTAAAGACAAGCCACATTGCAGCCAATGGCTTCCCATTCCTCAAGCCCAAGCCTACTTTCACTTTTAATGGTGAACTTGCAGCAACAGTGCCAGCAGTCAACTGTGTATTTGCTTGTTCCTTGATAGGAGTATACTAACTAATTCCACTCTGTACTGGTAACTAACGAATAGCTGTATTTATTGCGCACAAGTTACTCTGAACCACCCCAGTATCACTTTATTTACTGTGTAATGCAGAAGAAGTCTGAGAATTTGCGTAGTTTTGCTTCATTATAGGAAAATGCAGATAAAGGAATTCCCTCTACTGGTTTGCAGTTTCTTAATGCTAGCCACGAGCTCCATGCTCTTTGAGTTAGAGAATCCCATATAAAGAAAAGTGTTGTTTAGAAATTGTGACACAAATACATCAGAACTATGACAGATAAAAAAATGGAAATTAGTTTCCCATTTCTTTATCTTGTGCACTTTGAAATATTTAAACTTCTTTGGAATGGTTTTTACCAAGGTTGGTAGGACTGTGTCCACATGAATAACAATGATATCCCATAGTCAAGCAACTAAATGAAAATATTAACACATTTCATGAATGTGCATAGCACATTCAGATTAGTTTGAATGGGAGGCAGTGCATGTTTTTGATGGAAGAAAGTGTGTCACAGGTTTATGAAACAAGGAAGTGGGTTAACTCACAGCAATCAAAAAACAGCCAATGATGATACAACCTAATCCAACAAGCGTTAGAGTAACCTACATCTCATGAAAATACAGCTTGAAATTGGTTTATACCACATCTGGAGACTATAGTCCAGTGGGAAATAGCTCCACCAAAGGTGTTGCCTGAATTGTCCTTACTGCAATGGTTTAATTTACGCTGTTGTTTTTATGTGATTCTTAGCCGCTCGCCCTCTTTTATGATTCTGCCAATAAAATGAATGCATTGATTTAGCTCTTGCCTCCCCCCGTTTCCTCTTCTATATGATTCATGCACTATATGGCGGTGTGTGTATGTTTAAAATTGACAATAAAAATATTTATAAAATCTATGTATATATATATATATATATGTATATATGATTTGTGCTTCCCGAGAAAGTACCTCTTTTGGCAAGGTCACCTCCATTTTTTGTGGACTGATGGTTTTTTAACTCCACACACAGTGTACTGCTGTCCAAGGCCCAGTGCATGTATTATGACCTCTTAAACCTGACAGAATTAGCTAACTCCTAATTTGCATATTTAAATTTCCAGGAATGCCATAAAATATTGTGTAGGAAAATACACCATTGGAATGGAAAAGCTAAATGCCACCTGAGGACTGCCCCACATATTGTGCCATGCACTAGGCTGACAAAGAAAACATAGCTCCAGATGTACCTGTATAGCCTGGCCGTCGCAGCTTTTAAACCTTCAAGCGTACCAGTCAAGAGTACCAGTCAATGTAAACTATTTTGACAGGAATGAACCTTAGTCTCAAATATTAAATATGGCATTCCCAAGTATGCCTTGTAGCTCTCAAGATAGGGTACTTAGTATTTAAAGATGTAGATGTATGCTTTTTTTCCAAAGTTGCTCCAAAGTTCTCCAAACTCATGGAACTTCATCCTGAAGTTCTGCAAAGGGTCCCAAAGTGTCTCAAACTCAGTCCAAGGGTCTGGAAGCCCCAAGATGGTCCTTTAAAGTTGACGACTTCTGTTCCCACAATCCACTTGGACAAAACCCTTACAACTCCACTGGTCATGCTCCAGGTTGAGGATTCTTGGTTGTTATGTTACAGGTGAGCTCTGTTAAACAGTAGCTTGCAGGGAGTCCACTCGTTAGTCCTTTTACAGCAAGGTAGTCCACAGGCCTGTAGTTCCAGATGGTGCAGAAGGTGCAAAATTTAGAACAATATTTAGAGTGCAGGCATTAGGAAATGCACATCAAATGTCTTGCTTTCTTAAGTTTCAAGCAGCAGATCTGAGAGGCTCTGTCCTTCTCAGATACTTATTCCAATTTTTCTGAGTCAAGCAGGAGGTCACTCCTGTCCAATGGGCTGCAGGGTACCACCCAGAGGTCTGACCACTTCCTGCAGAGTGTGGCACTATTTTGCCCCAGAGTGCATCAATGTTTCCAAATTCATAATGACTGATTTTCCAGCAGGGAGAGAAGAGCTGGCTAAACACACCCCTAGGATGGCTAATCTCCATGGTCTCTCCCCCTTGCATATGCTCATTCCTTTCTTCAAGAGAGAAGAGTTGTAAATGACACTGGTGTCTTCCGCTCCCCTTGAAGTCCATTGTTTTATGACTCCTGTCCCTGCTCAGGCATTCCTCTGAAACAGAACATTGCCCTACCAGCGGAGCTGATTAACCAAAGGTGCTCTTTATCCCCTCTGCAAAGGAGCCTGGCTAATCCAATTAACTCTGATCAATCAGGACAGATCACAGGAAGGTTGAATTTGGGATTACAAACAAAAAAGTCTTATAAATACTTGTTTGTACATTTTAGGAAAAATTAAACAATATCATATTGTTGGAATTATTAATATCATTCAAGGAAGTCTTTGAATGGTATTTTTAGCATTTTCCCATCAAGAGTTAGTTGTTAATAACATCTTGTCATATTAACCTATGTGGTAGGGGATTTGCAATGGGAAAAATGGCTTAGGCCATTTTCCCAGCACCAGGGCTTATAAAAACTGATTTTATAAGAACTCTACACAAATCTACAGGACCCGCACCCCTGGAACACCTAGGGGAGCCTTTAGGGGTTCTGATTATGTAGAAATATTGCAGATTTTCCCTCCACCAAGCTCCTAGCACCAAAGTCGATTTTGTGCAGCACTTAATCACAATGTGGGGAGTGAAATGTGCAATTTCACTTAACCCAGGGCATATAAAACTCGTTTTATAAGGGCCCCCCTTATAGATACCTGACCACCCACCCCTGGGATACCTAGGGAAGACCCTGGGGGTACCTAATATGCCCAAACATTGTAAGTTATCCATATTTAAGTGCCCCAAACACCAACATTGAGTTTGGGCACAATTTACTTTTTAAAACCAGTCCTGCAACACAGAGCCACTTTTAAACTGACCTCAGGCTTCAGCAGTGCACCCATGCAAGTTCAGAAAGGGCTGATGGCCTCTAAGCACCCATGCCCTATTATATACTAGGGACTGAGAGGTATTTTCAATCCCCCTGCCCTAATATGTACTAGGGCCTTATAGGGTAGGCCATGCCAATCACAGAGGTACCCCAACCCATAGTGTACCCTAGTGTATATAGGTGTTTTCACTGTATTCTAAATGTGTCTCTTTCAGCATAGCACTGGCCTTGGGCCTGGTTAGGCATATCCCAAGGCCAGTCAGAGGCAGTTAACACCAGTACCAGTCATCAAAAGGTTGGGGGGTGCCCAGGGCACAGGATGACTTTCCAACAGTCCCCAAAAGCGATTTTAACTGTACAAGACCTGTAGCAGCCCTATAAGAAAAATTTAATAAAAAAAATCACAGCTTTGCTATTTTTGGTTTGGGATAATCTACAGGAATGTTTCAATCACTATTGTTAATGTTTACTAAATATCCAATTCATAGTTACATTTGGATTTTTAATAAATATTTAGGAAAAGTGCCTTTGAAAAATTAGACTTTGTCTGCCTGAACCGTCAGCCGGTTAATTAGCATATGTTTGCCAGCTGCCCTCAAGTGTACTTCCCCTTAATAATGTGCAAAAACTGCTTCAAGAGCAGAAAAAATGGCTTAAGCCTTTTGGCAAGAAGACCTGGGTGGGAGGTATGTGTCTTCACTCAACTCAGGAGAGGCAGCTGAAGAGGGACCAGGAACATCGTTAACTTGAAAGGGGCCAGGGTCTGTCCATTCATAGTTAAGTGTAAAGGGACACCTGGGGAAGAGAAGCCTGTGTTCCCTTGACTGTCTGTAACTAGCTTATCACTAGCCCAATGGAACGGGCAATTTAATCAGTTTGGTGTAGTTGAGTAGGAGGGGACTGCTAATTTCTCATACCATATTCCAGGGTGGCACACCAGCAGCTATGAAAGTAGAATCTCTCGAACAGCTTATCAGAACACTTCTAGGCCACCGGATCAAGAGAGCAGGACTGGACCTGCTGCCTGTTACATGTGGAGACCTGAAGGGTTAGGCATCTTACCATTTGCTTCCAGGAGTTACAAGTGGATTCCAAGAGTACGTAGGCTGACATCCCATGTCTCTACAGGGTCACTACACGCTGTAAAAGTCCTTTTCCTGTGGTAATCAATTGACTAGTAACAACTGGACCAGGACTGGACTCTTATGATGGCCTGTTCTGGAGGGAGTCCTGGATTCTGATTACTGTCCCTGAAGTCTTGGAAGCCATAGAAGTGTCCAAAAGGAGCTAGTTTAAAAAATCTGAAAAGTTGGGACTTAGATAATTTCCAGACATCCAAGATCTCTGGAGCTGCAATGAGATCTTGTGGCAAAGATGTCTGACTTTGAAAATACTTTATTGGATACTTCTTTCAGGTTTGACCCACAGGAGTGTTTTAAACTCCAAAAAAAGACAAAGGTTTTAGCGAATGGTACCATAACCATCAGGATCTACAGTCAGTACAAGGTAATGCTAAAGTGCTTGGGGTTTTTCAATTCATAATAGGCATTATAAGATGATAAAATAGATCTTTAAGACATTAAACACATTTGATTGGATTTTCTAACTAATTCTTACGACCTAATGCTAAATGAGTCTGATTAAACATTACTTTCATAGGGGCAAAACCAATAAACCTTTACATATGGATTGTAAAATGGAATAAAACAAGTACATGGTGATGCTAAAACACTTATCTTCCTATCCATATTTTTCCAGGGCCTAAGATTTGCATAAGTAAAAGCTGCCTATTTATAACATAGATATCAGCATAGTGTTGTCTTGGTAAAAACTTTATAAGTCGGCAGATTGAAAGAATTAACCTGCCTGAGAAACAATGAATCACTGCTTTGTGGCAAGTTCTCACTCCCGTTTCTCAGAACAGTAGCTTTGACAGAGTTCTTCGAGCTTGTAGGCGGTGTGAACAAGCACAAACTATGTTCTATAAGAATTCTTCTTTTACAATCACAATGTCTGCAATGGGTTGTTGGCCATTGTAGCAGCCATCTTGGAGTACTGTCTTTAATTGAATACCTGCCAAATCTTAACTTGAGAAATGCATCCCTCATGTGTGGTGGAAAGTGTGACCACAGGTAAGGCTGGACCTCAAGTGTTTTATAGGCGTTTATTACTGTCCAGGCATGCTTCTCGACTGCTAAAGTATAATTATTTGCTATAATGGGATGTAGCTTTGTTGCTCAATTTAAATGGTTCTTAAAGAAAATTTTGAGAGCACTACTGTGACATATCCCTTTAGAGATGTATGAGTGGCTGTAGTGGTGAGTTCCTGGTAGCCAATAATTAGACCATTTTCTTCCTTCCATGTTTCCTGGAACATCAACATTTCAAAGTTTGGCAAGAAAGATATAGGGGCTTATTTTTATGTTGGGGCGGATGCCATCGCAGAAACGGGACCGACCGCATCATCATGATGCGACTTCACATGGTGCGGTCACATACTCCCATTCCTCTATGGGAGGTTGTGTTGCAGGTGTAAACTGGCCATAACACAAGCACCTTGAGAGTGGCCTCCAAACACGCTTTCCGACAGGGTTTCCATGTCAGAAACACCAGGATGGAAACCCTGCCAGAATCCGTGCATAGTAATCCAGAAGGCAGAAAAGCCTTACACTTAAATTACAGGCTGGTCTCCAACTGGCAGACGGGCTCCAGGAACCTGTAGAAAGCCAGTCGGAATGACCATCTAGTTTAAATTCTGACCGGCTGTCACATAATAGGCCAGTCGGAATTGAAACCAACAATGAGTGTCGGAAAGCCTCCGACCTTAGGTCGGAGGCTTTCCAACACTCATCGTAATCGACTGCATTGTGTCTTAATCATCCAGCAGCCTTGCAAGACCATCCACATTGCAGGAACATAGATTTATGGGCATTTGAGATTTGCAGGGGATATTTTACCATCGATCCTCTCCTTTAGATTTTATTTTTGTTAAGATTTTCGCGAGCCATACCCAATCTTCCATTAGAACTTGCCTCTCAGGGATTAGTTCAGAGGTGCGTGATCCAGAAGTTGAATTTGTGATTGTGAGACCTGAGGTTTTTGTAGGAATAATAAGGGGGGCAAAAGCTTCTCAAAGCAGTGGGATAATTCATTTGGAACTCTTGGCCTGACTTGTAGTAAGCTGTGCTTTTTTCTTTGTTGACACTGTGGGGATAAGTAAAGTTGGGTAATTTGGATGGAACATTTCCTAACTTCAATTCCTCATTGTGCAAATTGTGTTCTGCAATCAAATACCTTGTTTGCAATGTCGGTATTTGACCATGTGGTGCAAATAGTTTCCTGTGAATGGTTGGAAAAACCTTGTTTGAATCATACGGATTCAAGATCATCAGACGTAAGGTGGGAAAGCACTGGAATTTGAAGCTATTCAATTTCATATATTTCTACAATTAAGGCTATTGTGCTGGTTGCTAGATTCATGCAAAGGATTAATAAGATTTCTTAGCAGTGTTAGAAGTGTGACTAAACTAACTTGTACCTGCATATTTCCAGCTTGAATGCTCTTGTGTCATTGGGCACATCAGGGATATTTTGCGAAGTGAACATGATTGAGAGTTAACAGGATTTCTACCATTATCAGTTGAAGAACTTGGAAGATGCTCAGTTTTGTTTGCATGTGAGAGAATACAGTTTGTTATTAAGTCATTCTCAGTCACAATATTTGGAACCTTTATTTGACAGATCTCCTTATTTGTAGTAGGGGGTAAGCCCATATCCTTCTCACCAAACAGTAAAATGTCCTCTGTTTGGAGACCTGGGGGATACTTAATCAAGTTTCTCTGTCTCTACCATATTAGGTTGAGTCTGTTGGTTATCATAGATCGTAGATTTGAAAATTGGGTAACATTTCTTTGGCCTTTCATCCGACATTACGAAGATTGCTGGTCTCTTTATGAAAAGCCTTTCTTACTCTTTTCCCGGCCCTTTTTGTTAGCCCTTTTACGCTGGAGTAGTTTGGTGAGATTGAAGTGTTTGATACATGAATATCTTCGCTTTCTGACTCATCCACTAGTGACACAACTTTGACCACTTCAACTTTTTCAATCAGAAAATCAATCTGAGTATTGCATGATTAACCTGTTTCCTCTTTGGGGATTTTATTGCTCAGAACCAGTTGATTGGGTTGTGCAGTTGAATCATCATGAGTTTAACATACATTTTGATTTGTACCAAGAGTTGAAAGAAGTATTCCTGCAGTCTTACCACCTGATTACGAGTTTGGTGCAGCGGAGCGGGCTCAACGCTGCTTCCGTTGTGCCAAACCCGGGTGTTGGACCACGGGCCATATTACAAGTTGTATAAGTGCAACTCATAATATGGTTGGCGGTCCTTTGGCCTTTCCCATGGCGGTACCTTGAAAATAGGCACAGCAATGGGAATGGTCAAAAGGTCCAGCATTGCATGGACGTGACGTCCATGCTGTGCGGGAACTGGGGGAAATACAGACAGGGGGGCACATTTTGTGCCCCCTGAGTGTATCCTCAAGGTGGAGGGGACATGTGTTCCTGCACCACCAGCCTTTTCATGGCGGGGCTCTGCCATGAAAAGGCTGGCGGTCCAGGAACTCAAAATATGCTGAACAGGACTGCAGCAGTACCTTCTCAACATAATGCATTGTGGCACTCCTGTGCCACTGCTAGCGAACAACTGTTCTCTGGCACAGCTGGTGGTCCACCACAAAAACGATTTTCAGAGTCATAATCGGAAAAACGTTGGAACATCACTTCTGACCCACCACGAGTCTGGCAGTTTCAAGATTGCCAAACTCGTGATCAGGCCCTTAGTTCTTTGAAGAGAGGGCATGCTTTTAACTTTGACCACAGGTCACCTACTTTTTAGAAGGTCTGAAACTTTATCTGAGATACGAGCACAAGTGCATTTAACTAATTGGTTGTTTGTGTCTGATTCGGCTTTTACAAATAAGGGCCTCATTACGATGTCGGGCGGAAACTTTCCGCCCAACACAGTCTTGGATTCGGGAACTGACCGACTCATGGTCGGTGGTTCCGCCAGACCGATTACGATGCAACCGAACACTGTTCAGTCGGAGTCCAATTGTTCCCTATGGGAGCATGTGTTCTGCCAGACAACACAGGCTCCTATGGGAAAATGGGGTGTGTGTGTAAAACCATGCACCCTGCCAGCAACCCCACGGAACCTGCCACACAGTGCAGGGTTTTACAGGGGGTCCCTTAGGTACCCCCTCGGCCCCCAACTGGAGGCCTCAGTATGAAGGGGTCCCTGCTGGGGGCCCCCAAAGTCACTTTCCTACAGCCTTTTTGTGTCGGACAGGCTGACTCGGAAAAGCTGTTGGAAATCGACATCGTAATTGGTCGTTTGGAAATGTTGTTCATAGAGGTGCATAATGCGGTTTTGATTGACACAAATACTCCGAGAGCAAGTCATTACCGATTCGGAATAACCACACGGTTTACTTTCCTACCGCGAACATCATAATCGGTCGGGCAGATTGTGAACCGACCGAGTTGGTCTGAAGTGTTCTGACGCGGTTGAGTACATTCTGACTGTCGGGTGGAAGCTTTCCGCCCGACATCGTAATGAGGTCCTAAGTTGGTCAGTTTAAGTAATTTAGAATCTATCTCTGCAATGTATTGAGCAGATCTATTTGTATGTTCAAATTGTCAGAATGAAAAGTAATGCAGTGGTTATTGCATCCATAGTAATAAGCATATTCCCCATACTCGAGTGTGAACCTGAGGGAGCTCTTTAGGGGATTTAATGTCCACAGGGTTGCTTGCATCATATTTTGCCAGAAAGGAAAGATCAACTGACCTCAGTGAATTGTTTATAGAATCCAAGTGATCCTCATTGGTCGGGCCTGAAGCTGGCAGTGAAAATTGGCAGAATTTATTATCTGCAGAGTGAGAGACAGTTTTAAATCAAGTTGTTACCTCCTAATATGGGAACTGGACTAAAAGGATTTATGTCAGGCTTCCAGTTGGACCAACCAGTGCCTGTTATATCCTGAACAAAGATAACACTTGTTGCACTCTTATCGCTCAATGTTGGTATTGGCGGGGCCCGCACTGGAGTTATAAGAGTCTGTTGGCTTGAATTGAGACCTCTGACATATTTATCCATGCTTAGATTATGACTTGCTTTGTCCTGGATGATAATAACAATGGGCATGTTGACTTTCATCAGTGTAACATTCAGGAGATGTTGCTGTCTCAGTTCCCACGGCAATGCAATGCTTGGCTGAAAGGGGGTTGAGGGGCAATTCCTTGAATTGATATGGACTTGCGACTTTCCAAACATTGGGTGAGAACCTAACGCAGTACCTGGTATTGCAGCACTCTTTAAGGCTTGTTTGCTTATATTGCCAACTGAATTATATTAGGTTGTTAACCTGCTTCCCAGTTCCACTCCCTGGGAGGTTAAACAGTTTCTAGTAGTTGGATGTAGTCTTGTGGTGAATATTGCTGACATATTTGAGATACTTGGTAGCATTCCATCCATTTTGAGTCATTTTTCAGGGAATCTAAAGTAGTCCACTATAGGGGGTTGAGTAGCAGCACTGCTAATAAACTTGAGTGAAGCCCGCATGCCTTTGACCAAGGAAAGTCCCTGCCTTGTAGCTGTGGAGGCATTTGAGTCCTGTGAGGAGACTTCCAGGTAGAAAGATAACATAATTTTTTCCATCGTCATTCTTTTCTGCTTTTTTCGATATTGTGGGGTCCCACGGGAGCACCCAGACCTCATTATTTCCAGTGGCATCGCAGACACTGAAGCAATCTTTGGCTCTTACAGACTTTACTGTCTTGTGAGAGGCTATGAATGTGCAAAAAGGTGGGGGAGCTCACGCGGTGCCTGCAAACGACACCTGGACCTGACGAGGTCGTCTTCCCTACCCCAGCACTCAACACTTTGGTTACATTAACTAATACTGCCACCACACCAATATGGAGCCTGACTCTGTAGATCTATGCGTATTTTGGAGATGTTGCTTTGTTTTGGGCTCCTCTAAAGAACCTCTGATTTTTTTGCCATTTTTCAGAAGCCATCAATACCAAAACCAAATCCCTGCTTGATCTGGGTGGACTAGGTGATCTGGATGGTCTCTAGTGATCTGAATGGTTGGGGTGTATAGGTACAATCAGAGCAATATAGACATGGCTTAAACAGTCTTTTCACAGTACTCTAAAACACGACTAACATTTTAGGCCAACTAGCCTTTTGCCCACTAACCTCACATTTCTGGTTACACTGCTGGCTTCTGCTGCCAACCACTGCAAAGAGCCCTCCTTACCGCCTTGAGGTCAGGCATCTCTGCACCACTGCTCCCCACCCCTGAACCGTACCAGTTCAGACATCCAGATGTCCTGCTCTGGCCCCGTACTCCTCGCTCTCACCCTGAAAGTGTCGTTGAGGAGCAGGAGTGGGAGGGGGCGTCTTAGCAGAGTCTTGGTGGCATCTTAATGGCTCAATGGTGTATTGGCGGTACGGCAGCCCGGAAAACAAGGAAAGTAGTCAAAGTTAATGATAGCCTCATGATCAGCTTCTCAACAGCTAGAGAAGCTAGTCCAGGCTTATAGCAGGTCTGGTCAGGAAAGGGAAGCAGTTGCCAACCAGCAGAGCAAGTGCAGGGCCAGGCCAGAACGAGAGTTCGGTGGCATGCAGAGCAATGATGGAGCAAACAGCCCCCTCGGCTCGTGGCCCCTTCTCCTCCTGGCATGTTGGTGTGCTGGTGAGCTGGCATACTGCAAGAGAGTGATTTTCCAGTTGATTTGATATCTGACGAGACCACAGATAGTTTGGTTCTGAAAGGTCCAATCTTTATTCAAATTGCGATTATCTCATCTAAAGTAGAATCTGACATCTTTTTAGGTTCTTCTCCTTCTGCAGATTTTGTGCAAGATAGTGCTTCTGAGAAAAGCAACTATAGAGAAGGTTTTGAGGCCCTGGCTGCTAAGGAGTGTTATGAAGTAAGTCAAAACGGTTAGGAAGGATTGCCCTTGGCATTCAATTGGCAAAGTATCTTCGCAGATGATGGTGGGCACATAGTATGTAGTACCCAAAGTTTGAGTAATGCAGGCTTTTTCTTTTCTTAAGTATGTGTCTCATTATTTTTGCTTCTGTGGAAGAAGCATTTATGAGTATATTGCAGCCTTTGGCCTTCTTGGGCGCAGATCTGACAGTATGGTAAAGAACTGACAGGAGAATCTTACTGGCTTCCTAAACTACACTCAGTTCTATGTTTGTTCTTGTCACTGCTGGGTGTGCCTGTAGTGTGGGGCTACCAGGGATTTCAGATTAACAGAAAACTCTTGCGTGGACTTGCTGCCAAATGGCTAACTTATACGGAGGATGTAACAATGTATTGCATCGTTAAGTGATAGATTGTATTTCTTTCTAAACATTATGAGGAACATTGCAGGGCATATCTGTTTTAAGGGGTGCACATAAGCTTACGAAGTAAAAGACGTGCTTACACACACACACATACATATACATAATATATATATATGTGCATTGGGGAGAAGGGAGCAGACACCGCCCACTGGGGCCAGTACTGACGCATGGTGTCTGCTCCAAGTAAAATCCAGTCCAGGGTTTGCGCCTTTCCCAGTGCTTACACACCAGGGATGCCCAACCAATCGGAGCAAGGTATCCCAAATAAGAGTTTGGCATCATATGCACTTTGCTTTTGATTTTAAAATGCACCCGTGATTTTCGTGACATTTGGGCTAAAGCAACGCTATTTGAGCTATATTAATCACACTTTTGCACCATGCAAGATGTGGATGAACTACTGTTGGTGCATTCTGGGGCCAGTAGTTACCTCAGAGGCCATGTGACCAGTTGGACTCTAAATTCCCTCACCTGTGAGCAAGGCGGAAATCCGACGAAACGCGTAAGGAGATAAAAGAGTAAGAACCAATGATGCCATTTTGACGAATAAAGTCTGCTTGAAAAGAAGTCGGTGGTGTGGCTCTGCAATCCTTTGTGGCGAAATTCCAAGTAACAGGATCTCCATTCCTGCACGTAGAGCCCGCCCTGCAGGGTCGGCGGCCCCCGGTAAAATGGAGCTTTTGTGTGTGATTTTGATGGAGGGGGCATGACCTGCTCGAGCCCAAGCACCAGCCAGTGGACTTCCGTGGATATTTGGCAATGGGTATGAGAAAGGGAGATGAGGGAGGCGTTTCTCCTCTCTCTGGTATCACCGCATTTCAAGCACAAATAAGAGTTTGGCATCATATGCACTTTGCTTTTGATTTTAAAATGCACCCGTGATTTTCGTGACATTTGGGCTAAAGCAATGCTATTTGAGTTATATTAATCACACTTTTGCACCATGCACGATGTGGATGAACTACTGTTGGTGCATTCTGGGGCCAGTAGTTACCTCAGAGGCCATGTGACCAGTTGGACACTAAATTCACTCACCTGTGAGCAAGGCGGAAATCCGCCGAAACGCGTAAGGAGATAAAAGAGTGAGAACCAATGATGCCATTTTGACGAATAAAGTCTGCTTGAAAAGAAGTCGGTGGTGTGGCTCTGCAATCCTTTGTGGCAAAATTCCAAGTAACAGGATCTCCATTCCTGCACATAGAGCCCGCCCTGCAGGGTCGGCGGCCCCCGGTAAAATGGAGCTTTTGTGTGTGATTTTGATGGAGGGGGCATGACCTGCTCGAGCCCAAGCACCAGCCAGTGGACTTCCGTGGATATTTGGCAATGGGTATGAGAAAGGGAGATGAGGGAGGCATTTCTCCTCTCTCTGGTATCACCGCATTTGAAGTACAAATAAGAGTTTGGCATCATATGCACTTTGATTTTGATTTTAAAATGCACCTGTGATTTTTGTGACATTTGGGCTAAAGCAACGCTATTTGAGCTATATTAATCACACTTTTGCACCATGCACGATGTGGATGAACTACTGTTGGTGCATTCTGGGGCCAGTAGCTACCTGAGAGGCCATGTGACCAGTTGGACACTAAATTCACTCACCTGTGAGCAAGGCGGAAATCCGCCGAAACGCGTAAGGAGATAAAAGAGTGAGAACCAATGATGCCATTTTGACGAATAAAGTCTGCTTGAAAAGAAGTCGGTGGTGTGGCTCTGCAATCCTTTGTGGCGAAATTCCAAGTAACAGGATCTCCATTCCTGCACGTAGAGCCCGCCCTGCAGGGTCGGCGGCCCCCGGTAAAATGGAGCTTTTGTGTGTGATTTTGATGGAGGGGGCATGACCTGCTCAAGCCCAAGCACCAGCCAGTGGACTTCCGTGGATATTTGGCAATGGGTATGAGAAAGGGAGATGAGGGAGGCGTTTCTCCTCTCTCTGGTATCACCGCATTTCAAGCACAAATAAGAGTTTGGCATCATATGCACTTTGCTTTTGATTTTAAAATGCACCCGTGATTTTCGTGACATTTGGGCTAAAGCAACGCTATTTGAGCTATATTAATCACACTTTTGCACCATGCACGATGTGGATGAACTACTGTTGGTGCATTCTGGGGCCAGTAGTTACCTCAGAGGCCATGTGACCAGTTGGACACTAAATTCACTCACCTGTGAGCAAGGCGGATATCCGCCGAAACGCGTAAGGAGATAAAAGAGTGAGAACCAATGATGCCATTTTGACGAATAAAGTCTGCTTGAAAAGAAGTCAGTGGTGTGGCTCTGCAATCCTTTGTGGCGAAATTCCAAGTAACAGGATCTCCATTCCTGCACGTAGAGCCCGCCCTGCAGGGTCGGCGGCCCCCGGTAAAATGGAGCTTCTGTGTGTAATTTAGATGGAGGGGGCATGACCTGCTCGAGCCCAAGCACCAGCCAGTGGACTTCCGTGCATATTTGGCAATGGGTATGAGAAAGGGAGATGAGGGAGGTGTTTCTCCTCTCTCTGGTATCACCGCATTTCAAGCACAAATCAGAGTTTGGCATCATATGCACTTTGCTTTTGATTTTAAAATGCACCCGTGATTTTCGTGACATTTGGGCTAAAAGCAACACTATTTGAGCTATATTAATCACACTTTTGCACCATGCACGATGTGGATGAACTACTGTTGGTGCATTCTGGGGCCAGTAGTTACCTCAGAGGCCATGTGACCAGTTGGACACTAAATTCACTCACCTGTGAGCAAGGCGGAAATCTGCCGAAACGCGTAAGGAGATAAAAGAGTGAGAACCAATGATGCCATTTTGACGAATAAAGTCTGCTTGAAAAGAAGTCGGTGGTGTGGCTCTGCAATCCTTTGTGGCGAAATACCAAGTAACAGGATCTCCATTCCTGCACATAGAGCCCGCCCTGCAGGGTCAGTGGCCCCCGGTAAAATTGAGCTTTTGTGTGTATATATATCATATATATATGTATATATATATATTTAACAACTCAGTTCGCAAGTCTCTCTGCCACAAATGGCGGAGGACTTAAGCGAGGGTGCGAGTCCTCAAATATATTACCAATTCTTTCCGTATCGTCGAAAAAGGATGCTTAAGCCCAAATTCATTCATGCAAGTGATTTATTACAGCATGTGGCAAGCCAAACGCCCGACGCGTTTCGGTGCAGCCGCACCTTGGTCACGGGTCAAAGGGTTGTTTGTAAACGTAAATAATTGGTAATATATATGTATATATATATATAAATATATTCTGCTCCAAAGATTGTCCATCAGGTGAGTAGCACTCTACCAGCTGCTTTTTCATGATAGGCAAGGACGGGGATCCGCTTGTAGGAGCCGCTCCATAATGGAATTGCCTGACGCATTTCGAAGCTCCTGATGCTTCACTTCAGAGGCTTTAACGGAGACGGTGCGTGCAAACACTGGGCCCACTTCACCATTTTTATATTACACACCCACCAATGGGAAGCTCGTATGAGACTGTGCATTATGGGAAATGTGGTCCTGAATGCACACAAATCATGTCCTGTATGGACCCTGTAAGCGGACTCGCCCCTTCTTTAATCCTATTTTCGGCTGCTGACCCACGTTGCCGGCATGGTAGATATCATGCCGGGTGGCCCCCATAGCATTACGCAGTGGTGCACACTCTGCGGCAGGATGGCCGCGTGTTACATTCTGCTCCAAAGATTGTCCATCAGGTGAGTAGCACTCTACCAGCAGCTTTTTCATGATAGGGAAGGACGGGGATCCTCTTGTAGGAGCCGCTCACTAATGGAATTGCCTGACGAATTTCAAAGCTCCTGATGCTTCTCTTCAGAGGCTTTAACGGAGACGGTGAGTGCAAACACTGGGCCCACTTCGCCATTTTTATATTACACACCCACCAATGGGAAGCTCGTATGAGACTGTGCATTATGCGAAATGTGGTCCAGAATGCTCACAAATCATATCCTGTATGGACCCTGTAAGCGGGCTCGCCCCTTCTATAATCCTATTTTCAACTGATGATCCACTTTGCCGGCATGGTAGATACCATGCCAGGTGTCCCCCATAGCATTACGGGGTGGTGCACACTCTGCGGCAGGATGGCCGTGTGTTACATTCTGCTCCAAAGATTGTCCATCAGGTGAGTAGCACTCTACCAGCAGCTTTTTCATGATAGGCAAGGACGGGGATCCGCTTGCAGGATCCGCTCCGTAATGGAATTGCCTGACGCGTTTCAAAGCTCCTGATGCTTCTCTTCAGAGGCTTTAACGGAGATGGTGCGTGCAAACACTGGGCCCACTTCGCCATTTTTATATTACACACCCACCAATGGGAAGCTCGTATGAGACTGTGCATTATGGGAAATGTGATCCGGAATGCGCACAAATCATGTCCTGTATGGACCCTGTAAGCGGGCTCGCCCCTTCTTTAATCCTATTTTTGGCTGCTGACCCACGTTGCCGGCATGGTAGATACCATGGCGGGTGGCCCCCATAGCATTATGGGGTGGTGCACACTTCGCGGCAGAAGGGCCACGTGTTACATTCTGCTCCAAAGATTGTCCATCAGGTGAGTAGCACTCTACCAGCAGCTTTTTCATGATAGGCAAGGACGGGGATCCGCTTGTAGGAGCAGCTCCATATATATACAAGCTAGATGTCATGTAGCTATATATATATATTTATATGACAGCTAGTATAGATCTTTTTACTGGAAGTATACGCTCCAGAACAAATTCCTTTAACTATTCAAACTATAAAACTTTTCACAAATTGGAAGTGTGCTGTATAGCGCAGCATGCCTGCAACGTATGAAATGTTAGGAGAAGTATATATATATATATGAATTCAACTTACTAACCTTCAATATATATATTTCTCCTAACATTTCGCACATTGCATTCATGCTGCGGTATACAGCATACTTCCAATCTGTGAAATGTTTACCATATCAATAGTCAAATGATTTTGTACTGGAGTGTATACTTCCAGTATTTATGCTAGATGTCATGCACACATCTATGTACAATGGTGGAAAGGTGTGTGCATGTCAGGGGAAAAAAGCAGTAGCCCATATTTAGTAAATATTGCTTTTCTCTGCTCTCTACTCTTAGAATAATGAAGCAGAGCAATATTGGCTACTGTGCTGTTTTTCACTTTAATTTAGTAAATCTGCCCTCAAACGTTGTACTGTATCCAGTGTATTATACTGCCATATGCCAAATCAGCATATCTTCATTTTACTCCTCACTAATTAGTCCTCTATATATTTTACGATTGCACCACCCAGTTTTGGGATCTCTGCTGTGAGTGAGTCTCACTTTATGTTATGCTATGGTATGTGATATGGTTTTATAAAGCACATAACTGCCAAAGGATTCCCAGCGCTAAGAGTCAAATATGATCCAGAAGGCCAGATGGGAATTTAGTAGTGATGGGGGAAGATCCATATCTTCAGTTTTTTCCTGAAGGTTGATTCTGTTTCCAGAATTCTAAGTTCATGTGGTTGTGAATTCCACAGCTTGGGTGCCAGATGTAAGAAGGATCTGCCGCCCCATCTGTCTCTTTTTATTCTAGTCATTTTTAGTAGAATTTCAGTACTGCATCTAAGACATCATTAAAGGTATCTCTCACTGTAAACTTTGGTAAAATGGCTTTGAGTGCCAACTGGGAGTTCCTTTTCAAAATAAGGTTCTCTACTGTACCACTATATAAGAGTCTCTAAGCACATGATCACATGTGCACATGCTTGTTCATGATCACAACTGTACGGGTTGAGAGACTGGGACTATTGTCTAACTCATCCCAGTGACTGCCGTTAGGTAGCATGTCCCACATAGGACCTTCAATAAATTATTACAGGTATTTTAGGCTTACGTTTTAATAGGGCATTCAAAAAGAAACATCAGAATTTATTGCATTTAAACTGTAGGTGAAAGCTGCACCAGAATAATAACTTTGCATTGAATATACCTAGAAAATAGCTCACAGTGTCTTTGCATAGGTAAACAAAGAACCCATGTGCAAATATAATATTAATTTGACCATGTTTGTATTCCTTCATGTACTTTGAGTTTTTAAGATATTTGTCTGGGTCAATCCTTAATATGATTTGGGCTTTGAAATATTGTGCTGGGCCAAATTAAATACTCTACTGACCAGTAAGTATATCAAAGCCTTCCCCACACAGGAGGTTCATCCATGAATCATGTTTCTGAGTAGGGTAAAACCTTTACAGTTTAGTTAAATTAACAATGACTGGCATTCCTGGTCATACCCAACCCCAGAGAAACAAAATGAGGAAGCCAGACCCCTGACACCACACATACAATGGGCTCTCCTTTGAAGGGAATGGAACTAGGTTTCTCTGACAGTTAAGGATGACATTTAAGGCTCTCAGAGTTGTGACCACTGACCACTTGAAATCACCATTTTGAAATGTCCATAGATGTTGTGCCGGAGGAATGGGAAAGCGGGTGCATTGATGACGTGCCAGTCTTGGATTGGGCAGAGGTGCACGTTTTTGGGACTTCCATTCACACTTTGAATGTATTGAATAAGTGAGAGATCTTTGAGAACATTCTGGGGCTGGTGAACCACAACTAAAGAACTCTTCCCCCCTGAAAGACAGAAGACTTCTGTTGAAAAAAATAACTCAAGGACTCCTGATTCCTGCTAAGGAGTGGGGCTCAAGTACTTTCAGCCCTTGATGGGAAAGAAGACTCAATGACCTTTGATTCTAGCAGGCACCCAGGGACTATGATTTATCTCCACGGCCAGTGGTACTAGCCTCCCCAGTCCCTTTGGGAGATAGATAAGGAGTACCCTTGCTTGGGGCCCTGAAATAGAGAAAACTTCAGCTGAGTGGTCCTTTGAGGGAGATAACCCCAAAAAGGGGACCACAGACTACTGCTGTATACACTAGGGTCCAACAGTTGTGGTGATTCATGGAGCATGCCACCAGGGACAACACACAAAAATCAACATGTGATTTAGCCCAACAGGGATGGATAAATTGCATTTGTTTGGGCCCTTCATTTTTGGCCAGCAAGTCAGGTCCCTGAGACGCTGAGCCACAGGAAATTAGCCACATCCTGTGTTTTTAATAGAGTCTCCCAGGGGAGGTAAATAGCAGTGCTGCCAGGCCAATGTGCCTCCCATGTTCCCCATGCCTATGTCTGAGGGAGCATACTGCACTTCAAGCCCTACCCCAACAAATGCGAGTGATAGAGGAGGGTTAGGAAACCAACTCCCATACTGGTACACAGATCTATGTCGGCCAGGTGGGGGTTGAGTCGCATGGGCTTGGGCTTCCACTTGGTCCGCTTCTGTATTACAGATACTGATGTCCCACTCGAGCTGCAGAGGGACCAGTCAAAAGAATATACACATGCCAAGAGCATCCATTCTAAAGCTGGGCGAACATACTATAGGCTCATGGCCGCATTCAGGCAGTGACAAGGCCAATGTGGCTGATCATAAGGCTTGGCCATAAAGATGTGTGGCATCTTACTTTACATTTGAATATTGAGGGTCGGGTGTCCCAGGCCGACCGCGACACAGCAACCCAGAAGCAGTGGAGGGTCACCCAGTGCTGATAGTATTTTATTGTTTGATTAATTAAATCATTACAATCCATATATAAGAATCAAAACTTAAAAACATTAGAAAATATATTTTACTAGTCTTCTCCCAACATTCTCAATAAAAGTGAGGCAATAACATTATTAATATAAAAGTTTTCTTCTAAGAAAGGATAACCTCCGCTTAAATACAACCATATGGTGGCATAGTATCAATAAATACAGTTAATAAAAAAAGAGGTTACTTCTAAAAGCAACAGGTAAGCCACCAAACCTGAGACAGAGCAGCCCAAAGTTAATGTAAAATTCAGAATAACAACAGTCAATAGTCAATGACAAGTCGTTGATGCTGCGTCCTTTCCTCAGTCAAACTTCTAAAAATCACCAAAAAAAACAAAAACTGTGCTGATGGTTAAAGCTGTGTCTCAAATCTGAAAATATCACTCTTAGTTTTCATGGTACCTGAATACATGACACAGTACATTTTCATTAAAAACAAGCACTCCTGGAGCTGTGAATTTTGGACTTATGATTCTATGGTGTATGGACCTTTGTTTATAGGTTCTGTAGCAATTTTGCAACAAGTGTAGAAGAAAGACGTATACAATGCATTGTACTGAACATTGAAATCTTTATTAATAATAGCCGTAATAATGAAATGTTATGCATATTATGAAGGTGGTACCAGCTGAAATATGTTAATATTGATGACATTGTGGTTTGGTTCAATAATTCTACTTTAGTTGTTGGGGGTGACACTATGACAAAGTCAGTAGGCCTGGATTTATTTGCCTTGTCCCACTATTGTGTTAAGTATACTGAGTGTACTGTGGTTTTAGGGTTCAGGGCTTACTGATGCACAGACCATTAGAGGCTTCCCCAGTACAGGGTACCTTTAGGGTGGTACCTAAGCTGTGGGTCCAGTCATTGGTCTGTGCCCACTGTTGGTTGTGAGAACCTTTGAAGGGTGTCTCCATTGGAATTTATATCTGCTATTTTGTCCATATGTGTAAATTTGTGCAGAGTATTTGATAGTGTGCACAGTAAAGTCCATTTCATTTTCCAAAGAAAAAGCACCAACTGGGCAGAGATTAAGACTGTGCAATTGAGTATGGATTATAGAGAGATTGTGATATCAGAATATAGTGAAACAATATTGATGACTAAAAAGTCGCAAGGCAAGTACGTATGGAGGAAGTATAGAGTTACTAATCCTAACTCCATAAATGTGAAATTAAGCACAGAAAATCTATACTTCGATATTTAGATATATATATTTTGCCCGTGATAATTCCATGCCATGATATTATGTCTTTCATGTTCGTAGGGCACACCAGCAATTTATTAAGTGGTGTTTGTTGTGTTTCTGCATGCTGAGCCTCTAGCACACAGCACCTCCCAGGAGAAAGCCTAGGGCAGTTCTTCCTCAATCAAGTGCTAGAAAGGGATACTGTATTCCATGTTTACTGTTCTGCTGTACAGGAGCCTCAGGACACCAGTGGGAAAGGTTCCCAGTTGTTACATCTGAGACACAGGAGCACGTGTCTAACCAGGGACCCCCACCTGGATTGCTGACAGCATTATGTTGCTTTAGGAAAGATAGTTAATTGATCAAGATAGTTTAATAATTAATTTTACGTGGTGGGGGTCTATTTGTGCAGTGCAGTCACCAGTGAATTGTCTATGAGCTTCAGTTGCTTCAGCACAGTGGGTTTGGAAGCTTAACTACACATCTGTGTATTTGTACTTGGAGGCATGAAGCACTCTCTTTCTAAGAATCTGTTCTGTTTCGACAGGTGTAACACCACTTACATGTGTTAAATTACAGACTGCCTCTCTCGTAGCTATCAATGGTGTCAAGACTGTGTGAATCGGACATAGTTATTGTTATAAAGGAAGAGCAGAAAGGCAAAGTTATAATAATAATTAAAACATGTTACATTTTCTTTACAGATCATTAAAAGGTTACTTATTTTGTAAATTAGTATATTCCAAAATGCAAGCACCCTATGTAATCCTTACAGATCACATCACACTCAAAATTGCATTTTGTTTAATAGAATTTATGAGGTGTATGCCTGGCCAGAGGTTGAAACCTGGGCAAGCTTTACTGGTGGGACGGCCTGATGTGTGAAAGAGCAGTGCAGCATATGATTAGGAAGAAACTGAACTATGTTACATAGAGGGATTAAATAAATCCTAATATAGGATTGGCCTTCATTGAAAATGCTTGCAGGCTTGCAATCCCTGTATGAAACGAAGTCTAAATTTCCTATCACTTGCTAGTTCTGGCATCACCACTAACTTTAATAAAATAAAGAAAATTACATCACTGCACTACTGTAATAATTTCTTATAGTTGAAAGATAATGTAAAATGCCTTTTCCATCCAGGATCAAGAACAAGGTCCCCATATCAATCAGGGCTTTCCTAAAGCTGTTCCAATGTACAAAAGAGCCCTACATCACAATGCAGTGACAATCCACAAACCACCTATCTTGTCTATCGCTTTTTGATTGTATACTTCTCTTTGGTCCAGTACATTCTGCTGGCATTTGTCCAGGGGTGCAATAGAAATACTACATAAATACATACATATGCTGCCTAAGCCAGCAGATAGTGTGAAAGCTCGTCCGTAAACTAAGCAGTGTTGATGTCACAACCCTTGGATAACCGGACACTGAAGAGCAAAGCCAATCCCACCAACTCCCCTAAACAGTTAACTCACTGCCTGTATCTAACTTCCAGAAAAAATCATCCAAGAGCTAAGGGGAAAAGTGGGTGTGGAAGAGAGACTCTTGTGCCAGCAGGCTGATGGTGAATGACCTGCACTGGACTCTGAGATTGCATGTAGCACCTTGTCACACATTCTAATCACCATGGTTGTGGGATCACAGAGAGATAGTCATTAGGTAACTCTAAAACCAGACATAAAATCAATGCACATAAACACCAAGGAGACATGACATGAAAATACTTAGCATGTAAGTGGAGGAGTTTCAATTTAATTAATCTCCAAGCAAATATGGACACTTGCAGCACCAGCAGTCATCTCTAAATTTGGGGGACAGAGGACCCCAGAGATGGTGGAGCTAATGTCCTCTCCCATCTCAGCCCACACTACTCCATCCACCAAATTCTAAATCAGGCCCTAAGAGATTAATCACTATTCCTCAAAAATATACATGAGGATTCTGGATGAACCAGTATCAATTCCTTTTGTTTCCCCAAGGATCGTGTGAGGAAATCAATTTTATATTTTTGTTGTAACTTTTTTTTAGCAGAGTTTTTTAGCCAAAAGTTGTAATTAACCTTTGATTCATAAAACACTTTCAAATTAAACATGAATAGTTGGATCCACGCGTTGTCATTATTTTTGAGAGTTTGACTAATTAACAGCCATTTCCAACATTGGCATGTGGTAAAGGTTGTTGACTTTATCGAATAACATTGCTCACTTATACACCATTCCAAACTACTTTAATTAAAATTATGTTTAATGTGTTTTAATATCTGTTTCATGTTTAATTCAACTATTTTCCAAGAATGCTTTCCCTCTCATAAACAGGCATTGTGGAAACTCTAAATATTGGTGCCCTTCCCAACACTTCCGGCTTCCTTCGCAACTGGAACGTTCCAATGGGAGTGAGTTGTGCAGATAAATATAAGGAACACATAGCAAATTATGTGGGAACGCCTGCAAAGTTGCAGTTGTTTGGGTTTTCATCTCCTTTGAACTGAGTCCCTCATCTCACTTCTGACCCTTCTGTGCCAATGCGTCCTAAGTACCAGCTGGGTACAAAACTGAACGCACAAATATATTGAATACACGCTCACAAAAAGCCTACTTAGGGCATGCATGTATGACTGATGCACGCCTTGGGTCGAATTCGCAAAGCTATTTATGAATGTAGGTTTAGCTAACAAATACACAAAAAGATGGTTTTGGTTGTAAAAATACATTTGAAATTCAGGAGCACTGGTTTTAATTTACACTTGAAAATGAAATTCCAAATACAAATTCATTTCATGTGAGTAAATCAACTTCCAGTGGTGGGGAATCGGTGAGGTGTGGCCCTTATAGAGTCAGAGAAAGTTTGTTGGCATCAACTAATGTAAACGTCCGTGGGTAGTGACAAACGTCGATTCACTCATTATTACTCATGAAAATATAGGAGTATGAATCATGTTGGTGGCAATCGCTCTCCAGGGTGGGAAGTGGAGGGAGTACCTTTAAAATTAATGGGGGGTCTAGGGGAAATGATTTGTTACTTTGGGTCAAGCGTTTTTCCTTATTTTTTTTAAATGATTACTGTCAACACAAATGCTAAGGCACTTACAAATGCACAATTGTGCGCTAAGTCTCTTTGCTTGTGTAGAATTGCCTCCATATAGTCATAATTTCAAAGTCACACTTGTTTTTCGTGCATATGCCTTGAAACGTGTGACTATTAATGATGCCTCAAAATCATCAAAGGATGGAAACTTTGTGAGATACAGTCATCCCGGAGCAAGAATTCGTTATAATGATAATGACCTGCTGTGATATGGTATGATGTGGTGGCAACCTACTGCCATATAGCCCTGAGCCATGGTCCCTCTTGCCCTCCTCGACAGGTAAATGTGCTGGGGAGGATGGAAGGAGTTGGTAGGGGGATCTGAGAGGGCGAGGTTTACAGCTGGGACGGTGTGATGGGTGAAAGAGCAGCGCAGTGCATTGGAGCGCTATGTGCCAGCCGCCATCACCTTAAGGCAGGATTTTGCTTGGATGGGGGAAGGGGACTCAAACCAACCTTTTAAGGCATCAGTAACAGTTCCTGTTGCTGTTAAGGTTTCCTGCAGCTTTCCCTTTATGACAAAATCCATCTTCACAATTTGTGGGGCTTGCACAGTTCAAAAAATGCGTAAAGTGGCACAGTAGAAGTCTTTGCAGCTTTTATCAGCTTTTCATACCCCTACATGTTAGATCATTAAATATCATTAGCGTTCTGAATGAAGATTACCATTTTTTTAAGAATCAGCCTCTTAGTCAATCATAAATTATGTATTCATAACTGATTTAAGACAATGGGCCAGATGTACTAACAGAGAGGTGGCAAATAGAGGGCACAAATTCTGCACTGAAAATCTGCAACCAGTTTGTAATTTTGCAATGCGCCCTAGGTACAATTTAGTTGAATTGCAAAATATCCAGCCACTGGGCACTCAGTGGGACCTGCGTAATGAATTAATTAGGCGTGTTGCTATTTGTATCCCGCTGTGATTACCTACATACATAGGGGTGTTAGCTTTCAAGGGATATCAAATCAAGCATCGTGTATTTGCATTGCCAAAGGAGAAACTTATTTTTTGTGTAAAGCAGCCAGTGTTGCTTAAAGTGACCGGTGTTACTTTAAAAAGGGGAATTCTCCCTTTGGTAAGACAATGGCGGTAGCCGGTAGTAGCGCAGCAGACCAATGCCTGCTTCCCATGAGCATGCAGGGCAGGTGTCCCCAAAAGAAGTGCCCTTTGAGGGGATGATAACTGATCCATACCTTGCAACTGCACTTGTGGTTGCAAACGATTGCATCATCTCTCTGACTTTTGCAATTAAGAAATATGCCCCTTTTACGTCCACTTATTATTGTGATTAGAAGCAAGTCGCAAAACTCCCTCTGCGATTCGTAATGGCTTCTCCAAGTTCAAAGTGGCTCAATAAATAATAAAAAGTCGGTGTGCTGTCACAAATCCTGTCATTTATAAAAGGCAGGGTTTGTGCCCACAATATGCTTGAATAGATCAACTTCATCTTCGATGGAAAAAGCCTTATGGTTATACCCTAAATGTTTTGTCACTTTCAATAGATTAATTTTGTAAGTGTGAAAAAAAATCTGTGAATTTGAGGGTCGTTGTCATTTACTATGCAATATCAACTTTGTGAATCTTGTATGCATTCCCTGGGAAAAACACTATACTCCATAATTGTCTTGGCTTATTGCATTACTGAAAAAAAATGATTCAAACATGGAAAATGAATGCCCTTTTCGTCCTCCTCTTTGCACCATGTCAGCACGCAAGCTCTTAGCATTTGCAGTCATCTTGTCCTACATCTTAGGTGATGATAAAATACAGCATGAGCTGAGTCGTTTTTTAACACCCATGGGGCAATATGAGACGGAGGTCATCTTAGAGTCTGAGGGTTAATTTATTTATGCTGTTCAGCAATGACTTATAGTAATTATAATTATAGTCTTAATATGCAATAGAAAAGCATTCTAAAATCGATTTATTAGATTTCACGGCTGATTTACGCATTAACCCACATCTGAAATGTGTGCTATAATGTAATTAATTATCTTTATACTGGTTGTCCGTCTCTATATTAATGCTGCATGCACCAAATGTTTAATAACATTTTCGCAATGATCTTTAACCTTTCAGTGATGTGTGACTGGTGGTGTGTAATTCATTTTAGGAGATATTATTTGGCCTGTGAAAAACTGTTGCAAACGCATACTCTCTTAGCAGAAGTAAGAGCAGAAAGCAGAATATAATATTCTAGCCAAATTCACTAAAAAGAAGAGGAAAATTAAATCACAGTTTGAAAAATGCATTTTTCGCTGTATTCTTAATTTAAAAGATATGGCAAAAAGTATATCATGTTTAAATTTTTATTGAAAGCAAAGACGGAAACAAGAAAAGCAGTTGGAAATTTGCTAAACTGCAAATTCCTATTATTTATGACTTTTCTGGCTTGCACACTATGTCTTAGGACTGAAGTTGCCCCTACTGTCGAGGCCCCAGAAGGATGAAACTGGTCTGACGTTGCATATGTTCTCATTTAGAGGCGATCTGTCCTGAGTATTCAGGTTGGACTGTTCTTTTTGGAGCAGAAATAAGACTGATTTGCATCTGGTGTGTGCCTGTCTGAGTTGGCTTGTTGGGCAAAAACAATGGACTGGGATGCAGAATAATCACTTCTGCTTGATATTATGTTGAGCATGCCGCCCATCACTTGTTGTAATCCTTAGTAGAACGCCCTAATTGCACAGGTATGCCCAGAAGTGAATCCTACACTCACTGTGCCATAGGACTCAAGCTATTCTCTACTGACGAGACCCAAATGAACTGAAACAAGTCTGAGTTTGCTGTTCCGACAGGAGTAGAAACAAGGCTGCTGATTTCCATATGGCTTGTTCCTGTCTGAAGGGCGCCTGAACGGCACAAATGAACTGAAGTGCCCTCAAGTAATGACTAGTGGCTGAGATTAGTTTAAAGGTCAGTTTAAACATTCCACCCATCCTTTTTGTGTATCCCTCATTCCTCAGTGTGATGCCCATAGTTAAACTGGTATGCCCAGACTTTTTGTCTTATACTGACTGTATGGTAGAACTCAAGCTGCACCCTACTAGTGAGACCCAAATAGGTTGGAACTGGTCTTGGGTTGCTTTGGTTCCAGTTAATGGGGTTGGTGCTTGACAATTTAGTCTGCATATATGCTTAGTAGTATAGTGGGCAAAAAAAGATGGACTGAGATAAAACCTTGAGTAACTACCAGTGTGTGAAATCAATTCAAGCATTCCGCCCATCACCTTTTTGTATTCTTCAGAACATTACATATGAGCATGACACAATAATGTCTCAATACTCCTGCCATTTCTTACAAAATATAGTACAAAAAATGACAGAATAAATACTTTGCAATTCAATCTTTCACCTTGTTTATGGTCCCCCAGTACATTAAAGAACATGATGCACAATGGAAAATATATTACATAAAGATTTATCAAACAAGAATTGGTGTCTGAGGAGAGAAAAGCATCAATAATCAAGGGAAATCTTCTCAATTGCCCAGAAAAAAGGTTCTTCCATGTGGGAATGTCTCTTATAGTGATCTGGAGGTCACACGGCAGACAGGGGCTATTGCCTCCTCATGTGGTGGGATCCACCCAATTATGGCTCTTCAGAAAGGGCCAAGTATACGCTTACTGCACCCAACTGTAAGGGTAGCGAAGGCAAGCAGTGAAACGATTTTAGGGAGGTAGAATGAGGGACCAGAGCTAAGGGCTCAACAACCAGCCAATCGTCACAATATTATATTAACAAATAAAAATATACTGCTCAGCCCAGTGCTTGTCTATTGAAAACATCGAAGTGTTTAAATCACATAGTGCTACGTGACATTACACAGTGCAATTAGGGGAATGTTCATGGTCTTGAGGTGTTATGCCCTACAGTATCCCACCCGCCTCACCTCTAATGTAGCTTCCCATTGTAGCGTCCCAGTGTCTATAATACCTGGCTTAGAATCTGGGACACATCACTAACTAGGCAAAGGTGCAGTTCACTCAATCAGCCACAAGGCGTATATGTACCCAATAGTTCCGTTCACTTTTCACTTTGATAGATATTCATAAGAAACTGAAGAAGTTCAAGCAGCAGGCCAAGCCCATTACTTAGTCTCTTGTTGCCATACAGTTCTCAAGTCCAGCGCTTCCTGCATCTTTGAGTTGCAGTCCCAGTGCTTGCGAGACAGATATGTGCAGTGGTCCTCCTCCTGTGACTGAGGCTTCTGAGCTCACTTAGAACTTAAAGGCTTTGGGGATATTTGGGGCTATACTTGGTTCCTTTTGGTAACATCATCTTCGGCTTCCACAGTCTGAGTTCAGATGAGTCTGGTATGGCAGGTGCGGATTCTTGGATAATTTTGGCAGCCGTGGTCTGCAGGTCGATAAGGCAACAACCCTTGGTGTTGGTGAAGCACTTAGACTCCAACATTGGCAGCATCAACCTCTCAGCCAGGACAGGCTGCTAATGTTGTTCGATACTTGATTTTTGTAGAAGGCTTGTAGCGAGGCCGTAGTTGTGTTGAAACTTCTCAAATGTTACTATATCTCTATTGTGATATAAGTCAGCCATGGTGAGGCACCCTTCCTCCATGCCTCGAACAATTAATGAATTGGGGTTAATGGGGATGGAAAGGTTGTCCAACCTGCCATCCTTTTAACTCAATCCCAGATGGTAAGGGTGGTCCATGTGGGGGTATTTATATATGCATAGCGTACACACTGTTTTATGGGCTTCCAGAATACATCCCATAAAACCCTTCCCACTATTGCCCTACCCAACCAGTGTTTGTCTGATTAAGACAAGGACCATTCTGAAATAACTCTCAATTGGGTGGCTTGGTAAAAAAGCTGAAAATCAGGCATAGCCAGTCCCTCCTCCCTCTTTGATCTCCAAACTAGTTAAAGGGCAAATGCGGTCTTCCCTTCTGCCACAGAAAAGGTCTAATCAGAGTTTTTTAGGGAAGCGAACAAATCTCAGCCTATGTCAATCAGCAAGGCTTGAAAGAGGTTCACAAATTTCAGTAAAATCAACATTTTGATTGCCTGGAGCCAGCCTATCCATGAAAGGTACAACAGCTACTAGCATTTGAGATCAATTTTCAATTGCTGGTGAAGGAACTAGAAATTAACCTGGAGGTGTTATATGGCCCTTGGGAACATTGGACACATTGCTAATTTAGCGTGAGCTTTGCTGCCATGATGCTGCTTTTGCGTACGTTACTACATGACTTTATTTTTGCAAGACTAGTATTATGCCTTTCACATGAGAACTCTCTGGTTTTCACGTTCTCTGCTGACTTCCTAGAGTTTAGTCTGAACACGTTGTACAAGGTCGATAGACAATGCCCCTTGTTATTCTGTTCTGGTCAGTCCCTAGTACCTAGACTTAACATGTTAAACACAGCTGCAATGCTGGAGACTCGTACTTTGATATTAGGGAGATGCATGTTGTTGTAACACACACTTGGAGAGAGCCTTTCCATGGAGAAGAACTATGCTGTTCCTATGATGTAAACCTTACATCCAGGCTTTAAGGTATGGGGTCTGCTGTCAAGGCCCAGAGATCTTCCTTTATATAAATAAACTTCTTCCAGTCAAGGGGAGGGTGGTTAGGCCTTATAGTCCTTATTCCACTCTCTTTATAAAATGACTTCGCCCTTTGTAAATGGAATTGTAACAATGCTAATTGTTCTGATTTTATGCATTTTGCTGCTGGTAGTGGCTTGTATACTGTATTGTAGAGCACGATAGTTAAAATAAACATCACAAACTATTACAGTGGCTCTGCCAACTCTCGTTGTGGACAAGCACGAGCGAGCGAAAGGGTATGTTTTGCTACCGCGATTCCTGAGAGAGTCGGGAGTGTTGTGTTCTGGGTTGTCTAATCATTTGTAGCTTCGTGATTCTTGGAGGAGAACGAATGAGGCACTATAGCTAGTCGGTTTTGGGATTTTGGGTACTAAGTTGATAGGTTGGTACACCCCTATACACCGAGGTCCTGTTTCCTGCGCATAGTTCTGTGTAGGTGCAGAATGCCCGCAACAGTTGAAGCCCAACAGATGAGATGTAATCTTTATTCCTAGGTAAGTGATACCTTTATTAGCCCATTAAAAGGGGGTCCTGTCTACTATTGTTGCCATTTCTCCATCTCGTAAGGTTAGATTGAGTAAGTATGCTTTCGTCAGACTAATGCGGAAGCCTGCGAGCATCTCATATGATCAGAGCTTGCATTGTAGTGCCACAGATGAGCTCTGTGGCATGGGAGGGTCAACAGGACATCATTGGTGAATGCAGAGATTATATGCTCTAACTCTCCAAAGACTATGTCTCTGATCTCCGGGGTGGGCGTATTTTCGCAGCCAATGGCTCTATACTTAGGGTGAAAAGTAATGGTGAGAGGGGACATCCCTGCCTAGTCCCTCTACTCAGTTGAAAGTACCCCAAATGTACTCCGCTGATTGCAACTTTAGAACGTGGCACTGTATAGTTTGCTTGAATCATCATTATGAAGGTAACGCAAAAGCCAAATCATTTTAATGCATGAAATAAGAAGGACCAATTTACTAAATCAAACTCATTCTCGCTGTCGAGTCCCAGTAGTATCGCTGGTATGTGCTTCCTGGTGGACTTTTCAATCAAGTGCATCAGTCTCCTAATATTATCCTGAGTTTGTCTACCCTTGAGAAAGCCTGAATGATCAGGGTGGATTCAATCAGACATCACATTAACAGAGCAATAGGCCTGTATGAGCTACAAAATTGTAGATATTTCCCTGGTTTAGGTATAACTGACACCAGGGCATCACTCAGTCACTGCCTGTTCTGTCACTATATGGTTATAAAGGAGAATCAAACAAGGGTCTAAGTCTATGCAAGTCTTATCAAGTTGGGTAGTTAAACCATCTGGGCCTAATGATTAATGAAGTTTCAGGTTTCAGGTTCTTTATTGCCTGTCATACCTCTTCTTCTGTAATTTGTTCCTTTAAACACCCATTTTGAGCAGCCGTCAGCTGCGGGAGGTTTATGGAGTCAAGGTAACATAGTTATGCGCACATCTCTGGTTGTTTGCTGTGTATAGCTTTTCATAAGAGACAATAGATTCAGTTGTCTGTCGTTCTTCCAAAGTCACTAATTCCCCTGATTCCTTACTGATTCCCCTAATATATTCTTTTTTCGTTTAACCCACAGTTGCCTCTCTAGATGTGCCCCTACCATACCATGCTCATAAGAAGTTTGTTTAAGTTTCAGTAATATTAATTCTGCTCTATTTGTATATATTGCATTCAATGTCCCTTTCAGTGCGTTAATTGTAATCGTTCTCTCAATCTCTGTTTATTAAGTGTTGACTTAAGTTGAATACATGTGCCCCTCAGTACTGTATTCATCCCAATTATTTGAAGGATTTCTCTAAGTGGGGGAATTCAATTGGAAATTTTCTCTGATGGCCTTTCTAAGATCATCTATCAACAATCTATCTCTCACTAGGGCTTTAGGATAAAAACATCTAGTTGTTTTTGGTATCGGAGTTCCCCACACCAAGGTAATTGAGATCTGTGCATGATCAGAAATCACAATGGGGTGTATGGGTGGTCTTTAAGAGCAACCATAAGTGACTTGCTTAGAAAAGTGTAGTCGAGCCGTGAGTAGGTACGATGTGTGTGTGAATAGAAAGTGTAGTCTTTAGTGGTTGGGTGTAGTGTCCTCCACGCATCTATAAGGCCCAGGTCTTGCATTGCTTGTTTTAACACTTTCAGGAAATGACCTGTGGAGGATCTGTAGGGGTTACTGCTATCCATGCCTGAGTGCCACGTCAAAATAAAATCTTGCATAAAATCTTGCATTAATATTGTATCTCCTTCTGCAAAAAGTTAATCACACATGAGTCATCATGTAATTGTACTGCCACCACCTTTGTTCTTGCTTTGACTCTTGGTCCACTCCTCATGTAGCTTACCTTCTCCTTGACTCTACAACATTAACATTTACTGTTTTACTATCCACAGGACACGGCTCCAGCACTCCTGCTTAGCTTGCCAGACTAGATCAGACATGCACCCAAGAATGACATTCCAAGTAGAATGCAGATGCACCACCCAATTCTGTATAATATACAGTATAATTTTTCTTTTAACAATCATAATTTTTAGAACTGTGTGGTTTCACTCCTCCCTAATTTGTATTTTTCAAACCTAAATGACAGAACAATTAGATAATAATATAGGTTTCTCAGACTGAAGGACTGTTTGAAGTTGCAGTTCATTAACTGAACTGTGTCATACCTTCAATTCCTTTGACAACAGATTGGATGATGTACTGCTCATCTACCGGATGAATATTGCTGTTGTGCAGTCTTTGTCTTTTGTCACACCTTTTCCTAACTCCCTGTTCCCATCCATTCATCAAACCCCTAACCCTCTTCCCCCATGCTGTGTGATACATTGAGGTGTGACTTACAATCACACCATAAGTGGATCGCTCACTTGGTGGGGTGTTTCTGGTGACACCAACTCACTGTGGGGTTTTCTTAGCCGCAAAATCAACGGAGACGATCCACTTAAAAGAGGGACCACTTTATGAAGATGGTGTCAAGACATCACAGAGGTTTTTTACTGACTTGATTGCATTCACACTTCATTTTCTCCTTCCTTTTCTTTAATACCACCTTCCCATAGAATACCTAATAGGAGCTCTTCCCGCCCTGGATATGACTGACATGGAAATCTCGTGAACAACGTAATTACATTCAGTATTTTTCTATTTTTGTGATGATCGAGCGCCAGAGCTCACAGCGTTCAGTCTCACGCCTTTCTCGTTGGGGTAATTATTTAAACACGCTTAGAATATTAGCATTGTTTTTGTCAAAATCCCTCACCCCATTGTGTTTATTATTTAAACGCGTAGGATAACTAAGCGCATACATGTTCTTCTCACCACATTTGTGGTTTATACATGTCGCATGTTGCAATGACCTGCGCACATCACCAGCATGCTGGCTGGCTGTATGAGCATGCAATAATTTTAACAACAGTTGTGTCTGATCATGAATGCTGTTACACGTTTGAGTGACATTGGTTGTGAATATCACCACATGGGGAATAACTAAAGGGAATAAACTGTAATTTACTCATTATGTTCTTCATGTTACATGTTGTACTGTGTTGTCTATTTATCTCCCTACAGGATTCTTATTTTTACCATCACTGAAACTTGAGGCTCAGTTGATTTTTGCATGGTAAATACACCTTAGCGAGTGTGTATATTTGCGCTACACACGTGGTTTATTTTTACCACTCACTTCCACACTTTGCACTTCATTCACTTATTTAATAGGTCCTGAAGAAAGCTTCAACAATCATTCTACTGAGCTGAAACATGTCAACCTGACCTAGGGATAATCTCGACGCAAATGTATTGCTCTTTCAGATTATCCACTATATATTTTTTAAGCATACCATGGGCCACTGGGAATAAAGTATTATATAGTGAGATTCCCATAGGTATTTTTAATATTCACCACTTACACCACTTCATCACACATAAACAAACCAAAACCCGCTCCACTGTAATCAGGTGTCGCAGCACAGTTGGGTAGCATTCAGCTACCCAACTGGGAACCCGATGATGAAGCATGACACCAACCAGGTTGGTGTGTAAGGGTTCTTTTAAAAAACCTCTGTGATGTTTTGACACCATCTTCATTAAGTGGTCACTCTTTTAAGTGGATCGTCTCCGTTGATTTTGCGATTAATACATAGGGACAAGGACGGCACGTGCAAAATAGTCCTACCTCTCTTGTTTGTTTTTTGAAGGGATTTTCTTAGCCCTCACAAAGTTACTAGTCGTAAAGTTGCTGATTAATTGGTTACTAGTCATAAACTTACAAGGCAAGAGCCATTAAGTGACACCAAAAGTGTACCTTAAAGTTAGTGAATCAAGTCCTCCCTGTGTTAGTTAAAAAATCTATGCAATATGGAGTAACCATGCGTCTCCACCTAAGTCCTGACTCCTGACTTGAGCATTTTTTAAGTTTAGTTTTATTCTTTTTCATACATTAAACCCTGTATTGCTTAAGAGTTACTACTTTTTTTTTGTCATTGTGGTCTGGTCTCAGTCTGTGATTAGTCTCGTTGACTGTGATGAATCTTTCTGAATAATGCGACAGTTGAAGTTCACCTCATTTGGAATAGGTGGAAATGGGACCTCACTTTGTAATTTCTTCCTTATTAGCACAAGAACACTAATAATACCACCACCGTTAAAAAGAAGGCCCTTTTGGGAAACCCTGCAATAAGGCTTGATAATATTGCGATAGGGACCATTGTTTTATCAATTGAGGTAAGAAGTAAATCTGAAGAACTAATTGATGACTTAGTGGCTGATTATGATTCAGCCCTTAAATGCTCCGACCGTAATAGGCCACGCAGTTTATTTTCCGACCGCCTCATTATGATGGAGGCAGTCGGAAAGTAAACTGCCCTACTAGCTTCTGAAGGGCTCGGAGTGCACGTAGGCCAGTTGGAAGCAGGCCAGTAATCTCAAGGGCGGGCCTTTCTGCCCTTGAGAATAAAATGCACAGTTTATGACATAGTTTCCATGCCGGCCTGTCCGACAAAGAAACCATGTCGGAAAGAGTGTTTGGGGGCCCCAAGCAGAGTTCCCTTTGGTGCACAGCCTCTGGTTTGGAAGTCGAGGCGGCACTGATCCCTGCACCCAGTGGCAGGCGCCGCACGGGATGGCACTGCAGGGATGAACTGCACCTCCATTTTCTCAATATGAGCCTGTGCTACAGCCAGCTTATGACCGTAACACGAGCTCCCATTGAGAAAAGGGAGCATGTCACCGAACAGTGTTCGGTCACAATGTAATGGGCCTGTCGGAACTGCTAAAATTGGGCCCTTAGTAGTGAAGTTGTCCTTTGGAAGGAGAGATAATAAGTGCTACATTTCTGTGTATATTGCCAGATACCTTGCTGGTTAAATAGTTGCAGAGGGTAGGATAAGGGCAGTTATTACACTAACTACTATACTATATAATTGATCGGGGGCTGCAAAACCTCATCAATTAAAATTGAATTAAATTAATAACTATTTTGTTCCCAGAAAATTTCACTCTGGTGACGGAGACTAATTGATCACTAGACAGCAGGAAGAGGTGAGAGAAAGACTAGGATGAAAAGTCAATGTGTAATGTGTGACAATTTCAGAGGGCAACACCATGTCATACTCTTGTGTTAACAGTAACACTCAACAATGCTCTACTATGCCAAACTAGGAAAGGATAGACAAATAATGATGACAAGAACATAAAATAAAAAAATTAAGTTAGGCCCGTTTATTTTAAGACCTACCCTCTCTACCCACAACAGGCACACCCGCTCCTAAACCAAACAATGTCTCAAAAAGTTCAAAGTCCAATGTCCAGAACCCTTTCTCCAACTTTCTGTCCTTCCCAGCCTTTCCACCCAGAACATGCCCTTCCACTAACACAAAAAATCAATAAAAAAGGGACTTTGGTGCATCCATTTCTGCATGGCTGAGTTGGAGGTGGGCCTGGCTGGCGGCCCACGGAACTTGAGATCTCTGCCTCTTGCTTTTCTTCTTCCAGGTCCCCCAGCCGGCAATATTCCACAGTCACTGCCTCCAACTTCTTCATTCGCAGCTGGGTGACTATCTTGTGCTGAATTACCTGTCATTAATGAGCATGGCATATGCAGAGATATATATCTCATATGATGCACAATTAACACTTGACTATGCAGCACATATGAAGCCATGCTGGCGGATCTGCTTAATCTTCAGTATGTTTTTGGAACAGCCCATCTGTAGCACGTTATGTTCATGAACTTATAATTCTAATGGCCCTGTTCTTCTCCAACTCCATCTCCCTCATCTATTCTACTACCCTACGTCCAAACTTAGTTTATAGGCTTAGGCTGATAGAATCTGGCAGATGGGACTGGCTTGGTGGAAAAACGGCTATCCCATCCAATGTATTACAATTGACAGCGCATAGAAGAGAATGATGAACTTTAGTGCAGCAAATGGGACAGTTTATTTGTTATAGAGTATCCCATATGCCAAACTGCAAATCAGGATCTTAATCCCACATGACAATCAGGCCTCTAATACAGATTATTCTCAAGAAATACCTACACTTGGCAGTGGAAAACGTTAGTCCAGATGGCGGTAAGTTATAGGGATTGGGCAAGGCAGAGGCTTAGCTATGGAATGGTTGGTGTCACTGATGGAATGGTTGTGAGTCACTGATCATGTACTACTCTTTTGCTTCTTAGTCACATTTATTGATAGGAGGAAAATATTGTAACTGTTAATCCATAATGGTAGACATGAAATATAACTTCATTTGTGCAGAGAAATGTGGCACACACATCACATGCCGAGATACAAATTACTTTTTTCAGTAGCCTGGGACAGAAAGACAGAATGTTAAATTGAAGCACTAGTAGGCAATTGCGTGTGCACTGGGAAACACACTTTGTCTTCGGGTTTGTGGTTTGTGCACTACAGACTGGACTCAAAGGGGCCGATTCATTGAACTAAACTGAGATAAAATCCTAAACATACTACTTTTGGTATTCACCTAAGGCATTTAGGAGTAGTAAAGTTAGGACTCCTAACTTTACTACTACTAAATGCCTTTTGTGAATACTGAAAGTCGTAAAGTTAGAATTTTGTCTCAGTTTAGTAGTATTAAAGTTAGATGTCTTAACTACTACTAAATGCCTTCTGTGAATACCAAAAGTAGTAAGTTTAGGATTTTATCTCAGATTAGTTCTGGGAATCGGCCCCTAGGTTATTGGCGGGATATCTGCCTTGCTGAACCAATACAGTATTGTTAACAAGTAAGCGAGGTGGCTTACTACTTATCCCTGCCACCGCGGGGACGTCTCGTTCTCTCTGGACTGCCTGCACCTCCAGCAATATCGCTGCTGCGCCAGCACTGCGGGTGGAATGTGCGCAGAGTGAAAACATAATGCACCCATTTTAGATATCAGATTGCCACCTAGGTATTTATTTTGCATGATGTACAATATGCAATGCATCACTGCAGTTAGGTTAGCGATCTAACAATGTCTTCTTCTATTGAAAGCAGCACTTTGGGAGGTTTGTGTTATTGCTTGATTAAATTTAAAAAAAAAAACAGGTAGCCATTGAGTCAACCAAAATCCTTTCCTTCTGATTAAGGTATAGGAAGTAATCAGAAATTGAATTCAGGAATAAGGGAAGGTCATAGGGAAGAGCAAAAGTTAAGGTTACGAATGGATGGTTTAGGGTGGAAGGTGAATGCAAAAGACATACGGTATGGGTTGTATGATCTAATTCCTGCCATGCTGCACTGTGGAAACTGCTAGTATAAGACAACATTGGGAGTACATGACCATAATACCACTCTGTCTCTGCCCCTCTACGTTTTAGCTGTTTGATCAAGAAAACCACCATCATGTTTTGTGATTAGACTACTACAATGGCCTGACTGTGCGATCCTCTTTAAGTTGCAAAAAGCTTTTCCTCCCTCAGAACTACACAAAAAGACATATTGAGGGCAAGCGGTAGCTTACGTAAAAATGAATCAGAAGATGGGTACAGACAAGAGAAACTCCGCCGTGGAAACAGGAAATATGGAAAAAACAGAGGGCAATGCAGGGATAACAAACAACATGGAAAAAAATAGTAAGTATATAGAAGGGCATAATTTTTGCAGTGGGTAAAAAAATGACTTAAAAGGGACAGCAGAAATATTGCCCGCGGCACTGGTGGTAGTGGAGGTGGTCTTACCAGTCACACCAACCAGGGCACTGGTGTCAGCTGAGCCAGAAGCTCTCTTGCCCTTGGTTGCTTAAAAAGAAGATAAAAAACATTGTTTGATGGTACTCTGTACAAAAAAACATTTTGACGGGCCCAGCATTGTACGTTTTAAATCAGATACACTATTCCTTGTTTCATAATCCTACACCTCAAACAATAACATTTTGAACTATTCATGCTTAATGCATTCCAAAGGATGATCTTTGCTTCTCTGCCCCCTTCTGATGAGTCAGGTCAGTCCCCCTTTGCGTACTGCACATCCAAGAGATTGGGACTATGAGCTACATAAAATGATAGAGAAGAAAACACAATATGCAACACCCCTGATATTCTACAATTGTAAGAGTGAGGGACATGATGAATTGACAATTATGCCTTAAATCCACCCAAGCAAACATCTGCTGGGCTCACACTGGAACAGAATACTGGCAGTATCATTCATTTGACATTTACTCTCCTCCTAAGGTCCTAACTTCCTACATCATTCTCATTAGCAGGCACCAAGCACCACTACTGCACTCTATCAAAGGTTAGTGTTGTCTGTCCCTCTCTACACAAAATAATCCAGTGTGCTGTGCCATGTAACATGGCACCCTTGCACCATCATGGTGCAAGGCTGCTTGCATTGGCATGCCATGCTGCATCCAGTGTGGCAGTGCAGGGAGAGAGCAGGAATTATAAATCGTAATAATTAAAATGTCACAACAGTGTCTGCTGCAGGAGCCCTCCACTTTTTGCCTGGTTTTTGATGCAACTTCGACTGAGGTGTACTGGCTTCCATCTAACCAGGTTCACAATACCAGTGTTCTTTCCCTTAACATTTACCACAATTGACTTCACTTCAGCTACCCCTGAAAGTACCTAGTAAATGGTACCCATGGTACCTAGGGCATAGGCACCCAAGAGGGTCCTCTGGGGCTGCAGCACAAATTGTGGCACCCCAGAGACCCCTCATCAAGACCATGCAAACTGCCAGTGCAGTTGTGTGTCTTGGTGCAGAGAAAACTGAAGAGTTAACATGGTACACAGCCCTGCGTGTCATGCCCTCACACACTGCATGAGATAGAATTAAATCATCCTTAGTGCAGGCCTTACAGCCCTAAGGCAGGGTGCACTATATCCCATGTGTGGACATTTTGTATTTAAGTGGCATGCCTGGGCCTTGAAACCAGATTTGATGGACAAGAAGAAGAAAAGGATGAAGAGGGTTTGCTGTCAGAGAACTGATGTATTGCTGCGGAAGAAATTGGTGCCAAACCCTGCCTACTGCCGCTAGGACTCAGCAATTGGAGTGTGCTATGTGGACCTGAACCTGTGAAGACTCCAAGAACCCCAGTGCTCCTTCAGCCTTTGAGACATCACCAAGAACCGTCCTTGTAGTGAAGGTATCACTCACCTGCACCAATCCTGTTGAATCTATACTGTAGACGAGCCGCTCCCCAATGATTTCAACACAGCACCCAATACAAAAGATGTATTACAACTCCAGAGGGTCACCACATCAAGTTTGGTGACACTAGGACCTACTGAAGCCACACTGTACCAATACCTAGGATACCTGACCCCCTACAGCAATAGCAGGACAACGAGTCTGAGCTGGACTCAAACAATTCCAGAAGAAAGAACCTATTGAGGATTCACCTCTGCCCCCCATGAATCCGGATGCACCTGCTGACATCTCGAGAAGAAATGGAGGAGCAAGAAAACTCTGGAGACTCATGCAACCTTCAAGTCCACCGTCAACACACACCACCTCCTCCTCAAAACCACAAAGAAAATTACCATCCAGGACAGAAGCAATGCAAATACACACAACAACAAAGAACTCTTTACCATAATCAAGATGTTCACCAGGCCCAATAGTGAGACCTCAGACATTCCCCTCTGTCAATACTTCTGCAACGAACTCGGCACCTTCTTCCACCACAAGGTCAAGAAGATCTAAGAAAGGTTTGACACCCTAGACCCAGTCGCCATGCCTGCCTCCATCGCAGACAAACAAGCTGCCCTTCAACAGACCATGTTCTGCTGGACCCCGGTCACGACAGAGGAAACCGCTCAAGACCATGAAGAGCATCCACTCCAGGGCCACGACGGACCCATGACCGCCGCACCATCAACTGATCCACCCCCAACAACTGGAAACACACCAAGATCAACCCCCTGCTGAAGAAGCAATCTACGGATCTCCCTCCTTCCCTTCCCAGCCAAGGTCATAGAAAAGACCATTGAAACAAGCCACATCCTGGACACCTCCCATACTAGTTGCAGAAGCAACCATAGCAAAGAGACTGCACTCCTCTCCACCACAGATGACATCTGCTCCCTCCTCAACCGGGGCAAGACAGCAGCCCTCATCCTACTAGACCTCTCAGCCCCCTTTCAACACCGTTTCCCACCACACCCTAATCACCAGACTCAACGACACCGGCATCCGTGACAGGGCTCTGGACTGGATCCACTCCTTCCTCACCAGCCAGACCTAGTGAATCAGACTACCACCGATCCTCTCAGACCCCACAGAGATCAGCCGTGGAGTCCCCCAGGGCTCCTCCCTAAGCCCTATCCTTTCAACTTCTACATGGCCCCTCGCAACCATCATCAGAAGCCACAAATTTAAAATTGCCTCCTATGCCACCCAGCTGATCCTCTCCTTCACCAATGAACCCTCAACTGCCAGAACCAACTTCCACAGCAGTATGAAGGCCCATTGCAACATGGATGAAAGACAGCTGCCTCAAGCTCAATTTGGACAAGATTGAAGTCCTCATCCTGGGACCCAATGTGTCAGCCTGGGATGACTCCTTGTGGCCAGCTGCTCTGAGTGCTCCCCGCACCCCAACGGACCATGCACGCAACCGTGGCATCATAATGGACTCTTCGCTCAAGATGGACTGCCAAATCAACATAGTTTCCTCAGCCTGCTTCCACATGCTTCGAAAGATTTTCAGATGGATCTCTACAGAATTCAGAAGGACAATTACCAGCAGACTCAACTACAGCAATTAACTCTACGCCAGGGCCACCCAGAAACAGCTCAATTAACTACAGTACATCCAAAATGTTGTAGCCAGACTGGTCCTCGACATCCCTTGCCACAGTCACGACACATAACACCTCCAAAACTCCACTTGCTTCCGGTCAGCAAAAGAGTCACTGTCAAGCTCGTTACTTACGCTTACAAAGCCCTACACAATGAAGGACCAGCGTACCTGAACCACTGCCTCACATCCCACGTACCCACCGGACAACTTCAATCCACCCAATTTGCCCTCGCTGCCATACCCAGGATCCACAATACCTGAACCAGAGGAAGATCTTTCTCCTGCCCCTGTACCTCAGTCAGTCAGCATCACTGACCCTATTCAGAAAGGACCTCAAGACCTGGCTCTTTGAATGATCCTCCTCTCAGTCTGACCAGCAGCCCCCCAACCCCAGTGCCTTGAGACCCTCACGGGTGAGTAGCCACTCTTTATAAGCTATTGATTGATTGATTGATTGATTGATTGATTGATTGATTGATTGATTGGAGTTGAGATCCCTGAGACCCACGTCCTAAGTGGCCCTGCTGTCCCAAAATCGCCTACCACGTTGCCTGCTCCTGACTGCGAAGAGTTCTTGACACCCGGCTGACCTTTCTGCTCTTCACCCATCCCCACCGGCCTGGTAACAATGAACCACTGTGCTCCCATGGTTCCGCGACCCTTGCAACCCACCTTCCCTCAGTGGGATCCCCTGGACTTACCTTTAAGACTTCCTGTGCAGTGTCTTTCCAAGGGCCCCCCTTCATCGTACTGCACCAGCTACTAACACCTTCAGTACCCTGCTCCCAGTCAAATCCAGGATGCATACGATCTTCTGCTACTGGAAACTTGGATCTGGTCCTGCTATAAACCTAAAATGAGACGGTGAACTTCATAAAAGCACTGCATGATGTTATATGCATTTTTCAGCTTTTTTCTATTGACTTAAATAGTGCGTAATTGCGCAAAAAAGTGATATATTTTCAAAACTCTTAAAAATTTTAACTCCTAAATTACTTACTGTAGATCAAAGTTCTTGGTCTAAAAAAATACATAAAAGATGATATTATATTTATAAATTTGTCTTCGATTTATTCTTGAGTGTGGGTCTCAGTTTTTGCCTCTGTGAGTACAAAGAATGCTTAGCATTACCCTCTGATGAGCCTGAATCTTTGGCCACACTATCACAAAAAGAACATTAGTATTATCTACTTTAACCACTGTGTACAGGTAAGGGATCCACTGGACTCTCTGCACAGTGTACTTTGTTTTAGTACACTATATAGAGAGTCATCTTCCTACAGGGGGCCCGGGCACCCCCCTGCAGCCCCTGGGACCGCCACTTCCCTGGGGCTAATGTAAAAGGAATGCTAGAGACCTACATGCACAGCCTTCCCTGTGCTATGTACTACAATGGATGGGGGCTGGGCAGCCCCGCCCCGTGATGCCACATATGGCCCTGGGGACTGCCATTCCCTAGGGCCAGATACTGCTACCTCCCAGGGGCCCCTCTTGGCAGGAAGCTGTTTGCTTACAACTACCACCAAGCAAAACCAAACATCACTCTGCTTTCTGCTTGCAGAAAGCAGAGTTTTCATCAGTTTCCCTGCACACAAATATTTGTGCAGGGACACAGATGAAAACATTGCTCCTGCATGCAGGGAGCTGCATTTCCAACAGTTCCCTGCGTGCAAGAGCAATACTGGCTCCCACAGGAGGTGGGGAGCCAGCTGGGAAAGCGGGGGCCTTGATACTCCCCCACGGTCCAGGGCGGAAAGAGAAGAAAGAGACAAAATAAAGGTCAGAAATGAAGCAAAAGATTCAGAGTGAAGGTCAGAAATTAGCAAAAAAGAGGCAGGATAAAGGTCAGCAATGAGCAGAAAGAGACAAGATGATGGTGAGAAATGAGCAAACAAAGGCAGAATAAAGGTCAGAAACAAGCAGAAATAGGAAAAATAAAGTTGAGAAATGAGCAGAAAGAGTACTTATAAAGGTCAGAAATTAACAAAAAGAAGCAGAATAAAGGTCAGCACTGAGCAGAAAGAGGTCAAATAAAGGTGTGAAACAAGCAGAAAGAGGCAGAACACTCAGCAGCCAACCAGTAGTGCCCCATGAGGGGGGTTGCAGAGTGATTGAGAAAAGGTGTGGGGATAATCTCGCTGTGAGTACTAACTGGTGGCAATGATAGGGGTTCTTCACCCCCAAGGACCCTCAGCAGCCAAGGGGACTTCATCCCCTAACCAGTAGTGTGCCAGGAGACACATTTGCAGAGTGGTTGAAAGGTGGCAGGGGCTTCAACAAGGTCTCAGCAATCGCGCTGTCAGAGACTTACTGGTCGTAACAGGATGGGTTCTTGGCCCCCAACTACTCTCAGTACCAAAGGGGACATAATTATGGGTGGCAGAGTAATACTCTGCACACTCACTCATACACCCACTGAGACACTCATTCACTCACTCTCAATGGTTACAGGCAACAGTTAGGAAATCAAATCAAAATGAAACATTAGAAATTCACTGTAAAAACAAAGGTTACAAGGATGTTATAGTTAGGAAATAAAATTTAAAAAAGATAGAAATTCACTGAAAAAAAAGGTTACAGGGATGTTATAGTTAGGCTCACATTTCCCTTATACAAAAGCAGAGAAGTTCAGCAGTTATAGTTAGCTGAGCTAACTAAACAAATACCCCAGCAATGCACTGCTTATGATCTCACATATTACATCACTCATGGCATGGTCAGTGCCATCGCTGATGACATCTCAAATGACATCACTGATGACATCATCCAGTGATTATAAGTAAGAGGTTATGATTGTCAAACATATATACTAAGCTACTACAAAGTTTACCTATTAGGTGCACTGCCTATGAGTGATTATGCAACTAACATATATTTTGTGAGTGGCTTTTGGACTGTCTATATCTGAGTATGTGTAAAGCTGTATGAGTGGGTATATGAGTGGTTGTATGAGTGTAATAGTACCTGTGTGTGAGTGAGTGCCTGTGTGAATGGATGAATTGTTGAGTGAGTGGCTGTGTGAGTGGCTGCATGGGTGGGTTAGCGTGTTTGTGAGGGACTGTATGGATGAGTAAGTGGATGTCTGAATGGTTATATACGTGAGTGACTGTGTATCTAAATGGCTCTCTGAGTGAGTGGCATGTTCAGTGAATGTTTGATTAAGTGGGTTGGTGTGTTAGTGGCTGTATTAGAGAGTGAGTATATGTGTGAATGTCTGTATGGGTGAGTGAGTGGATGTCTGAGTGCTTGAATGCATGTGTGAATGGGTATGTAGGTGGTTCTGTGGGTATGTGAGTGTGTGAGTGGTTATATGGGTGAGTGAATGGCTGTGTTGAGAGGTTGAAAGGGTGAGTGAGTGGGTGTGCAAATGACTGTGTAGGTGAATAATTGGGTGTGTAAATAGTTGTATGGGTAAGTGTGTAACTGTGTGAGTGGATGCATGTGTGAGTTACTTGTTGTATGAGTAGCTGTATGGTTGACTGAGTGGTTATATGAGGGGCTGTATGAGTGAGTGAGTGGGTGTGTGAGTAGCTCTATGGATGAGTGACTGGGTGTGAGAGTAGTTGTATGGGTGTATGAATAGGTATTTGAGTGGTTGTGTGGGTATGCCAGTGGGTGTAAAAGATATTATATAGGGGATCGAGGATGTGTGTAAGTGTTTGTGTGGATGATGTCGGAAGTGATGTCATTAGTGATGTCACTGATCAAGTCAAGAGTGTTGTAATATGTGAGGTCATAAGCAGTGCATTGTGTGCACGTATAGTCAGTTCAGGTAACTATACCTGCTGAATTTCACATGATTTGTACAAGTGAAATCTGAGCCTGACTATAATGACCTTGTAACATTTGTTTTTGTACTGTGAATTTCTAAGGGTTTTTAAATTCTGTTTACTTACTATAATGTCCCAGTAACCTTTGTCTTTTTAGTTAATTTCTTAGATTTTTTTTTTAATGTTGGTTCCTAACTATAACGTAATTGTAACCTTTGGTTTTTTAAGTGAATTTCTAAGGTTTATTTTTATTTTATTTCCTAACGGTAACCTGTAGCCTTTGACAGTGAGTGTGTGAGTGAAAGGATGATTATCTCGATTTAGTGTGTGAGTGGCTCAATGGGTATGTGAATTGGTGTGTAAGTGTCTGTGTGGGTCTGGGAGTTGTGGCATAAGTGTCTCACTGGGTATGTAAGTGGGTGCGTTGAGCATAAATGTGTGGGTCTGTAAATGGGTATCTGAGTGAATGCATGAGTGTCTGAGTGGGTCTGTGATTGAGTGTTACAGTGTCTCAGTGTGTTTGAAAGTACCTTCATGACTGTGTGAGTCAGTCTGTGAGTGAGCGCATGAGGTGGTCTGTGAGTGGGTGTGTTACTCTCTGAGTGGATCTGCGAAAGTGTGCATGAGTGTCTGAATGGGTCTGTGGGTGGCTGTGTGAGTGGCTGTATGTGTCTGTGAGTGGGTATATGAGTGTATGAATGGGTATCTGAGTGCATCTGTGAGTGGGTGTGTGAGCATCTGAGTCAGTGTTTGATTGGATCTGTCAGTGAGTGTGTGAGTGGGTGAGTGGGTGTCTAACAGGCTTATTACAATGTTGGGTGGACTTGTGCCTGCCCTAGACTGTCATGGAAATGGGTTCGACCATCCTCCGGTCAGTGGTCCCATCCGCCTAATTATGATTCAACTGCACATGGTGCAGTTGTATATTCATGTTTCCCTCTGGGAGCATGTGCTACGGCCATAAGCCCATTTCATATGGGAGCATATGCTACGGCCTTAAACCGGCCATAGCACAAGCTCACATATGGAAATGGAAGGTTGTGTTCATCCCTGCACCACGTGGCTGGAACCTCAGGGTGCCTGCCACACGCTGCAGGCATCAACAGGGTGGCAAAATAGGTGCCCCTTTGGCCACCAACTGTAGGCCACTGCTTGAAGGGGGCCCTGCAAGGGGTCCCTAAACTCACTTTTTGACAGGCTAATTATTCAGGATTAATGTTGGGCTGGAGTGGAGCTTCTCGCTCACGTGACCGCCATCTTCTGCATCCAAGCCACGCCCCTCAACAGGAAACAACTTCAGTAACGTAACATGAAAATGGCAACATTTTCTATTCCATTCTGTTAGAAATGGGATTTTTGGTTGGCTAAGGCTTCCGCCACAGCCAGGCAGAAACCACCTCTCTAGTCAGAGCAAGGGAGTTACACGCCAAAGATAACCCCTGCTCACCCCCTTGGTAGCTTGGCACGAGCAGTCAGGCTTATCCCGGTGGCAATGTGTAAAGCATTTGCGCACGCACACAGCAACAACATCCCAGGCACACCACAAAAGGAACTCCACACAAGGTTATATCAAAAATAGCTTTTGAATTCTCATAACACATTAGAATAGTAACACACATAATATACACTGTGCCAACAGGCACTGGGCAAAATTTACAAGGGATTATGTACACATGACAGGGCCACATGTACCACTGTCAGAACCATCACACAGCGAACTTAGTAAAAGTAAAACAGATCATAACGTACAACCAGTAAACACTAGTAATCACTGTACTTAGCATCAGCCTGTAACATAAACTAAATTATGCACAGCATCACATCAGGCGCAAATTATATTCAGCGCCAACATCACCAGCATAAACACATTATGCAATCCTCTCACAAGTCTAAACACATTAGACCTTAACCTCCTAAGCGCAACTCACATTAGGGGCATAAATCACACAGAGGGACATAATCTCACTAGCATAAACCATGATATGCAAAACAACCTAATAATCATAAAAGACCACATTTGGAGGTATAACACAGGGTGCGTAAAACATACTACATGAATTACATTTCCTAGCACCATAATCACATTAGGGCCTGGCACCCTACAAACCTCCCCCTGGCCAACTGGCCATCCCAAAGAGGGGCTCAAATGCCCTGTGTCCCAAAAGTCAGGGCGCGCTGCCTATGCAGCGAAAGTCAAGGGTGTGCACTTCACGCTGGCCTAAACGTAGCAGCTGGCACTAATTGCTGCACAGCTGGGGAAGGCCTGGCACCTCCGTGCCACTTCTGTCCCTCTCAGGAATTGAGCCTAAATGGTGCGGCTGCCCACTACTTGCTGGGCAGCTGGGAAAGTTACATATGAGGCTGGGGCTCTCAGTGGCCCTTGAAATCAATGTGTCCAACGTTGGAGCCATCTGGCTGTGAAAACAAACATGCCCCCATTGAGCGCACGGGCTCCTGAAATAACTATGCGCCATTAAGAAGAACAACTTGCCCCAAAGCACTGTGGAGCGCACTGGCGCTGAAACAAACCATGCCCATGGAATGTGGCAGCTGCCCTCTAACCAGTGGGGCAGCTGTAAATTGCACTAGGGACCCGGCACCCAGTGCCCTCTGGCCCCCACGGGGCTTTTAAATAAACGTGCCCCATTGTTGGAGCCACACGGGGCTCTGAAGATAATTATGCCCCCTTATCATTGGAGCTGCCCTCTAGCGAGTGGGGCAGCTGTGAAACACCTCTGGGTGACGGCATGGGCACCCACAATGTGCCCCGATGTACTCCTTCCCCGGGGGCTCTACGCACGGAATGCCTGGCATCACTGGAGCGGCCCTCTGTCAGGCGGGGCCACTCAGGAGAGGGACTCTGTACACTGGCCCTCGATTAGAACCACAAAACTCGAGCCCCCACTTACCGGCACTCACTGGTGCCTCTCCCGGTCTCCTCTTCACCCAGGTCCCCTGTCGGGACCCGGGACTCCGCTCAGGCTGGCGCAGGGAATCCGCGGGGCTCTCTCCTCACTATGAGAGCCCCACACACCGGCAACACCAGGGACCGGGTTCTGCAGGCAAGAGCCCGCGAGGCTCTGCGCGGCTTTTTTCCCGGCCGGGGAAAGCGGAAGTGGAGCCCGCGAGGCTCCGGCTTGCGTTGCTGGCCCCGCCCACAACCAGGCGGATGGCCGGACTTCTGCTTCCGGCGCTCCTCTTCCCGGGCCATGGCGGTGATTCCTTCTGTGAATGCGGGGTGGGCACCCGCCCTCTCTACAAAGCACCATAATGTGGGGTGGGCACCCACCATTCAAAAATAATCATAACGCGGGGTAGGCACCCGCAATCAAGCTCCAAACGCGGGGTGGGCACCCGCTATTTAAAAATAATCATAACGCGGGGTGGGCTCCCGTAATTTAAGATAAAAAGTCAAGTCGCGGGGTGGGTACCCGTGCATTAAATAAAAGTGCACCAGTATGGGGGGTGGCACCCGCGAGATAGCGATCAATGCGGGGTAGTCCCACATTGCAGCACAGCGCTGCAAAGACTCCAGCTGGCAACCTGAAATCTAGCGCTCCCAAGGCGCTAGAGGCAACAAAAGGCATAAAAATGTAGCGCTCAGCAAAACAAGGGAAGCACTCTAATCAAAGCCCAGCGCTCCTTGACAATTAAGAGCAAAGCGCTCACAAGGCGCTTGGACAGCAACCAAAAGGTCCTGGAGACCTCTGGGGGGCAATGTAGGGCCCAAGGGCCAGCACACAGGGCCCTCCAGCAAGGAGGCAGCCCTCATGGCAGTCCCTCCTGGGCCCCACCAGCAGCAAGCCCCCTCCTGTTAGGATCCAAAGCAGAATACAGAGGATTCTCACAAGGTGTGAAAGTGGAGGAGGGTCCAAGGGACAGTTTAAAGACCTGCTACAGTATAAATCCCCTAATCCATATATACTTTACAAAAAATACTGAGGGTCTAATGTTCCGTATACACACAACACTAACAAACTAGGCAAATGAGACCTCAAAACCGACTACAATGAATAACATAACAAAAGTATAATTCCCATCACCCACCAAAGGTGGCTTATCATCATCTGGGAATTCAGGACTGAGCTGAATTCCCAGATGATGATAAGCCACCTTTGGTGGGTGATGGGAATTATACTTAGCACTAACCCTAGTATTCTAGATTCTTTATCTTCAGTCACAAACACCACACAAGAAGAAACAAATAAATCCAATAAGCAACACAAAGACACGATCCTTTTGACGAAAATAGAGAAGTTTAAGAAAGACCTGGCACGCTTCTCTCTGGAGAAAGTCTATCCCTACACTAGTGAGCAATATGTTCCACCACAGTTTAACAAGAAAGGGAGAAGATACGGTTCTAACTACTCCTCGTCAGGATCTGATGTTTACTCCACTGATTCAGAGACTGAAAATAATGTGCAACCACCTAGGAGAGGAGGAGGACAACAGTCTCGTCCTTACCAAAGACGAGGTATGCTAAATCCTTATCAATCAGGAGGACCATGGTGGCCACCAGTTCCTTGGGGGTATCAAATTCCCCCCTTTACCCAACACATTCCCCCTTTTGCAGCACCACCCCCTTCATTCCTCGGACAAATGCCTTTTTTAGGGGTAGGCCGTGGACTAAGCAGAGGCAAAAGGAGAGGGCAGCCGCAGGTACATTGGCAGATGGACCAACAACTGCCCAACACCCGCAGCAGGAAAGGGCAACCACAACCACAACCAGGGACCAGCACGGACACAACGATCTAGTCGTGAATTTGAGTACTAGGACTCTAACATCTCTTGAATTACAGGTCCTAAACAAAGGTTTGGGCTATGTCCCAACCAATAAGGGAGATTTGTTCCAACTCAGAGTTGAAATGGCCAAATTCTTTCGGAAAATCCGTTTACACTTCTTCTTCAAAGACAGGGAACTCTCTACATCCCCGGATGACTCTTCTGATAAGAATACAGGTCTCAAATTACCATCCACGTTTAACCCTCCAACTCACTTAATACCTGATCGAGTTAAAGTGTTTGAACAAGCGGTTATTCATGACATCACTGGTCTAGGGTCTAGAAAAGAGAAAATCTACCACAATCTGTGCAAGAGTGAAAAACAAGCCCTCACTATGCTGGCCAATGATGAATCCATCATTATTAAACCGGCCGATAAGGGTGGTGCTATTGTCATTCTAGATATTGAGGACTACCGTAGGGAATGTCTAAAACAACTTGATGACCCTAGGTCATATAAACGTTTGACTGAAGATCCCACCCCTAGACTCACTAGAGAAATTCTCGCCCTGGTTGAGGATGCGAAAACAGCTGGTTGGATCACAGAGCAGGAAGCTCGCTTCTTGACACCAACACACCCTGTGATGCCACACTTCTATGTATTACCAAAAATACATAAGAACCAAAAACCCACCCCAGGACGACCTATCATTTCTGGGATAGGTTCCCTTTTGGAACCTCTCTCAACTTTTGTTGACTTTTTCCTTCGCCCACTTGTCAAGGAAATGCCAACTTATTTGCAAGACACCAAGGATGTCCTACGTTTGCTTCCCGACATCAGCTATGATGTAGCAACCGATCTCCTAGTTAGTTTTGATGTGGAATCTTTGTATACCTCGATTCCACAAATAGAAACTTTACAAGCAATTGAGAGCCTATTGGACACAAGAGATTTGGACTCAATAACACCGGTGCATTTCACCATGGACTTGGCCAGGCTGGCTATGATGGAAAACTTTTTCAAATTCGAGGAGACTATATACCTTCAAGTCTCGGGCACATCTATGGGGAGCATTTTTGCTCCCAGCCTGGCTAACCTGTATGTCCATCTCTTTGAGCAGAACAATATCCTCATTCAGACTAATCCATTTCGAGATCAGATCAAAGTCTGGAAGAGGTATATTGATGATATTCTGGTGGTCTGGCAAGGTTCTCTGTCATCACTCCTTGATTTTCATGCTTGGCTGAACTCGAGGAATAACTACCTGCGGTTCACAGTGACTTCTGATAAAAATCGTTTGCCTTTCCTAGACATAGTGATCTTCCTGAATGAGGGCACACTTGGCAGTGAACTTTACAGAAAACCCCTCTCTAAAAACTCACTTTTGAGCTTCAACAGCCATCATCCCAGATCCCTTCGGGAAAACCTGCCAGTTGGACAGTTTCTGCGTATTCGCAGAAATTGTTCCGATACCAGCACTTTCAATCAGCATGCAGAAGATCTCTCCAGTCAACTGAGAGATAGACAATATCCGAAGCGCCTAGTGAAAAGGGCTTGGAAAAGAGCCTCGAACAATAACCGAGGAGCTCTAATTGAACCTCCCGTGCCTAAGCCTCCTCTGTCTAGAATGACGTTTGTCAACACTTTTAGCACTTGGTCTAACCAAGTACAGAAAACGGTGCGCAAACACTGGCGGGTCTTAAATATAGGCAGTGAGAATTTGCCTTATCCTCTTTTCTCTTTTAAAAGAGGTACCAATCTCAGAGATAGTCTTGTCCACACCAGACCGAAAACCAAAGTCTCAACCAACATCAATACCTTATGGGATTTGCCCCCGGTCCAGGGTCATTTCCCATGTGGCCAATGTGCAGCATGTCCACAGACACAGGCCACTAAGATGATTGATATAGGTACTGGCATCCCCTGGGTCCTCAAGAAACACACCAACTGCAACACAGACAAGGTTATATATCTAATTACTTGTCCTTGCTCCTTGCGTTACGTGGGCATGACCACACGCAAGGTGAAGACACGCATAAATGAGCACAAGAGCACGATCAGACGGAATAAACAGGCCACAAAACTTACCAATCATTTCCTGTCACTTAAACATAAACCAGAAGACTTGAGATGGCTGGTCTTAGAACAACCGTTTATTCCAGCCCATGTCACAGATATCACCAAATTCCTGTTCCAAAAAGAACAGAAGTGGGTTTTCAAACTTAAAAGTGACATTTCTGGCCTGAACGACGAAATTCCGTGGTCGTCACTTTAGTGAGACGAGACATCTGACCCTCCATCTGTCTCTATGTCTCACATCCATCTATGTCAGATCACAACAGGCACTCAGCATTACATTCCATCCGTAATTTTGATATGTACATAAGTGTAGTAGCATTATTTTCTACTATTCACATAACTTCCGTGGTCATCTTTTACATTTTTTGTCACCTATTTCATGTTTGGGTGCTTTAATATCGTCCTGAATGTTAGTTTAGGTTTTTAAAAACTCACCATTGGTGTTTTTTCAATGTTCGAGTTACGTTCAACTATGTAAATTACACTTTGGCCACATGAAACTACATTTCCCAGCCACCTCCAGCATTATGCTGGCTTGCCTTCAATACGTTTTGTGATACTGACTCGGAAGTGCTTTTAACGTCGTGACGTCTCGACGCATCCTCATGCGTTATTACGGCGCGAGCGTTGTCCGTCGAGTACCTCCCCTTTTAGCTCAGAAGACAGAGCGGGGTACCGACGGACAGGTGAGTGCTGCTATCTTTTACTTCCAAATACCCGATAAATTACAACATCGGAACGTCGCGCGTTTGCGCGTCAATATCAGCATGTTTCTGTAACTCTTTGTGATAAATGTTCACTTTAGTATCTCGACCCAGTTGCCATAAGATTGGAGGAGGCTCTTTTAAATCCATGCCTCATGGACCTTGACAAACGGCAAATCTATTTCGGATTTGCATAACTTAAGACAGTTCTGTTTCTTTAAGATGTACAACAGTGTTTCACCCTATACACACGGATAAACACTGTTGCTCTTGGCATTAAGATGCGGTTATTGTTTTTCACGGAAGATCTGACAGAGAGGTGTTCCACTTGCTCTGTTTTTAAGACCAACACTCTGCCTTGTTTTTACACTTGTCTAGCTTAACGCTCAAAAGATTATTTCTGGTAGTTCTGGTGTTCTGAACATATCATGTCCACTGGGATTAATACTAAATAAGTATACCTGAAATTCCCTTTTGTAGAGCGGTGCCTCAATATCCTGAGCAGATGCCAGGCGAGGTGAGGTGCATGCCCATAATCATCTGGGTAAGTGCACAGTTTAAGTACTAACTTTACTTCAAGTCATGTAAACACTATGATTATGACAAATGATAATACACACAATGTTTTTACACATATGTTCTGTATTGCCACTAACACTTAGCTGAACCTCCTTCCATTTGATTCACATTTAGGTTCCTAACCTGTAACAGTTCCATTGGAACATACAGAGCAGACCAGGTTGTATGGTATACCTATTTGGTGGAAATCTCTATTTTTCTTGTTTGTATTGTTTATCACTTTTTGCAGTAGCGTATTTGGGTCCTGATGAGAGCTTGGACTCAAGGTCCAGTAGCCGAAACATGTAGACCATCGATCCAACAGTTATCTGTTAAGCTGTTTACGCACAGGTTTTATTAATGGCATCACGATAGCGCCAGAATAAAATTTATAGCATCTGGATAGCCATTTTTAATAGCACTCTTTTGTTTATTTCTTGCACTGCAACCATCACCCCACCGTTTGTTTTCACTACTGGGACAACTGAATGACCACCATTACCATCAGAGTGGTTGGTCCTCTCAGCTCAGTCCTGAATTCCCAGATGATGATAAGCCACCTTTGGTGGGTGATGGGAATTATACTTTTGTTATGTTATTCATTGTAGTCGGTTTTGAGGTCTCATTTGCCTAGTTTGTTAGTGTTGTGTGTATACGGAACATTAGACTCTCAGTATTTTTTGTAAAGTAAAGGATCCAAAGCAGAAAATTTTTCTGGGGTCACAGCCCCTTCTTTTATACACACATTTCCCTTTGTCTACAACTGTAGGGCAAGGGGAGAACCAGATACAACTGGTTCAGGAGCGCTTGAGCACTTTGTTTTGCTCAGCTCCTCTCTTCTATTCACAGGACAGGCCAGGGACATCAGACGCACCATAGGGGGTGGAGCCAGCATTGTGGAGGGAAGGCACAGCCCTATTCCGGTCCCAGGTGCAACTCCTTCCTCCCATCTACATGCAGATCTCTCCATTCACCACGGGCAGACTCACCCTGGCTCCTGGAATTCCCCAGCCCTCTCAGCTCCTGTCAATCACAAGCCAGACATGCACTCCACATCAGGCAGGCAGACACACAGTACACAAACATGCCAACTTCTAGAAGTGGCACTTCTCCACCAGTCACCATAAATCTGCGCACACCATTGCGCAGCATTTATTCTCACTAGTCCGCACATACTAAACTCGAACCTGCACTCCTCTCACATCAGGAACTACCAGGGACACACATATCCCCCATGCATTCCTATGGGAGGGCAGGCCCATCTTACCACACATACACAGAGAGCACACACACTTTACACTGGACCCCATTGCTAAAGTGCTCAGAGGTCTAAAATCACCAACACCAGGTTACAGAAAAAGGCTAGGAGAATGCAAAAAGTTTCGGGGTGAACCTTCCAAAAGGGCCAAGTCTAACACATTCCATCTGGACACTGTGTCTTTCTATAATACACATATATTATACTATGATGTTTTGTTTGGGCATTCATTATATTCAAGTAACATTGTACCAGAAGGAAAATAACAACTTTGAAATATATTCCATTAATTCCTTTCTATGCACAACAGTTTCTTGCACATAATTCATCCTGGAAAGGAAGCACCGTATAAAATATAACAATACAAGAACATTCACATTTCTGCAAAAACACACTGCAGACTTGTCTTGTAATGTCTCATCTGTTAGTCATGGAAAGATACTTCCGGACAGACAGTTTCAACAAATTCACAATCTTTTGTATTGTGCACGATTAAAGCCTTCTTTGTTATTAATTACAATATAATGCCATATACATTTCTAATTTGTTTTAGCTTTCTCATATTTTTTGTACTCATAAAACAACAATGGGGCATGCGATTGACTGATGCTGAGCCAAAGCCTCATGCAACTTGCTGAATAAACTACAAACACAGAATCAGGAGGAGCGAAATTTGAATAGTAGTTTTGTTCCACCTGACACAGAATTGGGGACTTGAATGTAAGGCTTGACTATACACCTCTCAAATACATTTAATTCAGTCTAAGAGGAGTATCATTCAGTACACATACAGCAGTATCTGGAAAATAAATCTCTCAAGCGGATACTGTATGTCACAGAAGAGGCTGCTTCGTTGGAATTACTTGATGAGCAAAACACTCAAATAGCTATGTTGCACTTAGGACTTTGGAGATGTCATTTGCAAGGACTGCAAACTATAAAACAGACATCAAGCCCACAGAATACCTGCCAGGACTGATAGTATTGCCCTGTTTGTCGCATATCATCATCTGCTTACCTTCATGAGAGATTTTAACACAGTGCAAATCAGGGTCGGTTTTGAAATTAAGACTTGAGCAGCAGCTAACTAAAGTCAGGTGCTCCTGAACATACCCAACGCTATGACGACATAGGAAAGGATAAGGTGACACCCTGATTTAGAGCTGTAGGATTAAGTGTACTGCATTGCCTTTACAGGTGATGCCACAGTGCATCACAAATGGAGAGGCTTCTGGGCGTTTCAGACCTCTGATGCCAAGGCAGGGACTAAGCTAGCCATGGGCAATATATTTGATGGCTGCACGGGTGTCTCTTTGCCTCGGATTCCCATCCTCAGGCTGCTGATTTACCATTGCTGCAGATAGCAAACACTGATGCTTGTGAAGATATTGACTCATGTTTTTGTAGAAGCTTTCAGGAAGACTTTGTCAATGAAAGTTCGTTCCATCAAAGAGGACTTGCTAAACCTGGGCGGCTGATTGTTCGAGGATTCCTGTTGAGACACTAAAAAAAAAACTAAGAGAACTAAGGGGCATATTAGCAAGGGCTGGCGATATAATTATCGCCGCTTTAGCGTTTATTTTTTGGGCGAAAAGCGGCGATAATTATATCGCAATATCATCAAGGACACGCTAGCGCGTGTTTCCTTGATGTAGAGCCCGTTTTTTCACAGCCTCGCATCGCTAATGAGATGCAAAAGAGGCGAGGCTGTGAAAACAACACATGTTAATATCGTGAAGGCAGCTTCGAGATATTAACAAGGAGGTGCAGCGATAAAAAAAATCGCGCTACCTCAGCCTTAACTCAGGAATTTAACACCTGTTAAATTCCTGACTAAGGCATACTTTTAATGGGATATGGATTATGCTGATAGGACCACAGGGTCCTATCAGCAATGTTATCGCTGTTTTCAATGGAACATCGCTGGAAAACCAGCGATGTTCCATTGAAAACACCGCTATCGCTGAAATATTATCGCCATAGCGCTATGCGTTGTAAATATAGCGTTATCATGGCGATAATATTCAGCAATAGCTGGCGATAATTTTTCTATCGCTATGAACGGCCAGCGATAATTATCGTTGGCCGTTGATAATATGCCCCTAAGACAAGCTAACAAGTTGGTCCTGACGCCTGGCAATAAAGGCTATTTACATAAGTGACCTTCTAACAGATGAAACTGAATGTGAGCAATGAAAAGCTAACTTGATCACTACAATATGCGTTCATTTCAAGTGTGCCTGCAGATATGAGGTCTTTGTATTGTCCCTCGTATTTCTCTTCCCAGAGCGGGCAAAATATATTTTACCTTTTTGTGAACTAATTGCGAAGCAGTTTACGCTGCTTCATGTTTCCCATTTCGGCATGTTTTCCAGGTCATGCTGATGCATGTTTTTCTGTACCAAAGCAGGTGCTTCTCTCAGCCAGGTGAGGTTGGAAAATACCTCTCCAGAGAAAAAAAGATTATTACACCGCAATGCTGCAGATCTTTGGAAGTCTGACTCAGAATTCTGTGTATTTTACTGGTAGTCTTTTCCCTTTGGAATTCTGTCACTTTTAGAAGAGAAGATGGTCTTCTCTGTTAAATGGACTGCGATAAATATGGCCTGACATCGCATTTCAGACAAGTATATAGGTAGCACGTTTCTACTTTTAGATAGGTGTATAAAACTATGGGGCATATCAGCAACACCTGGAAATAATTATTGCTCAGTGCTCTTAGCGTGAGGATAATTATCGCCGGGTAACGTGGATTTTTATCGCTGAGATAGCGTGCTATTAGCAACACTTATCTCCTCAGCGATAAAAATCTTCATGCTAACTGCCTAACATGAGATTATTGCTGGAAACCCAGCGATAATCTCACGTTAGCTTGTTGATAGGGACTCACGAACTTAGCCATGATATCCACCTTTCATAGGATATCATGGCTAAGTCAGTCCTGAAGCAGGCGTAAGGAAAATAGCGATAATAGGGGTTATCGCTACTTTTCCTGACGCTATGCTTCATAGCGTGGGGCTTGATGATAGCGACATTTCTCCTGTCAGGTCAGGAACGCACACTTTGCATCTCATTAGAGATGCAAAGCTGGGCGTTAGGAATCCCCACGCTAAAGCAAGGTTTCACGCATTAGCGTGACTTTGCTAATTAGGCGATAAAATTATCGCCGCTTTTCGGCCGAAAACGGCCGCTAAAGCGGCGATAATTTATTATCGCCTCCTTGTCAATATGCCCCATAGTTTTTTTCAACAACAGAATATTTACTAACCAATGTTTCACTAATTAACTCAATTAATACCTATGAGGAATGGATTAAAGCAAGGCTGTCTTTTGGCCCCTATTTAATTTTCTCTCTAAGTAAGTGATCTCCCAGAATGTTTCTTAAAAATTAATAATTTCCATCAAAAATAACTTCCAGTAATATACATATTTTAATGTATGCCGATTATGTAATAATTTTAGATCTCACACCTATAGGCCTACAAAGAAACTTTAACGCACAATGGGGCATATGTATCAAACGATTTTGTATTCGCAAACGCTGCGAATCGCAAAAAAACAGCGTTTGCGAATACAAAATCGCAAAAGGAGATGTATGAGGCATTTCAGCCTCGCAATCTTAAGGAATCGCTAAATGTGCGATTTCTTAAGTTTGCGTAAGTATATAAGAAATCGCAAATTGCGATTTCTTAAATGCAATGTAACACGCACCCAAGTTGTGCGATTTCTCCTTAAGAAATCGCAATTTACCACCAACTTCAAATTGCGATTTCTTTGAAATATGCACTTTTTTGCATATTTCAATGTGCCATGTGGTGCACATACATGCCCTTAGAGCATGTATGTGCGCCATATGTGCACACATGCTGATTTCAGGGGCGCATCAGGGTGTCATCATGACACCCTTGCACCTTTGAAAATATTCTCAATTTGCGATTAGCAAATAGCGATTCGCAAATTGAGAAGGACTTCCCATTCATTGCTATGGGCCTCCTGGCCCATAGGAATGAATGGCAAGGTATTCCTTAATTGCGATTTCGCAATTTGCTAATCGCAATTAAGGAATTTTAAGAAATCGCAAAAGTTGTGCGATTTTTTAAATACATCCCGTTTTGCAATTTTCAAATAGCGATTCTCAAAAAATCGCTATTTGAGAATCGCAAATGGAGATGTTGATACAAATGCCCCTAAATCGCTATGCGAAAGAAAATGTTCTTGTTCCAAACATCTCTAAAACAAAAGTCGTTCCGTTTAGAGGGAGAAAGCAATATTTTCACTTTCATTTGTGATTAGACCGAAAATCCTTTGAGGTCCTTAAAGAATACACTTACTAGAGGTGATTTTTTACTAAATCCTTACAAAATTCCTCCCATTTTCAGCATATTGGTCTTTAGGCAGACGCCCACGTTGGCGCACTTTAGAGATTTTACTCTTTTTATGCATTTTTGCGCTTTGCTTGAGCTTTGTCATATGAAAATACCACCTATTTTATCATATGCCCTAGAATATATCTCGAGTAAGACTTGGCATCCATTAAAAGTAAGAGAAGGACACTTAATACACAAACTGTTCAGAATTATTCAACCAGTCCCTGTCCAAGCAATACGCTTAGAGTTTTTCTTAGTTAGCACCTATGCTAGACCATCTGTAATATCCTCAGATGGGCCTATTATCGTTGACATGCTGATCTAGGATCTTTAAGGTATATTTTAAATTGGAGACTCTTAGAAATGAGTCCTCGTAACCTACTTATAATATTAATCTTAGTATTGCACTAAACCTGTCCTGTTGCACGATTTCACTTTTCAAAATGTTGGACACCAGCACGTTTGTAGCTTTTCTTAAAGAGCTTGAGCCCAAGAATAAGTCATGATCTGGACGTAGAAAACTGTTCTCAGTTAAAATACTTTGCACATCTAGTAGACAGCATAGAATATAAAATTCTGCTCTTTATATACGCTTTTCCTTAGAACATAGGGTCCGGCGCACCAAAATGTTATTGAGGTTGGGGATTCCTCCCTTAAAGGCCTATACTTCTAAATGGGATAATTGCGAAAGTACTACAGGGATCTGTGACTTATGTAATGGAGGAGTGCAAGATTTGTTACATGTGTTGCTAGTTTGTCCAAATTCGACCTTGGTAGCGGCTCAGCGCTGGTATATAAAGCCCATTTGTTTTAGATACAATATCTGCTCTGCACAAAGTTTAATCGAGTTTTGTAAATCGCCATCTGATTAATGCATCTGTATAATCGGAATACATTTTTTAAAAGCTTTTTAAAGTTGTTTTAATGTTGAAATATTATAATTGGTTTTATAATTTTTTACTATTTATTTGTTGACCCCAGTTGAGGTCTAAATCAAATCAAATAAAAATCTATCTACCAACCACTGTTAATTTCTCATCAAGCAGCATGGGACTATTTCGGATACCTGCTGCTAGCTTTATTGGTTAATTTGCGAGTTGCCTTTAAGGTCTGTCATTGTATAATAAGTTCCATTTATGTACAGTTAGCTGGTCCTTTCAATATCCCTTTTTTTTTTTGCTCATATTTTCAGGGCTTTCCTAGGCTCTCTTTTGATGTCTTGCAATTGTTTCCATTACTTTTGCCCGATTCCAACATGGATGCTCTTTATTCATGTATTTATTTATCTTTTGCAGTTTTATATCGTGAACTCGACCCAAAGGCATTGAACAGCTTTACATGAGCACCAGCTACATTATACAAGGCTACATTATTTATTTTCAGGAAAAAGTAAAATAAGTGAATTGCCTAAAATCAATGTTGAACCGACGCCTAAACTCGAACTTGGGGGCAGATTTATCATAGTAGTGCATTGGCCTTGAGTCACGCGAGGTAACACAAGGGCAACACACCACTAAATTCAGATTTACGAAGCAATGCAAGACCACCTTGTGTAGCCCTGCAGTGCTTTGAAAATCTGGAGTAGAGCAAAGCAGCGCAAGTCACTACCTTGCATTACTCTACCATGGAAAGGCATTCCATTGATGGAGCAGGGGTGTTCCCATGTATCCACTAGGGGTGGGCGGAATTTGCAAAATTCACTTTCGCAAATTATCACGAAAATGTTAAAAATCTCCGCAAACACGCGGAAATATCGCGAAGATGCAGAAGTTTTTTTCCCGCCCATTCGCGGTATGTTCTGCGTGGTCGCGGCTCGCCAACTTACCCATGCGGTTGCTCGCGGGCGCGGCCATCTTGTTTTCGCTTGTCTCGCGGTGCATGATCGCGAGAAGAAAGACGTGATCGTGCGACTAATGATGTTACTGCGGGCGCGAACTGTCGCGAGACAGCGCAAATGGCTACCAACAATCCAACATCTCGTGGAGAACGCGACCGGATCGGGAAAACTTGTCGGCGAACGTAGGGATTCAGGTAAGGCGATCGCGTGCACACAAGAATGTATTATTTTACAGCGCGAGCAAGCAAAACATTTCCAGTAAAATGCGGATTGCGGAAATTTTGACATTTTCGCGCTCTCCAAAGGAACGCGAAAATGTCAAATTATCGCAATTTCCGTGAGTGGAACGGATTTTTAGCCCAGACCTAGTATCCACCCAGAGATTTTGGAGGGTTCCTAGATTTACCATGAGTCAAAAGGCTGTCTCAGGAGGCATAATGAGGAGGAATATCTCTATTTCTCCTCATGTTTTCCTTTCTCTGAGCATCACATGTAGAAAGAAAGAAAAGCTGCAGAGGATTGTTTTTGTTCAGTAAGTTGTCCCTTCATACACAAAATCAATTCTACCTACAACGCAAGCACCCTTGCATATTGTGAGCCAGTGCAAAGAGAGGACAGGAATGCACTATTTGTTAAATATGGGGTATTCCTGCCCTCTCCCTTTCACACAACTCAGAAATGTGTTTTGCTGCATTGCATGGTATGAAAGATTGACAAATCCAGGCCTTGGTTCCCCATTTCCAAAGTCAGTCACACCCTCTCCATGATAAGATGCCAGCCATGCTTCCGGGACTTTAATCTGTAGTTAATTCACTGTGACATTGGCAGCTGAGGACTGAAAGTAAGAGATTACATCTACATAGGGAATATGTTATTGGCACACAAATATGCTGCTAATCCAAGTCCAAGACCCACCACCACTTGATTCTTCTCTCTCTCACTTCTCACACCATTGCATCATTCATGCTGCTGTAGACAAGAGCCGAGCAGAAGATACACTCATGCTTGTTTTTAATTTCGATGCATTGTGACAGTTTTTATTGTTTTTTTATAGTTACATAAAACTTTGTTAAACAAAACAATTTAGCAGGTGGACAATCATAACAAGACAAAGAGGCTCTATCTTTAGTCCAAAGGTCGACATGATTGGTAACACATGATTTACAAACAAGGTCTTGGATATATAACCGCACTTATTATTATCTCGGGAGATTATTTTCATATGGTGCGAAGATCAAGAGAAACAAGACCCCATGGTTTCTCAGAATGTGAAAATAAATTCACATCAAAGCTTTGCAAAGATTGGTTTTGATCCGCACACATTTAAAAGTACAAAAATCAGTTCCACCGAATGAGATTATTCACACGTCTTTATTCTTTATGCTTTTTCTTCACAAGTAGCCAACGCGTTTCGTCCTATTAAAGGACTTCTTCAGGGCTCTTCAGTATTCCGTAAGATATAATATTATGCTCTCTTCTCAGGGTGGGTAGACTTTAGGTGCTCTTTCTGTATGTTTTTTTTTTTTTTTTTTTTTTTTGAAACCGTTTATTACAAAACTCAAAAAATATACAAAGATGGGCCTACAACCTTCCGGCCGGCCGCTAGTAGACAAAAGGAGCATATGATACACATTGTAGAGCGTGCATTGCGGCTGAGGAAGATGCACAGGAGTTAGCAGCGTTGATAGCCACCCCATCCGGACCCCACTGTACGGTTTCATTTTAAACTGAAAAAACAACCAGAAAAAACAAACCCACAAGGCAATCCACAATACGAAATAGCAGCATGTGCTCCCCTGAGAGGGGGACCCTACCAGTCCATAGGAGTATCAAGAAGGGGAAGAGATCAGGACTAGGGCTGGGTAAACTCAATGTCCGGAACAAGGAAGATGGGTCGGCTAAGGGGATGGGGCAGGCGACGGATCGGGCAATAACGGCGGAGCACAAATTCCCCCTCGGTAGGCGTTCCAGGGGCCCCATACTTTCACCCATGTCCCAGGCTTACCTCTCGCCACATACACCACCTTTTCCCGAAACATGCACCAATCCATATGTTCCTTCCAGGCCGAGACAGTCGGGGACCTCTGGGATCCCCACAGTTGAGCAATATCACGCTTGGCCACCATATATCCCAGAGTCACCCACCACGTCTGTGGCGCCGAGTAGTCGGCAGGTTCCCACACATTTAACAGGCATCTCCTCGCTTCGGGTAGCAGCACCACATGCGTAACCACACGCAGGACCTCATGCACACCACGCCAGAATCGCTCCACCTCCGGGCATTCCCACAGTATATGTCGAAAGGTCCCCAAAGCGCCACACCCACGCCTACACAACCCGTCCACAGCATAACCCATACGCAGGAGCCTTGGCCCCGTCATGTAGACTCTGTGGAGTATCTTGAGCTGGACGAAGCAAAGGCGGGCCGGTATGGCCACCTCTTTCGGGGAGGCCACCGCAGAGGTCCAGTCCTCGTCGTCCAGCTCCAGTCCATCGGCAACCCAAGCCTCACGAAGGGCAGTCAGCAATCCCGAGCGGTCATTGATCAGTTTGTTGTAGATCAGTGAGATCGTGCTGTCCGGAACGTGTCCATCCAGCACTCTATCCTCCAGGGGGAATACTCCGGGATGGATGCAACGTCCGGGAAGACGGAGCCCAGTGCATGACGGATCTGCAAATACCGAAAGTACTCCCTGTCATGCAACTGGAATTCCGTCTGCAGCATCTCGAACGTTTTAAATCCTCCCCTCGTCCAGAGATCCCCCACTTTGCTGATGCCTATCATGTCCCACTTCTCAAAGCCCTTCGAGGTCCACAGGGAGCCCAACTGCTCGGACGCGTATAGTGGCGATGCCCGGGTCAAACGGTCCTTCCACCCCATCGCCACATTGGCCGCGTGCCACACTCGCACCATGACACGCGTGGGGCCGGTCAGCCGAGCGTCGGGCGCGCTGGAGTAGAGCGCTCGATTATAGTCCCCACCCGGGAGTAGCATCTTATCCATTGCGAATGCCGGGTTTAAGGCGGGCCCGTACAGGCCGTGATTAATCGCAGCCAGCTGGGAGGCCCAATAGTACCGTTTGATATCCGGGAGGGCGACCCCTCCGTCATACCATGGGAGCGTCAGCTTCGCCAGCGCGATACGCGGCCTCCCGTCCCAGAACAGGCGGCGCTGCAAACTCTCCACCTCACGGAAGTAGCGCGCTGGGACGAGGTCCATGGTGTTCTGCAAGGCGTACAGGAAACGCGGCAGAGACATCATCTTAAACAATGCCGCCCGGCCGAGCGGCGAAAGCGGCAAGCGCCGCCAGCGCGTGACATCTTCCTTCAGGCGCAGGAGGGGGGGAAGCAAGTTCCGATCATACCGGGCCTCCGGGTCCAGAGTAATGAAGACACCCAGGTACCGAAATCCCTGCGGAGCGATCTGGATCGGACAGCCCCGCGGGAGAATAGGAGCCTCCCCAGAGAGAACATACACACACGATTTAGCCCAGTTGATGACAAGGCCGGAGTTACGACCAAATGAATGCAAAACATCAACCAGTACTATCAGTGATTTACGTGGGGAAGCTAGGTACAGAAGGATGTCATCAGCGTATAGGGATACGCGGTCCTCATACTCGGGGGTCCAACGGAGTCCACGGATGGAAGGCTCCCACCGCAGCCACTCCGCCAGGGGCTCCAAGGCAAGCGCAAAAAGGAGCGGCGATAAGGGGCAACCCTGCCGCGTGCCCCGGCCCAGCTCGAACGGAGCCGATACTCTACCGTTCACCACCACCTGCGCCAATGGGCCCGAATACAGCAATTTGACCCAACTGATGAACCCAGCGCCAAAGCCAAACTTCGCAAGCATCGGCCAGATGTATGGCCATTCAAGCGTGTCAAACGCCATGGTGGCGTCCAAGGACGCCAAAATGGCCGGCTCCCGGATGTACTGAACACATGCGAGCACCCCATGCAAACGCCGCAAGTTAAGGGCCGTGCTACGATGGGGAATAAAGCCGGACTGATCCTGGTGAACCAGTTCGCCCACCACGCCGACCAGCCGATTGGCCAGGACCTTGGCGAGAATTTTGGGCTCCGCGTTCAGTAGCGAAATGGGCCGATAGGATGTAACCCGGTCCCGAGGTCTCCCCTCCTTGTGGATAACCACGATTGTAGCCAGACGCTGGTCCAGCGGGAGGGAGCCCACCGAATGAGCCTCCAGGAACATTGAACGGAGATGTGGGGCCAGCGTATCCGGTCGCAACTTGTACAACTCGATGGGGAGACCATTAGGACCCGTGGCCTTGCCGGAAGCGACCGAACGTATGGCGAGGGCGACTTCGTCGGAGGTTGGAGCGGCGTCCAACGACACTCTGTCCTCCTCCGAAAGGGAAGGCAGCGCGATATCCCTGAGCAGGGCACGGGAATCCTCTTCAGAGCGGGAAGACACCGGGGAATACACCCCACGGAAATAGTCCGCGAAGCAGGAGACAATTTCTTCCGGTTCAGTAACACACACACCATCTGTTTTCTCAATCAGCGGGACTACACGACTCGCTCTCTCCCTTTTGTCCAGCCACGCAATCAATTTACCAGCCTTATCACCCACATCATACAGTCTCCCCTGTTGCTCTCTACTGAGGCCCCTGGCCGCCTCCGTGACGAGGGCCCTATAGGCCGCTTGCTTGAGTTGGAGGACATGTAATACGGCATCCGTCACCCCACATTCTAGGTTACCCTCCAACTCGGCTATCTCAGCTTCCACCCGGGTCACCTCCTCCCGCTCGCGCCTCCGGGTGTGGGAAATGAGGGACAGGGCCTCTCCTCGTAGTACTGTCTTGAATGCCTCCCACAGTGAGACAGCCGACGGCACGGACCCCACATTCTCGTCAAAATAGCGCTGGAGGGATTTAATCAATTCAGCGCGAATGGTGGGGCATTGTGACAGTTATAAGACAACATGAATTTATGATTTCTAAAATGCGGCTTAGAGGCTATTGCTTATAAGGCCTGCATACAACTGGCCTATGAAACTGCAATCTCAGGGCAGTTAAACTTCAGCAGCTCAAACCTCCTGGAACATAACAGGATGAAAAAAACTGTATTTACTGGGACATGAAGATTTTGGACTGGTAGGCATCAAAATATGCATTTTATTTCCCAGAAAGTCAAAATAGGAGCAACATATCACACCCGATAGGTTGCGAAACCTGGTGTGTCAGAATTTATCGGCTATGATAAACTTCAACTATCTCTTTGACACACCCAGAATCTGACCCTTGCTCCCATCTGAAACATGATGATATCTAACTTCCCTGCCTTCGCATCTAATTACATTTTTGTTTCAAATCTGTATCTCAAAATTTTTATGCCGCGAAAAACGTGCTAACACGATTGTTCTAACACAAACAAAATTGCTGCAGTTTTATGGTACAAAAGTATCATTGATAGAATATCGTCAGATTTTAATATTGTCTTCTAAATCTATTTTGCAAAAATGTTGCCATCGCTCCTCCCAGTTCTGAGCTCTTTTACTGGTATTTTGGGGGGTTCACAATTAAGTCTTTATAACCTTTTTCCACAAAAGTTATCCAGGCCAAATTTGCGTCCACTTGTCCCACATTATGGGATTCTAAAGGTACCCAGGGTTTGAAGGACCAAACAATCAGCCAAAACATACAAACATTTTTTTTTAATTAGGAAAACATTCTACAAGAAAGTCTATGTTTTCTTTGCACATATGCGGACCATAAATGGCCTGTTGTGCTAAGATCACCCTCTTCTCAGCTTTCAGTGACAGGAAGAGTTTTTTCAGCCGTTTTTTGATTTTTTTAAGTGTTTATCAATAGGTCTTACTTTTGCAGTTTATAACTACTTACAGGAGGAAGTGTCTGTCATGAGGTTCCCACAGAAATAATCATTGAAATAAAATACCAATGACAGAATGTAGGAAATGAAAAGTAGGTGAAAATGTTTTCATCTTAACTTTTTTGCCCCAATGGTCGATTTACATAGGTTTACATGCCATTATGTTGGTAAGATCCTTCTGGTCACAGGAATATACTGTGTTTGTTGGTTGTCCGAAAACACACGCTACCCAGTGGCAACAACTGAACACCAGCCAATAATGCTTTATCATTGTGTATCGACTATGCATCAATTCAGATGGTAAAATCTAATGAATGAAAAAAACTCCTGTAGGAAAACTATGCATGATTCAAATGTGCCAATGAATCTTTAATAGTTGTCATTTGTACAATTCTAAATTTGGGGTTACTCATGATATATGATAAGGAGGGTGGTTTGCAAAATATGTTTTCTTCTACACTAATTATATTTGGAAGACAAAAAATGGATGAAAAGACACATGTAATAGTGAATAATATACTATTCCCGAATTTTCCTAATTTAAAACAGTACCCCATTTCTGTGGGCTCCAAATGCAATGTGGAGACAATACAATTTTTCCTTAGAATTTCAGTCTTCCTGGCAATGTGAGTAGCTGCATTATTTATTCCCTGGGCAGGCTGGCACCGAGAGAAACCTAAAAAATCCTAGACAGTTCTTATATCTAGACCCAAAGGAGAGTCCTAAGAGGTTGTCCTTATGGGGATCCCACATTTTTTCTTGCCCAGAATAATATGCAAAGATAAAACTTTGACTAAAATTACAGATTTTTCTCACATTTCTTAGAGGGAATGTGACAGAATCTGCTTGGATCTACAAATCTCATACCACCCCAGAGTCCCACATTTTTCCCAATACATTTTTGTGGCTGGGCCAATCATCCATGACAGGATTTGCCAGGAGATGCAATGCGGAAACATTTAGATTTTTCCTTGAAATTTCAGTCTTTCTGGAGATGCGGTTAGCTGCGGTATTTGGCCAAGAATTGGCTAAAATCAGGGAAACCTAGCAAACTCAGACATTTTAAAAAAACTATACATCAGAGCTTTCTCACAAATATGAGAAGGGAAGTTCTGTAATCTAGCAAGGTCAATAAAAGACCTACCATCCAGCAATGCCACGCTTTTCCTGATTATATTGGCACCCCACTTATCTGGGCAGGCCTATCACCTCTGATAGGAAAGTATCCAAAATGTAAATAGTGGAAACATGAAGATTATTGCTTTGAAAGTGACTCCTTCTAGGAATATAGGTTACTGCAGTATTTGGGGCCAGGATCAACTGGCCCCAAATATCCCCCAAAGACCTTCCAACCCCAGACATTTCTGAAAACCAGATACCTAGTGGTGTCCACTGAGGTGAGACGTGTGTAGGTCCAGAAAATCTGATAAACCTCAATCTTTGATTAAATTCACTGGGTTTCTGTAATGGAAAGTTCCAGAATCTGCAAGGATGAGCAAAATTCCCACCACCAATCATTGCCACACTTCTCCCATTACAAATGTTACCTACTTGTGTTGGGAGGCCTAGTGCTTGCAACAGGAACCAGTTAAACTTGGATCCTGTGTACTCAATGTGGTGTTAATGAGGTTTTCACATAGTTACAGTTTGGTCCTTTTCAATGACATGCTATAGTCCCATCCACACATGGTAGCACTATTTCAATTTGGAGATGTGTGGAAACACATGATGATAACACTTTCAACATTGACTGGAAGTGCCAAAATATGTTTCAGATATAAATGACAAAATAGTAATTTTGGCCCATACTTCAAAGGGATTTCTGGGCAAAACCATCCTGGAATCAGCACTTGCCAAAACATAATTTATTCCCTGAGGGCAGAAATAGAAATTGATGTCACAGTATGCAGACCACATCCAAGATGGGGCAGCATCCCATCCCGTTCCTTTTCTCACTTTTTCCCTTGGTAGTTTGGTAGGTTCTCAGCTCCCCTGTGTGGTAACATTGAGGTAGTTACACTCTTTCTGCCAACCCTATTGTGTTAGAGAGCCCACCAGGCCATAAGAGAAACAGAGTGAGAAGCTGAATGAGGTACAGTGCCTGTCCATTCTGGCACTAGATTGAAGAGCCCAACCATGGGCACCAAACAAATGTTTGACCCCAGAGGGTTCACCTCCTACCTTCCTGTTACAGGGAGCAGAAAGCCAACCAAACACCAGAGATTGGTATCAAATATAGGAGTGGTTTGGGGCATTGGCCCATCTTGGCATCAGGTACTAAACCAAGACAGTGACTCCTCCACCCAGCTGAGGTAGAATGGAAAAGTCCTTCCATTTCTGCTGGCCCATATGTCAGAGCTATGCCCAAAGTAATTCAAAGCTCCTCTTACTTGCCATAAGGACAGTTAACGTACTTCCGCTTTAGGGCCATGGTTGGTGGAGACAGAAGACTGTTTGGGTTCCTAACATGGGAGAAGGGTGGCCCAATTGCAGGATGGGTCAAATTTTGATTTTTTTTTAAAAAGTAAACGCATTTTAGGGCCAGATAAACACATCGGACATGGTGTCTCAACTTGTGCTGTGGCATACCCTTAAGTAGGTGTGCCCTATGCTGACTGGACCAGTGTGCCTGATTTAAAAACAAAAAAAAAACATTTTTCCTCAGTACAGGCGTGAACTCTGACAGTTCATGCCTGCACTGAGGAGAGTGCATTAGTGAAAGATAAGACCAAGGGTTGACCCCTCTATTTTTTACTAGAAGTGGACTGGCCACCTTTTGAAGAGTGGTATGCCTGGTGGAGGACTCTGGGACCCCTATGGCCTCTTACTAAGGTGCACCCTCAAGCGAAGCTCTGACTTTTAGCCATCTTTATGTAGTGCACAGTCAGTTTTCCTCCCAATAGCTTTTACGTCTCCGTGCCTGTGCCTGCAATACGGAATTGGTGAAAAGGGAAAGTGACCCGATGGCTCAAGGAGCAGGTGCAAACACTTGGTGCACCCTTGGGACACTTTCTGTAATATAGGTCTGCATGTCTAGTTCACATTCTGTCCCTCAAAGGGCAGATTGTGGTAAATCCCTCAATTCACCCACAACCTGGGGCAGAAAGACTATTAGTGTTTTATCAGTGGAGCGGCAGCCCAATGCAAGCACCAAGAAACACCTCAGTCAGAGGTTCACGCGGCGACGCTTAATTCGTCCCGATTTTGCAACAAGTTAGCAGAGCATCATTAGACTCCATCGGAAGGGTTCATCATTTAACTCAGAAATGCCTCTTCGTTCTATGAAACCCTGAAATAGTTCAGCCATTGCGCTAATTCCTACCATCTACAAGAAATTGTCTGCACCAAAAGGAATCTACATGAAATAGATGCCCTATGTTGTACTGTCCCCAGACTCGCTGTCGTGAAGAGACCCCGTATCAAGAGAGGGTCGAAACGCCGTCGACAATAAATAGAAGAGAGAGCCTAAAATAAAATAAATTATCTTCTATTGTATAGTGCTCTCCTCCTGTTGTTTTTCCAATAACCAATTCTTTATTTTTCACTTTTTTCACTTATGATTCACTAAGTTAGGTTATGGTCACTCCACTGGGACTCACTAAACACTCGCAATGTATTTAAATGCATAATTGTCTAATACTTCATATATAATGAAATGCTTATGTGGTGCAAATTGAAAAAGTTTAATAAATGTCACTTACTTCGGCTGAAGTAAGTAAAAGTTGACTAACTGGTGTCGTGGGCTCTTTTTAGACATCACTTAAGGTAAAACGTACCTGGACCCAATCTAGAGGTCACATTTGATATCACCAGTGTTACTAGGATTAAATCCGAGCAAACAATTGAATTTTGCATATTTTTTAAAAATAGCTAAATGAGTTCCTTGTGAACATTTGTTGCTTTGGCATTAATGGAAGAACAGGCCAGCCTTCACCTCATTAAAAAAAAAAGTGTTTCCCAGGTGTCTAGTGGGCTTTCTTCCTCCTCCGCCACTGGGGAGGGTAGATTGGGCCTAAATTCCCAAATCTGACCCCAAAAAGGGCAGTAAGTCTGCTTGGGCACTAGGAGTGGGGTGTGCTTCCCAATATCAGAATGGGCCGAGACCCACACCATTCTCTTCTTTCAAAGTTTAGACCCTGGTGCATTCTGGATTTTTTGCCCCAATGGGCTAGGCTGATTGGAATAAAATCACCAATCTGCCCCCCCCTCCGAAACAGAAATACTTTTTTGGGTCCGCCTCATACCAAAGCACATAACAACATCATCATAGTAAACAAGATGGAGAGGACATCAGAGCGTTTGTAAGTGATAATGTTTATTTACCAACATAGACCAAAACTTATTTAACAAACTGTAAAAGCAAAACTTGAAAATAGCATTCCAGGTAATTTGATGTCAAGTATTTATAATACATAGAGAGGGGTATGAGGGTGTGGAGAACATAAATGTTAAGAGGCTGATTTACTGTGCTCACTTTCTCCTTTCATATTGTCAAATCTCCTGCAGTGTCAGTTTCTATTACAAAGATTCATTTACAGTCCTTGCAGCTTACAGACTCATAAAAATAGATCATAAGTGTAGGAAAGTCATCCTATTTGCCCTGATCACCCTCATTCTTTGACTGATGCTGGTGGTTACTGACTCTGAAAGTGCCCTGGTCTCTGCTAATAAGGGCCAGAGCCAGTACTCTGTCCTCTATATCTGGTAATTGTCATGGGTCTGTTGGCTTAGTGGACTAATGTGTCCACTGCAGGAAGCTTCATGGTCACAGGTTCAAATCCTGATGAGTCCACTCAGACTTTCATCCTTCTGAGGTCAGTCAAATGAGTATCATTGAGTTGGGTAACAATAAACTTGTGTTATTCAGTGACAATATACCATTGGGTGAACGTGTGTTTTTACAAATACACATGTTATGTAGAATTCTAATTGACAAAGACAACCTACCTGTAAGTTCCTGGTATATAGTAGTGCATGTAGGTTTAGAGAAACCAGTGTGCCACTCTGCTTTGGTGTCTGGTGTAATATTAAAACCAGGCCTGCCTTACAGGCTGGTTTTAAAATAAAACTGTGTTCAAATTCGATTTTGAAATTTAAAGTACATCCAAAGTCCAAAATGACAATTTAATAACTTATATGTCACCCCTAAGGTCTTCCATGGGTGTCCCAGGAGTTGGGTGCATTGTTATAGAAAAGCAGGGGCAATATGAACATGTTTTAAATGCCCTGGCAGAAAAAAACAGACAAAGTTGTTTGTTCCTATTGTAGTGCCGCTAGCCCTATAGGTTAACATTGGAAAGTTTTTTAAACTGAACAAAGTCTATCTTTCGTCTGGAACTATCTAGCAATATTATTCAAGTATCAAAATAATGGTTACAATAAATCCAATAAGTTTCCAAGGTTCAGTTTAATGTAACTGTTACAGGGCAATAGTTTTGGAATGTACTATCCTGAAGTTACATAAAACAGCACTGTAGCAGCCTTTTCTGATTGGTCAGCCTTTGACACCCTGAGCAAAACTGCTCCCTGAGTACAAGTGAAGAGGCCTGGGGCTAAAACAATACAGCCATTTGTTGGGAGGACATTTGCTTTCTGAAGATGTCAGGGAGAGGGAGGGGGCTGAGGAGATAAGATGGACGTTAAAAGCAGGAGAACAGTTATCACAGAACCCAGGCCAGCCCTCACTTCCTTGATCCCCAGCCAGATGCCAGCCCCCTAATTAGATTAGGAGAGGGGCTGGAAGGGGAGTGTAGTGGGTTGTTAGCCACACCTTTGCGTTGAGTTAAACAGATACACATACCAAGGAGAGATTTTCAGAATTTTAATTTTAGATTTTTGTAGAGCAGTGCATTCTTGGTCAAATATATGCCACACTTCTCAGGAAGAGGTCATAGCAGAGGGAAGTAACTTTACCCATATTGGCTTTTGCCAGCCCAGAATGGATGATAAATATGGGAGGGCTGCAGGAGTTCCTCAGAACACTGGCTGGAACAAAAGAAGAAGAAGGACTGCCCTGCTGGACCCTTGGACTGAATCACAGAATACTTGCACTCAAAAGCATTGGCCGTGCTGCACTCTGAAGACTCCACAAGAAAAGGACTGTGCCTGTCTTAAAGGAAGAGGAGTGGCCTCCCGGATCAGCAACAGGTACAACAGAGCTGAAAGAACTCACCTGAAAGCGAGAAGATCACTTCAGCAGACCAGTTGCAACTGGATTTTTCCTGCACTGTGCAGGTGCATTGTAGGAGACTGTGTCCTAGCCCCCAAGAGGCAATCCCGAGTCTCTGAAGCCTTGGACTGAGCTATTGGACACTTATTTTCCTCAAAGGAACCAAGAAACTACAAGATCTACAAATAAAGATAGTTTCTGCAAGGTTTTGCAGAAAACCTCCAGGAGGAGACAGTCAAAACATAGAGAGTCAAGCTGCTGTTGTGGACTCATGAATCAGCCTGACTGTGATGGTTTGTCCTGCTGAAAGCTCCGGAGCTCCTTGCTGTTGAAGTCAAGGACAAAGACTTCCAGAGACTCACCAAGGCATCACGCTGCAGCAGACGGCTGGCATTGACTTGAACTTCGGATCCGAGAAGTATGATGACCCATTGATGAGTCCGTAGATGGGAGAAAAGGTCCAAAAAGAAATAAGTCAGAAAGTAAACTTTTGACCAGGATCTAGCACTCAGCCTATCCGACCCGTGCGCCATTGCGGTCAGCCTAAATCTTTGAATTTGTCCTGGTCCAACGCAGACAGAAGCCAAGAGTGGCTCTTAAAGCTTTTTGGTGCTAGAATGCACAATTTTTTCTTTAATCTTTAAATAATCGTATCTCACGTTCCCTACATTGGATTTTTGTCAGTTATGTGTCAAGTTAAAGATAACAATGTTCTGTAATATTATAAACCGGTGCTGGATTTTTATTGGGTGGTGTCTTAGCAAGGATTAGTTTATTGAGACTTGACTGGACCTTATTAGTCATTGAGGTATTATTAATAACTAAAAATGAATACCCTCACCTACTAATAATCCGCTTTCCTACATTCGGTGCACAGTGGTGGGGTTTAATTGTTAAGTTGGACAATTACAAATCCTCTAAATTGGCCTAGTGAAAAAATTGTTTTTCAATTCTTAATTTGGACTTATAATTAGGCCTGGGCTAAAATTTTGTTCCGTTCGCGGAAATTGCGATAATTTGAAATTTTCGCGTTCCGCGGAAAGCGCGAAAATGTCAAAATTTCCGCATTCCGCAGCTTAGCGATAATTTGGTTCTTGCTCGCGCTGTAAAATAATACATTCTCGCACGCGCGCGATCGCCATACCTGAATCCCTGCGTTCGCCGACAAGTTTTCTTGATCCGGTCGCGTTCTCCATGAGATGTTGTATTGTTTTTAGCCATTTGCGCTGTCTCGCGACAGTTCGCGGCCGCAGTGACGTCATGCGTCGCGCGATCACGTCTTTCTTCTCGCGATCATGCACCGCGAGACAACTGAAAACAAGATGGCCGCGCCCGCGAGCAACCACATGGGTAAGTTGGCGAGCCGCAACCATGCAGAAAATCTCGCGAACATGCGGGAAAAAAACTCCTGCATCTTCGCGATATTTCCGCGTGTTTGCGATAATTTTTAACATTTTCGTGATAATTTGCGAAAGTGGATTTCGCAAATTCCGCCCACCCCTACTTATAATAATTTATTCAATTTTAATTTTTCCTAAATTGTGGACATTTTTCTGACTCAATCAATCAATCAACTTTTATTTCAGTTCAATGAACCATAAAAGTGCAGAGTGCAAAAGCATTATATATACATAGAAACATAATAAATACAAATCACAGCTCATAATAGGATAAATATATAAAAACCATTGCATTCATATTACATCAATTGTCAAAATGCTACCTCAATACTAAGGCAAAAAGCCAAAGGAACAAAACCTCAGAAAAGTCTACAAGAGTGGACTCATTAAGGGTAAGCTATGTCACCTGGATTATCTGTATTATTTTCTACTATAAGCAGCTCAAGCATACTCGTTGGAATAGATTAAATAAAAATGTGCACTACAGTGGTTGAGAGAATACAATTTTGAAACAATAAAACCTAAATAGATTATACTGATTCATTTCTCCCAGTACTTCTTGCCCTATTATACTTTACCTTACTTTATGCAATCAAAGTGCCAAATCAATACAGATAAAATAATTATAATCATGGTAAAATTAATAAGTACATTTGAGCATTAATACATCATTAGAAGTATAAAACAAAAAAACTGCAATAATCACTTCAATTGATTGATTGTTTACACCACAAAGAAACTAGGCAATGATTCATTGCATACCATTTTCCCTTCTCCATATAGCCAGTAAAAACAGTGGAAATGAGAATACTACATAGTGGATGGTATCGCACTTATGGATTCTCACGGCTTCTCGACATGTCCTGTACCCAAGGCTACAACACGATGGTCAGACATACAAATTCCTAGGGCCTTGATATGCAGGACAAAAGAAAAAACATGCTCTACTGTTTCACTTGCTGAGAGGCAGAGGGCACACAGGTGGAGAGAAGGCCTCAAATCAGCCCCCCATCTGGTGTAAAGGAAAGGAGGTATAGAGACACGTACCTCGCACCTACCGGCTCAATATCATCCAGGAAACGCACTAGCCCGTAACAATCTTTCAATTGGAGGAAAGCCTGAGTTGAAGTTCCTGTTTGTGACTGAGCATGCAACAGATTTAGCTTATATTGGCAATAGGCATTTTTAATTTGGGCCTTCAATATTTCACTGCACTCCTCAGGGGCATCCCAAAATTGCCCAAGCACAATGTTTGTGAGTATAGCCCTCACATATTTAAGCCATGAAATATCTTTTGCACCCGTACTACATAAGATCTCCTGCAAACCTGACTCATAGGAAGCAAGCTCCAGGGTAGACCAGAACCTGTTCCACTATACTAGGGACTTGAGCCTACCACATCAGTCAGGTTTTTTGCTCCGTATCTAGCTGTAAGGGAAGTAACGGGGCACGAATGGGAAGCCCCATCAGCTCTCTCAAAAAACAATTTTCAACAAGCTCAAGGGAAGACACATCCCTGTGCCCCCAAAGCTCTGCTCCATAAAGAGCTGAGCCGAGTTCTTGAAGATTGAAAACTTGTAGTGCCGGGGAAATGGGTAGAAAGGGAGAACACTTTTGCAATTCTATGATACCCCCCATGGTTTGCTCAAGCCTGAGCCTTCTCATAGTTATATGTGGGTGCCAATTAAAGTGCTCATAAGAGGTATTCCCAAGAACTTGAACATGCAAACACACTCCAAATGGGACCCTCTAAGGACAGTGTTAGGCCATGTAATGCTGCAGGGATTGACTACTATGAATTTAGTTTCAGTGATATTTAAGTCTAAGTCTCTATTGGTATAAAAAAATATTGTATTTGTCCAAAATCTTCTGTAGGCCCATGGGGGACTTCGATATAAGCAACGTATGATCTGCAAACATCAGGGCTGGTGTTCTGATGTTTGTAAGGGACGGGGTATCTGAATTTCCACAGTCCACAAAAGTTGCTAGATCATTTATATACAGGGAAAAGAGTGTAGGGACAAGGACACAGCCCTGCCTCACCCCCCTTTGGACAGGAAAGGCTCAGTCAATCCACCCATTGAATCACATCTCACTTGGGCAAAATTATTATCATGTAGGCGCTTAATCATATTTAACAGGTAGTGCGGTATCCCCAGTTCATCCAAGACCTGCCAAATCTTGGTGCGGGGATCTAAATCATAAGCAGATCTAAGATCTACAAGTGCTATTTAAAGCCGTCCACGCCCCAATAGAACACATTTCTAATAAACGAACTGGAAGCAAGGCTCCTGATCCAGCGTGCTTATCCGTTCTTTCAACCCGGCCTGCAAGGGTGTAAGGATCTGGGACTCAGACATCCACTCTAGAAGACTATTCAAAAGAACCCTTGCAAAGTGTTTTTGGGTGCAATCAATTAAGCTAATAGGCCTATTATAATTAGCTGGAGTATTGCGGGCTCTCTTCTTAAAAATGGGAACTATCTCAGTTCCAATCCATGTTGAAGGTATGGGAGCTCCTCACATTACGGTGCTGAAGACCAGACAACATTAGGCCCCCAGACATCCAGTTTACCAAGACAAAGATCTCCTGGAACCCTGTCCAAACCCGGAGCTTTCTGGGGAACAATTTGGTTAATTCCCACAATGATTTCTTTGTCTGTGACAACTATGTATTCAGGGGAATTGCCTATAATAGCACATGGGGCCAAATCAGTGCTAGTTGCTATGGAGACATTATTGCAGGAAGGGTATCAGCAGCAGATTGTAAGCTAGAATCTTGAAGGGAATACAGCCCTGTAACATCTGCAACCCAGGTTACCATGAGTATATGATTTTCAATTGAAGGATTATCATCAAGAGATCCAGTAGCGATTATGATCTAGAATGAGTGTGAGTCCTTCCTTTTTGCCTCAAACAACAGATTGGTCCACTTAATCTGTTCCCATTCTCTCTTGGCCTATCTTATGCAGGCTTTATAGATTAATCGAGCCTCTCTTATCATAGAATGGTCTTGCTTTTTTATGGCCACTGTCAGCATTATTCTTGCAAGTTTGCACTGCTGGTTGTACCAGGTTGGGTGTTTTAGCCTCCTGCACGAATGGTAAGATTCTACATAGAAAAATTCAGGTAATTTACCAAACATTTCCAAATATAAATCTGTAAGACTTGCCTATTTTCCCAGCTCTGGCTGGGACTGGTCTACCAATACCAAGAGATCATCAATACCCCCAGCAACACATCGGTAAATATTACCAATGGCGTCTTCTGATGTTAAAATAGTACTCCAACGCACCCTACGCCTCTTTGATGATAAAACCAATATACCATCAAGGGGGCCATTAGGATTAGTACATGTTGTTGGCATTATCATGTTCAGCTCTTATGATAAGGGATTGTAGTCACTATAAATGCAAGCCATCACAGTCATGTCTATTAGAGTAGCTCATAGCCTAACGTCCAATTGGATATAATCCAAAAGGCTCCAACCCTGTGGGCGATTAAATGTATGATTTCCCTTCCTATCTGAAATAGACCTGGCATTATAAGCCCTAAGGCCCTGGCGTAGCCCAAACACATTTAGTTGGACTGCCAAGGTAGACCATTTGACTGCTGCTAAAATTGAGAATTTAGGCATAGACCAAGCCTGATCTTTCTCTATAGAGTCTAAAATGAGCATCTAGAGGCTCAAACTGGCAGTTGAGGTCACCTGCTACAATTTTTATTATCTCATTTGGAAGTGAAGCTAAGTTTGCAATTAGAAGTGTGATCACATCTGATTCAGGTTTTCCACCCCTGGGCCTGCAGTTTATATTATAGAATTGACAAGGGATAAAATCTGGCAATGCAAGACTAATACTGAGAATATCTGGTATGCCAGTTTAACTTCTTTCTTGGCAGCACACAATGCAGTTTTAACCCATATTGTTTCTCCCTCAGAGAGCCTACCTCTCCCTGAGGAGATTGCCACCTCATTATAAGATGCAAACTCCTGCCGGTAAAGAGGTGTAGTAGACCATGTCTCCTGGAACAAACATATATCATACAAATCAATAAAGTTATACCACTCCAGTGTTGCAAGTTTAGAAAATAGTCCTGCAACGTTCCAGAATCCCAATTTGAGGGAGGTAGCTGGGCGAACATCTACAGCAGCAGTTTTAGTGGCTGTGACAGCTGGGGAGGCTCGATGTTCTACATCCCGGTCACCAAGTCAATCAACACCTACCAAAACTTCAAATCGGGTTATGAACCAGAATGACAAAGGATGAAGGTGCCAAATACGGTTGAAGGAACAGCTGAACCGCTTGAGGGCTTGGGTTTAAGCAAGCCTGGTTTATAAAAGTAAGCCAAGGGGAGTGGTAAAATATTTATAGCAACCAGCTGACTCTCTTCTTGCCCAAAAACCAGTTGCTTAACCAGGTAAGGTGGCTTAAGATCATTTATTACACAGCCATCATGTCGGTCCAAAGACCCAGGGCCAATCCAACCCATTCTTCTTGTCAGAAAAATATTGCTTATCAACTTGAGGGGTAAGTTCCTGTGTCGGTTTAACCAGTGCAGAGATTTATTCAAAAGTTTATTATGCATCTCTCGTTGGTCCTTTTGTAATAGAGGGACTCCTGATAGAACCAGATCATAAGAGCAGGAAGCTGGAAGTAAGTTAATCACTGCTGTTTAATAATTGAGATAAGCCCCGAATAGCTCTGTTGTTCGTTTTGCGCCAGTCTCCAGTGGATCCCTCTGGCAGTGCCTCATATGATTTAAAGTAGGATAATTATCCATTATTGATTAAATCAACGGGAGGTAGTATGCCAATTGCAACCTTGCTGTGGAACCGTAACTGCAGACAGCATTGATAGATTAGCAAAAACTGGGTTTGGCCATGCTCTGACCACCAGGTGGGTAATCGCCTGGAGTAAATGTTCCATGGCATCAATATGTGTAAAATTGGGTGATACTGCTGCCTGCAATATGTCTTTGAATTTCACAAAGCATTGTTCCAATAACTGTACCCCCTTTGATGACTTAGGGACTCTAGTGGGGACTCTACCTTCCTCTGCCTATGAATTGGGCTGTTCACAGATAGGAGCTGCAGTTTGGGGCAGAGTCGAAAACTAAATCTTCAGTCTATGTGGATGCTTCCCTTTGGGTAGGTTTGATCAGCCATTTTGAGCGTTTGATGTCTGGCATGGAACTACATACTGGCTTTTTATTGGGCAAAGATGAGGACTGGGCCGAGGGGTCTCATGGCCTTATATCATCAAATCAGGCAAGGGCTAGGGCCAAGTTTGATAAACCGAGGGTGAGTACTCTCTCAGTGAGGTCTATGTCATTGCTAATGACACTCACCACCCTCTGTAGCATTCTGTCAATTGATGTAGGAGGGGGGTATCTAGATGCATTGAACATACAACCTTCTTCTTTCCCATGTTATACCACAAATGTAATAGACAATGACTGGAAATAAACCCAGGCAAATTTGCAGAGAACCAAGGTCTAACTTGGCATACCTCAGGAAGAGCCACCAAGGGGGTGGCTAGCCCAGCCTCCTTTGGGCTCTGACGGGCACAGACAGGCCTACTCTTGGCCCAGTCTTTGCCCAGGCCATGCCAGGGCACAACCCACACACGACCCGTGCTGCATGATGCCTCTCCTTGATTTTAAGGCACTCCCGTGCCTTGGCAAAATGTTGCTCCTCCTTTGGGTTGAGAATGACAGGAGCTCTGGTCTCCCTGCAGGAAAGGTCCACGGAAACAGGGCATGAGTCCCGGGAACTAGAATGAGGGTCCTGCACTGCGGGATGCTTCTCGTTGATTTTAAGTTGCTCCAGCGCCTGGGAGAAATGTTACGCCCTCCCCCCTCCTCTGGGCCGAGAATGGCAAGAGCTGTAGTCTGACTGCACGAAAGGTCCCCAGCAGCAGGGCATGACTCCTGGGAACTAGAACTAACTCAAAACTAAGGGATACCATGGAGCTTGATCTAACTAGCCTACCCACACTCCGAGTCACCAAGATAAATTACCTGTGTATGTCTAGAGGATTACCTGCATCCTCCTCTTCCAGGAAGGAAGTGCTATAAAAGGAACTTACAGCCTAGGCAGTGGCCCAGCAAAAGGACCAGACCTCTGACACAGAGGAGGCTCCAGACACAGAAGGACAGGGGTAGAAAGACCCCGTAGACCTCAGTGATGAGGAAGATGAACAACTCCCAGTACACACTGTGACCAGGGCCTTATCTAGGGCTAGTGGCACCAGAGGTGTGCCAGGTTTGTCCCTTAGGGAAAGAAAGTTTGAGGCACATCTGGCACATATAGCTCTAGAAGCAGACAAGTTAGCCCTAGACAAGAAGAAGTGGGCATGTGAGGCGAGAAGAACCACAAGGGATGATAGAAAGGAAGATGGTGGCAAAGAAGACGAGACAGAAGTATCCAGGGATGGTGGGTTAGACCCTATCCTACGCAAGGGGATTGTCCCAAAGTACCAGACGGGGAATTACATTGATAAATGGCTGGAAGATTTGAGACTTCCCTTAAGATGATAAGATGAGGAGGGTGAGTTCTAGGGTTCACTCATGTGGTAACTGATCCCAGTAGTGTGGAGAAATAGGCTCTTGAGCTTAAAAGTAGAAGAGGCTGAGTCATATTCCCACATAAAACAGAGGTTATACAGAAAGTTTGTTCTCACCCCTGAGCAGTACATGATGAAGGATAGGGACACCCAGAAACTCGATACCCAATCCTGGGCTGACTTTGTAGACCTTCCTTTCAATGCACTAGAGGGTTGGGTATGGGGTAACAAGGTAAGTGCCTATGAGGAGCAGTATATTTAGTTCATGCAGGAGCACATATTGATTGTTTTCCTCACAGGGAAGTTACACCAGTATCTAGTTGACTCTAAATTGTCAAAGTCCAGGGAACTGGGTGAGACAGCAGATGAGTGGGTTTGTACCAGGTTGACTGAGAAGAATCAGGGAGATGATCAGAAGAAAAGAGGAAAGGTCCCCTCCCAGGGGAAAACCCTGGGTAATCCAGAGCCATTCTACTTACAAGGGGAAGGGGTATCAGGTAAGGAATTTTGGGCCAGATGTAGGTAAATCTGAAATACCGATTTCTTAATAGCGAATTTTACCGATTCGCTATTAAGAAATCAGTATTTCCTATGTAGGTAAAGATTCCGTAAAAAATACTGAATGCTTAATATTCCTTATTACCGAATCTGTAATTGAGATTCGGTAATAAGGAATACATACCCATTCATTTCTATGGGCTTGGAGGCCCATAGGGATGAATGTGAAGACATTCACTATTAGCGATTCGGTATTACCGAATCGCTACTAGCGGGAACTATTTCAAGGGTGCCAGGGTGTCAAAAGGACACCCTGTTGCACCCCTGAAATGTGCATGTGTGCACATGTGGCGCACATACATGCCCTAAGGGCATGAATGTGTGCCACATGGCACTTAACAAAAAACAAAATAGTTCTTTTTTAAAGGAAATCAGTAATTACCACCAACTTGAAGTTGGTGGTAATTACCGATTTCTTAAGGCTCAAAAGCATTCGCTAATGTGCTTCCTACATTGCATTTAAGGAATCGGTATTACCGATTCCTTAACTGCAAGAGCAATAAGGAATCGGTATTTACCGATTCCTTATTTACCGAATCCTTACCTACATTAGGAATGGCTAAATACCGGTTGGTAACGCTGAAATTTACCGAATTTCGGCGTTACCGACCGGTATTTAGCCACCTACATCTGGCCCTTTCACCCTAAATAGGCAGCATTGTGATATAATTGCTTTCAGTCAAGACCCAAAAGGCAAGAATCAGTCGCACAAAGGTGATCCCCACTTGGTAACAGTCCCTGGGGATTGATAATGTAGGTGGGGGGGTGGAAGTTAGCCCAGAGAGTTTTGTCTTTCAAGTTTTGTGGAGCCCACACTTGACCCGAAAGCACTTTACAGAGTTGGCTTAGCAGCAAATACATGAGTTATGATTATAGTAAATACAAATTCAAAGTGATTGTGTGTAAATAAAGTATATGTCAGACATCTGGATATGTTGATGATACAGTTTTGAGGTATGTACAGTATATACATATAAAGAATTTGACCAAGTTATCACAACAGCAAGTGCACAAATTACTTGAGGAGTAAATACAATAATATATAATGACAATGCATAAAGACATTGTTGTGAAGAAACATCAGTATATATAGATTATAATTAAGGCTCCCTGTATTCAATTTGTATTGATTTTTACAGGTAAATACAGACAGAAAAACATTTATTTTCCTGTCTGTATTTATTTTTACATGTGGATAAAAACAGGAATTGAGTTGTTTTTGAGTGATTCTAAATGCTGTCAGTCATGACTGCCAGGCCAAACGCTTTGCAGTTTGACAGGTAAGGAGATATAAAAAATATAGGGATTTTAGTAAAGAGCCTTAAACAGCAGTAGATTTGCACAACCTTGATACTAAATTGTACATTATTTCTTACAAGTGCAGATTTTACCATCTCAGTGTGTATAAATCATTGAACCCCGTCAGGCGTTCAGGCATGAGTACACATTAACTAGTTAAATAAATGCAGAAATATACACATTTCAGCTTCACTTTTTCACAAACACTAAAATAAATCTGGATAAATTCAGGTAAAATTGGCAAAAAATAAATATGGATTAATACGTACGGAAATTACAAAAATAAAAATACCATAAAACCGGGAGCCCTAATAATAATTGAGGTAGAAGTGGTTTTATATAAAGAAGACAGCATTTGGGGTAGTTGCAGTCAAAATATATACAGAGATTTACAGAGTTAGAACATCAGTAGGTGAATGAGCTACGTATTTCTACAAAAAACATAAAACAATGTATAAAGGAAATCACAACAGACAGTGAAATCGATGGATGAAATACCTTCCGAGGTAGCTAAAATAGAAAGTTGTGCTGGTGCGGAGAGTGGAGGCACAGTTTTCAGGAGCATGGTTGGGAGTTTACATTTTGTTGAAGAGAAGTTTCAGTTTCTTCTTGAAGTGAGGGAATGAATGGTTGTCACATAGATCCTGAGGCAGTGAGTTCCAGATTATACTCGCATTACCAGAGAAGGAGCTGGTGCGAAATGTCTCTTTATTACATTTTGGTGGAATCAAGAGAAGGCTACAAACTTCAGAGAGGTCTCTTTTGACCGACTTTTGATAATTTATTTGTGAGGTAGAATGTTTTTCTTGTGTTGAGAACTTTGTGAGTTATGCAAATGGTTTCGAATATAGCTCTTGCCTCAATTAGTAACCAGTTGAGTTTCCTGAGAGTATGTGTTTGAAGTGGGTCTCTTCTGAAAAGTAGTCTTGCCACTGTCTGAAGTATGACTTTCAAAGGAGCTAGATGTGTATTTGTGACACCCATATTCATTGTGTTACCGTAGTCACACTTGGGGAGGACTGAGGGTTGCACCACCACCTTTAGTTCCTTGATGGAGATGAAGGGCTTGACTTCTTTAAGCTGTTTCAGCTTGTAGAAGGCACTTTTAGCAGAGGCTCTTTCATGTGTAGGTGATGTTGAGTGTAATCCTCAGAAGTATAACAGAGTTGGAGATAGATAGATTGCAGTTTAAAGCAATGAGGTTGTCGAGCCAGATGTCTAAAGGGAAGGAGTTTCCTTTAGCTTGGATACAAAGAAGTTCAGTTTTGTTTGGGTTGAGCTTAAGATGGTTGCTGGACAGCCAGCAAAGAACTGTGGAGTAAGTGCTGTTTAAGTGCTGGATGTCTGTGACTGATGAGATTTTCAAATAAAGTTGGATGTCATCTGCATTGAGGTGTTAGGTAATTCCGGCTTGCTTCAGGAGCATTACAAGGGGTTCTATATAGAGGTTGAAAAGGGCAGGAGACTCCTCGTGAGATCGGCGTTGCTTTTGAGGTCAAGTAGTTCAGATTGATTAGGTGTGAGCGTTGTTTCAGGAAGGACACAAACCAATAAAAGACAGTTCTGTAGATGCCTGCATACTGCGAGAGGGTGTTTAGGAGGATGTTGTGGCTGACAGTATCAAAGGCAGCAGAGAGGTCCAGGAGGACTAAGAGGCAGACCTGGCCATCATCCAGACATCTGTGTCAGTTGTCTAAAATGCTCAGGAATGCAGTCTCTGTACTGCAGCCTTTCCTGAACCCATATTTGAAGGTATTGTGTAAATTGTATCGTTCAATATGGTTATTGAGTTGTGCAAGCACAAATTTTCTGATTGTTTTTGCCTGGAGAGGAAGGATAGTAATTGGTCGGAAGTTGTTAAGGTCATTGTGGTCTGCATCTGCTTTTTGATGAGGGAGGTGACTTGTTCGAGTTTGAGGGGGGCCAGAATAGAACCACTTGATAGGGAGGAGTTGATGATTTTGGTCCATACCAGAGAGATGATGTGACTGAGATTTCATTCCAGCACTACAGGGAGGGGGTTGGAGATGTTAGATGTCAGCTCCATGCTAGCAAATAATTTGAGGGCTTCAGTTGCAGCATTTTTTATTTGCAGAGGGTTGAGTATGGAGTACTGTGTTGCTGATAGTGAGGGACAGTCATCATTATGGGGAAGGGCTTTGGGAGGAACCTTTTCACACAAAGGGGCCTCCTTGTTGCAAGGTGTGGAGGTGGGTGGTTTAAGAGAGGGTTCCAGGTCAGTTATTAGTTCAGAGAAAAATAGGCAACTTATTCGCAGCGCTTGGTAGAGTCATTGACTGATTGTTAGGGGAAAGAAGAGGTTTACACCTTGATGATGTTGAAGAGGTCATTGGGTCTGTTCCTAGACCAGTTCAGTTGGTATTGGAAAAACTAGTCTTTTTCTCTGAGGATGTGTTTTTTGTATTTTAGCCGTTCAGCCCTGAGGATTGAGAGATTGGTCAAAGATTACTACTGCCTCTAATTTCTTTCTGCCAGTTGGAGTTGTCTCCTCTCATTGTTACGTTATTTATTAAAGCAGGATCTGGATGGGATGATTCTTGATTTTTTTGAGTTTCCAAGGGGTGAGTGAATCTACAAGTTCTCCTATTTTTGTGTTGTAGTGGTTGGTAAGGTCATTGGCTAAGCAGATATTGGGTAGAAGTATGATTTGGGAACTGATTAATGCTTCTAACTCAGCCTGGGGAAGTGGTGAATGTTCCTCACCCAGTGCTTTTGCCTGTTGGCTTGAGGGTGTGCCTTTGGTTGGGTGGTGTTCAGACCAAAGAGGATTAGATGATGATCAGTGCAGTCAGATGGTAGGATAAAGTGGAGTGATAGGATGTTATGTTTATAGATGATTGTGTCAAGGGTCGAACCCTTGATATGCATTTGTTTTTTGCACTGTTGGGTGAGATTGTTAGCTTCCAGAAGGGTGGATAGGGCTCGCGCTGTAGGATCTTCAGCATTATTCAAGTGCAGGTTTATGTCTCCTAATGTAAAATCTGTGCTACCTTTTAGGTGTCTTTGCAATTTCATGTCCATTAATTTTTCAATGAATTGTGGGTTGTTACCCGGTGGGTGGTAGATGATGTGTTGTTTATTAGGGTTGGGGCCCTTAGAGAAGAGCTGAAATCCTAATTATTTCCAAGATAAGTGATTTCCTGGTGCGGAAGGAAGTTAGGCAAAGGTTGCTTTTATTTATTATGGCTACTCCACCACCCCTTTTCTCCTTGTGGTCACAGCAAATGATTGAGAAGCCCAGTAGGGTGAGGAGGTCAAGGAGAGAGGATGAGTGGTCTTTTACCCAGGTTTCTGTAGGAAAGCAGATGTCAATGTCCTATTTCAATATGGGTTCGGCTATTTCAGTGTCATGCTTGACTGCTGATTGACAGTTTAGCAGCATGCAGCAAAGCACATTTAATGATTGTTGATTAGGCTGGTTGGGTTGGATGGTAGTTGCTTGGACGGGTGGCCTTAGAGGGCGAGTGTTGTTCAGGCTCTTATTTGTGCCAAGTATAAAAATCTTGGAAAAGGACTGGCTGGGGGCATTGTCAGAAGTGTTGCTCTGCCCTTTGGGTTGTCTCTGTGACATACCGGTCATGGTGCATCTAGGGTTGAGATAACTGTAAGGGATAATTTGTCCAGAAGTGAAGGATGGGAGAGTCTAAGTATGTGTTAGGCACAGGATCAGTGTTTACCATAGATGTGCAGTGTTGGGGCAGGAAGTGGCCAATTTTTGAAACCCATATGCAGTATTGAAATTTCTTTCAAAAGAGTGTTGATTTTATGTTATAAACATGTTATTATAGAGATCAGTTGGGGGACAGTTGGGTCAGTGTTGGGGGTATGCTGTAGCTTGTCAGAGTCTGCTATTGTGGGGAACAGTTGTGAGACAGTTCAGTGGGTAGAGGAGGGGATTATGCTGGAGCTCTTTAGAGTCTGAGGTGGCGGCTTTGGGAGAATTCAACCTGCTTATGTTGGCAGATTAAGAGAATGAGGGTGTGATACGTAGCTCTATCTGGGCAGTGAAGGAGCGCCAATGGGACGGGGAAAGTGATTTTGATAGTGAAACTATTGTTTTGGGGTGCCTGCTAATAGAGGGGGCTGTATGGGGGTAAGAGGTGGAGATAGTGCAAAGAAGATTGGGAGTAGAAGGACCAACAAGCAGAGGTGAGGGTGCATGAATTAGTTGGGGATTGAGTCTTTGGGAGAGGGAGGAGGTGGAACCAGATGGCAATGAGCTGCACAGCATAGGAAATTGGCGATCAGAGATGGAAAGATTTGGCTTAGATGCTTGGACTGGTGTATTCCCGATTTATAAATGGTTATGGACAATTCTCCCCATACGTTCTGAAATGGGGAGATAGAGAGTTCAGTTCCATGAGGGACGTTGGTGTTATTGATTACGTGAAGGTGTTGTTGGAAGTTCTCTCTCCATTTGGTAGGCCTCTTAGTTTAGAAGATTAATTCAGCTTTAAGGCCCCCATGTGCATTGTAGTATATATTGGTCTCCATTCAAACTTTCCAAACTAAAGGGTAATGGAGAAGCAAGGTGTGTGAGATGTGGTGCCCAGAGAACTATAGGACCATTGAGGGTCATCTGACAAAACTTACCTCCAAGAAGCAGACCACAAAGGTAATTTAGACCCCAGAGTGTCAGAAGGCTTTTGACACTCTGAAGGAGGCTATTTGATCAGCACCAGTCCTACTGGCCCCTGACTACAAAAAGGAGTTTGTGGTACAGACAGATGTTTCAGAGCAACTAACTGAGGCAGTACTGGCACAAGTAAATGAAGCAGGCCAATATCAACCATTTGCGTTCCTTAGCAGGCTGCTATTCCTAAGAGAGCAAAGATGAAGTGTCATTGAGAGGGAAACCTTTGCTGTGATCTGGTCCCTGAAGACGATGATGCCATGCCTGTTTGGAACTCACTTTTGTGTACAAACTGACCAAAGATTTCACAGTGGAACACAGATCTGGGCCTGTCCATGCTAATGTAGATGGGCTTTCTATATTTTTCCACTTAGCTGATGAGGACTACCAGGGTGAAGATTAGTTGCCCATCACCTTTCATCTGAGGGGGTGGGTCTGTAGGAAAGTAATCACTTTTGCCCTGATCACCACATATGTTAAATGATGCTGGTGGAATGCTTCTGATTGGCAAAGATAACCTCCCTGTAAGTCCCTGGTATATGGTAGGGCATGTAGGTTTAGAGACCCCAGTGGACTTAATGCAGTAAGGGTGCACTGATGTGGTGCCAGGTGTCATTTTGAAGCCGGCCCATGCTTGCAGGATGGTTTTAAAACTGTGTCCAAATCTGACTTTGGAGTTTAAAGTACTTCCAAACTACATAGCTTTGTATAATTTAATTTAATGAGTCACACCTAAGGTCTTCTCTAGGTACCCAAACGTAGGGCGCATAGTTACAAAAAGCAAGGTCAATATAAAATATGGTTTGTATGACCTGGTAAAGGAAAAACAGCCAAAGTCGTTTTTCCCTATTGTAGTGCTGATTGCCCCATAAGTTAACATCGGAGAGCAGTGCATTCTGGGTCAAAAATATGCCTCACTTTGTAGGGAGTGGTCATAGCAAAGTGAGGTTCCTTTATGCCTATTGATTGGGATGTACCCTCTCTTGCCAGTCTAGAATGGAGGATAAATATTGGAGAGCTGCAGAGCTCCTCAGAGAACTACCTGGAACAAAAGAAGAAGAAGGACTGCCTTGCTGGACCCTTGGACTGCACAACAGAAGGCTTGCACTCAAAAGGACAGCACCTGCTGCACTATCAAGGCTCCACAAAGAAAGGAGTGTGTCTGTCTTAAATGAAAAGAAGTAGACTTCCTGATCATAAACAGGTACAACAGAGCTGGAAGAAGTCACCTGCAAGCCCAAAGAGAAGATCACTCCATGTGACCAGTTGCAACTGAATGTTTCCTGGACTGTACAGATGCATTGTAGAGATTGAGCCCCAGCCCCCAAGAGGCAATCCAGAGTCTCAGTACCCTTTGCTGGTGATGCTGGACCCTTCTCTCACCAAAGAACCAACAAGTAACACGAGCTGCAAAGAAAGAAAGTTAACTCAAAGATTTGAAGAAAAGCTCCAAGAAAAGACCGGCTCAACATCGAGAGTTAAGCCACCGTCATCACAAATCAGCCTGACCACACTGGTTTGTGCAGCTTAAGCCCTGGAGCTCTTTGCCGTCAACGTCAAGGAGAAAGACTTCCAGAGACTCACCGAGCTGCAGCAGGCCACTGTCATTGACTCAACCTTTAGATCCGAGAAGCCCGCCGACCCGCCGACAAGCCTGTTGACGAAAAAAAAGCTCCAGGAAAAAGACTAAGGGCCTGATTTACATCTTAACAGAGGGAATACTCCATCACAAAAATGACGGCTATCCCAGCTGCTGTATTATGATTGCATTATGTCCTATGGTGATCATAATACAGCAGAAGGGATATCAGTCACATTTGTGATGGAGTATTCCATCCGTCACGGTCTAAATAAGACTCTAAGGGCCATATGTAGGTAGCATCACATTTACCGACTCATAAATACCGAATTTTACCGAGTCGGTATTTATGAATCGGTAAATGTGAGGTAGGTAATAATTCGGTAAATATTACCGAATCGGAAAAATTCGGTAATTATGAATCGGTATTTACCGATTCGGTAATGAGGCATATCTTCCCATTGATTCCTATAGGCCTGGAGGCCCATAGGTATCAATGGGAAGCCATTTACCATTACCGATTCGGTAAATACCGATTCGGTAATGGGGGGAGCATATTCAAGGGTGGCAGGGTGTCACATTGACACCCTGTTGCACCCCTGAATCTTGCATGTGTGCACATGTGGCGCACATACATGCCCTAAGGGCATGTATGTCTGCCACATGGCACTCTTAAATCTGCAAAATATTACTTTTTGCAAGGTATTCGTTATTTATCACCAACCTGTATTTGGTGGTAAATAACGAATTCTTAATACTAATTTTCACTCTTTAGAGTGCTCCCTACATATGATTTCAGGATTCGGTATTTACCGAAACGGAATTTTACCGATTCGGTAATTTACCGAATCCTGAAATTATGCCTCCTACATCTCAAATAGCTAAATACCGGTTGGTAACGGGATATTTACCGAATTTCGGCCGTTACCGACCGGTATTTAGCTACCTACATGAGGCCCTAAGTCTGAAGGTAAACTTGTGACCGGGACCTATCCAACCCATGCTCCATTGTGGTTGGCCTAAAACTTAGACTTTGGGCCCGATTTCGATCTTGGCAGACAGGTTACTCATTCACAGTGGTGACAGATATCCTGTCCGCCAAAATATAAATCCCATTGCATATAGTGGGATTTATATTCCAGCAGATGGCATATCTGTCATCGTTGTAACAGAGTAACCTGTCTGTCAATATCGTAAACAGGCCCTTAGTCCGGTCCACTGCATCCAAATAGCCGCACCTGGCACTTTATGCTTTTTGGTATTAGAATGTATAATTTCTGATTTAATCTTCAAACATTCATATCTCTAGTTCCCTACATTGGATGTTTATCATTTTGATGTCCTTTTAAAGCTACAAATCTTCTCTATGTTTAAAAATTGGTGTTGGATTTTTATGATGTGCTGCCTTTTTACTTATTTACTGTTTTCGTGATATTAAATGCTTTTCACATACCTATCTACTAAGTTAATCCTGACTGCTCATTTCCCAAGCTGCCAAGGGTTGGGCAAGTATTAATTTATTAAGACTTGACTAGACCTTATAAGTGATTGTGATATTATTACAAGCTAATGGTGAATTTACCCCACCTACTAAGAATCCACTTTCCTACAATAAATGTGACTATATATTGGGGGGTGCAAATGGTGGAAGTAGCACTGCAAACTAAATAGGTGGGCTGTACCACAATCCTGGTACGAGTCTGTGTACGGATGTAGCAGTGGGCCACACATTTCATTTTCTTTCAACTTGTAGTGCACCCAAGTTAGTAAGCAGATCCTGATTCCAACTGAATGTTATATCCATGGAGCTACTGCTAAAGGTAGTAGGAATTTCTGTTTGGAACTAGAACCAGAATTCAGACAATGCATGGAGGAATGGGCTCTCTTACTTTGGATCCTTCATGTTAGTCCCAAAAATCTATACAACCTGTAAATGCATGGAGCATGAGTGGGAACACAGCTAATAATGGTTAATAGAGGTCATTCCAAAGTATACCTGGGCAACTTGATAATGAGCATGTACTACACACCCATTTCATTTAATTGAAAAGTGGCTCATTCTCCCTTCGGTACATTGGTGTAAAACAACATCATGACATGCAATAAGAGTTAGAGCATGATCTGCAGAAACGTAGATTGGAAACATGAAGCTGCAACTCCCTGTTAGTGCTTCTATTTGTGCTGTCTGATTTTCCCCTATTATCTTGTAAACTCAAGTTGTTCAATGACTCAGGCCGTTACTAGGTTCCCAAATGAATTAACTCCATTTTAGTTGTAACTGTGCATGCATGCAAACGCACACACACACACACACACTCACAGTCCCATAGCTGCACACACGCACACACATACAATCAAAGACACACATTTGGCGAAATATTTTCCAAGACCTGAACTTTATTTCCAGTTGCTTATTTGAGAGACAGTTCAAGTTTTTGTTGGATTTATGTAGAAATATTGAATTGAATACATATTCTCATGTCAGCTCCAGTTCCATTATAGAAGCAATATTACCTGTACACAACTATGCGTCATCAGTAACCTGGCATTCTTGCTCTGTTTTTATTACCTCTATGTCAGCTCCAGAATGTCATTCAGCATTATGGTATGTCTAACCATATTGCGAGAAGCTAACTATGTTGATGCTAACAGAACCAAATACAGTACATGCAACTGCACTGTTGAGTGCTTGGAATATTAAGTACCCTTGATCTTGGAATAAACCATTTAAAATGCAAAATATAGTTTCTCATTACAATCTGAGAGGCTACATTTGAAGACATTAGAATTCCCTGGTGCATGGACCCCTTGCCGTTGTAAGCTTATTAACTACTTGGTTTAGCATAGAAAGTTTTCCTATGTAGTTTCCTCATTCTGTTTGTGTAGCTTCTTTACAGTTACTTTTCAGAAACATGTTTGAGGATATTTGTCGCATAGCACTATGGAAATGCTGCATCACAGAGCATTTACGAGGCACAAAAAAACTCCTGCAAAGGGGCAGGCACATTTATTTTTGGTTGCAGTTCTAAATTTCCATCGGAAACAGCAACGGGGGGGGGGAGGCAACGCCTTGGATGCAGGTGCTGCACTGACCATTTAAAGCCGGCTCTTTTTACATAACCGAGCACTTACATACCCTCATTGCACTGTTATGTATTGGCTTCATGAGACAAATGGGTTCAGCGATGCTAGTAAGCTGGTACCTGCAGGGTCCTATTCTGGACTCACATCATCTACGACAACGCATGGACATGTGCGCATTTAAGTGCCTCTTCATGAATTGAAAGACACTTGGACTCCTAAATTAGAGGTAGAGATGCCATTGTGTACGCTCCCACTCTTGAATTACATGAGCAATGGAGTGCATGACTGGCAGTGCAGCTAAAGGATACTTCTGTATTCTTCTGCATTGTAACTTCCCCATCAGCAGTGTTGCACTATTCAGGACTCTTCTAGAGGATCAGGCATTTCACCAGATGCACATTTGAGCACATTGCTAAGCAAAGGATGAATGAGCATATGTCAGAGTGCACTGTGCCATAAGTGCACGTTTTGTGCAGGGGCAGAGTCGGAATGCAGAAAGCTTTGTATACAAGTCACACATTTTCGGCATGTGCAGTCTCCTTGTAAATTAGAACATTAACCAAGACCAGTAAGCCACTCACCTATCATCAGTTTATGACTGAAGTTGGCAGGGGAGTAAAGGCTGAAAACACATCTCCCAGAGTGCTCTGCGATGTAGTACCTAGGATCTGGGTTTAATTTTGAGTTGTCTTTTCACTTAAATCATTTAGAAAAAAATGCTCTTTCTGAAAACCATGCTTTTCACACAAAATTTGAATAGACCTCGGGGCATATTATCAAGAAACGGCGTTACAATTATTGCTTGATAATATGCCCTGGAGAATTCCCATAGAAGCCCATGTTCTGGTGTCAACATGGGCTTCTATTGGAATTCTCTGCGGCATATTATCAAACCTATTATCGCCACTTTTTAACGCCGTGCTTGATAATATGCCCCCACTTTTCTTAAAAACGTCTCCACCCACCACAAAGGATAATACTTAATACCATGAGGGGATATTAGAAGACCGGATGAGGATTCAACGATGAAGCACACCACACAAATTTCATGTGGGTGGGAGTACTTTTAAAAAAAGCATATCCACCCAACAAGCTTCGTGATGTGAGTGAAGAACCAAAGACGTGGCATACTAGGGGGTCGCAATTCTTTTTTTTTAGTTTACTAGTCATCTGGGGAAGACGAGACGACACTTCTCTCTCCCTCTTATGGGGGAAGTGAAAAGGTGGTTAAAACACTAATGTAAGAAAGTTACTCTGGGGCATATTATCAAGAAACGATGTTAAAATTATCGCTTGTGAATTCCATAGAAGCCCAGTCTCCGCGTGCATTTCTCTACTCACTAGTACTTGAAAAGATTACTGTTAGTATGAGGAGCTATAAATCATGAAAAAAGAAGCGGGGTGAGCCCATATAATAACACCATCTACACATGTTTATGGGATATAAGTAGGAGCTCAAAGGATACCAAACACTGAGCCTACTACCCAACAATCTTACTAAACAGAAGTGGAGTTCACCACAGGCTGTGTGCAAGACAAATTGAAGCGTCTAACACTCAGCATCCAAATCTCAAAAGGCAGCATAATTGCTCACCCCGCTTCTTTTTTCATGATTTATAGCTCCTCATACTAACAGTAATCTTTTATGATCAATATATTAAGTGTCTGACCACTACACGATCATTCTGTGAGATTTTGATGACTCTTATCGCACCCCACAATCTTATGAAACCCCGTTTTTTTCTGTAGAGCGGTGCTGCCTTCCTGAGCGGTTGCCAGGCGAGAGGTGAGATCCTGTACCCAGCTTTTGCGGGTAAGGTATCTCTGTTTTTTGTTTATGTATATGCAGATCCTGTTTCTCAATAAACTTTTCATACTGCCATGACACATATTACTTTTTCCTGACATGTGGCATCTTCTTTTCATTCTAGGTGCATGCAGGTTCATATATAGGTAGCTGACATTGCATTGGCCCGATATCCTTTTTTGTATAGTTTATTCACTTCATTTATGTGCAGTAGCGTTTTCCTAACAGGTCCTGACGAAAGCCCGATCCACCTTTGGGTGCCAATTACGATCCTGTAAAAACCGGGTACGAACCGTCGGACGGAGGCTTTTTTCCGCCCGACTCGTACCCGGTTGTAAAACTTTACAAACATGCAAGTACGATTCGCACGGAAACACCATTTCCGTACGAGTCGTACAAAATACCGACCGACGAAAAGATACATACAAATGTGATCCGGGGAAAGCGCCGACGTGACGTCGGGACGCTCTCAGACAGCGTTTCACGAACCAGGAAGTACGATTCGAACCGAGAGCGGTCCGGACGGCAATATTTTTACGGCACCCAAAAAGTGCCGGAAAAGCGAAGTACGCCGCGATGCGAGTGGAATTGGGGGCCCGGTACACGCCGTACCCCCCCCCAGCCCCCGTGAGTACGAGCCGCCCCCCCCAGCGCCCGTGAGTACTCGCCGACCCCCCCAGCCCCCGTGAGTATGCGCCGATCCCCCCGTGTATGTACGGTGCATACCCCCCGTGTATGTACGGTGTATGTACGGTGCGTACCCCCCGTGTATGTACGGTGCGTACCCCCCGTGTATGTACGGTGCGTACCCCCCGTGTATGTACGGTGCGTACCCCCCGTGTATGTACGACTCGTACGTACACGGGGGTACGCTCCATCCATACACGGGGGGGAACGCACCGTACATACACGGGGGGTACGCACCGTACATACACGGGGGGTACGCTCCATCCATACACGGGTGGGGGTACGACTCGAACGTACAGGGGTGTACATACATGGGGGGTACGGTGCGTACTCACGGGGGCTGGGGGGGTACGGCGCGTACTCACGGGGCTGGGGGGGGTACGGCGCGTATGCGGGCACATGTCTCCATGGTTGCAATGGGAGTTCGGTGCGGACGGTGTTTTTTCCATACGGTTGTGACATCGGACGCACGGGATGGATCGTACTTGCGCGGTCGGACTTCACTTTTCACGTTTGTACGGTAAATCGTCCGGGGAGGTGTCGGACACATTTTCCGACCCGAGGACGTGTGGGGAATTATTCCCAATGCGACTCGTATGGGCTTTTTACCATGCGAATCGTGATTGCTAGTTTGTACGGCACTTGTACGATTCGTACGGTAAAAAGACCGGATCCGAGTCGGACGGGCAATTTTTTTACCGGATCGTGATCGGCACCATAGTCTTCGTGGGCTGAAACATGTTGACCATCTAAAACCCACACCATAGCAGTTTTAAATCCATACTGCAGGTGTACTGCTTTTTAAATTCCGACAGTAGGCACCTTTTGATTAAAGTTGGCTTTGGTGCCTCCTAGCCAGTTTTAACTCATCACCGTTTTTCACATATTCACTAATTTTATTTTTTGCGCTGCACCCTTGCTCACACCTTCTTGCTCATCATACTAAATACTTGAGATAAAACATCCCTGAGCTCCTCCCTCTCAGCGAGGGGGTTGTAGCCCCCAAGGGAACTAGGTTTTTCCCGTGGGAGGAGAGTCCCTATGATGAAGCATGTCACCATTGGTGAGTGAGGGATTTCGTCCTTAAAGGGATCTGCCCTTATACATATTGTATCCATTTTCTTTTCACCAGTTAGGTTCACTACCGCATAGGTTCAAATAATACTTAGAGGTAGTCTATAGACCCCAGTATTAATCCTACCTGAGCGGTTTCTAACTGATTTGACTGGTGATGGAAGAGGAGCTGGCTCAAGTGGCCACCAGTCTTGGGGCCAGAAGGAGGGTTGAGTTCCAAATAGTAGCACCTTAGTTTTGGTGGAATTCAATTTAAGGCAATTGAATGACATTCACAGGCTGACTGATCGCATGCAATCCCAGAAGTTGGAGGCTACATCTGTTGCTCCTGGGAGAGTGAGACGACAATTTGTGCATCATCTGTGTATGATGTTAAGGTGAAACCAAAGGAATGGATCAGATCTGCTAGTGGAGTGACATAAACATTAAATAGCATAGGGCTGAGCGAAGATCCTTTGTGGGACCCAGCATGAAAGAGAAAAAGAGGGAGATGTAAAGTCTCTGAGACATACTGATTGCTCTCGATGAATATGTGACGTTACAACGCATGCAATTACAACACATGCTTTTACAACACAGTGTTTACATCGCAACTACCATTACATTGCATGATTTTACAACTCATGAAATTACAACGCATTTTTTAAAACTACCATTACAACACATTCCATTACAACTTATACCATTACAGTGCATACCATCACAACGCATAATACTTTTAGGGCGAAAGTAGGGTAAGTGTTGGATAGTGTAGGGGTAAAAATTACTATTCCCACTCCAGTGAGTGCAACAGTAGGGATAGTGTTGGCTAGTTTAGGGGTACAAATTACTATTCCCATGTACCCCAAAACCCATACCCACCCTAATACTAAAAAAATCTCCATTACTTACCTTATAATGCATTGTAATGGCTTGCGTTGTAATGGTATGCATTGTAATGGCATGCATTGCAATGGCATGCATTGTATTGGCATGCGATGTAAAGGCAGTTGCTTTGTAAAGGTAGGTCATTGTAATGACTGCCTTGTAATGGATGTTTCCCCTCTCGATCTGTAAGAAAAGATTTGAGCAGCTTCCAGGCAGTTCCAAATACAACGCATGTGTTCAGGCGGTCCAGCAAAAATCAATGATGGACTGTATCAAAGGCTGCCAAGAGATCAAGTAAAATCAGGGCAGCACTGTTCCCTTGGTTGAGCGTTGCTCTGATCTCCTCGGTGGCCTTGTTTAGAGTGATTTCAATGCAGTGCGCTGACCGGAAACCTAACTGGATGGTGTCTAGAAGTTTGTTGTTTTGACAATGTTCCATTACTTGCACATTCAAAAGCTTGTTCTAATGAACAAAACGTTTCTTCTATTTCATACACAAATTTGGCAAATTCTTCCTTTTCTTCTTCATTTTTCACAGAACCATTATCCAATCACCTATTAAATTATGCTTGTACTACTCCAACTCCCTTTACCTTGTGTCACTAGATAACTCCTAAAGAAGCTACAAATAGTCAGTGGCAGCTCCTGCTCTGCGAGCAGTGTAAAAAGGAATGTGAAAATGATAATAACTAAAGTTATCAGTTTCGTTTTCCTTCCTGCTTTGGTTTGGTGAGGGGCTGGTGGGGCTGGGCAGTGCAGGGGGCAGGGGAAGGAGTGTTAGGCGCAGTCCCTAAGTGCGCGTGACTGATTGATTTGCCCTCTTGCGCACTTTGCATCTTCCCAACCAGGCAGCATTACACAGCCTGGTGAGGAACATGCAGAGCCTCCAAGCCCCTGTCTGAGTGTCAATCCATGCCGCTCAGACCAATCACAAAGCTACATTAGCAGAGGCAGGGGCTTCTGGGAGGCTGGAAACCTCCTGTTGTGTGCTGAGGAGAAGGAGCAGAGGCGACAGCAACCGGCGACATTCAGGTAAGTCTCTGTAATTTTTTTAAAATTATTTTTTTATTTACTCCCTACCCCCCCCCCCGCCACCTGTGATTGGTAGCGGCTCGCAAATGCAAATAATACAATAAACCACTGCACATGTGAACAAATTAGGATCTCTTCCCTCCATAAGTCTCTTCATTAGCGTCCCATAAACAACAATACATTTTAAAACATTTTATATTTGCTGTTGTTCCTTTCACTTAACAGGACCTCAGTATGTCCAGGTACTAAAGTTGTTTCCCCGGTAGGCTTCTGCCCACATCTTGCACTCTTCCTTTCCAAGTTTTGTAAACATTCCTGCCATCAGAAATACAAGGAGAAGAGGTAGGCCCTTTATCCCCCTTACTGCTTCAGCTCGGAATGCTCTCCCCTTAATTAATTGGACAGTTGAGTCTCTCCTGTGTTTTTGCAAACTGACGGCAAACTGTTTTTTTACTTTAAAAGTAACTCCCACACTCTTTCCATTCTCACACCCGGATCCTGGATAACTGAGTCCATAATTAATCAGCATTCAGTTATTCATTCATTCATGTATTGGCAATGGCAGTAGGCCTTCATCACTGATGTGACAAAGTTTGTAGGATTAGATTTTCACTGGTTATTTGCAGGTTCCCAATTAGGGGGAATTTTAGAACATCACTCCCACTATCACTGGTTTTCCTGTTCGGTAAATAGTTTTGAAGCGTCTGTATTGTGTATTTGTTTGTGAATCTTTGCCATTAATTTTGTGTCTTTTCTCTGCAAGGTATTCCTCTCCTTAAGCTACATGCGCTAAACAATAAATAAAAATGCTGAACAAACATGATTTATAGGACAAACATTTGGTTTTGCAGTGTGTTAATCAAGTCTACGTTATTATATTTGCAATGTTCTATCTAAAGGCTGACTGCTTGGTTTTTACATTAACTTTTTTATCATTTCTACACGTTTCTAGAAGGTTAATAACTAGAGGTCTCGCTGGTAGTGACATTAAAAGAACACAGACTCTGGAAATAAAACAAGTAACTGAAAGGGCATTGGTCCAATTTCGGTTAGTTATTTCCATCAACTATTTTTAAAATCAATGAGATTATGTTATAAAACTTGATCACAAACAGTAAAGGGCAGAGAGGAGTCTTCATATCAGGCGACATAGGGACAGGCCATAGGTCACGACTCTGGGTCCTAATGAAAGCTACTGGAACGTGAGGCACTTAGGCTTCGTGCACTGAGATAGCATTAACCCTGGGTGTAGTCTGCGTAGCAGCGCTACGCGTAGCTACGCGAAGTGCACTTCGCACTACGTGAGATACGCGTAGCGCTACGCGAACTGCGTAGTGCGCTGTTTGGGATGATTGCACAGTGCCGGATGCTTGTCCGTACTGTGCAATCATTGAAAACGGCATCTTGCACAGTGCGAGCTGTCGTTTTCTGCCGCTCGAGTAGATTTTTACTCGAGCGGCAGCTTCCTCAACGCGGACTAGTAGCTTCTCATCGCGAGCGGTTGCGAGCATATGCGACCACTTGCAATGATAAAGCTGACCTCCCCACGTTGAGAATCTCACCAGGAGGTTTATTTTCCACGCTCGCGATCGCCAGCTTGATGTTGCTGATCACGAATGAGGAAAAAGTCTCGCCAGGATATCATTTTGCTCGCTCGCGGTCGCCAACTTGATGTTGAGGACCACGAGTGAGCAAAAAATGCAAACTACGCTACGCTGCGTGTTTTTGCACTGTGCTACGTGCAATTTGAGTAGCGTGAAGTAGCACAAACTACGCAAACTACGCGAGCGTAGCATAGTTGGCCGCCCAGGATTAGTTATCATGCGCTGAGTTATCAATGCAGCCAGCCTCATGAGACGAGAATAGCTGACCTCACTATTTCCTTGCACAAGAACTTGATTGCCCAAACAGGTACGAAGTTGAATACCATCTTTGAAAGTTGTAATAGGTTTTAATTTCTTGCTTTACTAGTATTCTTGAATTAGCCTAGAGCTCAGAAGTCAAACACAATTTGGAACAACCCAGTATTCCTGGGCACCTGGGTACATAATATTCACAAAACAAGCACTGGTTCCCATGGAGGATGCTTTTGATCCTCTCTTTCATAGGCAAAATAAACTGTATAGACTTGGGGGCAGAGTGCAGGTTATTTAAAAACTGGTGCAATTAGACACTAGATAGGTATAACATCTATGGGCTCCATTAAATGGTGCAGTGAATGTGACAATTGACGGGAGTGAACAAAGATGCGCGCTGATGATTAACTCTATAAATGCTTAAGGCCTGATTACGAGTTTGGTGGTCCAAATGCCCGAGAACTGCATCCACTTCGTCAATGCCACCGTTGCGCCGGCGACCTACGACCTGCCGTTTTACAAGTTGTGCTGTCTGAAACACCGACCACGGCAGTCTACTTGGTGGGACCGCCGCAGTCTACAATGTCGGCGGTGCATCTAATGATGTTGCCAGGTCAGTGGTTCACCCGCTGAGCGCATTACGACTACACAGTCGCACACGCGGTCTCACAGCAGTAGTCAACAACTCAAACAACTCAACAGTGGTTGACAGTCGCAGTACGTGCCCCAAAAAAAAACACAACAGTGACTTTTGGATGGATTTAAAAGCTAATCACCTGATGTGCTTTGGCGAGTAGACTCACCTGCAAATCACACTAAAAACACATCCCATCCCTGACTAGCATCCTTTGCTTCCAAACTGCAGCACAGCAAGACAGGCACCACAATTTTCTGCATTTTTAGGTAAGGTACCCCTTTTTTCATCTCCTCATTTTGCATTCTCCATAACCTGTAATATTTTTTTTGTACCTTTTTACCACTATCACTTTTTTTATTCATATCCTCGCTCACATTTCTTTTTCACCATGCCTGGGAAAAGAAACTAGCTTCACTGAGCAAGAGTGGACAGTCGTGGTGGATGAAATCATTAGAGTAGAACCACACATTTTTGGGTCTCAAATCTAACTGGCTCCTCTCAGTAAGAAACATGAAACAGTGCTGTTGGTATCACCCTGCACACACAGAGCGACATTAGGAATAGGTGGAATGACCTCAGGTTGAGAATACGTACCAAGTACAGCAGCCGCCACTTGGATACTCAGAGGACTTCCTGTGGGCCTCTTAGTGCACAATTACCACTCTTACCTTTGGAGGAGAAGGTCTTAGACATCCTGCATACTGAGGGCTTGTCAGGAATAGAAGAGGGAGTGGACTCTCATAAGTTACACTTCAGCAACTGCCACAATATCACAATGTCCTGTTTGCTCTCAACTCTGCTTTTGTTATTGTGTTCTCTATTTTCCCAACATAAAATATTCAAAGTATCTGAGATGTTGGTTTGTATGTGGCAATGTGTATTGTTGCATATAAGACCACATGTGTCCAACTCCATGACACACCACATGTTCCAATGCTGTCTGAAAGTGAATTGCCATCAAAATATCAATCCAATGATGTGTGTGAAAGTGTAAATGTTTGGTCCATCCCAAATGCATGTTACCAACAGCTATGGTATACTGAGTGTTTGTTAAGTGTTGCTAAAGTAACATTGAATTGACTACAACTATCATGAGGCTTTGTCACTCCATCTCTAACCAAGATGAAAGACGACTTTTGCCCCTTCTCACTTGTCTGCCATATTACAATTGTTCGACACCAAACTTGCAGGTTACCATTTCTAAAGTCTTGGTAAAGTAAGATTGAAGTGACTACAGTTACCATGAGGCCTTGCCACTCCAACTCTACCCAAGATGCTACACTCCTTTTGCCCCTTCTTACTTTTCTGCCATGTAACTACTGATGTTAGTGTATTATGCAGGTTACAATTTGACAAGTGTTGGTAAAGTGACTACAACTACCATGTGGCCTTGTGACTCGAACTATAACCAAGATGCTACACTCCTTTTGCACCTTCTCACTTGTCTGCCATGTTACTACTTAGGTTAAGGTATTATCTGCAGGTTACCATTTGTCAAGTTATGGTAAAGTGACATTGATGTGACTACAACTATCATGAGACTTTGTCACTCAAACTCTAACCAAGATGCTAGACCCCCTTTGCCCGTTCTAACTTGTCTACCATGTTTTACTGATATACACTAGTCACACAGGTTACCATTTCTCAAGTGTTGGTAAAGTGAGATGGAAGTGACTACAACAACCCTTAGGCCTTGCCATTCTAACTCTAGCCAAGATGCAACACTTCTTTTGCCCCTTCTCACTTGTCTGCCATGTTACTACTGATGTTAAAATATTATGTAGGTTACAATTTCTCAAGTGTTGGTAAAGTGACATTTAAGTGACTATAAATACATGTGGCCTTGTGACTCAAACTTTACCAAGATGCTGCACTCCTTTTGCGCCTTCTCACATGTCTGCAATGTTACTACTTAGGTTAACTTATTATGCAGGTTACCATTTGTTAAGTGTTGCTAAAGTGAGATTGAAGTGACTACAACTACCATGATGCCTTGTTATTCCAACTATAACCAAGATGCTACACTCCTTTTGCCCTTTCTCACTAATCTGCCATGTCACTACTGATGTTCAATCAATCAATCAGGGGTTTATAAAGCACGCTAGTCACGCGTGAGGGTCTCAAGACACTGGGGGGGAGGGTGCGGGTCCGGATCAGTCGTAGAGCCAGGTCTTGAGGCTCTTCCTGAAGGTGTGCAGAGTGGGGGAGCATCTGATGTTGTCTGGAAGCTCGTTCCAGGTCTTTGCTGCGACGTAGGAGAAGGCTCTTCCTCCTGCTTTGGTTTTGCAGATGAGTTGGGTCTCTGCCAGGGCGAGGTCGGCGGAGCGGAGGTTCCTTTTAGGAATGTGGAAGGAGACTCTTTCGTTGAGGTGTCTGATGTTGTGGAGGGATTTTTAGGAGTGGGTGAGTAGCTTGAAGGTTACTCTCTTCTCGATGGGAAACCAGTGGAGTTCTCGTAGGTGCTGGGTCATGTGCTCGTGTCGTGGGGTTCCGAGGAAGAGTCTTGCTGTGGTGTTCTGAATGGTTTGGAGCTTGTGTAGCAGGTTTTTGTTGATTCCGGCTTAGAGGGCATTTCCGTATTCCAGTCTGCTGGTTATGAGTGCGTGGGTGACAGTCTTTCTGCATTTGGAGGGGATCCACTTGAAGGTCTTGCAGAGGATGCTGAGGGAGTTGAAACAGGTGGAGGTGACGGCGTTGATCTGGCGAGTCATGGTGAGGAAGGAGTCAAGGAGGTTTTGGGCGTGGTCTGATGGAGTGGGTGGGTTTCCGAGGGCGGAAGGCCACCAGGTGTGTCCCAGGCAGTGGAGGAGGGTCCAAGGACGAGGACCTCTGTCTTCTCTGATTTGAGCTTAAGGTAGCTGTTGTTCATCCATGCTGTGACGTGTTTCATTCCTTCCTGGAAACTGAGTCTGGTGTCTTCGGGGTTCTTCGCCAGGGAGAGGTTGAGCTTTTAACTTAATATGCAGTTTGGCATTTGTCAAATGTTGGTAAAGTGACATTGATATGACTACAACTATCATGAGACTTTGTCACTCAAGCTCTAACCAAGATGCTAGACTCTCTTTTCTCCTTCTCAATTGTTTGCCATGTTACTACTGATCTACTCTAGTCACACAGGCTACCATTTCTCAAATGTTGGTAAAGTGAGATTGAAGTGACAACAACTACCATGAGGCCTTGTCACTCCACTAATTGCTAGGATGATTGCCACATCCGGGAGAAATCATGGCACGGACTACAGGGGAGAGGGCCTGTCCCTTCACTGTAGCGGAGCTGCACAACCTCGTAGATGAGGTCCATCCCCTGTATTCTTAGCTCTATGGCTCACCAGAGGAACAGGTACGTTTCTTAAATACATATTTGACTCTATTAAACTGGCTCTTTTCCATTCCTATAGGCTACAATGCACCTGGAGTGTCAGAGTATAAATATTATGTTGCTTGCATACATTGTGTGGCCCCAACTCAGGGCCCTCATGTAATGGATTATGGGTTCTGGACTTTGTGGAGAGAAGGTCACCATTGGAATGTGTGTGGGGGGGTGATTTTCTACTTGTGGTACATACATATCTCTACTCAGGGATCACGTTTATAGAAGCTAGAATTAGTTTTCAAATCACATCATGGTATATGTGCTTTGTTATGTATAGGATTCACACCATGAGCCATGTCTGTATACTGTTGGAAGCATTTTAGGATGATGCCCACATCGGACTCAGTAAAACAGTTGTCTGGAGGTAGCTTTACCTCACAGACCCTTTCAGAGTATGCAAAAACTGTTTGTCCGCATATGGAATGGCCAAACGTTTTACCTTTCAGTATTGAAGGGGTGGAAATGTGAGGTTTATGTGGCACAATTAGCCTCAGCCTGCAGAGAACAAGGCCTGACATTGATATGTGGGCAGTCTGGGCCATGGGTCAGCATGTGCCAGAGTTACTGTGGCAGGAGAATTGATGCACAGAGTAATGTCCCTGTAGACCTGCTGATCCATGGATTTTCCCATAAAGAGTTATCTGTTACACTAGTAGCTTGATAGCTGTTAAATGGATTATATGAGGCACAGTGACTGGGTGACCCCCTGATATGATACTTCTTTTCATTGACCCACAGTGTCAATGTGTGTCTGTCAGTAATGACTGTCCTCTTACACAGGTATGTTGAAATTTTTCTAACAGTGTTGCTTCCACTGTACAGACAACCAATAAGGAGAAATACCTGCCAAAATGATTGGAGAAAGGCCCTATAAAGGGTCCTACTATAAATAACCACACACCGTGGCAGATCAAGACAGTAATCAACAAGAATTCAACAAAACAGTTAGTTACGGGAACGCCATCCTCAAAATGCTCGCATTTTGAGGATGCGTTCCCGTAACTAACTGCAGAATAAATGCATCGTGGCACGCAAGTTTGCTAAAAAATCTAGGTATCTAATTGCGCCCGTTTCTGGATATTGATACCAAGATCATATCGCTGAACGCTTTTACCATGCACGATATCCTACTTACTATTTGTCCTGTATTTTGGACCCCCCAGATCCCTAACCTCGGACCAGGACTATCTTGGACCTTGATAGATTTCCTGCTACCTTAGATATTTATCTAAGGGTATTCATCCCTCCTAGAGTTTATCCTACTTCTCTGGGGGGAAAATTTGTTTTTCCATTTCTCCTAAAGAGTCTGACCTTCAGGTGTGCCTGTCCCACACCACTTGTCCATCCTCGCCCTGATAAAGGTGTAGCCCCGGCGGGGGCTTGACACAGAAACGCGCGTTGGCATTTTTAAGGCTATTGGGTAGTCGGAATCCCACTACCCATACACTGTGGATGTCTATTGTCATCTTGCCACTCAACCATTATGTGGCAGATGTATTATCTCAATGCTCTTTGACTTTTATGAATAGAATTTGTTTGTTGTTGTATATAGGATGATTTGATTAGGGAATGTGTGATAGTATGATTGTGGTTTTTGAATGAGGTGTGTGGGACAGAATTATTAAATCTATGTATATTATGGAATGCTGCTTTGCAACAAATGTATGTATATATAACAAAATGGTGTTAAAAATACAATACATTTGACTGATTATTGTGATTAAATTACTCTGTTGCTGAATTATATATTTATTTATATTTTTTTGAATTTCGTTGAATTCTTGTTGATTACTGTCTTGATCTGCCACGGTGTGTTGTTATTTATAGTAGGACCCTTTATAGGGCCTTTCTCCAATCATTTTGGCTGGTATTTCTGATTATTGGTTGTCTTTACTTCCCCTGCCATACCTGCCTTCATCATTTTTCAGGGGTCCCCCTTCTTAGTTGTTGCTTTCACTGTACAGGCCTAATGCATATCTGAGACATGAACAGTGTAGATAGTGGATTACTTTTGAAGAGTTCAGAAATGTGAATCATCTGATTGACTACAATATTCCTTATCACACAATGTATACACAATGCATACAATGGTATGTTGATTGTCATCCCTGTTACAGTGCCTCATATGGCAAAAGTGGTGCCCTTTGATGGCTGTTTAAACAACACAAACTTATGTTGACTTATTTGGATACTTAAATAAGCAGTAAACATGACTACACAAGCCCCAGAGAGGTAACTCCTTGTGTCACACATACCACATACCTTGTGACCTTAGTCTTAGGATGGCCCGTATATTATGATACTAGCTTCTATGGACCTCTAGGGACCTTTATGGACCATATGCATCATTGCAAAGGGCCTGGCAGGAAATTAGTCTGGACAGTTATGCAAAGGAAGTTTACCCTTCAGAAGGTCAAAATGGTGTGTTGTATGTCATGGTACCTCACAACACCCTATTGCATGGGACATGACATAGAGTTCACAGTACATGCAGTGACTGTACAACAGTTCTCACTCGTAAGTGCGGTTCACATAGTGAAATATGAGTGCAAACATTGCTGGTGCCATCAGCAGTAGTGCCTGCATGTTGGCCAGTGTGCATTTGGCAGTTGATGATTCATCTGTAATAGTGTTTCATAACACTCATTTGCTGACTGGTGACATACATGAGGGAGTGAGATGTAGAACTGTGAGGATCCATTGTGAGTGTTTACACTGATCCTTACAATCCGTGCCTGTCCATTGGGACTCTTGTGATCCCACATCTTCATGTCCTAGGGACATTCAAAACCTATCCACAAGCATTGGCTTGTTGATATGCAATCTATGCAATCTATGACTAGCGCCATCCCTGTGCGAAGAAAGATTGGGGATGTTCATATGGTTATATGGTATCATGTGCTGTGTGAATTCAGGGTATCTATCGCCCAAATATTTGAACCTAAATGTTTTCACTGAACTTTATCTGGTAAATGTGTTACATAAATAAAGTACCTGTGTACAGCTGTAATTTGACTTTTCAGGTAGTGGACATATGGTTTAATTGTAGTGCAACGTGTCATCTGTGTGCAATTAGGATTTACATGGAACATGATGTCTGCCACAACAGTAGATGATGGTACATTGGTGTATAACTTGAACTTCATAACATCCTGTTATGTCATGAGAAATGGTTAGATGTGTTTTATTCTGGGCCTTGTATGAGCATTGTGTAAATCTCAAATTTTGATTCATACTATGTGGTTATTTAATTTTACAATGGAATGGAAAAAGTGCCAAAGTATGCAAAGTGATCAACAATCCTAGTATGGACATGAGGATGGAGTGTATAGTATTCCTTCAATGCATTTGGGCCTGTCTGGGGTTATGACATAAGTAGACACAACTGTTTTCATCACATGTAGCATGTATGCTTGTGTTCATGCTGAAGTAGAAGTCTATGGAGTGAACCATGAAGGTGGTATGATAAATGGACTTCTTCAGTATTTTCTGTGGATTTGTAATGGTCAGGTGTGGAAACTTCAGTTGCAATAAACCCGTTCTATGACATTTCAGATATATCCAGGACAAGTGGAGGAGAAGGGGTCAACATCAATGGGGATACAGCTGGTCATGACAGTTCCGGACATGATACATCAGACACGGAAAGGACCCAGTGACCAGGAGGGTATAGGGAGTGCCCCGGAAGACAACATCCAAAGCGCATCATCTGAGCAATTCCCCAGTAGACACTCCCAAGTGGTGACGGACCCAACAGGATCAGTTCGACCTTTATCCTTGTTTACCACCCCCAGTTCCACCGCTACCCTCCCTGTTGTCCCCCCACAAGTTGGCCATTCCCACCTCCTAAGAAGGAAGTGGTCTCCTTCTCTCTAGGCACCACAGCCCCTGCCCCTGTTTGCCCCGCTGCCCTGAGTGAGGAGGCTATTGTCCTTCTGACGAGGATCTCTCTGGGTCAGACCGCAATGTTGAATGCCATCCATGAGTAAGACAACAAGCTGTCGCAGGTTTGTTTCCAACCTGGAAGGCATTCACACTGCCATATCTGGCCTACAGAGAACTTTTCATGATGTACCTTTCTCCTTCATGGCAGCCCTCCACACATCACAACCTTCAACCCCCATCCCTTCCCCATTTATATTCCCTCTTCCCAATCCTATCCCAAACACACACCTAAGCATGCACACACTTGAACAGACAGAAGCACCACACAGACTCAAACATACATGCACACAGCAGACACTCACCTCCCTCACCAACCCCACCCTGCAGCATACCACTAGGCACCACAGCAACACACACAAAGTCCTTCACAGACACAACCACACCCACAGACACTACACCAACACACACTGCCCCTTCCATAGACACAACCATACCCATACCATCAAAGCAACATACAATGACCACATCCACAACACAAACAGTGCAGACAGCAGACCTATCTCAAACTTCCACTCACTCTTCCACCCAGACCAAACGCCATATAAAACACCCTACCCGTTTTTCATGTAATCTGGCATGTTTGCCCTTGCGCCTGTGAAACCAAACCCCCACAAAGTCCCAAAAATCCCTCCCACACCCAAGCTCATTCCTTCCACTTCCCACTCTACCCTTGAAAAACAGCGTCCCCACTCATCTGAACCCTTCATAAAAAGAAAAAGACCAAAACATATCCTAAAACTAAGCACACCCCAAAACCACTCAAACCCAAAAAGCCCCCTCCCAAAAACAAACCCACCCCTCCCTAAACCTCCGCTCCCTTTGCTAAGTATCATCTTCGAGGTGCCTGCTATGCCCAATAGATGCTCCTTTGTAAGGAGGTTTACTGGCAGTGTCAGTAAGGGCAGGTTTGGTGGCACAACCTTGTGCTGTGGCACGCGATATGACACTGGACTGCCCATTGGCCATTGTTTCCCTTTATCACTTTTTCTGCTATCATTAAAACTTTTCCTTGTTCTTTCTTTTGAGTCCTATATAGCTCAAACTCGACCCGAAGGTATTAGTGTGCTTTACATGAGCACTAGTTGTGTTACAGACAGACACAATAATTTTATTAGGCACGGGGTAATGAATGGATTTGCCCAGAATGAAAGGAAGTTAAGTGCCCCTGTATGGACTTAAACCCAGTTCCCCAGCCTTGAGGTTGACTCCTCTAGCCGATAGTCCACATCCTGCCCCATGTTGGGTTTGATTGACCCCTCATTGGTGATTCAGTTGTTGTGGTTAGTATGATGTGCTTTTGGAGCCAGTGCTGGAGTTACACAGGACAGGGGGAAATGTAGGATGGATGTCTATGTGAGATGACATCCAAATGGGGCAGATATTGCATTGGGTGACATTCTATGTGATAAGTATTTCAGCTTGGCCTGGCCACTGTCCACATCATTTAGGTTATACTTCTCCCTATGATGTATGTTGGGTAAGGGTTTGATGTGTTGAAATTAGATATTTGTATGTTAACACATGGAGAGTGCCAACTTGCCATGCTTTTGTGTAGTTCTGCATGGACACGTGTCCATTTTGCAGTGTGGGCTTAACAGCTACTTCATCTAGTTGTGTGCCACATGCTGTTAGTGCTGTGTTTGATTTCATAAGATTTACTGACCCAGTGCCTACACATGCATGGCACTTGGTTATGCTATTGGTTGTGCCTGATATATTTCAGTTCCCAGGTCCAGTGCTCATGGAATTGTCAGACATGTGCAAAATATACCGTGCCTCAGGGCCTGGTCTTTCAGGGTTCTCTCTGGTAGAGGCATTGCTATCCTGCAGAGAGTGTTTCCATGGTGCCATTAGACTGATCCCCAGACAGATTGTATATTATCCCATTGATTGACATTGCCTTTTCATGTGGGTGATTTGTGAGAGTGCAAAACGGAGTAGTAGCAAAGAAGGTCTGTTTGACTTTTAATTACACATCCATACACATGTTTCTTAGACATCACAACAGGACCTGTGATGTGTATTAAAATGGGATTGTGTTACACTCACTACAGCATCTTGGTTATATTTGGAGTGAAAAGGCCACATGGTAGGTGTATTCACTTCAATGTCACTTTAGCAACACTTGAAAAATGGTAAGCTGCATGACAAGTGAACTTCAGTAATGACATGGGAGACAAGTGAGAACGGGCAAAAGGAGTGTGGCATCTTGGTTAGAGTTGGAGTGACAAGGCCTCTTGGTACTTGTAGTCACTTCAATGTCATTTTACAAAACCCTGAAAAATGGTAAGCTGCATGACCAGTGAATTTTATTAGTGATATGGGAGACAAGTGAGAAGGGGCAAAAGGAGTAAAGCATCTTGGTTATAGTTGGAGTGACAAGGCCTAGTGGTAGTTGTAGTCACTTCAAATTCACTTTAGCAACTCTTGAGAAATGATAAGCTGGAGGACTTGTGAATATCAGTAGTAACATGGGAAACAAGTGGGAAAGGACATAAGATGTGTGACATAGATTAATAGGTGTGATATCGTTGAAGAGATGCTGTTATGGAACACAAAATAATGCCCACATCACTATCACTGTATATAATTTGCAAAGACATGGCTATATGTGTTCTGTGTGCCTGTGCAGTGCAAATGTTTTGGTCTAGGAGTGCATCCTATAGATGTATTTTTGATGATTGATAAGAAACAATCCCGCACAGGTATTTTTGATGATTGATAAGAAACAATCCCACACAGGGTTCCTGTATATGTGTAAATTACTTAGGGACCATGACTCCCTTGCCTGGACCAAGGTGTGGCATCTTTTTGCAGGGTAGTTTATGGCAGCAGATAGTTGTGTGACTTACCGCCAAGTTCATCCACGTGGACTGGATTTTAAATGTGATCCAGGAAGTAGAACAATGGCAGGATGTGTGTAATGGGCTCCATGATACTGGATGAGGAGCAGAGGTCAGTAGAGGTGAGTTTCTGCCTTATATCCCTCCTTTTCCGCCATCTCAGATGTGGTGGTTGGACTGCCACTGTCACGCCAGCTGTAAAGCAAGTCACAATTGGGCACATTTTACTGGAACAAACTCATTTTTATATATTTTTTAAATATGTTTTATTGATTTTCACCCAACAAACAACTTACATTGGTCTCATAACAGTACATTGGTACACTTCCTGATTTCTTAATGTCGCATTTCTTTGGCTTGGCATACAGATAAAACTCAATTCCATTGTCCCCCATCTTCCCCACATACATATCCCCTTATGATACGCATAGTCCAATTTACAACTATAGTCAGGTATGCTCCCTCTGCGAATCCATATTCCGCCAGCTCGTTCGATCAAGGTTACCATCTAATCGCGAAACATTCCCACCCCTTTGACCCTCCCAACCCTCTCCACCGGTGTGTTCAACATTACCATCCTGCTAAAGTCATGTAGTATGTAAGTTGGTCACGGGCATATAGCTCCCTCTCTCGCTGGGTTGGCCAACGAGTCGATGTCTTTCCTAATTCCACTACGATGTCTCCTGGAATGATGAGGTACCACAATACTGTCTCCCTATTCAAGGCATCCCCACCGGCGTATCTAATGATTCCCCATCCAATTCTGGCTCAGGTATCTGCAACAGTGCCACCAGAGCTTCCCATGCTTGGGCAGCCTCCAATACCTTCTCGCAGTTAGATCTCCTAGCTAGCTAGAACCGTACCATGCTCTCTCGTGCTGCCCACCTTGTTAACTCTGCCTTCCAGTGCTCAACGCTAGGTCCTTGCCTGGATTTCCAATTGTTCGTTAATTCCCTTTTAGCTAGTATCAGCCCTAGGTCCAGGAACTTATTTGTGACTTTTGTCTTGTTCGTATGAGGAAACCATTGTAGCATGCATGCTCCCATGTTTGGATCTATCTGCCTGTACGTCACTCCACATAAGATCTCAACCACTTCCTCCCAATATGTTCCTAATTGCGGGCAACTCCATACCATGTGAATAAATTCTGCTTCCTCCGAGTTGCACCGTGGACATCTGGCTGTTTCTACATTAAAATATTTATTAATTCTCGCCGGGGTTAAGTACGCCCTGTGCAATATATAGAAATGAATGAGCTGAAACCTGGCATTGCGCGTACTCTTCCATGCCCACTCTACTATTCTCAACCACGTCATGTCAGGGATTTCTTTACCCAGATCTGCTTCCCACTTCCCTTGCAATTGACTCAGTGGCTGCCCCTCTTCCTCCCCCATCCTCCTGTATAAGCATGTTATGGCCTTGAAGGTCCCTGCCACCATCACTATATACTGGCACGTTAGAGATGTCTGTGGCTCGGTTAGCCCTACCCCACCTACATTGGATTGCCGCTGTGAGGGCGGAATGCAGCAGGAAAGCACCCCTGGGTAGGCCGAATCGGTCTTGCAATGTCTGGAAAGGCAAAAGAACGCCCTCTTCATACAGATCCCCTACCATTTGCACTCCCTGGTCTTCCCATGCAGCTAATGTAGACCAATCTCCCCCATGCGAAAGTGTTGTGCACATGCCCAGAGGGATCTCCGGCGCGTACGGCCGTAGAACCCCACTCCTCTTTTGACTATGGTTCCAGCATAATCTCCACATCCGCTCTTCATGCGTTAACGTGTCAATCCGCAATCGCTGACCAATTCTAGCAAATGATAAGACATGACGTGGTATCCATCGACCTTCCAGTCCATCCGGGCCCCTGAATTCCTTTGCCACTGCCTGGGTAAACCACTGCAGCTGAGCTGCCAAGTAGTATTGCTCAAAATCCGGGACCGCCCATCCTCCCTCTGCTCTGGGTCACTTCATCGTGGTCAAGGCCACTCGACGCCTGCCATTCCCCCATATAAACTCCCCCACTAAGCCTTTTGAATAACGAGCTTGGTATCCATATCGGTAGCGTCCTGAAGTAGTATAACAACTGAGGCAATGCCACCATCTTCAACAATGCCACTCGGCCCGCCACTAAGAGTGGTAACGTGCTCCAAAATGCTATACTCCCTTTAATACCTCTAAGTGCTCTATTTACATTACCCTCCTGCAAATCCTCTTGCTTATGGTAAATGTGTGTCCCCAGATAAGGTAAACAGCGTGATTCCCATCGTATACCTCCTACTTGCTGAGGGTTCTCCGCCATCTGTCTCACAGGGAACAGGCAGGTTTTTGCCCCATTCACCTCTAGCCCTGATGCCTCGCCAATCCCGCGCCGCAGCGTCGTCGCCCCTATCAAGGATTCTGCGGTGTTAGCCAGATACATGAGTAAATCATCTGCATAGAGCGAGATGTACTGCATGTCTCCTCTCAGATCCAGGCCAATATAATAGTTCCCCATTCTGGCGCGCACCGCTAGTGGCTCAATTGCTAGTCCAAACAGCAGCATAGACAAAGAAAACCCCTGCCTCGTTCCCCGCTCCACAGAACATGGCAGTGATAACATCGCCCCCGTCCACACCCGGGCTGTCGCCGTGGGATAAAGGATCCGAGTCCACTTCACGATACCCTCTCCTAGGCCCATCGTTCGCATGATCTGAAATAAAAACGGCCACTCTAAGCTATCAAAAGCCTTTTCAATATCTACTGAGAGGACCGCTGCCACAGTAGTCGAGCTGCGATTCCCCTCCAAGATACGGAGCAGTCGCCTCACATTTACTGCCGTGTTTCGCGTAGGAATGAAGCCCACTTGGTCTGAGTGGACAAGCTGCGTCATGTACGGGAGGAGCCTGGTTGCAAGAATTGTGCTCAGTATTTTGTAATCTGTGGTCAACATTGACATGGACGGTAAGCTGACAAGTCAGTCGAGTCTCTCCTGGGCTTCAGTAATAGGATGATAATAGCTTCACGAGTGGTCGCCGGTAGCCTCCCTTCCTTCCATGCTGCCTGATACATCGCTTATAACCGTGGCGCTAAGCAATCGGCGTAAGTAGAATAAAATTCTATGGGCAGACCATCTACTCCTGGTGTTTTGTTACGCGCCATGTTCTTAATCGCATTCCTGATTTCACCGAGCGTGATTGCCTGCCCTAACATATCTTCTTGTTCTTGCTCCAACCTAGGCAATATTAATTCAGAGAGGAACTCCCCTATGGCGTACCCATCCTGTCGTAGTCGGCTACGGTAAAGTGCAGCATAATAATCTAAAAACAGGCCATTTATCCCTTGCTGCGTATACACCAAATTCCCTGTTGGTGCCGTTAATCCCAATATAGGTGTGCCCCGGACTTGCAGCTTAGCTAGCCACGCTAACAGCGTGCCTGATTTATCTCCTTCTGCATGCACCTTTGCCTGATACAACTTATAGTCAAAGGAGTGTAGCCTTTCCACCTGAGCCGCCACTGCTTCTCTAGTTTCCATAACCTCCCTGTGTATGCTCTTATCTTCAGGACGAGCCCTCTCAGATTTGCGCAACCTATGCTCTGCCGCCTCTATATCGTTCAATAGCATTTTCCGCACTCCCACCGTCTTGGCAATACATAATCCCCTGACTACCGTCTTAAAGGCATCCCACTCAACCATCACCGACATCGCCGTGCCCTCATTCTTAGCAAAATATTGGGTTATACCCGTTCCAAGATCTGCTCAAAAGGCCGGGTCATCTAAGGCCTCTGGTCTCAATCGGCAGGTCGGTATCACAGCCCTCTCCTGGACCCATCGAATCTGCACTAGCAACGGATTATGGTCAGATATTGTCCTATCTAGGTATGTACTATTACCGACTTTGGCATGCACATCCGGCGTGCATAATACCGAGTCCAGCCGCACGTGCAAATCATGGTTGCCGGAGTAGTAAGAACAATCTCGCTCCTCCAAATGATGCTCCCGCCAGGTGTCCACTAATCCCCAATCATTCTGCCACCCTCGTCTAGCCTTAGAGAGTCTGTGGATCGGGGCATCCGGAAGCGGGGGGTGGGACCTTTCAATCTCCACATCCACAATGGAATTAAATTCTCCTCCCATCAGTGTCGAACCAGTCAAATATGGCGCTAGCTTACTTGACAAATGTCCAGAAAAATAAGCCTGATCCACGTTAGGGGCATATATACTACCCAGTGTCACTTCGGTACAATTGAGGCGGCCGGTCACTACCACAAACCTCCCCTCTGGGTCTATCAATTGTTCGTCGGCTGGAACGGAACTCCCGCCCTAACCCATATTAACACCCCCCTAGCAAATGCCGAATAAGTCATGTAAAATAATTGACCCCTCCATCTACGTTTCAGTACTAGCCCTTCAGATTTAGTAATATGCGTCTCTTGTAGGAAGGCTATGTGGGTCCCCCGTCGTACCAAATAAGCATGTACTTTGTGGTGTCTAAGCATCGAATGGAGCCCCCGTACATTCCAGGTAATACATTTCAAATCATGTTGCGAACCCATGCAGAAACCGATTCCTCATAAAACAGCACCCCACACATTGAAACACACCGGTGGATTTACTCACCCCAACCAACCCCCAGAACTCTCCCCAACTACCCTCCCCCAGGACAGGCGCTACAACATTAGTACCCATCCAAACTATCACTCAAACCGTTCCTGTATTAAAAACCTAAGGAACCCACTGACACAAATTTAGGGGGGTGGGCGCAAAGCCTCAGAAGGTCGACTTCCTATACCTTCAGCAGCTTGCGCTGTGTCCCCGAGAAAACTAGTCAGCCCCTTCCAGGGTGACATTTTGGCGGGAGTACCACATTATTGACTCACCGGGCCATACTGACTCCTCTTACCACCATCACTCAGGCGTCGTTCAAACCTCCAGTAGATGCCCCCAGTCTGGAACCAGAGCCCTCCCCAACTCAACAGCCCCCAAAGCCAAGTCCTGTCACTATGCATCCACCATCTCATCTGCCGTTCCAGCTGTCACATGCGGCAGAGGGACACTTCCTGCGTCCGATTCCTCGGTACCCGACCCCGCCGAGGCCTTTTCAGAGTTTGACGCCTCCTCTGCCACCGTTCCTGTCTCTTGCAAAATAGCCTGTAATGCAGCCGAGCGTTCTTTCTCTGTCTGTGTTCCAGTGGGTTTCGATGTCTCTGTGCGGTGTCATCGGGTTCGTCGCGATCATCACGGTCGTGGTCCCTCCTCTGGCGTACCTTGACACGCCCAGCTTTTCCGGCTCCTGACCTGTACAGTTCCAGCCAGTCCCAGGCCTCCTCGGGGATGTCGTGGAAGTACGTCTTGCCATCCAGTATTATTTTTAGCCGTGCTGGGAACATTAGGGAATATTGTAGGCCTTCGTCTCGAAGTGCCTTTTTGACTTCCAGAAACGATGTTCGTTTGCGCTGTACTTCGAGTGTGTAGTCCGGAAACAGCATTACTTTCCCATTCCCCACCTTGTATAGACCTGCAGTACGAGCAATAGATCCCTGTCCTTATAGTGAAGCAGTCTTGCCACCACTGGCCTAGGCAGTCTCCCAGAGGCCAGTGGGCGTGCCGGGACTCTATGTACTCGTTCCAGAGTGTAGAACGATGAGAGGCCTTCAGGCGCCACCTCCGCTCTCAGCCAAGCTTCCAAATACTCCACTATACTGGTTCCCTCCACTCCTTCCGGCAATCCAACCATGTGAATTTTTTTTCTTCTATTCCTCCCATCAGCATCCTCCGCTCCGTTCCAGCACCTGCAGTCTGCGCTGGGCATCCGTCATTCGGGCTTTCATTGCCGTTCGGGCAGGCTCCAAGGTCTCCAAAGTTGCCTCTGTCTGCTTCACCCTGTCAACCAATTTAGCGTGGTCAGCTCAGAGCAACCCCAACCCTTGCGCCACATGTGCAATGTCCAATTGCAGTGCCTCCCTGGTGTCAGTGATGGCTTGGAGGATTTGATCCACCTGTTGTTGCAGCATCCCTTCAGATTCTGATGTTCTTCCTGCTTGTCCGGCCCTCCCATTTCCTCTTCTTGCTCAGGGGGCGCTCCCACCTGTTTTCCTCTTGGCTTCCCCATTATTACCTGCAGTGCAAGTTCGATCACCAAGTCCGGCCTCCCTCCAGTGCCTGGTGATATGCACGGTCCACCAGCAATAGCTTCGGGCTTCTATCCACCTAATGACTGTACCCCTGTTTCAATTTACTCCTCACACCTCACAGGTGGGTACCTCGCTGGGCCACTGTCCTAGTCACCCTAAGCCAGGGCCCGTGCCATGTTCCACAAACAGCACCTTCCAGCCTCCAACATCGGCCAACCAATCAGCAGCACCGCCCCCGGAGTCCTCACCTCCTGTGGGCACCAGGAACGCGCACCCCAGGACTGAGGAAACTATCCAAATGTCCATGCGGCTATGGCAGTCTGCTCCAGGGATTCACACAGAGTGCGCCCGCCGCTATCCCTTTTCCTCTAGACTACCGGGAGTGCACCGCTCCTTCTAGTTGGTCCTCGCCTTCGGCGCTTCCCCAGTTCAGCTGTCTTTCGTGCGATCCAGTGCCCCCGCACTGCATCTCCTGGCATACTATACCTGCTCTATACCTCCACCTCCAGTCAGCTGGGTGCTTATTGGTAAGGTTTCACTCTCAGGCATCACCTCCCAAGCCGCAATATCTCTCTTTGCGCCCCTGAAGCTCACCTCTGTTTTGCTGTTATTGGGAAGCACACTGGCAGCCTGTCCTAATCAGCTCAGTCAGGTCCAACCCTGCTGCCCTGTCCCCTGCGCCAGATTAGTGCTTCGAGCCTCAATGGAGCTCAGCACAGTGAAGCCACTGCTCACCGGGCTGTCCTGCCACCACTTGTCTCATTTCACAATGGTATGTGCCTCAGAGGCTGGGCTCCGCTCGTCTCGTCTCGGCATGCCCCACTGCCCCTCAGTGCTGCACCAGTACTTCGCCGCCAGCCTGCACTGCAGCCTCCGGTTGCCACCCCGCCTCAGCTGCATCAACGATGCCGTCCGCCATCTTTTCTGCGCCTCCGTCTCTCCCAGCGCTTAAAATGGCGGCTCTCCCCTTCGTCTAGCCTCTCGGGCTGAGGCTAAGTAGCACCGCAAGCCTCCCAGCGGCTTCCGTGACCGAGAGTGCCCCCCGCTCACCTTCTATCCACTTTGCCTTCTGCTCCGGGGGTCCCCCATCCTGCTCCTCCTCACCTCCGGAGTCGCAGAGTCACGCAGCGGCAGGAGGTTCCCCAGCTCCACACCAACGGTGTGCAGCCCCGATCCTCGTGCGGTCAATCAACAGCTCAGCGGGATCTGTATCAGTGCGATCGTCACCATGTGGGACCCGACGTCCTCCGGTGTCCCCACGTCGGCCACACAGTTGTCTCCCTGCTCCCCACTCTGCTACTGCACAGTCCCAGCCACCAATTTGCCCCTTCGTTGTGCAATCGAAGCTTGTGCCCCTTGAGCTTTAAACAAATAAAGTAACTTGACAAATTCTTTGCGTCTTCTAGCCGCCGCTGCTGACATGTTAGAGAATATTCTGCATTTCACTCCATTTTCAGTTTCGAACTGTCTCATCTGGATTGCCTTTGTCAGTACTTTTTCCTTAACGTGGTAATCCGCAAAGTTGACCAGTATCGTGCGGGGGAACTTCTCGTTAGGAGCAAGATGAGCAGGGACCCGATGAGCCCTTGTTAAAGTTAAGTCCCCCGAAAATTCAGGTATCACAGCCTTCTTTATAAATGTCTCAACCCACTTGAGAGTGTCACCCCCTTCAAGTCGTTCCGGTACACCAACTAACCGAAGATTAGAGCGACGTGAAAAATTCTCAAGTTCCTCAATCTTGTTCTCCATAATTACTTTTTCACGGGAAACTAAATCCGCTTGTTGAAGAACACTATTCATTTGGTCTTCTAAAGAAGAAATCCTAGATTCAGCCTCATGGACACGACCCAGAAGACTAGCAACTGCTTCCTCTATTTTTCCCAGTCGCTGCTGAATCGATAAAATTTCTAACTGCTGTGTTTTCTTCATGTCTCGAATTTCCTCGAGAATCATATTTAACATCTTTTTAATATCCATCTGACATGAGGCAGCCTTCTCATCCTGGAATACCAAGTATGTTTTTTTGGTTCCTTGCTGAGACCCACTAATATCTAAATCAGTGTTTCCCAAACTTTTGACTCCTGCGGACCCCCAATGAGTCACCACTGGAAGCCGGGGACCCCAAAAAAATGTGTATGATTTAAAATTTCAAACATTAAAACAGTAATTCCCAAAAAATAAACAAACATGTGCACACTTTTTGCGACGTTACCGTGGCGATCAAGGCTTCGCCCTATTTACAAGGCAGCGTTAAGCCACATAAAATGGCTTAATGCTGCCTTTTGAAATAAGCCCACCTGTCATGCAATGCTTAGCTTGAAAGGGGTGGCAGTGGGTGTTGCAGTGGGCGTTTCACCGCAACACCCAGTGATTTTGACACTGCCCCCTATTTACAAGTGCAGCATAAACAGGAGGCAGCGCCAAAATTAAGACCAGGGAAAACCAGGTCTTAACTTGGCAAAACAAGGAGAAATCCTTTATTTCTCCTCGTTTTTGCTTTTTCCATGTGACTTGCCTTATACAGCACACATGGAAAAAGCAAAATGCCTTGGATTGTTTACGTTCAGGAAGGTGAGCCTGCCTGCACATAAACAATCTTTTAAAAAAATGCCATTTTGTAACTTCCATGTGTGCTGCATTAAGTAGCACACATAGAAGTGTCAAAACGGCAATTCTAGATGGTTTATGTGCAGGAAGGGGGACCTTCCTGTACATAAAGAATCTTCCCCTGCATGCACTCACCCTTGCACTATGGTGCAAGGGTGCCTGCATTGGCGCTACACTGCTAAGTGTAGCGCCAACACTGGGGGAAAAGCAGGGCTGCACCATATTCTTTTAAATATGGTGCAGCGCTGCGTTTCTGAAGTGGTGGAGCGTGTCGTTAAGCCAAGGAGGCTAACGACACACTCCACCACTTCTGTTGTAAATATCCCCCTTAGTATTTTATATTCAAAGAATTTGCAAAAACCAAAACAATTTAATGGGAAGGTTGTTGCTGTAACTCCGTGACTAACTTTTAATTGGTTGGTTTTATTTTGCAGTACGAGGCTCCTGCTCCTGCCAGGGCCAGACTGGCAGCCCAAAGCAGCCCTGGCAAATGTTTTCAAATCAGTCGCCATACGGTGCACACCAAGTGCAGTGAGTGAGCCTGACCACTACAAATGGTGTTTTGGGAAGCTTTTCACCCAAGAAATTCAGGAAACAGTGGTGCATTCCAAAACACATTTATCATTATATATTGAATTGTAGCAGCTTTTAAAGAATAGTAAATGAAGACCTTCCTATGCACCAGGATACGACCGTCTTTGTTGGGGTTCTTCAATGATTCCCTTATTGTCACCCTTCAACAGCGCCTCTTATCTCTCCACAGCACATCTGTCACATGTATTTAATTTGTTTTATAGTGCCTCTCATACCAGTGTAGGATGTCAGAGCACTTTACATCACACTCATATAGAGACAATGAATCATACTTGTAAATCAGTGTAGAGAAAATGTTACACAAGGCAAACGGGACTACAAGGTGTAGGGTTCACATGTCTTTCATACTGGTAGGCATTTTTAAAGAGTGCTTGGTCTGGAGAAGCACAAACTTGGGATTCAGAACATCAACCGGTGGTTAGCATTGACTAACAATAAAAATGTATTTCCGCCCAGATAAACCTTTTTAGCAGCATCAGGATAATGAAAGACTGGGAAAAAACATAAGTTACTAACTTGTACCATGCAGTATGTAAGCAGCACTTTGATGACCGTTTATAGGTCACTGTGCTAGATTTCGGTTGTCACTTATGAGCTGCAGAGTAACAAAAGAACTCTGTGACAAAAGCAGTAACACACTCACCTATGCACATAAAATACAGTTTTTTTAAATGAATGGTACATTTTCTTTGCAGTAGGCATATTAACCCTCTGTGCTACATTAGATAACTCAAAGCTGCCACTGGACAAAACTCTCATCTCTCTCCAGCAGGTATATTAATCACTGGTGTTATCTTGACACTTTTATTGTTGCTCGAAAAATGCAAATTGTAGAAGGAACTTTGCAGTGCTTTTAAAACTGCCTCCTGCGGACTCCCTGGGAATGTGTCACGGATCCCTGGGGTTCCGCGGACCACAGTTTGGGAAACACTGATCTAAATCAAACCCAGGATCTAATAAAATAGAGCTACTTTCCAGCGAGATGTTAATACCTGGAAGAGCTAAGACCACTTGTTGTTCTGACGGAGCATACTGAACTTGCTTATCTGGCTGGCCCTGAGCTTGGGCAGGATGATGCTGTTTGATTGCGGTTGAAGGTCATTTAAACTGGCATGGAGAAGAGCGGGCGGAGACTGAGGAAGTGGAGTCACCTCGATGGAAGCATTAAGTAAAAACGGAGTCGATGGACCCGTAGATGGTACCTGTGCCTGTAAGGAATGTCCTCCTAAAAGAGGCAACCCTGGAGATGGAAAGGAGAGTGACCCCGAAGAAGGTACTGATTCCATAGGTGTGGCTCCGGTTGTAGAATCCCCTGTCGCCCCCAAAGTACCCTGTTCGAAAGAATCACTTCTCGGTTTATCAGTAAAAGTAATGGGAAGTAGCACCTTCTTAACAAAGAGATGGAAGTCTCTAGCATTTTTCTGCTCCTGATTTACCCGAGCATTAGTAATCCCAGTTAAAATAGTCAGGTTTTAGTCCGTGGGAGGAACTTCTGCAGCCTCCATCGGTCTTATCTCTTGTAAAGGGGGATCATCAATCTCTGAACTTTGAGAGCTAACGGAGAACTCAGCATGATGTAATTTGTTTCCTCCCTTGGACTGGTTCAGTTTGGCTTTTGCTGAACGCGCTTTATTTTTTGCAGCAATCGCGACATCCACTTTCGCTGCTGCAGCCGCCAGCTTGAGCTGTTTCCTCATTGTATAATTTATTAGATTAGCTCTGCAGTCCAAATTCTAAATTCTTATCACCGAGGATACTGATCCCACTTTCCCGCCCTCCTCCTCCTACTGCTACTCAACACAGTTTTAAATTAGCTCCTTTTCCAGCCTCCCAGCTCCACAAGTATGTTTCCCAAAAAAAGATGTCCACAATTTCCACAATTTTTCACAGTTTAGCACCTTCAGCGCAAGTCGCAGGCCAGATCTAATCAGTCTCTCCCAAAGATTATTCCGGTCAAAACAGCTATACATTCGCAACACTCCCAGTGCTCACCTCCTGATTGAGTTGAAAAGCTGCCGGTTTAGCCAGTACAATTCCGCCTTCATTTACCAGTCTAATTTTTTTCGTGGCACTATGTGTATACCGTTCGGGCAATTCATTCCGCACTTGGAACAACAGACCCGCCGATTAACGTGGGCAAGTCAGCGGATTAACACTCAGCAGGACTCCGAGCCGTCATTCCAGCGGGATTCTGGTGCCTCCGGTAAAACAGGTGCCTCCGTTTTTTTTTCAGCTGGGTTTCACCACAAAGTATATTCCAATGGGAGACGCAGCAATGAAACGGCATTCAGAAGGCTCATGAAATGCCGAAAAAAGGAAGGTTGGAACGAAGCAAAGAACTAGCTGCAGCGGCCAGCCTTAGCGCATCAGAGCAACTAACTGCAGAGTCGAAATCACCATCGCCATCACCATAGGGGGAGGAGCGTCACAGCGGCTACGCGCTAGCGGGAAACGCCGTGGCCGCCATCATGCCCCTTCGTCCTGCGGGCAGCGCAACTCGGAGTTTCCCAGGTCTCCAACATCTGGGTGTTTTGCTGCTGTCGCCATTTCAGGTCCCGGCCCTAAGCGACACCCGTACAACTTTTCAGGGGCTCAATTCAGCCTCCCGCATCAGGATTTTTGATCGGGGCAGCGTGGAGCTCTGTGCTCACACGTCTTCCCCCATCTGCACCTTAGCCACTCCCCCCTGCCACAAACTCATAGGCACACTCCGCGTCCGCCGCACGGTGGAGTCAGTGGTTCAGCAACGGTCTTCAGAAAGCCAATTTGCACAACTCGTAATATACCGAGCTTATGGTGGGCAGACTGCCACCACCAGTACGGCAGTCCACAGACCACCAAATTCATATTAAGGCCCTTAGTGTTGAATTCAAAGTCAAACATTATATAAAAACACGGGGTGTAAATCAGAGTACAGTTTTTTTGAGCAATGGAAACATCAATTAAAGTCAACATATAGCTGTGTTAACGTTTTGGCACATGTTTGGCTGCTAGTTTGATAAAAAAGGAATATTTAAGGACAAGCATAACACTATACAGAGTTTCTTTCCAGCACAAGAAGAGAGGTGTATTTTGGAGCAAGGGTAGCGTTTTTGGTCCCCTATGAATTATTGACTGTTCACTCCCATACTCACCCACCTTGTAGATTTCGATCCCATTGAGGAGTCTGGGAATAAGTGATGCGTCAGCAATGGCATACTCAACATGACAAGCATGTCGGTGAGGTGTGGATTGGCAGACCTGTGGAGGGTGAGTGACAGAACGATTGGTCAAACTTTGTAAATAGTGAAAGTAAACAAAATATGAATACTACGATGACAACAGCTCTAAAAACAAAGTAACTGTTACAAAAAACATTAAACATGCAATCACATACACAGCATTGACGGATTTTTCAACAAACCCTCCACGTCTTGGTTGCAAATGTTGGGAGGGCAGACAACCACGCCATTATGGAGTCTTCTTGTGTTGGTTCTTTGATGGAAGACTTTCTTATAAAAACACATCACAATTAAAAACTTATGTTATCGATTTTAAGAGATGTGAAAGGAACAAGGGTCCATATGTACTAATTACTGATCACAAAACACTTGTAGCACTTTCCCACCAGTATTCCTGTGACCAGCAAATGTTTTTACAAACTGACCTGTGTGCCATTAGCTCGGTTCATAAAAACCAGAATCAGAATGAGTTGCAATCCAACACCTAATAAGTATAAATTACAGGGTTTGCAAATTACAACTCATTCTGATTGCCCATATTCATTTACATGGATGGCTACCATGTCTGTGATTGTTTATAAAGAAAATAAACAATATTTTAATATGCGGCTAATTTATCTTATCAAAAATTGGAAGGCATTTACAAAAAAATAGTTTGAATAGTTTGATTTAAATTTGGCAGTTATCTGCTGGACCTCTGCCTTCTCGTCAACAAACTATTTTTTTTACAGTTTTTAAACGGAAGGAGCCCAAAGTAGAGTCCTTCCCTTTTGGGAGTGAGATATTATCTTATTTGAGGTCTCCGCAAATATTCAGCACATCCAGCCCATACATATTCCGGCCCGGAGGCGGGGCTTCCGGCCCGAGGCGGGGCTTCCGGCCCGCAGGCGGGGCTTCTGGCCCGGAGGCGGAGCTTCCACCCGGAGGTGGGGATTCCGGCCAGTGGCGGAGATTTAGCCATGGCCAAAATCTCCACCTCTGGGCCGGAAGCTCCGCCTCCGGCCCGGAAGCCCCGCCTCCGGGCTGGAAGCTCCGCCTCTGGGCCGGAAGCTCCGCCTCCATGCCGGAATTTCCAGCCCGAGTGCGGACGTAAAGTTAGTAGTCGTAAATCCATTCTGTGAATACCAAAAGTAGTAAGTGCATTCTGTGAATACCAAAATCAGTAAGTGCATTCTGTGAACACCAAAATGGTAGTAAGTTTAGGATGTTGTCTTAAGTTAGTTCTGTGAATCGGGCCCGTTGTGTTTGCCTCAAAAATATATGTAGGTAATGAGTTATTTTCCTTTATGTTACAGATTGCATGTCACAAAAACAACATACCAACACTATTGAATACACACCCACAGTCTCCACCAGTACAACACCCCTAAGCACCGCAAAAACAATATTTTCTTTTAAGTGTTAGAACATATGTTTGTTCACTTTACCCTGATAAGTTTGAAAATGAACACAACTGCATTACACATAAGAAAAAATTGTATCTAAGAGCAATTTAAAAATACATGAGGCTACAACAATTTTCTAGGGGTGGGTGGAGCCAGTGAAGTCTTACTATGCAAAATTTCACAGAGATACCTAAAAACTCTGTGAGATTCTGTAGAGTTCAGTGAGCAGGGGGATTATAATTCAAAGGTGTCCAGCTCCACCATGCAGTTAATTGATGCCAACACACACCATCAGAGTCAAGCGTAGTGTGTCCTCAGTAAACTCACACACTATTTCCAGAACTGCACAAACTTTGACCTCTGTTCTTGACCTGTATAACCCCTGCCTCCCCCACAGCCCTCCTGCAGTCCATTGATGTGGACCAGAGTCTCCAAATATCTGACCATGTGCTGTGAACTAGAAACCATCCCTCCTCGTTCAGTGCTACTGTGCTCGTTGGCACCTCCAGTCCCATTCATGAGTTGTGGGCTTCAAGGAGAGCCCCATGTTCCCACACAGCAGGCTCATTGCAGTACTAGGGCTGAAGGCAATAAGGCACATCATGTGCAAAGCGATGAGCAGCCAGTGTGCCTGCCGATCCAGGAGGCAACAGATCTCAGCTCGGGTGGGTAGAGGAGGGCAAGGAGAGGCAGCCAAAGGATGTAACCTCACCGCAGTGACTCAGAGGGAGAAGGCAGAGTGCTGTTCTCTCTCTGCCTAAGCACAGTGACACAACTGCAAGAATATGGGAGTCACAAGAGGACTGGGTGAGGCAAGTAGGGGGAGACCTGTGCCACAGTCTCCTTCCTAGGGGGCCTGGCACAGCAAACTTTCAGCTGCAGTCACTAGAGGATTACTAAACCTTGCACCAAATAATACCATTTGCCTGTTTGGTTACCAAGAATTGTCTGAATCTTACTAATTGACAAGGTCTGCTTTTGTTTTCAGCGTACCACATTAGGCACCAGGAAGACCGATTGTTAATGTTTTATATTTGAGGTAGGTATACAGAAGTTTCTTCATGCCAAAGAGACAGAAACCTCAGTCAAGTGGCACGCAGTGGAAAGACCCCTGTGGACTAGGGAGAACCCGACAGATAATGAATAGTGCACCATAAATCCTGGCAACACAACAAGCATACACATTGCAGCAGCGATAGGCACCGGTAAACTCCGCAATGGGGCAGAGGCAGATATTTTGCAGAACTCCACGCTCTGAACAGAAGCACGGAGTGAGCAAACCCAGACAACTCCACCAGTGGATGGGAGTTTGTCACCCATGCCTACAATGGTCAATACCTGATTCATAGTAAGACAATTATAAAAGTTGCTTACCTTGGATCTTGTTGACAACGGAGTCATTTGGTGTTGTGGTGGAGCTGCAAAGAAGCAACCTGGACAATGGGGTTCAAGGTGGAAACGGAAGGGGAAAACTGTAAAAAAGGTAAGTTTTTACCGCATTTCCTTCAATTTCGCAAACTCAAAGAGGTATTCCCCCCACAGTTGCCTCGACAGAAAGACAAGTCGTGATTTGCTCGGTGGTCATCTTTGCTGGCCTCCTGCCAACAGCTGCTTCTTCTTATGACGTTACTGACGTGGGTGAAAACTCCTGGTGTAATCAGCTGGAGTCTGGCGATCTTTCATCCATGGACCAACAAACATCTAGAAAGAGCGAGCACACCACCAAGTAGGCAGGCAGTAAATCCGTTCAAAATGTGACGAAGTGACCATTATTGCGAAGATCTAAATCAGGTCCTAAGTTATAACAACTATGTGCTCATGTAGAGTTTGCCTGATACAGGCTTACTTTCCCACATATACACTACATCTTTAACGTTCTAATATTAGTTTTCTACACAATACTCTATGTAGAAGTCGAAACATTTGTATTAATGAAAAAGAAAACATATAGCAGAATCACCATTAATGGGGGAAAAACAAGTAGGTTAAAAAGTCACGCCCATGTTTTAAACTCTGCATTTCAATGTGTGAACTCTTAATTACCCCATTAAACAACAACATTTTGTCATGTGTAAACGGTGGTCTTTGTGTAAATAGGAACATTCGGCAGAAATTCTTGAAACTATATAAGTAACTTTTTAATTATTATGAAAAACGTGTTCATGGAAAAGTCTAGAATCAAGCTTTTTATTCGTATTTAGCATTTTCTATTTAAGCTTGTATAATAGGACAGCGTACATTTGTATGAATTCCAAACACATTATTTTCATCAAAACACATTATTTTCATCAAAGCTTGCACATTAATGCTGCACATTTTATTATAACCAGTGTTATTTCCTGTTGACCTTCCTGGGCAGTGCCAAGGTTCTCCCCCTGAACAGCTCCACTGTTGAGGGACTGCCCTCTGAGCACGAGCCTCGTGCCAGGTAGGTGTTCAGGGCCCTCCTCCTCCTGCAGGCTCCTGCCTGTGCTTCATCCCTTGTGGTCTAGTGGAATAGCACTCTACTCTTTTTCTAGTCTGCTCTGTGTTGTGTACTCTGTGCCTGTTTTTCCTTATTTGTTCTCTCTGTTTTGCCTCTTTCTCTTTTTGCTCTGTTTGTTTTGCCCTTTTTAGGTTGAGCATTCGAGACCTCTTGTATATACTTTAGTATATATTTATATGTGTACGTACGTTGTGGGCTCTGGAGATCATCCCTAGGACTTGTCTGCTTCCGCTTAGGGACTATTTTTCTGTTAAGCTGCCTCTATTTGACTGTCTTCATAGAAAACGACCAGTAGAGGTCAGTAAAATACCAGAATTGGTTTCTGCTTAGGGACTTTCTTTTTTTTCTGGCAACTGCCTCTATTTAACTTTCTTGATAGAAAACGACCAGCAGAGGTCAGTATAATACAAGAATGACTTTAGGATTCTCTAGATTTCAGTCCATAGCATTTGTCTTACATGAGCACCCGTAGACAATAAGAATTTTTTCAAATCTGGTATTTTCAGTGATATGGCCACCGAATGCCCTGATTTTATATTAAAAACAGTGCTTTGGACTATACCATTTTCTGCTGAAAGGCAATATATCTCTCCATGTGTTCCCATACCTGGTGTGTCACGCAGTTTGGTGCTTACATTCCCTCCATGTTAAAGAACAGTAGATGTTTCAGCAGCCAGGCTAATGTGCTGCATAGCTAAATACATATAAGGTCCCAAAGGCAAGACTTATTGCATTGCAAATGCTTGTTCTTTTTGCTCTTTCTGTTTTGCCCTCTCTCGTTTAGCTCTTTCTATTGTGATCCTTTGCCTGTGCTCCCTGCCACTGTTGCCCCAGTGGCCCTTGCCCCCCAGCGTGTCGCTCCAGCCTCCCAGCTTACTGCTTTCAACCGGTCCCTACTTAATGGCGATCAGTGGGCAGCAAGATGAGCAAGACCACTGACCTTCCTGTTCAGTGTCACTGCTCTCCCCCCGCACAGCTCCTCCATTGAAGAACTGCCCTCTGAGCCCGAGCTCCATGCCAGGTAAGTGTCTAAGGCCCTCCTCCACCTGGTGGTCTAGTGGAAGAGCACTCTGCTCTTCTGCTACTCTGCTCTCCGCTCTGGTCTCTGTCTTCTGTGCCCATTTTTTCTCTTTTTGCTCCTTCTGTTTTGCCCTTCTTCTTTTTGCTCTGTCTGTTTTGCCCCTGTGGCCCCTCTCCCCAGCATGTCACTCCCTCCTCCCAGCTGACTGCCCTCCCCCAACCACTACTTAATAGCAACCGCTGTGGGCCGTGCCGCTGGCGCACCGAAGTCCCACCAAAGGCAACCTCATCTGTGTCTGTCAGCAACACGGCCGTGACCAGCACCAGGGACCCTGGTGCCTGACTCACCGCCGGTATGACCCCAGCACCCTCCATGCTCTTAATCCTGGACGCCACAACAACTCCCAGCTCTTGACGCCAAGCAACACCCTAGGCCCAATCTCCTGCCTACACTGCTGCTGCACCTTCACCCACCTCCGGACCCCAGCAGTAGCCCCAGCCCACTGGACGCCAGCAGACACTAACCACTGAATTGCATCCTCCTCAACGTGTGCTCTCTGCATAGACATGTCATAGAAATCTGGGACCTCCTCAACACTCATACGCTCAACATCGCCTTCCTCACAGTGAAGTGGACCAATACCAGCTCCGCACCAGACATTGCAACCACCATCTCTGACAGATACAAGATCCTAAAAAAAGACAGCCCCACCGACCCAGGCGGAGGCATCGCCATCATCCACAAAAACTCCCTCCGCATGACAACCACCGACCCGGACAATGCCTCGCCCACCATGGAACATCTCCACTTCCAGATCCAGACCAACCCCAAAACAACACTCCACAGAACCCTCATCTACAGACCACCTGGCCCCCATGCTCCATTCACCAACATCATCGCCGACTTCATCGCACCCCACGCCCTTGCCTCCACAGACTACATACTACTCGGAGACCTAAACTTCCACCTGGACAACCACGATGACCCCAACACCACGGTCCTCCTAGAGAACCTCACCAATAGAGGACTGAAGCAAATTTTCTCTGCCCCCTCACACAGCAGGACACACACTCGACCCCATCTTCACAGGAGGAAACAGCATCTCCTTCATCCACACTACAGAACTGCTCTGGACTAATGACCACTGCATCCACTTCTCCTTTAGAAAACCTACCACACACAAGCACATGTGCCATCTCCCACACAGAAGCAGGAATAAAATCACTGAAGAACTCCTCACATCTGCCCTGACCAGCACCCCACCCCGAACCATACCAGACATCAACAGTGTGTCAAGCAACCTCCACCAATAGATCACCAACTGTGCCGACACACTCGCCCCCCATCAGAAGGCTACAGGGCGACACAAGAAAGCAAGCTGGTTCCCAATGGCACTGCAAGAATTCAAGCGCTCCCACCAACGAGTTGAAAAGACTTGGAGAATTAGCAAAAACCATGAAATACACAACGCCTAGAGAAGAGCTACCACACCACACTACCAACTCATCAAAGCCACAAAGGAGAACTTCCTCCAAAACAAAATCCTCTCAAATACCCACAACTCCAAGGAACTCTTAGCCATCATACAGGAATTTGCCAAATCCAACAGCGAAACAATAGACGTCCCACCCTCTCTAGACCTCTGCAACAGACTCAGCTCCTTCTTTCACCACAAGATCAGGACCCTGTATGACAACTTTGATGACAAAGACCTCTGCACCACTTCAACTCCCTCCCCCAGCAATGCCACCCAAGAGGCCCTTTTCACCTGGACCCCACTCACAACAGAAGACACCCTAAAGACCATGAAGAGCATCTACTCTGGAGCACCCTGAGACCCCTGTCCTCCCCACATCTTCCACAGGGCCTCCACATCTATCGCACCCAGGTTACGGCGAGCGATAACTGTTCCCTTGAGACTGCCACATTTCCCGACAACTTGAGGCATGCAGAAGTCAACCCCACCCTGAAGAAATCCTCTGCAGACCCAATGGACCTCGAGAATTTCAGGCCCATCTCACTGCTTCCTTTTGCAGTCAAGGTAATTGAAAAGGCTGTCAGCACCCAGCTAGCATACTTCATTGAAGCCCTCAATGTCCTAGACATCTCTCAATCTGGATTCCAAGGCAACCACAGTATGAGACCACCCTCTTCGCCACCACTGACGACATCCGTTCCCTCCTCAACCAGTGCCAAATGGCAGCCCTCATCCTCCTGGACCTATCAGCAGCCTTCAACACCATCTCCCACTGAACACTAGCCACCAGTCTCCACGATGCCTGCATCCGAGTAAAGACCCTAGACTGAATACGCTCATTCCTCACAGGCAGAACACAGAGAGTCAGACTCCTGCCCTACCTCACAGAACTGACAGAGACCAGATGCGGGGTACCCCAAGGATCCTCCCTCTGCCCCACCCTCTTCAACAACTACATGGCCCCCCTTGCTAAAACCATCATAAAGCACTGGCTCAACATCATCTCCTATGCTGATGACACCCAGCTCATCCTCTCCCTCACCAAGAACTCAACATCACCAAGCACAACTTCCAAGAGGGGATGAAAGCCCTTGCAACCTGGATAAAAAAAAGCTGCCTGAAACTCAACTCAGGGAAAACATAAGTTCTCATCCTTGGCTCCACCCCCTCAGCTTGGGACAACACCTGGTGGCCTCCCGCCTTCGGACACCCACCCACCCGGAGAGACCATTCACGTAACCTCTGCATCATACTGGACTCATCGCTCACTGTGGACCAGCAGATCAATGCCGGTTCCTCAGCCTGCTTAAACACCTTCCGCAAACTCTGTAAAACATTCAAATGGATCCCTTCCGAATCCATATAAATGGTCACACAAGCCCTCATCACCAGCAGACTTGACTACAGCAACGCCCTCTATGCTGGAATCAGACAAAATGTCCTCTGCAAGCTACAGACCATACAGAATGTCACAGCCAGACTAATCCTCAACATCCCCAGGCACAACTACATCAGCCAACAACTCTGCTATCTCCACTGGCTCTCCATCAAAAGAAGGATAACTTTCAAGCTGCTCACGCATGTGTACAAAGCCCTCCACAACATCGGCCCACAGTAACTCAACAACTCTGTCTCCTTCCAGGCCCCCAAGAGAAACCTCCGTTCAGCCAACCTCTCCCTGGCAACCATCCAACACTTCTACAGGAACAGAGGGTGTGGAAAATCCTTCTCCTACCTCCTAGCCAAGACCTGAAATGACCTTCCCCTCCACCTTCGGCAAAGCCCTACACTGCTCAAATTCAGGAAAGACCTCAAGACCTGGATCTTTAGATGACGCCAATGGATCTGCACACGCACACACACACAAACCCTAGCGCCTTGAGACCCTAACGTTTGAGTAGTGCGTTTTACAAGCCCCGATTGATTGCATTTTAAAAATCGTTCTCACACTTTATTAATTCTTTTTACAGAAACCAATTTAAACTACACAAACATTAGAAATTCTAAGTTATAGTTATACCTTAAATGTATTATTTACGCACCCCCTTTAAATTACTAAAACATTATTCATTTTTTCTATACAAACCAAACTTAAACTACACACACATTACAGAATATAGATTTATACTTTTGCATTAAATGTACTTATTTACACAACACCATCAAATATTATAATTCATACACCTCCATACACACTGTAATGAACTTTGTTGCCACTCTACATTAACTATAACCCACCACTTTACCATAAACTGTGATCTCACAAATAAAGTGATTTCCAATGTCATAAATGTTGTTATGAATGCTATGATTTCAGATGGTGTAGGTGATGCAATATGAAAGGGTATAAGCAGTGCATCTAGAAGGCTCATGCTATAGGTAATGTATTGTGGCTACAGAGTTTAATACACTATGGGCCCAATTGAGTAGTATCTTTAAAACTGTTTATCTATTTATGTACGCAGTCTCTGCACCACAAGTGCGAAGACTCCACAGCCATGAAGAAAATTCTCATAAAATTCCTTTGTGAATTGCAAAATATGACAAACTTACACAAAAGTGTAAGTTTACTTTTGTGAATCAGGCCCTGTGTATGGTAGTGTGAGTTAAAATAATTTTGAAGGTGGTGCATAAATTACATATTTATGGTATACAAATACATTTACAATTTGTAATGTGTGTGTGTAGTTTGAGTTGGGTTTGTACAGAAATAATACAAATAAATGTAGTAATGCAAAGCTGGTGCATAGATAATAAATTTAAGGTATAAGAATTGCTAATGCCTGTTTAGTTTAAGTTTTGTTTCTGTTGAAAGAATAAATAACGTTTTCTTAACTAAAAAAAAAGGTCTAACCTTTAGGTTTTTCATTGAATTGTAATAGTTATATATTTTTTTTATTAAAAATGTGTTTAAATCATACATGCCAGTGTCATTGAGTCAAGTGTTGTTAAGTGGAGTGTCGTACAATAGAGTGGAGAGTGTCATACAGTGTAGTGTTGTAGAGTGTAGTGGAGCAGAGCGGAGTTGAGTTAAGTGGAGTGTTGTATCATACAGTGGAATACATTGTGCTAGAGTGGAGTGCTGTGTTGTACAATATAGTAGCATGATGTACCGTACTGGAGTGGAGAGGCCTAATGTAGAGGTAAATACACTGTTGTAATTTTTAACAGTGTCTTGTACAGAACAGTGTTGCAGACTGTTAGGAAGTGTTGTATAGTGGAGTAGAGTATTTTACAGTAGAGTGTATGACCACACAATGGAGGAGAGAGTTATACATTGTTGTACAAGGGCATAGAATAGTTTTATAGAGTTGAGTTGCATAGAGCTGATTACAGAGTTGAGTTGCATAGAGTTGATTACAGAGTGGAGTAAAGTGTTGTGAAGTGGAGTAGAGTGGAGTCTAGTCAAATGGTGTAGCATACAGTGGAGTGAAGTGGTCTGTTGTACAATGGATTGGACTGACTTTATGTAGAGTTTCAAAAAGTGTCATAGAGTGCAGTACAACAGAGTGGATTGTAGTATTGTGTAGTGGAGTGGCATGGAGTAGAGTAGAATGTGGTACAGTATGGTAAAATGGAGTTGCATATGCTGCTGTAGAGTTAAGTGTCATACAGTAGTGTAGAGTGGATGGTGTACAGTGCAATAGTGGAGTAGAGTGGAGCAGAGCAGAGTAGTGTCTCTCGAAGTAGAGTATAATAAAGTGTGGTGGACTGGCATAAAGAGTTGTTTATAGTGTTGTAAACTGGAGTTGATTGTTCTACAGTGCCAGAGAGTAAAGAAGAGTGCTGTAGACTTGTTTTAACAGGAGTAAATGTTTGTACAGATGAGTGCTATAAAGTAGAGTATAGTGTGGTAGAGTGGAGGGGTGTAAACTGTTAATCAGTGAAGTACAGTTTGGCTGAATGAAGTACAGTGGAGTGGCATAGAGTGGAATTGGGTAGAGTAGATTGGCATACACGTGAATAGCATAGAGTGAAGTACTGTAGAGTGAAGTGGGGTATAGTGTAGTGCCATACAGTGGAAGAGCATACATTGGAGTGGTGTACTTCAGAGTGGCATAGAGTGACGTTTCATACAGTGTAATAGCGTAGAGTGGAGTGGCATAGAGTGTAGTGGCATTCAATGGAGTGGCATTGAGTGTAGTGGTGTAGAGTGTAGTGGCATAGAATGGAATGGCTTACTGTGGAACGGTGTAGAGTGGAGTGGCGTACAGTGGAATAGTGTCGCGTAAATTGGCACAAGGTAAAATAGTGTAGAGTGAAGTAATGCAGAATGGAGTGCCTTACAGTGGAGTCATGTAGACCAGGGTGACATAGAGTGGAGTGGTGTAGTGTTAAATAGCATACAGAAAAGTGGTGTAGTGTGGAGGGGTACAGAGTGTAGTGACATAAAGGGGAGTGGCATGCAGTGGAATGGCACACAGTGGAATAATGTAGAGTTAAGTGATATAAAGTGGATTGATGTACAGTGCAGTAGCTTAGGGTAGCAAAGTGTGGAGTGGTGTACAGTGAAATAGTGAAGAATGGAGAGGCGTGGAGCGGAGTTGCATAGAGTGAAATAGCATAGAGAGGAGTATCATAAAGTGGACTGATACACAGTAGAGTGACGTAGAAAGAAGTGATGTAGAGTGGAGTGCATAGAGAAGAATAGTGTAAAATGGAGTGATGGAGAGTGGAGTGGGGTAGAGTGGTATAGACTGGAGTGGCGTAGAGTGGAGTGGCATACAGTGGAGTGGTGTTCAGTAAAAGTCCGCAGAGTGGAGTGGTGCAGGGTACAGTGGCATGGAGTAGAGTAGAGTAACATGGAGTGTCTTAGAATGGAATAGCATACAGTAGCATAGCGTAGAGTGGAGAGGCATAAAGGGGAGTGACATCGAGTGGAGTGGGGTACATTGTAGTGACACACATTGGAGTGGAGTAGACTGGAGTGATGTATAGTGGAGTGGCATAGAATGGAATAGAGTACAGTAGAGTGGTATAGAGTGAATTTGTGAAGAGTGCTGTGTAGTAAACTGGAGTGGTATGCAGTAGGATAACATACAGTTGATTGGCGTGGAGTGGCATGGAGTGGAGTGGCATAGAGTGGAATGGTGTAAAATGAAGTGGCTTAGAATGGAGTTGGGTAGAGTGCCATGATGTTGAGCGCAATGGTGTAGAGTGGAGTATGCCTACATACATGGAAAAAGCATTTTTTGCTTCTCTTGGTATGCATACTGTGAGTAGAGTGCTCACCCACAGGAGACGCAAGCCCCATTATGTGGACAATGCCCTACTATGCTCAATGTGTTTAGACTGTGCGTAAAGTACACTCCTTCCAGATATGCAAGCCCTATTAGGTGGGCAAGGTGTGCTATATGCATAAAGTCCACCCTCATCATGGACACAAGTTCCATTAGGTGGGCAAGCTCCAACTACAAACAGTCTGCTCTCATTGTGCATAAAGTGCATAGAGCACACTCCCTCCATAGACCCAAACCCCATTAGTTAGGAAGCCCCTAATATGCACAGGCTGTTCTCAGTATGCAGATTAATCATACAGCTACTCTCTTCAGGCACCCAAGCTGCCTCAGGTGGACAAGCTCCTACTATGCATATTGTGTGCTCTCTTTGCTGCTCTTCTTGAAAAACCAATTCCCCAGACAAACAAAGCCCAGTTAATTAAGTGAACCACTAATGCAGAGAGAATGCACTCTCTATTCAAATCTTCACAGTGAGGTCAATCACTCCACATACTCAAGCCTTTTTACATAGCAAAGGACCTACTACATACTGTCAGATATGGTAGTAATATTTTACTTAATGTTTTTTAAAAAACTATAAATTCTCTGAAGAAATATAGGTTACAGTGTCGTTATAGTTAGCAATGGTAATAATGTGTTAATTTACATTTAAAAAACCCTATAAATTCACTTACAAATCCAAAGGTCAAAATGACATTGTAGTTGGATCTGGTAATATTACCTTAAAAAAATGTGGAAATTCACTGCAATAACAGAAGTTAAAGTAAGGGTATATTTAGGTGAAAGAAACACTGAAATTTAACAGTTATAGTTTACTGAGCTAACTATGCCTTGCACACCCGTCATGCACTGCCTGTGACATCATATATTATATCACTGCTGACATGTTCAATGACATCGTTGATGATATCACTTGTGACAATTTGGCTCCCATTACGGGACACAAAGACTCAGCCCCCGTGCACTGGCAAATTAAACAAGCATTTGCAATGCAATAGGTCTTGCATTAGTAAAGGTTTGAGGCTTTGGCGTTGCAAATAATAATGCAACAGCAATAGCTCTAATTTTTAGTAATGCGAGGCCTATTGCCAACAGACAGCTACACAAAAATAACGATCAAGACAAAAATCACTCTCAATAGATTGCAACAAGCTCGAGACTCCAATTCCAAACAATGGAATTGCTTAACTTCAGGGTGACGGGGTGCCAGGTCGAACATTCGCAGAATGTTTCAGTTACTCTCTCCATCTCGATGGCAGGATACAGTATTGTTGTATAATAACAAAAAAATGAAGCATAATTTGTAAAACGTGAAAACTTGTGCCGTGGCAGCGTTGAAAAGTGGACCAGGCGTTCCTCCAGTGATTGAGGCCTTCAAATGCACAGGATGTCTTTTTAATTCAACTGACGTTTAATGTAACTAAATTTAATGCATGAAAGAATCGAAACAAAAAGTGGGCAGGTTGTCTGTGAAGGGTCCTTTCCAAGGTCCTGCGGGTGCCAGGGCCGCTTCTCGTTAAGGCAATCGTCTTGGCAGCGCAGAGCTATGCAGGGTGGCAAAGTTCATCTTTTAGTGCCTCTTTGGGTCTCTGAGACACACGACACGGAGGCCATTGTGTGCCGAGACCGGGTGGGGGTAGGAGGGGGATTATGGAGGCCCCTTTAATTAAAGTGCCTGGAAACAGGGTGAGAATTATGGAGGCAGGACGTGTCTGCTGACTCAGCGTTCTGCTGCCAGGGGTGTCAGGGCTGCTGCTGTGGAGTCACTGAAGGCGCTTCTTACTGGGTAAGGACAAGGCTGCGAAAGCAACACCCACCCTCCCTAGGATTTATGGGAAGGAACTGCCCGCACCAAGGATGCACCCGCTCAGTGCTTAATTTGTGTCGGTCCTTGTACGTAGTGAGGAGCGGCACTAATTTTTGGGGATCGGAGAACGAAAAGTAAAAAAGGGACACAGGAGGTAGAAGAGAAAGCTAGGAAAACAGCGACAAAGAGAGCAAACGGATGATAAACCAGCCTTGCTTCTCGTAAGCTAGGGCTATAAGTGCAAAGTGCATGTTTACGCACTGCTTGCAGGTTCTCAAAACACATAGATAAAAGGCATTGTCATTTACAATGCCAATAGCTCAATCTCTCGCAAATGCCAGACCTATTGTATTGCAAAGGCTTGTTTTTCCTGTGAACTGTATGTGCATTCATTCAGGTTTTCCACAGCACAGATTTTAAGCACCTGCTGGCAGCATGTGGGCGCTATATAAGAAGAGCACAGTAAAAGAGGGAATGAACCAGACAAAATCCAATAAAGGTTGGAGGCTGCTCGGAGTAAAGATGTAGGTTTCAAGCAGGGATTAGTCAGCTTTATATAATTCCATGGACAGCAAAATGGATGCCAACTGCATTACCTGTAGAAAGTTTGCAAGAAAACACACCAGAAGACCCCTTTCTAGTATAAACAGAGCCAATTAGCCTTCCAGCTAGGTTACTGTTTTAAAACCACCATTACCTGCATGGATACATTCATGATTATGAATTTGCCGCATTTGCCACATAATCCATCATCTGATGCCTAATCTACAGATTTTAACAAAAATAATGTATCTAGCTCCAAAAGATCAAAAGTAACAAAAAATACTGCAAATCGCACTGTTGTGCAGTGGAAACCCCTCTGCAGAGGTTGACTGGTCCACTTTCTGTTGCGTTTTGCTGAATTGGTAATTAAACTGTCACTAATGACATGAAACCTTTTCCAGGACAGTTTTAACCTGTGTAAAAATGACAAACTAAGGAAACAATACCATCGCAACTTGTCCCACTGCATTAAGCCACATAATTAGCCTTTTGTTGAAGCATATTTTAGTCAACTCTGCCCCATACTTTGGGCCTCCTCTGCTACATTTTCCAGTTGCCCTCTCCATTAATATCCTGGATTTGACTTGTACCCATAGAAACCTCCGCGACCCACCCCGGTCCATGACCCCCCACCCTTCACCCTGTCTGCCATGTCTCCCTTACCGGCATGCTCTTCAAAGCACTGTTACTGTAATATAACCCCAGTCTAATTTTTTTATCACAATCCACATTTGCGTCAAGTTGTATCTACCCTCCTGCCAGCGTACGCCCCCGTCTCGTCCTCTGCATCTACAATCTGCTTATTAAATCTTATAAATAAACATGACCAAGTTAGGCCAAAACAAAGCATGCCCTGATACCGATAACGAGCAACACACATGTTCCACTACACGGCCTGTATTTCAGTTTGCAAGCACGTCCTTGTCCACAGCTCGGAGCGCACGTGGCACAGAAAGGATGGGAGGCCCAGGGGTGCCGCCGCCTGCACCCACAACATGGGTGAGTCCAGCTTCTGGTTTGGCCGCAGACGTGCTCAGTTTCCAGCTGGAGGGGTGTAGGGTTCCACCGCGGGTCTTAGTTTTAAGCCCGGCTCTTGTGAGGCTGTCGGGAGGGGCATACCTGGGATAGCTGCGGCACTCAGTGGGGGGTCAGGGAGGCACGGAGGGCTCCGGCGGGGGCAAGGCGATGACACGGTGAACAGTTTCGCTCCACCTGCGCGGGTCAGGCGTCGGATATGCCCCGGAGGGAGGGGGCAGCCTGGGTGGCCACAGTGAGAGAACCAGCTCTGCTAACCCAGAGCCGCCACAGCTGAGGGCATCTGAAACAAGGGAATAAAAGTATGAGGCTGGAAAAAAACGAACAGCATAAAACTAGGAAGACCTGAACTGATCAAAGACCTTGAATTGCAAATTTAAAAAAATATAACTTGCCTCCTTCCATCCATCTCCACGACCCTTTGCAAACCACCATTTCCCCACCCCTACCCAGACAGCAAAATAAAAACCTGCCTCCTTCAGTCCATGTTTATTTCTTTGTTCAAAATATCCCCATTCATAAAGCCTGTTCAGAACAGTGGATGAGTTTGGAACCCAAGTACAACATACATACAATTGGCAACAGTAAATAAAGAGGATTTTTTTCACGGGATTCTTTCTAAGTAACATTACAGATAACCGGAACTTCTCCCTCCTTGTCTACTTCCGGTCACTCCCCAGCCCGCGCTGGAAAACGTCCCGGTTATTCACAGTTACCTGCTGGTGATTTATATAAGGTTTGGCATTGTTAGCTCCAAACATACTCTATAATGGGGGCAATGAAGAATTAATGAGAAACTGGCTAACTATATTTCGTCTCACATTAAGTCTAATTATGAAAAACACAGCTCCACTGCCCCTTGTTTGGCACACGACATGTCGGGGTACTAAATGGTCATCACGGAAGCTAAAAGCGCCCCTGCTAAGCGAACAAACATTCACTTTCCACTATCTGCTTGAATTTGGCACTAATCTCGACAGGTTTCATCAAGGCCTGGCTTCAAGGTTCACAAATGGATCAGACGAATTCACACCAGTTTCTAGCCAATTACTTTGCTAACTGCGGTTTTTCTCTTCCCTGGGGTGATGTTAAAATATCACCAGTAATGCCACTTGCTCAGGAAGTGCTGTAAAAATGTGTGTGATCAAAGAAGTCGTTGCTCATAACTGTTGACAGGAAAGAAATTACAATCAGGCCCGACGAAAGGAATACTTGAACGCGCGACGGCGCTGTGCACGTGCACAGTCTAAAAAGCTGCCCTATGGAATGGAAATAAAAAAAAACATGAAAGCGCGTTATAAAGTTGAAAGTATTAGAAATATTTTTGTCTAATACGTTTCTCTTAACAACAAGCGGCAGGGAAAGCGATCGCTTTCACTTTTGCAATCGCTTGAAAAACAAAGAGTGGTGCGCACGCCACAGCGAGACATGTGGTTTCAATTATCGCGCCCGTGTCTGGGCACGATAATTGAAACCACATGATGGCCGGTGCACGTAATGGACACCGATGGGACTGGGCGGAGCAAAGGCGGGACATGTGCCTGCCTTTGCCCAATTGCGTGCCTTATTTTTTTTTAAAAAACACGCTAAAGCCAATGGCAGCCGGCGAAAGCAAAACCACACGCATGAGCGTGTGGTCAGCTTTCAGAACCCCGTACAAGAGATCTCGCACTGCGCGAGCAGGACTGAGCACTGGAACACTAGGCGCAAGACCTACAAATGAAGGTATAAGGGGGCAGGTTAGGGGTACCCTGATCTCCTGACCTTGTGGGCGTTTCCTGGTGGCAAATGTTAAAAAAAAAACAATTTTTGGGGGATGCCATGATCTTGGGAGACTCTCCTGGAAACAAGACAGACTCCCCTGAATGCGTGAGAGTCTCAAAGAGTACAGACTCCTTGCTTTTTCTTTCAGTAGTACGAAGGGATCAAAAGAAAACTTTTAAAAACGGGCAACATTAGTGTCAGTGGTGGGTGGTCACAGAAGACGATTGGCCCTATAGCCAACCCTAAGATGAGCATGGCCAAAGGCCCTGTATGGTGGGGTGTGGCTGCATACCAGGGCTTGGGTCCAGGGCATGACTATAGGCCTTGCGGCCAACCCCACATTGCACATGGCCAAAGGTGGGGGGTTGGATGTTTGTGAGGGGTTGGGCACAGGCCCCCCCCCAACAGGGTTTAGTGCCTGCCTGACTGGGAGGACAAAGGAGGGACCTGTTCAGGTGTCATCTGGCATCTTTTTATGAATGGAGAGCCCCCGAGTACATTAAGTTTCTGAGCACAAATGACCAAATGGTCTTACTGACAGAGAAACAAAAACACCCCCCCTCTTCCAGACTATTGTCTCTGTTCATGGACAGTTTTCACACCTCATCGGGGTTATTCTCCAGCTGGGTGACGGTTGGAGGCAAATGCAAATTACCCTCCACGAGCATCAGGCAGAGAAAACATAGCTTAGATAAAGTCCCTTTTCATTAATATTTATAAAAAATCTGACTTCAACACTAAGTTGGGATTTTAATAAATATTAAAAATAGTTCTTGGTCTTTTAATAATTTTCTAGCTGGTCCCTAGCATTAGATATCAAAATTATTATTTAATAATGCTCCACACTGTTTTTCTATGAATTAACAAGACTTCCTACATGAAGAAAGCTCTTGGGTGCCAGTTATTGTAAAGACACGTAACCTTAGAATTCTGCATATCCTCCTTTTCATTACCATGCCATCTGCCTTGTAGGCTGCAATCCTTATAAAGGGGTGTTGCATTGGAAAGTTAAATAGGCCAATTAGGAGTAAGCCAATTTTAACATGCTTTAGGGGTCAGAGCACATGCACTGAGGCCTTGTTAGCAAATATCCCAGTGGGCAGAGTCAAAACACCAGAAGCATCATTCGAATTAAAGATGGTGATCACACAAAAAAGGAGACACCTTCTCACACTGATGTTCACCTGTCAAATGTGACCCTGCACTGTGACTAACAACAGAAACACTTGTTGGTGTTCCTCATTTTTCCACCACCTTCACCAGGGTCTGTAGACCCCATTTCATACTTCATTCTTCAATACCAGAACAAAATGTATACATTTTCGCATTTAATATTTCCTTAAAATTAGCATGTTTTAATTGTCTTCTAATTAAATCAAAATGTTATCATAACAGCAATTGGAAACGAGTGCATCTCCGTGTACATGTGAACACACTAACACGTTAGAAATTAAAGTAATCTATTTTCTCTGATAATATCACGTAATTTTTAGAAAAATACGGGCAACAAGCTATGGCAGCTGCAATTGATCCTGGAATTCATCTGTATTAAGCTTACATCTTTGAATTTCATCTCATATCTATTACCGTGCCCCCTCTGGTTATGCCAATTTGACATTTCTCCGATGAGTTTTTCAAAGGTTTGCTGTTCTGTGTGCCAGAAAATATCTTCGGCGCTTCGTTTTACATCGGCGTATTGTTTCCAGTGCTTAAATACACTTGTCCTATGTCGAATAATTGTCGCCATCATGTTTAAATATATGCATATTTTATACCCTCATGTGATGGCAATCACTGCACAAGGTGTTTTAATATGATCTTATCCTGAGAATCGTGCTTCAAACTCCTGCAAGAACATCACCTGAGAGTTACTTTATTAATTGAAAGAGTTAGTGCCTGCAGTCGAGTGCTTGACTCCAGCCTTAGGAGAAGAATGTTCTAATTATCACTGGGCACGTACAGTATGTTTTAGCAAACTGAATCTGATATACATTTTGCAAGCTTTCCCTGAGATAAACGAGTCAGCATTTTAGGCTTCGATGTAATGACCGATCCATGAAACTGCCTTCGGATGGTTGTAAATTCCCTTGTTCTTATTGGAATTAAAATATAAACCAAACTGCTATAAGGTTTCAGTGAAGATGAAACTTTGTAAGCCTATTTTATTTTATATGTCTTAAATTAACCTGCCTGTAAATTGCTGAAAAATATACCGCCGCCATTCTAAAATGATTTCTTCTGGAAATAGAACCCTTTTGCTATACCACAGAAAAGCAATTAACATGATATCTGATAGATGTATCTCATCTTTGTGAAAGCAAGCACAAGTTGTTATCTTAAACTGTTGCCTGATGCCCAGCCCGTCTTTAATGGTGCCATAAAACACCACGTCTGTCTGGAGTTACTTGATGTAAGCAACATCATTTATTTTTAAGGTTTCAGAATTTCATTTTATGTTCACATCAAGACACTGAAAACAATTTAATTTGGCTTTAAATAGGTGAACTCTCTATAGTTGTATGCAAATAATATGATTATTTTGTTATAATACAAATGTGAACCACTGAAAATAATTATTAGAATTTTTAAAGAGCTGGATGCAGTAATAATTCACACTAATTACCAAAGACTGGGTGGGTCTAAAGGACAATAGAATTGGGATGATGGCTATTATCATTTTCTACAGTTGTTCATAAAGTTAAGACTGTGAAAAGAAGTCCCATAATAATGTAAAAGTAAAAGAAACTGAAATATATTATTTGTCTTGAATGAACAATTACAGACACACAGTGTCAGGGTTTTGCACTCCCTATGCAATGAAAGAGATAATCAAACACTATGTAAGGTGTCACAGAGCCACAGGGTATGAAGCGACTACTGGGACTCAATTGTAGGGGTTGAGGCCAGTTGCCTCTGATGTCCCAGTGCATGCCCTACTACTACCAGCAAACTGGGCCAAGTACTGCCCCTTGCACAATTGATTCTCACCAGTAGAGTTGGTGAGCATTCACAGGCTTCTCAGGCAGGTAGTGTAAAGCTGCTCAAGCTTAGATCTCACCAGTCACACAGTAGCACAATAAATGATTGTCCAACCCCGTGATATACTTTAAAAAAGAAAATCACTTTATTATGAAACAAAACTAAATACTACACAAGTAATAATGAGCAGGCGCAGTTTGGTTAGGTGGGCACTAGGCTTCTCAACCTGGATTCATGGTCCAATTTCTGTTCCCCTACTGCTCTGGGTCACCGTTGCACAGGATGACCTGTGGTCACGTGTCTTTGGGTCACAGCAGCATAGAACAAACCATGGCCACAATTCTATTCATACTGATCAGCCATGATTCTGAGGTTCCCTCTTGCAACTGCAATCTGGAGAGCCTAACTCCTGCAAACACCTGGGGTATGCAAACCGCTGTCCTCCTCCTCTTTCCTCTGACATATCCCACCAGCTCCGTGTTCTCAGTGTGTTTGATTCTTCCTGGAGTGTCAGATTTACTACAACTTTGGCAGGCTCCTTCCCTCTCTCAGCAGGCAGGTGAGCATCTAGGAACCTAAGATTAGGTAAACATCTTTTTACAGCTAGGAAAGCCTTCATGTGATGCCCTCCCAGTCCTGGGACAATGGTTGTCAGGCAGACACCAGGTCTAGTTTCACAGTAGTCCTCAGGGTACTCTGTGGAGTGCTTCCTTCCTTGATCTTAAAGAACTTGGAATTAAAACAGCAAGTAGGTCAGTGGTTTCCAACTTTATGCGGCCAGATCAGACAAGAGATATGGATTCACAGCCTGAACTTTCAGAACCAATTTAGGATGATTCTCTTTTCAAAAGTCCTCTTACGCTGCTCTCCAGAACCTGCCTTTTTTCCGTAGAGTGATGGTCCTCACAGCAGGGTAATCTCCAGACTTGAGGACCCACAACAGAGACACAAAGAGGTGTGAGTTTTCTGCACATGGCTGTCAACAGCCACACTGAAGAGTGTTCAAGGGAAAAATAAAACAACTCCTTTTACCTTGAACAACAGAAACTGCAACCTCACACTTCACCACTTCACACCCACCATCTACCAAATTAAGCTGCTACTGAAGACAAATAAGTAGCTCTTCTTGGCAAAATGTATAATTGGGTTTCTAAAGGAGCCATCTCTCCTCTCTCCCCACTTCACTTTCTAAATCTTCTCCCTCTAGCTTCATGATTGTCATCAATACACTTTTACTGTTTATGAAAACAACCTCACTTACATCTTGGGCACAGGGCTGGGCCAGTGTCATATTGGAAAAAATTCAGTTCTTACCATGTGAGCTGCATTGTAGCTTTACAAAGACGATATGGACCCAACTCTGAATGACTTACCTCTTCTTATTGCAGTTGCTTGTACCCACGAGGGAAATTGTTCCTGGACTAGGGAAGAGAGTCTTGGTTGAGACATCATCTTATACTCTCTGAGAGGGGTTCTTGCACCTTTTAAAACAAGTTGTATGTAATTACCACAAAGGCACTCTCCTCTGTCTCTCCTCTGTCTCTTGTTTCACCTACTTGTGAGTATTCTCCAAATTTCACCAATACCCTACCTGCAATCCACGGTCTCATTCTTGCCGTAGGCATCCGTAGTAACGCAGGTTCAAATATCTTCTCTAAGTCCTCTGTATTGAAAAGGGTGTGTCATGTGTGCTGTAAAGAAGATTGGCAATATCCTCTCTGGACATGGATCTGTGTGAGATTTCTTATTTTGAAGTTCCTAGAATGACAGGTAATTACTATAGGTAGAAATATTGGTTTAGGGAAAATCCTTCTCCGACACAAATTTTGAAGACTATATTCAATTACACACATTCTGCAACAGAGTTCACCTTAGCACAATGGCAGTCTCTCCTCAACTGTAGTTGCAATTTGCCTTTTTTTATTTGTGCGCTCTTGCAGGAAGCTTCCAATAAAGACTTGAAAAGCTTGTTAACAAAATTCTATCTCCCTTTCTATCTCTCTTTTTACAAAGCTATGCACTAACCAGAAACTGTTAGCTTGCTTTGTGATTTTTATATGTTTTGTCCGCTGCTTCATTCACTGGTCTTCATTCACTGGCCTCTTCTCTTCTTTTTCAGATGCAGTGTCCATAGCTGAGGATCGAATGCTGGGAAAGTGGCTGACTCTGTGATGTCTGGCAAGAGAAGCGTTGATCCTGAAACTTTGGTAAGTAGCTTTGGAGCGGAGATCCTTCTTTGAGAATAGTTTTCAGGCAAAGCAGGTAAGCAGAGCTTGGGTTTAAATACTTACCGCCCCTAAGATGCCCACCGAGATTTGCGGAGATATCACAAGATCTTGGCAAATCTCACTGGAGCTGCAGTAGCCAAGCATGCATTATCTTGCACTACTCCTTCGAGTTGTCAAAAGTTAAACACAGGGCTGAGATATATACAACATGTGTGACAGTCCAGGGGAGCTGGGATATTTATATACAATTTGTGTGAGAGTGCCAGGGGGCTGATATTTCTCATACTAGATGCTGGGAGTTTGTGACAGGCTTAGAGGGGTCATAAAATTTGTCTTGAGACATACTGGGAAACATCCAGGGACTACAGAGTGTCCTCGGGGCATGTGGCACGACAGCCAGGGGCACCCAAAATATTTTTCACAGGCCTTATTTTTCTGGCTTACACATACACACAATATATGTAGCATCCAGCTTATATAAAATATGCACAGTGAACATTTGTTCGGAATGTTAGTTCTAGGGTCTGAGTGAGTGCATAAAAGTGGCTCTTTACACAAGTGTGTAATTAGGCCCCCTCTGTATTGACAGAGATACAATGGTCTGGTCTCAACTATGGATTCACAAGCCACTGTGTCCTGACACCCATGACAGGGGCAGTAGTTCACTGCTAGTAACATCTGGCCATTCTTGGGGTGCCCCTCTTAAACCAGGACATATCATGTTAAGGGGCTTCCGTATTCTGTTTTATTAGTCAACGATGTTATCAGTCCCTACAGTCATAATTTCTTCTTTTTAATAAGATGTTGTAGTTATGACGGCTTTAGGCGATAAGAAGGCACTAGCACTTTATTGGTATTGCACTTTAGATAAACGAGAAACTTTTTTCAGTACTGCTGCTCTTTAAGATAAATTTGCACATTGTTAATTTGTGAATGAGTATATGATTAGCTGCTCCTTATTGTGTATTGAGAGGCTGTCGCTTCAGTTTTTGTACTAACTGGTTTTTATAATGATTTTAAATATATCATATATTGTATCAACCTAATGCTCTGCTCAATAAAAAATTGAAATACAAAAAAAATGTTAAGGGACTGACCTAGACAAACAAAAGATGGGAGTGAGGCTAGGGCCAAACTTAAAAACCAGGATGCAAAATACGGGCAGTCAGCATCAAGGGCAGGGAAATACGACTGTACATCATGCAGGCCATATTCCAATCCCAACATAAGGTATGAGTGTTTTGTTTTATGCTGAACAGGATATTTGCACATCTGGATGTAAACTTGTCCCCCCAAACCTCCTTGACTCCCAAATTAGATGAAGATGAGCAGTCAAGTCCTGACCAGCCAACTTCTAAATTACCCTCCATAGGCTGAAGATGAATCCTAAGACAAGACATGTAATCATGAGACATTACTGGAAGTGACATCATCAGAATTCCTCCTATATGTGAACATGAAGAATCTGCTGCAAAGACAGAAAATTTGTGTTGAAGACATTGGACATTAAACTCCCAGTTGTCATAAAACTTAAATCCTGCAATTGCATTAAAAAGTAATACAATGTCGCTAAGCTTAACCTCTTCAGTGCCCATAACGAGATAGTCTCGTCATGGAGCACGGTTGCGCTGTGCCCATGACGAGACTATCTCGTCATGAACCCCACCCACTAGTGCAACGCCCGGCACAGGAGGGGGAAAGGGCGTGGCACTGAAGGGGTTAACCTAGTGATTAACTCACAAGAAGTAGAAAATAAACACAATCGAATACTACCTGCCTTACCTGCAGCTTCAGTCTCAGTGCCTTTCTCTTCTCCTATCTATCTATCTCTCTTTTGTTCCTTCAGTGTGTCTTCCTCTTTGGTATGTCTTCTCTTTCCTCAGCACTCTCCAGCTTTCTCATTCTTCACAGCTTCTTAATTAATCTGTCCACTACCATTTGCCACCACCATCTGTTGTAATATCCTCCACCCCTTTTCCTTTCACAAATTTACCCCCAATCTTCTATTACTCTGTTTCTTTGCTCCTCCATTTCCTCCTTTTCTCACTATCCTAACCTCTTCCTTAATTCTAGCTCCAGGGCAAGTAGAGATAGACTTCAGATATCAACCGCTGTCTGCTGGTCAATGGACCACATCCTGGCAAGTTCAGCTCAGATGGCAATCTGGCATGGTTGTTTAAAAGAGTAATATTAAAGTCAGTGGAGCCTCTATTATGTACAGCACTTAGAAATGGCAGCAGTGTGGCATGAGGCACTCTCTTCTCATCTTCTTGTTCTTCTAACTATTTGTATTATTATTATTAATATTATTATTATTATTAGTAGTAGTAGTATTAATATTATTATTATTATTATTATTAGCCAGACAAATATAGAATTCAGTAGATGGTGGGGTGGGACAGGAATTGGCATAGTGTAGAAGTCATCTTTACAAAAGGGGGTATTGTGCAGTTTTCTCTTTTCTCCTCTCAATTCACAGAAAACTAAAGCTCGTAGGGAAAGCAATTCCATTTGTCTTCTCCCTTCCGTCCTAAAATCTGTAATCCATAGCAGAGTGTATCCCTGACACTTACATATTGTTCAAAGAATAAAAGGTATTCTTTCGTCTTTTCATAATCTTGTTTTATTGTGATTTTTCACATCTTACTTTAATAGGCTTTTGCTGGGAACTGAAAGTCAATGGGACATAGAAACCTCTAGAGAAAAGACCTCATCAATTAGTTCCCAATGGCTAGACCATTAAATCAAAACAGCTATTTTTCCCGATTTTATTTAAAGCATCTGTGACATGTTTGTTGATAAACTTGAAAGACAACCAAGAGAATTATAACACAGATGCGAGGAAGATGGGGGTTGCTACCAAGAACATGAAAGTGGAAGATAAGAGAGAGAAGTAATTGTAACTAATGAGGCACAGGGCTGGTAGAGGGAGAGAGCATTTATAAGAGGGTTAACGCAAAGGGAAGTGACTAGAAGAAAGAATTGGACTGAGAGAAGAGTTGGGGAGAGGAAATAAAGATGGTAGCATAGACACTATAGGAAGGAAGAAGGAGGTGACAGAATGTGCAAAGACACAAATAAAGTACAAGTACACCATGCCAAGTGCTAAAGTGTGTTACATTGATCCAGAAGCATAATGTTGTACGATAATAAAACAAGCTAGTTAGGGCATCATTGATCTCTATCGTTGATGTTTATGATTGCTATACAGAGATTAAAATAGCAGTGTGCCATTTTCCCTATGGGGCATACCTTGTTTGGGGGGGTGTAGCAGAGTGAGCAAGAGTCAGTTAATTAAAATGACAGAAGTGCTTCACAGAACACTGTCAAACTGGTGGCAGTGGACTAGTTCTTTCAACTGCCAAGCCATTACAGCCTGGCCCTGAACATTCAGATTAGCCCGGATTCAGTGAGGTTACTGCCTTCCCTGCAGCTGGATTTACCTGGTGTCCTAAATCTTCTGGGACACTACTACAATTGACATATGTCCCAGCAGCAAAACACTTTTCGGTACACAACTTTCATGTGCTGGATTTCAGAGGGTTAGGTGAGCATGTGTACTGCTCGATTTTCCCGGCCTTCCGGTGTTGCAGGGCGATCCATATGACTTCAGTCTATTTCCATCCGAGTCTAAGGACTGGAGTAGTGAATAGGGCCTATCTATTAGACACTTGTGACACAATCCCGTGCTCCTACCCTTAGCTCAGGGCCTACACACATATCCTAGGGGATAGATTCGTTAGCATTAGGGGTAATATGTTCTGTAGTAAGGGTATCTAATGGAGCTGTGCTGCATTCAGGCCTGGTAGGCCTTAAACGGGAGAGACTCCATCTTTCCTCCTGCTCTGGCAGCTTGGAAAGTTTCTAGGTCATAGGCAGTGTTTTAGTTAGGAGGTGTTATTCGCTTGGAGAGAACCGGTTCAGGCCGGCCCTTATCGAAGGATTGTATTCTCCTTCATGCCGAAGACACTACAACAGGCCGGCCGGCTGGGAACGTGTCCTTGGCACGGGGAGGTACAGGAATTTGGTGGGCGGCAGGTTTCGAGCTGGAAATTTCCATGAGAGAATGCACATCTATATTAGTGAAAGTCTGAGGCAGACACTTGCACTTGCTTCTAGACCATAGGCGGCATCTGGCCGTTAGCAGAAAAGCTATTACTTATTCCAGGGAAGACGGATGACGAACTCGAATCTAAAGAGGACAGAGTAGCCGACAGGGAAGAGGTTCCAAGGACTCGGAGAGGGAGAAGGGAGCAGACCCACAACTGTAGAGGGGCGACTTCCAGGCGAAGCCGAGGCATAGACGAGAAGGGAACCTAGATGACCATTGAGCACGGGCTACGTACCATAAAGGTGAAGTCGACCCCTTTTTCTTTAGAGTATACAACTTAACCTTTCACTTTCCTTGCAGGTTGTCTATATATATAATGTATTCTGCGAATGTGCATGTGGCATTTAAATAAAGTATTTAGCTTGTTGTACGTTAGCATGTGTTGTGTACTTTTGTATAGGAGGATAGCCTATTCTTTAGTCAGAGTTGCCTTAAAATGAACAGAGGTTAATCCTGGTCAGGTAAGTGGTAACTGGATGAGGGGGAAAACAAGCCCCTCGAACTAGAGAACAGGTTGTGCTCAACTAATAGTCTTTGTGTGATCTGATATATGGTAATCCCGATTCCCCTGTTGTGTACCATAGTCATAATAGGATGAGCTCGTGCTAAGGCTGCCGTGTAGGTAGGAGATTCTGGACCTGACTGAGGTCGCGAGACTGTGTGTGTTGCTGCCGAATGGGTAGGAGATTCTGGACCTGACTGAGGTCGCGAGACTGTATGTAGCTGCCGAATGGGTAGGAGATTCTGGACCTGACTGAGGTCGCGAGACTGTGTGTGTTGCTGCCGAATGGGTAGGAGATTCTGGACCTGACTGAGGTCGCGAGACTGTGTGTGTCGCTACCGGATGGGTAGGAGATTCTGGACCTGACTGAGGTCGCGAGACTGTGTGTGTCGCTGCCGTGTAGGTAGGAGATTCTGGACCTGACTGAGGTCGCGAGACTGTGTGTGTCGCTGCCGTGTAGGTAGGAGATTCTGGACCTGACTGAGGTCGCGAGACTGTGTGTGTTGCTGCCGAATGGGTAGGAGATTCTGGACCTGACTGAGGTCGCGAGACTGTGGGTGCTGAGATTGCGAGGCTGTGAGGTCTTGATATATATATATAATAGGAATTCTCTGTCCTTAGGTGGTACATATATATATGCATATTTAGGTGTAAAAAGGCCCTAGGGAGGGGGTAACGTTCTGTTTTGGGTCAGAAGGGCTCTGTAGAGCAGGTTCTACCCAATCCAAAAACCAAAGCAGAACAGCATGTCCCTTACAGTTAAAACATGCTTGTCTTAAGTCATTCATTTTGGGTTACAATATCCAAAAATGGCTAGAGTCTTGTGTTGAACAAGTTATCAAGGGTCTGCAAAATCAATGTTACTGCAATCCTTGTAACAATTATTGACACTGTTTGGTAAATGTAAAAACAAGGTACCCCTGCAAGCTCACTGAAATGCCAAAAGAGTCCAATGTAGGCAACAATTTCCGGGAATAGTATGTTTAAACAGTCAAGGATTATTCTTGGTGGTTCATATTGGGGTGGATTGTCTAGTCCATACAGCAGTTAATAGTCAGCATAAATAGATGGTCCAAACTGTGGTCCAAACAGTGGGCTTTATTTAGATCTTGGCGTATGGAGCACTGTCACAAAAGTGACGGCTATACTGTCCCCCGTATTATGATTTCCATGGGAAATAACGGGATCGTAATACAGAGGACTGGATATCCATCACATTTGTGACAAAGTATCACCCTCCGCTTTGATCTAAATCAGGCCCAGTATTATTCTTTTTTTTTTATTTGTAGCAAAAGTATTTTTTACAAAGTGAGAAAGCAACCGGCATAGATCCTGTTGCGTAAATACAATATTCATAATTCATTTTAAGTCCGTGAAACCGTCATTCAAAACATTACATACATTTATAATACACAATAAAGAAAAAGAAAACTTTAAAACAATTAGAAAAATAAAACATGATCAATTTTGATTTAGTACTGCAGGTACAATATACAAAAACTAGAAAGCTCAAGACCTGTTCAATATAAGTAATTATACTTATAAAATTCATGAATTGTAGTGAAAATACAGTAAAATAACGCATAATTAAAAGTAAGTTACAAAACAATTCAGTTCATAAATAGCCAGATTCTATCAAGTTTGGCAGAAGAGCCTACCCTTTTAGTTCATAATGTTTCTCATTTGAGAACTCTCTACATTTTTAGAAGCCATTGATGGATCGTCGGAACCCCTTGGATTTCCAGTTTGCTAAAATAAGATCTCACAATTAATGTTGCAATAAAACTAAATTGACTTTGACCTAAGGTCAAGTGTTCACTCATGCCCGTTCCTCCAAAGAGGGCAGTTAAAGGGCTAAGAGGAAGATTAATTTCCAATTTTTTACTGATTTCAGAAAAAACATCTTGGCAACATTTTTTAGGTGGCAGCATGCATTGTAAACCTAACGTGAAGCCAATCCCCAGTTGTAAGACCACATCTGAAGCACCTAGTGTCAGGAGGTTCAGATGGGTACCTAGGCAAGAAAGACGCCAGATCAGACCTCAGTACTCACTTCCCGTCTATGGGAGGCTGCGCCGAGTCATTCCCCTGACTCTGGTCTCCCTATTGATGAGAATTCTATTAGGAACGCGGTCGCGGAATTCCAAGATGGCTGCACTCGATCGATGTGGAGGTTATCGGTCTAGTCTTTTACTCGCGAGCGACCGCAGCTGTGATAGCGCTAAGCCTGGGCAAAGCACTAAGCTACGCTCGCGTAGTTTGCGAAGTTCGCGCTACTTCACACTACGCGAACTGCACGTAGCACAGTGCGAACACGCGTAGCGTAGTGTTGCGTAGTGCTGCGGTAATTTTTTGCTTGCTCGCGGTCCTCAACGTCAAGTTGGCGACCACGAGCAAGCAAAATGACATCCCAGCGAGACTTTTTCCTTGTTCGCGATCAGCAACATCAAGTTGGCGATCGCGAGCATGGAAAAAAAACCTCCCGGTGAGATTCCCAACGCGAGGAGGTCAGGTTTCTCATTGCGAGTGGTCGCGTATGCTCGCAACCGCTCGCGATGAGAAACTACCAGTTCGCGTTGAGAAAGCTGCTGCTCGAGAAAAAATCTACTCGAGCAGCAGAAAACTACAGCTCGCTCTGTGCAAGATGCCATTTTTAATGATTGCACAGTGCTGGTTGCTTGTCCGCACTGTGCAATCATTGAAAACGACATCTGGCACAGTGCGAACAAGGTACTACGCAGTTCGCGAAGTGCTACGCGTAGCTCGCGTAGTGCGAACTGCACTTTGCGTAGCTTCGCGAAGTGCTACTTCGCGAACTACGCCCAGGGTTAGATAGCGCCCGCTCGCGAGTACTGTTGCGCACTTCAACAGTATTCCTGTGAGAAAAGGCAGCGTTTGAGTAGAGCGTTGCCTTCCTGAGAAGTTCAACGATACTTGGGCGTTGGTGGCGAGAAGATGGACAGCTAAGTCACCCTAGAGTGCTAATACTTATTTCCCGTGCTATAATTCTTGTATGAACTATTAATACTATTTAGCTTACAATTTGAGAGAACTGGTTTGTGGAGGCTACAGAAGAATTCTCTTACTAAGAGACAGAATTTCCGCATTAGTTTGGATATATAGAGACTACAAAATACCTCTTAGTCAAGGGGGCAATTGGCAATTTGCATAAGGTTATTTCGCCAGTCAACTTTGGAGATGGAAAATAATTGTATAAAGAGACAAGACTGAACAACAGAAAAGCATGTAGATATAATTATATATATATAACTGTACTTACCTTCACTCGTATTCGACGTAATTGCTGAACTACTAGAAGAGAAAGGTTATCAGAACTGTACCACTACTTCTGGCAGTTAGGACAAGAAAGAACAAGTATAGAAGGAAAACTAACATCAGGTTCAGGTGTAAGAATGGTAACCAAGGGATAAGCTGAGGTTGGGGATTGTTAGTTGACAGAAATTACATACAGTTTGTCTTACAGAATCCGACAAGACATCACAACACCTAACCAGTGTAGAATGAGCTAGAACAAGAAGCATCGATCTGCACTATTAAGAGAGCGGCAAATCACTGTGGGAAGACAGGTAACATAAGAGTGGTGGAGGAATAAATAGTAGGTAGAAGGAAAACAACTGTGGTTAAATGATATTATTTGTTACAGGGTTCTACACCAAGAAGATTAGAATCCAGTCAGAAGAAGACGAAGCAGTGCAGTCTCTCTTTCTCATTCCAACTCCCCTTTCCCCCTCTATCCTACTTGTGAGTTTTGAAAGTTGCAATTAGGGTAGTCGGGAATTGAGGAATACGCATCGGCTCCTGTGGAACCTACAGTTTGGTGTAGGTACTTGACACCTAGAATCAACAGTGGGGAACATTTTGTGAAGCCGAGCAGGAGTATAATAGATCATTCATTTGCTAAACCATGCCATCCTTCTTAGGTTGGCAGCCCTGACTGTTTTGTAGCTCATTTTGTTGTAATTCTGCCATTGTTGCAAGTTGAAAGTGCAACCAGTAGTCACGCTAATCTTCTCCAGGTGGTCGAGGATCACCTGTTTACTCTCCACTGATTTAAGTAGTTTGTACCACTTGCCTTTCCCCTTAGTTTTGGAGATAAAATGTGCCTTCCCAAGAAGAGCGCCTGGACAATCTTTTTTGAAGGTTAGGCCTGCACAGGATCCGAGATCAACCTTACTCCCTTTTTATGTTTACCCAAACTTTAAAAAAAAACATGCTATAAGACCCCAAATGCGATTACTTCGCTCTTTCAAAAAATGTGGGAAATATATGATAATCTGTGGCTTCATCCTCAGATGAAATTAAATGAATGCATTCCTCTGGGGTTGCAATGGTCACGTCAGAATTCGGATCAATGGGAAAAATTGGGGTTTCTTACTCTTCAAGACTTTTATAGAAACGAAAGGTTTCTTTCCTGGCATCAAGTACTAAACAGCAAGAGTAATATAAGCAGTCTCCTGATGTTCAGTTATGCCCAGTATTATTATTATAATAGAATATTAAGCTAAAATGTGAAGTAGGTCTAGGGGTAGACAAATTCCTTTTTTTTTAAAAGTTGCAGTAATCTGATGTGAAACTGCAGGACATTCCACCCATTTACGCTGATTTCATATATGCGTGCTATGATTTTGCTTTAAAAGAAATACTGTCAGAATGCCTTGAGGCACAACAACACTTCGTTCTGCATAGGGGCGGGTGGCAAACTCCACTCTCCATGTGTAGTTCTCAGAGTTTTTGCCGCTCTGAGCTCTTCTTGGAGCACGGAGTTTGCCAAAAACATTGCCCACCTTTGGTGGAGCAGAGTTTATTGGTACGTTCACACTCACCCCTACTACAAGCCCGTTCTGCCCTCCTCTGCTCATTGTCAGGTCAGCCCCTGTCTCCCAATAGATGAGGTCTTATGTCTGTGGCAGTAGAGGGCATGCGTGCCCCCCTTCTTGCTAGCCTCTTCTCCTGGCTGCCCAGCTGCCAGCAGTGACCCAGCAGAATACCTGTGCTTGACCAGCAGCCGCAGAAAGTCTGGGAGTGGAACCCAAGGCCCTGATCCATCCAGCTGCCACTGCCGGGCCACCAGTGATGGACCTGCTGCACTGCAAGGTCTGCACTACAGCCCACTGCGACCTCCTAGAGCAGGGGCGACCCACCCTCTCTGGGACACAATGCATCAGCGGCCTGACGCCCCGCCTGAGATGAGAAAGATGGCACAGCCGGTGCCTGCTGTGCCCAGGAGAGGCAATAATGCTGAAGCTGCTCCTGGGGGTGGCTGATCCTGGACCAGCCTCTGGTAGGCCTGCATCCCCAACCACTTCAGCCCATGGTGCCAAAGAAGAAGATTTGCTTTTAGATCACCAGCGTAACCGTGGTGCAGGCCTCTAACAGCCTGAGCTCCAACAACAGAATTGCCGACACGGCGGGTCCTGGTCAGCGTTGTCCCTTGACGACGTAAGACATTACTTTTTGTTGATGGCGAGGATGACAGGTACGGTCTTGTGATGGCCTTAGTGTATGCCCTTCCCTTTGTGATACATGTGTCAATACTAATACAGTGCTGACATGACAGGATGCTGGAATACAATTCACCAAGACAGTTTAACTTACTGCCACCATGAGAGCCCCCGCCCCATTCCAACAGAATGCTGATTTCATCAGGTATCTTTTTTCATTCCTGGCACTCCTTGTCACAGTAGCCTCCAGGCTTCTTTATGGGTTACTTAGCATCTGTCAGAAGGTAACTCGATCTGGTTATTAAGAGGGAGTTCTTGAGATGAGCCAATGGGGACATGACAGAACTTCTACTACTAGCTCAGAACACTGAAGAGAAACCTTTTCCTCAGCAGGCAGGTGTGTAACCTTACCTTCCACACCACTTAATCCATGAGGCGAAGCCAACAGGAAGAAGCCGGCCAGCAGCAAAGGAGTTCCTGCTTGCACTCTGCAGAATCAGACATAGGATCACAAGAATTTATGTTTCACCCACTCTTTTGTGATTCAGCCTGATTGTTGATAATACGACTCATAATTGAGTTTGTATTCTCTAAATCTATTGCCTGTGTTACAAATAACAGCACATATTTCTTACTTCTTATGCCTGTCTGTCTTTCAGTTTCATCTTTCTTCTCTGTAGCTCTTTCCTGTCCTCGCTCTTCTCTCTGCATCTGCACCTATTCTTGTCCGTCCCTTTCTCTATGTCCTTTCTCTTTGATCCCTTTCTGTCACTCATTCACCTTTCCTCCCCTGTCACTCTTCATTTTCTCTCATTCTTTTTTCTCCCCATCCTCTCTTGCCTAATATGCCTCCTCCTCTCCACAAGATAAAGCTGCCAGTGACATCCAGAACCAGCACAGAAAAAAGTTCTACATCCAGCCAATTAATTTCTAAGGAGCGGCCTTACTCAGCTCACATCCCACTCTTGCCAGGAAGTTTAGCTGCAACACTCCTTTCAGACCCACAGCCTTGGGTTTGGCACAACTTAACCTCACTTGTGGGCAGAAATCAAAGGACTGGTGTGTTCATACACTTTGGTGGCCTCAGGGTTGCTCTCACATCCTGGGTAGGGATGGTCGTGCACGTGGAACTCCGTGGAATTTCACAGAGCTCTTTGGTGACTCTGGGGAATTCCATGGAGTAAAATTCTGTGAGCTCTGCCCGGCCTTTGTTGTCAGAGCAATTCCTTCACTAATATCTTTTAGACAGCGCCAAGACACCTTGTGGTAATCGTGCACTTTAAAACGTTCTTAACATAACATAAACAGTGGAGAGGAGAGCACAAAACAAATAATTATTCCACCTTTTAGCACTGTCAGGTTCTGCAAAATGAAATGATTTACTGACAATTCCATAAAGATAATAAACCTGTCCTGCCCTCACACTGTATCAAAACCAATTCCCCAGCAGGGAGCCCTGTGCATAGTATCTGCTTCATTGAGTGCCACGAGGACACTGCACATAGGAGCAACACACAGGCTTCCCTACAAGACTAGTTCTTTTCAAGATTACTATCAGGGGTGCAGACAGTATATTTTAACGTAGATATTATTAATGTTAATACATTGTCCAGCACATTGGAAATCTCCTAAAAGCAATTGTGATGGACTTCTATTTTTCCACCTATGGAGAAGTGGAGCAATCTTAATTCTGCTTAGTAGGTGAAGAAGACAATAGGTACATTTTGCTTCTTCTAAAATTGGCTAAAATATTTTGCTCTCCTAGATTTAACATAAATAGTCTCAATGGCATTATGATGCTTGGCATACATTTCAAGTGCATTCTATTCTAAGAGGGGTGGAATGTGGTGTGAGATCAGTATTACAATTAATATATTTAACCAAGGATTTAGTTAAGCACACATCTGCTTTCAATACTTGCACTTGTGCATGTGTATCTTATTGTTCATAGTGGTGAATGTACTATTGTTCTGGTCACAAAAGGCGTTCTCATTTTGCAACCAGTGTTTTTAAGACCAGACACTTATTTTGCTAATCAACCTAAGTACATATAGTTTAGTTTGCCAAGTACACAATTGGAGTGGGTCGCAGACTGACCTACTTAATTGATACTAATTAGGTGTGTTGTAAATTGCAACTCATATTGAGCGGTTAAAATCAGAGTGATGGTCGTCTGCAATTGTCAGCAGACCCCCGTTTTTGTGACTGTTATAAAGCAGTTTTTATTAAAGCATCCTCATTTTAAAGGCCTGGGATACTGCCCTATCTTGAGAGTAACTTTTTAATGGTTTGAGAGTAGAATTCCAGTCACAAATTATTTACACATATGATACTAATTATTAATGTTGGGAGGGATGCCCACAACATGGCCACTCCAAATAGCATATAGGTAAACATTAGGAAACTCATTTTTGGAGTCTGTAAAACTTTACTCACTCCTACAATGGGTTCCATAAGTAAGAAATACTCAATTTGCAGTGAACATATTCTTACAATACCCCAAAAAACATCTTGAAAGAATTCTAAGAAAACAATAAAATAACAATTCTGTACTTGAAATACATATAAACCATCCTTTGCTACAAAATCATCGTAGCAGCAGGGTTGAACAATTGTCTTTCCAGATTTTGGATTAAACTCTGCCGAGCATGGTCGATTTGCCTTACCTATATTACTGTTCTGCATAATCTCCTTCTGAGCCATTTGAACCTCCTGACCCCTTGACCATTTAGCAACATCCATTTGAACATTCTGCTTGGTCATCACCATTTCATCTTCCAACCAGTCATACTTCTTTCATTCTGGTGCTCCATCCTTCTTTCCTTTAAACAAAGACGAAGTGGTCTCAAAAACTTGTTCTCACCTTTCTTCACTAATTGTACTTTCTTTATTTAGCAACATCCCCTATATTGAGTTCCACTTTTTTCACTCTATGTAATGAATTATACCTCGCTTTATACTTCTCTTGCACATTCACTAGCATATTGCTTACCACTCTGGGTGCCTAATTAACCTAACCAGTACAGGATAACCAACCCATGTTATCCTTAGTCCACGGTGTCCTGCCTCTCAACAGCTCAAAGGGTCTGGACCCTGTAATGTCATATGGAGTGACCCTATACACCCTTACTGTTTCCCACTCCAAATTATCATTATAAGACAATTCAACTATACCTTTGATTACTCAGTTAAGACGCTCCATGTTACCATTGTCTTTGTGGGTGATACAGAGGTCATCCTATGCTCCACACGGTTCTTATCCAAAAACTGTATGAAAACATCAGAAATGAATTGGCCTCCTTTGTCACTAATGACAATTTTGGAAATTCCTTCCCTGTGAAACATTTCTTCCAACCACTTGACCATACTTTTAGCATCAGTTTTACCAACAACTTTAACATCTGGAAAATTAGAAAAATGATCAATCACCACTAAAGCAAACTTCGATGTGCCCTCTCCACTTTGCAGAAGACCAAAAACATCCATCCCAATTCTCTCCCGAGGTATCTATGGTGCTTCAATAGGGTGTATAAAGGTTTTAAAGGTAACCAGAGGTTCCTCAGAATTATTAGACTTCACACAATTTCTAACCACACACTCAATTTCGAAACCTGGCTACCAATATGACTATTTGATTCTACTTTTTGTCTTTACAATGCCAAGATGCCTTTCGTGTCACATAGTTATAATATTGCTTCTTCAACCACCTCTGTGGAACTAATCACCCACTTCTCAAAACAAACTCATTCTCCACTGACAACTAATTTCTTACCTCCCACAATGCAAATAAATCTTTCTCAAGGTTTCTTTTCCCTGGGCATCCACCCATGACATTCCCTGTCAATTTAGTAACAGCACTTCTCATTCCAATTCTGTATTCTCCACTTCCAAAGGCATGCTTTGTACATCTTTACTTAACAGGGCTGCTCCTGAGCAGCTCTCAAACTCACTCCCAGTATTTTCCATATTCAGTACGGGTAATCTACTTAGAAAATCTGTGATTATGTTACAGATACCAGGTCCACACTGGACTTCATAAACATAGTCCAACAGTTACATAGGCAGTCTAGTTATCCTAGGTGATAGATTAATGAGTATCAAACAACAGAGTCCGCGGGTCTATCAGGCTCTCCAAAAGGAGATCAAGAGCACAGACAGTACAAGTAAATCACTCCTACTTAGGCATGGAGAAAGTCCTATTTAAGAGGACGGAATCCCATCACCCACCGAGGTGGCATGCTTCATCATCTTGGATCTCCTCTTGGTTGCAAATCCTAGTGCAACCAAGGGCTACAACCCCCTCACTGTGAGGGAGGAGCTCAGGGATGTTTTGGTAGATCAGATTGTCGGATCTCCTAAAATCCATTGGGTGGTGTTATAGGATAGGAAATAAAAAAGTAAATGTATGTAATGTTTTTGTTTCTAAATATTTTCTAATTAAAAATATTTATTTGTTTGAAAAATATTTTTTATTTTATTTAATATAATATTTGCAGGTATTTGTAATATGTATTTAACATTGTAATATGCTTTTTTTAAATTTAATATTACATATATTTATATTTTAATTTGTAACATATTTATATAATTTTTAATTTATTTAGTTTTTTAAATATTTTTGTTGTTAATAACTGACTGGAGTGAGAATATTAATTGTTACCCCTCCGCAATCCAACACTTTCCCTACTGTTGCACTCATTGGAGTGAGAATAGTTATTTTTACCCCTCGGCTATGCAATGCTTTCGCTACTGTTGCACTGATTAGAGTGGGAACAATACATTTTATCCTGCCACTGTCCAACATTTTCCTTCTGTTGCACTCACTGGAGTGGAAATAGTAATTTTTACGCCTCTGCTATCCAACACTTTCCCTACTGTTGCACTGACTAGAGTGGGAAATGTAAGTTTGGAGATTTTTAAACAGTTTAATGTTTTAATTTATAATAGATTTTTTTTTTAAGTAGATGTTATGGTATTGTCCATATATATGCAGTGCTTCTTTCTCCCCACTAAGCCCATGGTAGTTGGAGCGTATGCCAGCGAAGCCCACCGGACAAATAGGTCCAACAACTACAAATATGACTCTCTCTTTGGGGATCAGTAAACGGGCTTGATTTTATTTCAGTAACGCGTTTTGGGGAACACAGTCCCCTTGTTGTTCACACACTGGGTAGTACATCCTACCACTCTATTACAGTCACAATGAACATAGACATAGGACAAGCACTTTCGTTACATATACTAAATAGTCTGGTGACTATGGCATCCATTTTGAAGTATGTCCTGTTTATACAAAAATGCAGTGCTGGACATTTCACTAGTACAAAACCATTGAAATTCCTCCGTTATAGTTAGTTCCACTAACTATAACTCGCGCACCCGCAATCCACTGCTGATGATGTCACATATTACATAATTCATGACATGGTCAGTGACATCACTGATGACATCACTGATAACATCTCAAATGACATCACTGATGACATAACTGATGACATCATCCAGTGCTGCACCAGTTGGTTACTAGCTATGTGAAAGTCTATATTAGTTATTGATTAGTTAACTGAGTATTTGTATGGGAGAGTGAATGTGTGTGTGGTTCGGCGGGGGGGGGGTGTGACTGTCCAAAGATGTGTGAATAGTTGATTCAGTAGGTATATGAGGTTAAGACTACATGTTAAAACAGTTGTTTGGGTGAGTGAATATCTTTATGGGTGTGGTGATGAGCAAATATAACTCTCAATGGTACATGTCCAACAAACTAGAAAAATAAAAGGCAGTGTATGTGACAGTTGTTTTATATAAATAAGTATACATAAGACTCAGTGATTGTATGAGTGACTGTATGGATAACTGTATACTTGTAATAGTGATATTATAACACACTAAGTATGAATATGAATAAATGAAGTGGTGTTTGTATAAGTGTGTAGCTGAGAAAATGTAAGTATGATCAATTGTTTGCATAAGTGAGTAGGATGACTGCATAAGTGAATAGGATGTGTGCTGGTGTGTAATGTTGATATAGGTGTATAAGTAGTGTTCTATTGATCATTGACAGCTTGTATGAGTGAATCTATAGGTAAGTGATAAGATGTGTCTGTAGATCTAGGAATGACTGAGTTTTTAGAAACTTGTATTGGTGTGTCAGTGGATTCAAACAAGGTACTCTGTATTTTACAGTGAGTGATGAAAGGTTATACTACTGTATGATGAGGTGTATCTGATTGTAGGGTAAATACTATAAGGCACTGTTCCAGGGTCGGTATGGTTGAAAGTCAACCAAGACCGTACCTCAACAAAGGGAAAGTAAAGAGAAAGATCTATGTCTTAGAGGTCTAGGGTGGGGTACTCAGGATGGGGGGAGACAGCATTAGTGTCTCTTGTTGCCCTCACACACCCCGAGGGATGTCATGCTTCATCATCGGGCGGTGCTCCTCGTCGGGCCGACGGTGCAATGCCCTACGGGTCCCCCGAAGGGTCTCTTTAGCGGAGATCTTTTAAGAGCGCTGCCGATTGGTGCATGCGGGTATGTGGAGGGGGAGTACCAGGGTCAGTGGTGGCTGTAGTGTGTGCAAGAATAAAAATACCTAAGGGTTACCAGGGAAGCTATTTTAATAAGAAGGCACCCTTGGTACATTAAAATACGTGGCAAAAATGTTACTAATTAAAACGTGATGTGTTTAGTAGTAACTTAAGGTACAGGTCAAATGGTCGACATGTTTCGCGCCTTTCAGTGGTCAGAGTGATCCATGGCGCTTCATCAGGACCAGTAGAGGTGAAAAGTGTGGGGAAGGGTGCCCAGACTATGTGTGGTGGGTGGGGTAAAATATCACCCTCCCACTCAGCAATGAAAGGGAGTACAGTGTCTCCTAAACAGGTGGTGTGTGCAGGGAGGAGTCTGTTGTGCCCCCTTTGCGTAAGACCTAAAGTAAGAGCTTGATTTGCTCCTTGAGTTAAAAAGCGGCGTAGGAGGCCCACACCATCTAGGGGGGTTGCTCAGGTGACGGCACTGGAAACCTGCCCGGTCCTGACGCCTGCTCCCCCCTATCTTTGGATACAGTGTATCTGATTGTCACATGGATGATGTCAGTGATGTCATCAGTGATGTCATTTGAGATGTCATCAGTGATGTCATCAGTGATGTCACTGACCATGTTATGAATGTTGTAATATGTGACATCATCAGCAGTGGATTGCGTCGCGAGAGTTATAGTTAGCAGAACTAACTATAACAGAGAAATTTCAATGGTTTTGTACGAGTGAAACGTCCAGCTAACTATAACAGCCCTGAAACCTATGGTTTTTCAGTGAATTTCTAAGTTTTTTAAATGCTAATTCCTAACTATAACATGTCTGAAACCTATGTTTTTTTCAGTGAATTTCGAAGGTTTTTTAAATGATAATTTTTAAATGTAATAATAGTATTTTTTATACTGATTTTCTACAGTTTTTTAACTGTTTATTTGTTCATGTTTTATTTTTTAAATTACATTACATATTTTTAATATAAATGGAAATAAAAATGTTTTTTAAAATATTGAAACTGAAATATTGTTTTTTTTGTTGAATGTATTAGTGCAGAACTATAAGTGTGTTGGTTAGTTTGGGGACAGCAAGCATAGTGGATAGGGGTTTGAAGCAGTCCATGTGCTAAGGCCTGGCTCAGTGCATGAATATTTGCGTACTGACAATGATTAGAGTACTGCAAGGTGAGTGCCTGGGTGAATTTATAAGTGGTTGGGTTTTGGAAAAGTGAATGGATTAGTACATGGTGCTGAATGGGTTACTAGAAGAGTGGAAGTGGAGTGACAGGGTGTTTGCTGGAACTGTATGAGTACCGACTGGGGAATTGAAGGTGTAAAAGACAAGTGTGTAGGTGGTTAGAGGACTACATGCATAGTGGATAGGCGTTTGAGGCAGTCCATGTGCTAATGCCTGGCTCGCTGCATGAGTATTTGGATACAGACTGAATGATTAGAGTACTGCAAGGAGAGTGCCTGGGTGAATTTATAAGTGGTTGGGTTTTGGAAAAGTGAATGGATTAGTACATGGTGCTGAATGGGTTACTAGAAGAGTGGAAGTGGAGTGACAGGGTGTTTGCTGGAACTGTATGAGTACTGACTGGGGAATTGAAGGTGTAAAAGACAAGTGTGTAGGTGGTTAGAGGACTACATGCATAGTGGATAGGCGTTTGAGGCCTGGGTGAATTTATACGTGTTAGAATTACTTTTCAGGATGAGTACTGGGCTCAAAGATGCAGCACTGAGGTCTCTCCTGATAACAGGTGAGTAAATCGGAATTCGAAGTTTGGCTGATTTTAGAGGAATATTTGTAAGTTTAAAAAATCGACACTTAGAAACTTTTTCAGCGAAAAGCAGGCAATGATATCCTATGGAAGGAAATTCAAGTTACTGGTAAGTACGGTTAGAATTACTTTTCAGGATCAGTACTGGGCTCAAAGATGCAACACTGAGGTCTCTCCTGATAACAGGTGAGTAAATCGGAATTCGTAGTTCGGCTGATTTTACTGTGTCCATTTTAATTAGGGAGATTAAGTCCCCTTGAATCCTGAGTGTCCCTAGGGTCCAAGTGGCCCACTAGGTACCTCCAGTAAGCACCACAGAGCTGCGTAGCAGAGAGGTGTAAAAAGGGGCACGGCCTGGGCCACCTCTCTGAAACACAGCTCAGTGGTGCTTACTGGAACCACCTGGTGGGCTGTTTAGCCCCCTGGGGCCCTCAGGATTGAAGGGAAATTATTTCCCCAACTTAAAACGTGCCACAGGGCGTGTTTTCACATGTCACCTCGGGCCCCATCCCCTCCCTTCACCACTGTGTATGAACGCGCCCTGTGGCCGTTTTAATTTGGGAGATTAAGTCCTCTTGAATCGTGAGTGTCCCTTGGGTCCAACTAGCAAACTAGCCCACTAGGCACCTCCAGTAAGTGCCACAGAACTGCGTTGAAGAGAGGTGTAAAAAGGGGCACGGCCTTGACCACCTCTCTGCAACACAGCACAATGGCGCTTATTGGAAGCACCTGGTGGGCTAGTTGGCCCCCAGGGTCACTCAGGATTGAAGGGGAATTATTTCCCCAACTTAAAACGCGCCACAGGACGTGTTTGCACACGTCACCTCAGGCCCCGTCCCCTCCCTTCACCACTGTGTAAACACGCCCTGTGGCCGTTCTAATTTGAGAGATTAAATCCCTTTGAATCCTAAGGGTCCCTAGGGTCAAATTAGCCCACTAGGTACCTCCAGTAAGCGCCATAGAGCTGCGTTCCAGAGAGGTGTAAAAAGGGGCATGGCCCCTGAACACCTGTCTGCAAGGCAGCTCCCTGGCACATACTGGAGATACCTGTTGGGCTAGTTGGCCCTCAGGGACCCTCAGTATTGAAAGAAACTTAATCCCCCAACTTAAAATGCGCCACGGGGCGCGTTTGCACAGTGGTGAAGGAAGGGGGCGTGGCCTGAGGTGACATGTCTGCAAACATACCCTGTGGTGCGGTTTAAGTTGGGGAAGTGATTCTTCCTCAATCCTGAGGATCCCTGGGGGCCAACTAGCCCACCAGGTCTCTCCAGTATGCACCTGAGAGCTGCGTTGCAGAGAGGTGTTCAGAGGCCACGCCCCTTTTTACAACACTCTGCAACGCAGATCCGTGGCGCTTACTGGAGGTACCTGGTGGGCTAGTTGGCCCCCAGGTATCCTCCGGATTGAAGAGGAATTAATTCCTGAACTTGAAACGCGCCAAAGGGCGTGTTTGCACACATATCACCTCAGGCCCTGCCCCCTAACTTCACCAATGTGCAAACGTGCCCCGTGGTGCATTTTAAGTTGGGGGATTAACTCCCCTTGAATCCTGAGGGTCCCTGGGGTGCATCTAGCCCACCAGCTACCTCCATTAAGTGCCACAGAGCTGCATTGCAGAGAGGTGTTAAAAGGGCATGGCCTTAGAACCCCTCTCTGCAACACAGCCCCCTGGCGCATACTGGAGGTGCAAAAACAACAGTTGATGGACAGAATGCAGAACAATGTCATGCATTCACCCCAGTACAGAGATCTGGGCCTAAATCCATCATTTTATTGCTCACCATGCCATTCCAGTTAGAACCCAGCCATATGCAAATCAGTCTTGACCCTGTGCCTCATGAGTACAGTCCAGCCCGGACTGCCAAGCCAGGTTCTCCCTGGACTGGAAACAAGCATCCTAGGACCGGTTTCGGGGTTTCACCCCTCTACTGCCAGGATAGCTTTATTCCAGTGGCATGGAGAGCACGGGACCCACGTCTGGGCATACCCTTCCCACTCGGGGTGACAAATGCAAAAACAACAGTCGATGGGCAGAATGCAGAACAATGTCCTGCATTCACCCCAGTACAGAGATCTGGGCCTAAATCCATCATTTTTTTGCTCACCATGCCGTTCCAGTTTGAACCCAGCCACATGCAAATCAGTCTTGAGTCTGACCCTGTGCCTCATGAGTACAGTCCAACCCGAACTGCCAAGCCAGGTTCTCCCTGGACTGGAAACAAGCATCCTAGGACCGGTTTGTTCAAACGCTCCGTCCATCATCCCCTTTGGTATCGCATACTGGAGGTGCCTGATGGGCTAGTTTGTCCCCAGGGACCCCCAGTATTCTAGGGGAATTCGTTCCCCATCTGCAAACATGCCAGAGGGCGCGTTTGCAGAGTGCTGCAAGAAGGGGGCATGGCCTTCGGCGCGATGCCGGTCTTTTCTATTTTTATGAAGGGGGGCTGTGTAGCCCCCCTTCTTTTTGTCATTATTTGGCCCTTGGGACCCCATCCCCCAGGGCCTGCCCCATAATTTATTATTTTTAATGAAAATTTCAGGAAGGGGGCCACGTGGCCCCTCTCCCGAGGCCATAATCGGCCCCGGGGACCCCATCCCCCGGGGCATGGCCCTTTAAAAAAATATTTCTCATATTGGCGGGGGGCTGACTTGCCCCCTTCTTAGGCCAGTTATGGCCCCGGGGACCCCATCCCCCTGGGCCGGCCTTTTTTTATTTTATTTATTATTTTTTCATTTTGGGGAGGGGGGCACGTGGCCCCCCTCCCAGGCCACTTGTAGCCCCGCGGACCCCATCCCCCAGGGCTGGCCCTCTATGTTGGGGACCGTGGGTGGTTCCCAATCCCTCCACAGTCCTGCTGGCTCCCTGCCTCCTGCGGGAGCCGGCATTTCTTTTCCTCACAGGGAGCTGCTAAGATGCAGCTCCCCCTGTGGAAAAGCAATTTGCTTTGCTATTTGGAAGAGAGAGCAGGTTTCTTGCTCTGTCTTCCAAATAGTAAAGCAGTTTTCTATGACAGGGCGGGAGCTGCGAGGCTCCTGCCCTGCCATAGCAAACTACAGTGTCCTGGGGTGGGCACCCTGGGACACTGCAGGAGCCAGCACTGGGGGGTGGCTGTCCCCAGGGCCATCACAATGCTCCAGAAGGGGGGCTGCGCGGTCCCCCTCCCACCATCCACAAATCCTGGGAGGTGGTGGTCCCCCGGGCTGGGGGTCCGTCAGGACCCCCAATTTAAATCTTTAGAGCCCCAGGGAGGTGGCGGTCCCTGGGGCATGTGGGGGGCTTGAGCCCCCCCACACAGGGTATGTTTTTTTTTAAAATAAAGCCCCGGGGGTGGCGGTCCCTGGGGCGGCAGGGGCAGTGTGCCCCCCGCAATCAAAAATTAAATCAAGCCCCGGGAGTGGTGGTCCCTGGCCATCATTACATTCACAAGCCCTGGGGGGTGGCAGTCCCCAGGGCTGAGGGGGGGGGCCGTGTGCCCCCAGCAACTATTAATGCTTTGCCCCATGGGGTGGTGGTCCCCGGGGCAGTGATTGGGCCCCCACACTTTTTTTGATCATGCCCCCGGGACTTGGCCCCCCCGGGGGCTAATTACCAACGAAGCGCGGAAGCCCACGCTTCATGTTTTTTAAACATTTCAGCCCAAATTTGCGCTGGGTGCACGAATCTCGCCAATTTTGTAAAAAGAAAATGCCTTTTTTGGCCAGGAGCAGGCCTAGGGGGTCAGGGTGTTTCTACCCTACCCCCTTTTCACGTTGTTGGCATTTTCTTCTTAGGTTTCTTGTGCCTCGGTTCTACCGAGGCACCTGATGGCTGCCAACACTCCCTTGTTTGGAGTGTTGACAGCCAATTAGCATGCAGCTCGTGATCGGGAGGGTATGCGGACCCTCCGAGGCCATAGATATATATGTGATTTTACTTTTCATTTTCTCAGGAACTACTTTACACCATTTAACCAAAAGGCACAAGTGTGAACCAAGGGCTACCTCTTTGCCAAATTTGGGGTTATTTCGTTCAGCAGCTCGGGCTGTAGCTGTGATTAAAGGTTCCTATGGAAAATTGCATGGGGAAAACACGTTTTGGGACCCCCTTTTTTCTCGGACCCCGCTTGACAAATCACCCCGAGACTTTTAGGATAGGAGCGGACCGAAGCGCCCCACCAGTTTCGAAAATTTGGCGAAGATTCGTCAACCGGCGCCAAAGTTATTCCAAATAGAACGTTGCGGATTTCCTATGGATAATAGGTCCTAACTATAACTACCTACTGGTGACCGCCAATAGGTTATATATATATATAGATATATATAGATATATATATATATATATATATATATATTACCTACTGGCGGTCGCCAGTAGGTAGTTATAGTTAGGACCCCTTTTCCATAGGAAATCCGCAACATTCTATTTTGAATAACTTTGGCGCCGGTCGATGAATCCTCGCGAATTTCTCAAAATAGGTGGGGCGCTACGCTCCGCTCCTACCCTGAAAGTCTCGGGGGGATTCGTCAAGCGGGGGCTGAGATAAAAGGGGGGTCCCAAAACGCGTTTTTCCCATGCATTTTTCCATAGGACCTTTAGAACGAGCTACAGCCCGAACGGCTGAACAGAATTACTAGAAATTTGGCAGAGAGGTAGCCATAAGGTCAAGGAAGTGCCTTTTGCAGGTCTGGTGTAAATCTGTTCAGTATTTCCTGAGTAAATAGCATTTAAAAGCATATATATATGTGGGCGGAGCCTAACCACACATCTCATCCTGAGATCTGATTGGCTGTCAGCACTTCATCCAAGAAGTGTTGGCAGCCATCTTGGGACAAATATACATGATAGCACCTCATTAAAAAGCATTGCAGTTAATAGAAGGTTTTAAGACTTTAGTTACATTATAAATCATTTGTTGATGGTACCATACTCATTTTAGGAATTGTGGTATGTTCTAAGGTGATTTCACCATGTGAAAAAGCCTTCTGCTGGGATATCATGATTGAGAGAAAAATATTTTCTCATGCTTTTACCACAGAGGTTTGGAAGGTGATCTATAGGCTAAACTGAGAGCTTATTTTCTGTAAATTCACATTATCTTTCTCAGTCATGTGAGAATGAAGTCTGATATTCTCAGTAAAACATGTACATCCAACAAGGGCAGAGACTGTCAGTTGATTCCTTTGTGTTCTACTGCAGCTTCCCAGAGTGTTCCAAAGAACTACTAGAGCGCTAACAGTCCTACTTATGATAAACGTATGGCACACCTGAAGCCATCTTGCTTGGATTAAAGTGGTAACTCTTAAAACATTTAATTTAAAAAGGAACAAAATGAGGGGGTTCATTTTTCCATAAAAAGTATGATTAGTGCTGCAGAAAGAAAAATTAGGGCACATTTTGAGTGACTTCTCAAATCCTCTTCTATTTCATTAAAACATTCTGACATGCAGACTGAAACATGCACTTTCAATACCAGCAGCAGTTTTCCCTGGTGAGCAGTAGCTTTACTACAGTGATCTAATGAGCAAAAAGAGTGCTAACATTCTGAATTTATGGCAAATGTGTGACACATCTGAATGCCTTCTTGACGGAATCAAAGTAAAAAACTGAAAGTATTTCCTACTGAGGAGACTGCAGTAAATGAGGAAATTAGGAAACTTCATAACAAATAAGTCTCCCAAGATGGCCACCAGAGACAAAAGAGCCCAAATGTAGCCCAAATATCACCCAGATGTAGCCCAAGTATAGCCCAATGACAGAATGTCCCAGAATGTTCTTAAAAACAACTAGAGCGCTTACTGTCTTCATTATGACAAAGGTATGGCACACCTGAAGCCATCTTGATTGGAATAAACTGGTAACACTTAAAACATTTAATTTAAAAAGGAACACAATGAGGAGGTTCATTTTGCCATAGAAATTATGATTAATACTGAAGAAAGAAAATGAGGGCACATTTTGAGTGACTTCTCAAATCCTCTTCTATTTCATTAAAAAATTCTGACATGCAGACTGAAACATGCACTTTTAATACCAGGAGCAGACTTCCATGGTGGAGTAGTTTTACTACAGTGATCTAATGAGCAACTAGAGTGCTAACATTCAGAATTTATGGCAAATGTGTGACATATCTGAATACCTTCATGATGGAATCAAAGTAAAACACTGAAAGCATTTCCTACTGAGGAGACTGCAGTACATGAGGAAATTAGGAAACTTCATAACAAATAAATCTCCCAAGATGGCCACCGGAGACAAAAGAGCCCAAATGTAGCCCAAAATCAACCAGATGTAGCCCAAATATAGCCCAATGACAGAAGTGTGCAAAACACTTATTATTTTGTGTTTTTGCAGTGTTATATAGTGCAGACTTGTCAGGTATTGGAGTGCTTTACATGAGCATTGGTTACATCACACAAGAACAAATTCATTTTGGTTGTAGACATGGGGAGACTAAGTGATTTGACCAGAATCACAGAATGTCGAGCTGAAGCAGAAACTTCAACCTGGTTCCCCAGTTGCAAAGTCTGCAGTTCTGGAAGTAACACCACATCCTCTCCCCTAAGTGCAACATTTAATCAAGTGGTCAACTGGATAAAAAAACATAAAGATAACAAATAATTAAACAAAAGTGCTTTGTCGCTATTTGAAAACTCAGAAAATATGTCCTTATTTTAGTCTTTTAGAGCACTAACCATAATTTTGATGCCAATAAGACCCTCTCATATATGTAATTTCTAAAGGAAATGCTCTAGGTATTACAGTTTTGATTACATCAAGATGATGTCAGGCGTTCCACACTTTTGTAATAAATATAGAATGTTAGCAATCTAGTTGTTCATTAGGATACTGTTGAGAGGCAGAGGCCAGGGGCACGGACTCTGAAAATTGAAGGCAGGTAGGAGGGTGCAAAGGCAACAATTTAACCACACTGAGCAGGCAGGAAGGGCCGTGGAAGCACAACAGACTATGGAGGGCAGTGGAAAGGGGGGCAGGGGCAACAAACCAACAATACAGGACTTGCAAGAGAGGCTGTTGGAGGGAAGATCTATTACGGGTCAAGGAAGCTAGGGGCGGTCCCCAGATCCCCGGGAGCCACCACAGAACTGAGCAGGAGAGTGAGTCATGGACAAAAGGGGCACCTTAATTTGAGCCGGGGTGCCTAGGAACGCTTGCTCCAAAAATGAAGAAAACAGACATATGAGACATGGAATTGGAGGCAGAATACAATGGCAGTTTAATGAGAAGATGCAACTTCAAAGAAACCGCAGAATAGAGACATAAAGTACAAAAAACAGAATCCAGATAATCATACAGCTGTCATAATATTCTCTGTATCTCAATTAATGTACTGACAGAGAGAGAGAGAAAACACATCTATAAATGCATCATGAGAAACAAGTTACACCAAGGAAAATGTTACCTAGGAACACTCACGTTTACTCTTAGAGCAAGCATTCCTGCAATTACAATACAAAATCTTTTAAATGCAAAAGTAAAGAGAACAATGGTTAAACATAACATGACATTTCATATAGGTAAAATAGAATAAGATACTTCAAGCAAAGCAGAGCAAGACATTTTAAGCAAAGGAAGACAAGAGCTCCCAGCTCTTGGGGAAAACCTGCACTGCCTGTTAACCTACATACAGACGGCGAGGTAGTCCGTCGATATCTGTGGGTGCTCCCTTTTTATATCATTTTGTGGGCTCCTTTGCACGCTACATCTACCTACGTATGCTACCCAAAAGCTTCGACTGCAGATTTTACCAGACATTTCGTCATTTACCCACTTAATGCTGACAATGGACTGGGTGAAAAGGTCAGTCTCTCAGGCCAATCGCTTATCGTAAGTTCCATAGAGCAAGCAGAAAATAATGGGTATTGTACGGGAATTCAATATATTCATGTATAAAATCTCCTCAGTTCTCCTAACTTGACGCTCTGCGGTTGCCACTTCCTTAAAAGCGGGAAACCTGCCCAGGAAGCAAGTACCAGTCCAGGATGCAGCCTACTGTATGTCGACAGCTTCAGGGGGATGTTGAACTTTGATACCGAGCACGGAGCACTCGGGTAGGGTGGGGGCTACTAGTTTGGATCAGAAGGCCTCGCAGACCTGCCTTCAGACTGCTATACACTAAAATTGCAGAGCTATGGTCAATTTAACAAAGAGGCCTACATATTGAACAGAAGGGCCTACACAGGGGTTTTATGCTGGCTGAGTGGTAAGGATGTCTCAGGATAATTATATAGCAATACAGGACCCGCTGGTCAATTTAATACGGCCTACAAATGCAGCTGGCAGGGCAAGGACAAGGGTCTCATACTTCAGGTGTGGACAGAACGGGCCAGGGGCCCCCTGTGATACAAAATCTACCCTCCTTCAAGGCTGTGGCAATGTAATAGACCATTGTGGGCAGAAGGAAGAGGCAATGGTAGTACAACCATACATGCCAACAGACCCGATTCAGCCAGGAAACGTCCAATGTTTTTAAGCTCAAATGGGCTTTATTTGATCTGTCTCCTGTCTACAATATCCTCTTTTTCAATGTAACTCAAAGGGGAAAATCAATACCCCAGTTTTTTTTCAAAATCTCCCTCTTACCAAGTTCAAAATGTTCGCAAGTATGGTACATTGGATCATGGAAGGAAATGGGATAGGGACATGGACTTGGATAACAGAGGACAGGAGGGACATGGAGAGGTGCACCAAACTGACCCTGCAGGGCAGGCATCAGGGTTTGCAGCAGCACAATACACCACACAGGGCATGCAGGACGGGAGTGCAGCACAACAATCCATAGAAAGCAAGAGGGAGGGGACAGGACCATGCACATGGACAACAGAGAACAGAGGGGCAAGAGGCAATGGTAGCTAGCTGACCATAATGGACAGACAGGAGAGAAAGCTGCAGCATAACAGACCATAAAGGGCAGGAGGGACGGATCAGGGGCATTACAATGGAACAGACAAGCCAGGAGGGAGGGAGTAGGGCTGGGGGCAAGGGGGCAGGGCAGGAGCAGCAAGATAGCCATGGAGGTCAGGCAGGATGGGCACTAGAAGCAAGACACACCATGAAGAGCAACAGTGAGAATGTGATGGCATACACACAGACCATGGAGGGAAGGTGGGAGGGGGTCAGGGGCAGCTAACTGACCACACAGGGAAGGTGGGAGGGGCCATGGCAGCACAGAAGACCATGCATGGCAAGTGGGAGGGTTAGTGGCAGCACAATGGCTATGATGGGCAAGAAGGAGGGTGGAGGGGCATGCACAAAGGACAATGGAGGATAGAAGGGAGGGTCAGGACCTGTGCACAGACAAGAAAGTTCAGGGGAAGGGACCTCACAACAGACCACACGGGGCAGGCAGGAGGAGCAGTTGCAGCACAACAGACGAGGGAGGGCAGAAGGGTGTGGCAGTACAATGGACCATGTAGGACAGGAGGAAGAGGATAGGGGCATGGCATGTGGACAGGCAGGGTGGAGGTGGCAGGGACAGGTTACAGTCATCTGACAATGCTAGGCAGGTGGGAGGAGAGTGGCAGCTCAACAGAACACTCAGAGTAGATAGGAGTGGCAGGTCCATGGGACATGGTGGGCAAAAAGGATGGAGCAGGGGCATGCACAAAGACATCGGAGGGCAGGGGGAAGGAGAATAGGGGCAGCAAGCTAAGCACAGAGTTTAAGCAGGAGGTCAATGATGGGGCATAGAATTGGGCAATGGAGGGCAGGAGGACTGGACTGGTACATCATACTAAATTGAGGGCAGTGGCAGCACATCAGACCATGTATGGTAGGAGGGAGGAGGCTAGTCCATGGATTCACACAACAGAGGATAGGGAGGAAGGGGATGGGGCAGCAAGCTAACTGTTCAGAGAAGGCGGGTATTAGGAACTTTATTGTTTTTAAAACATTGTGTCTGTGCGAACTACTTAAAATATGAACAAGTATGCAGCATAATCTCACTTTTATTCAGGAAGAAGAGGACGTTTGTGACTGTGACTCCGGGCTCACTTGGCAGAAACACCCCCTGACCCTCCACCCCCTATCGCAAAATGTAATGCCCGTGAAAAGGGTAGGTGAACACAGTGTTATATAGAACATAGTCCTGAGAGCACGATTGAAAATGAAAACTAGATATAGTGTATGGTATAAACTATGCACCAAAAAGTGTGATATAAGATGAACCGGGCGTGAAATATAATTTGCAATACATTGTGCGCAATGACAGATTCATTGGAGAGCGCGAGATAGCACAGGCACTAGCGCGTGCTATGCGATATGCGCCTTGGAGTGTAATATGCACAGGGCAGTGTTGTGTAACCTAACTAGTCTCTAAAGTTGTAATATAAAATATGTGCTGGGGAGTGTAACGTTGCATATGCACTGTGACAAATATATGGATCCCAGATTGTAATATGTATGGCATAGCACTGTGCGTTATAACATAGGCATCGAGAAAGGCACGTTAGATGGGGCAATATAACCCGTGCGAAGACAAGTGTGGCATGACATATTCACGGGGTGGTGTTACAGTGCACATGGGCTAGAGAGTGTCATAGCATATGCACTAGCTAGTGGAATACAACACAGAGGTGTGTGGCACTCGGCAGGCAATGGTGGGTGTAACACAGCATTGGGCTCTGTCAGGAGCACGCTGTGACTCTCAAGTGATGTTCGTCCCCTTTCCAGAGAGTAAAATAAAAAGTATTACACATCCGGCAGTGGATGTGTGTTTTATTAACCGTGAGGGGGGTTTCTTGCATAGTTTTGGTCGAATTTTTGTCGAATCCCCTTTGAATGGCTTGGTGTGCATGTGTATTAAATGTGCCCGTCAATAGCTACCCATGTTTGTATAAATAAACGACAAGGGTGTCTACCAGGATTAGGCACGGTAGGGTATCAGACATGTCAGAGCTTCACTAGTGGTGTAAATACATTCCACGTGGATTCATTGCATGCATAGTCGCCTTTTAATGAATATCACGCAAATCGTCATGGTGATAGGTACGTACGGTTTGTCCAGCATGTCCTAGGTGTGTCTATAAATATATATTTTTTAAAAATAATAAAAAACAGTGGCCGGCCCTGGGGATTGGGGTCAAAAAAATATAATTAGGAGACTGGCCCTGGGGGATGGGGTCATCAGGGCCAATAAATTAGAATAAGAAGGGGAACCAAACAGCCCCCCTTCTTAAAAAACTAAAATAAATAAAAGACTGGCATCGTGCCGGAGGCCATGCCCCCTCCGTGCAGCACTCTGCAAACGCGCACCCAACAGGCATCTCCAGTATGCGCCAGGGAGCTGCGCTGCAGCCAGGTGTTCTGAGGCCAAGCCCCTTTTTACACCTCTCTGCAACGCAGCTCTGTGGCGCTTACTGGAGGTACCTAGTGGTCTAGTTTGACCCTAGGGACCCTTAGGATTCAGGGGGACTCTCAACTTAGAACAGCCACAGGGCGCGTTTACACAGTGGTGAAGGGAGGGGACGGGGCCTGAGGTGACGTGTGCAAACATGCACTATGGCATGTTTTAAATTGGGGATATAATTTCCCTTCAATACTGAGGGCCCCTGGGGGCTAACTAGCCCACCAAGTGCTTCCAGTAAGCGCCACTGAGCTGCATTGCAGAGAGGTGGTCCAGGCCGTGCCACTTTTTACACCTCTCTGCAACGCAGCTCTGTGGCACTTACTGGAGGTACCTAGTGGGCTAGTTGGACCCTAGGGACCCTCAGGATTCAAATGAACTTAATCTCCCAACTAAAAATGGACACAGGGCGTGTTTACACAGTGGTGAAGGGAGGGGACGGGGCCTGAGTTAATGTGTGCAAAAACGCCCTGTGGCCTGTTTTAAGAGGTAGTTTTAATCCCCATGCCCTATTATACACTAGGGGCTTACAGAGGAGGTCATGCTAATCACAGGGGGACCCCAACGCATAATGTTCCCTAGTGTATGTAGGTGTTTTCACTGTATTCTAAGTGTCTTTTAACATAGCACTGGCTCTAGGACTGGTTAGTCAGACTCAGTTACCACCAGTATCCGTCTGAAAAAGTTGAGGGTACAGGATGATTTTGCAACAAGGCTTCTTTCTGCTCTTCTTTTTGTTCTTTCTGCACGTTATCCTTCTTCCTGCACTTATCTTCGTATTTGAGGACTTCTGTTGCTTCTTTCTGCACTTCTTTTGTTTCTTTCTGTGCATTTTTTCTTCTTTCTTCACATGTCCTATCTCTGTAGGCATAGTTAGAAATTAGCATTTAAAAAACCTTTGAGATTCACTGAAAAAACCATGGGTTTCACACACGTTATAGTTAGGAATTAGCATTTAAAAAACCTTAGAAATTCAATGAAAAAACCAAAGGTTTCACACATGTTATAGTTAGCTGGACATTTCACTCGTAAAAAACCATTGAAATTCCCCCGTTATAGTTAGTTCAGCTAACTATAACTCGCGCGCCCGCAATGCACTACTGATGACGTCACATATTACATCACTCATGACATGGTCACTGACATCACTCATGACATCACTGATGACATCTCAAATGACATCACTGATGACATCACTGATGACATCATCCAGTGATTGTGTGTTTTTATGAAAATTATATATTTTTTATATTTATGTATATCTCAAGGTCAAAGGAAGAATAAATGGGTATATAAGTGTCTAAATGGATACTTTTTTTTGGAATTTTTTTTGTGTAACTGACTGTTTAAGTGTATCATAGTGAATACATGGCTTACTGAGTAATCTTTAAATATTTAAATATCTGTATCAGTTTCTTACTTTGTGTATAAGTGGCTGCATGGGTTGGTGAGTAGCTACATGAGTGTCTATATAGGTTATTAGTTGGTTTTTTATCACTATGAGTGTCTGAGTTTCTGTATGGTTCGGTGGGGGGTATTACTTAGTGCATAGGTGCATGAATGAGTGACTCACTGTTTGTATGTGTTGAATACAGCATGTGTGCAGGACTGTATGGGTGGATGAGTGTGTGCATGGGTGTGTTAGTGAGTGAATGACTGTCTCAATAGTGTCTTTATGAGTAACTACATATGTTTTAAACTAGTATATGTGACTATTGGTGTATATAAGTGAGTATATGTGAGAGTGAGAGATTGGAAGAGTTCCTGTATGAATAAGTATGTGTTTCTATAAGTGATTGTTTAAAAGAGTAAGTATATGTAAGTTTCTGTAGAAGTAAGTGTGGTGGTGTGTGTATAACTGTATATGCAAGTAAATGGATGATTGATTCTTTATTAGCATGAGTGACTATGTGTGTGAGTTACTCTATGGATGAGTGGCATTGTGTAACGGGATGTACAGGTGTATGAGTACATATGATGAGTGAGTACATGTATGAGTGACTGTAGAGGACTGTTGGTGAATTACTGTATGTGTATGTGGTTCTTAGAATTACTGAATAGGTTGTTGTAACTGATATTGATATGTTCATTATTTTGAACATTTTAGTTTCTATTTTTGAATGTGTGTTTCAATGGTTATATTAGGGGGAGAGGAGGTCTGCCACTCTATCACAAGGATGATGTCATCAGTGATGTCATCAGGGATGTCATTTGAGATGTCATCAGTGATGTCATGAGTGATGTCAGTGACCATGTCATGAGTGATGTAATATGTGACGTCATCAGTAGTGCATTGCGGGCGCGCGAGTTATAGTTAGCTGAACTAACTATAACGGGGGAATTTCAATGGTTTTTTACGAGTGAAATGTCCAGCTAACTATAACATGTGTGAAACCTTTGGTTTTTTCATTGAATATATATATATATATATATATATATATATATATATATTCACTGAAAAAAACATAGGTTTCAGGGGCGTTATAGTTAGCTGGACATTTCCCTCGTACAAAACCCTAGAAATTCCCCTGTTATAGTTAGTTCAGCTAACTATAACTCGCGTCCCCGCAATGCACTGCTGATGATGTCACATATTACATCACTCATGAGATGGTCAGTGACATCACTGATTACATCACTGATGACATCTCAAATGACATCACTGATGACATCACTGATGACATCATCCATTGAGTATGTGTTTCTGAACAGTTTTAATATGTTTAATATATATAGGGAAAGGCCTGTTGAAGAATAAGTGGGTGTACAAGTGTGTGAAAGGATGATTTTCTAGGTGCGTAACTGACTCTATAAGTGAGTCATTAAATGTATCTTATTGCAGACTAGTGACTAAACTGTGTCAACCCTATACCTGACTGCGAAAGCCTCTCCTTTTCCATTGACTTCTCACAAAAAGCACGTTCACGGGGACACTAATCTATCGACCACCTGGGCCCGTGGGTCAATTTCTTCACTCCCTGCCTCACACCATAGCTAACATGGCCTGTAATTCATCCAATTTCACCCTCCTCGGAGATCTAAACATCCATCTCGACGATGTTACTGATCACACCGCCTTAGAACTGTCCACTAGCCGCGCTGCGCTTCAGCTCAAGCAGCTAGTGCAAAAACCAACCCACTCCAAAGGGCATCTTTTGGATCCCATCTTTAGCAATTGTACAGAGCTCTTAGTAAGTCCCCCTCTCCCTTTGCCCTGGACAGATCATTTTCTCATTCCCTTCTCCTGGTCAAACTCTCCCCCCCACTCCTCCCCCATTACAGTTACCCACACCACACCACCACCTTACACACCCGACCCCGTTCTAGCCAATGAAAACTATAACAAATGGATCTCGAACTCACTCGATGCCGTGCTCCCCTTAAAATGCATGGAGTCTAAACGTAACACCCGAACGGCCCCCTGGTACTCCCCTGACCTACGGGAAAAGAAACGCCTCTGTAAAAAACTTGAAAGGAAGTGGCGAATTGACTACTCTTCCTCCGCGAAAATAGCTTACAGAGCCGCAATAAAAACATACAAAAATGAAATCCACATCGCTCAGGCAACCTTCTTTGAAAACAGAATCAACACAGCCACCTCTAAACCCAAGGAACTATATAAAATCGCGAAAACCCTTCTTAAGCTGCCAGACAAACCCCCCAACCCCCTTAACTCACAAACCCGCTGTAACAACCTGGCTGACTTCTTCTTCCAAAAAATACAAACCATCTATACCTCCTTTCCCCACATACAACCCCCCATTCCACCCGCCAAGCAGGGTGAGCCGGAATCTTATACCTCAGTAACTCTCAGGAACCTTCCACCTCTTGACCCCACCTCGCTTGAAACTATCATGCGTCAGGTCAAATCCGGCTCCCCCAACGACCCAGCACCCCCATGCAACTTGCTGACAGTAATTAATCACATTCTACCCACCACCCTCAACCTGCTCAATGCCTCACTGACCACCGGGACTGTTCCACCCCCCTGGAAGCAGGCTATGGTGAAAGCTCTCCTTAAAAAATCCAACCTGGACCCAGATAACTAGGCCTGGGCAAAAATTTCGTTCCGTTCGCGGAAATTGCGATAATTTGACATTTTTGCGTTCCGCGGAGAGCGCGAAAATGTCAAAAATTCCGGTTTCCGCAGCTTGGCGATAATTTGTTTCTTGCTCGCGCTGTAAAATGATACATTCTCGCGCGCGCGCGATCGCCTTACCTGAATCCCTGCGTTCGCCGACAAGTTTTCTTGATCCGGTCGCGTTCTCCATGAGATGTTGTATTGTTTTTAGCCATTTGCGCTGTCTCGCGACAGTTCGCGCCCGCAGTGACGTCATGCGTCGCGCGATCACGTCTTTCTTCTCGCGATCATGCACCGCGAGAACAACTCAAAACAAGATGGCCGCGCCCGCAAGCAGCCACATGGGTAAGTTGGCGACCCGCAACCATGCAGAAAATCGCGCGAACATGCCGGAAAAAAACTTCCGCATCTTCGCGATATTTCTGCTTGTTTGCGATAATTTTAAACATTCTCGCGATAATTTGCGAAGGTTAATTCCGCAAATTCCGCCCACCCCTACAGATAACCCAGTGAACTATCGGCCAATCTCTTTACTACCGTGGCTAAGCAAGATTCTTGACAAACACGTCAACAGCACTCTGGTTGAATTCCTAGAAAACAACCATTTACTCGATCCGTCCCAGACGGGATTCTGCCCCATGTATGGGACCGAGACCGCCCTCATTGCAGTTACAGAGGAGGCAAGGAAGATCATGGACCAAGGAGGATCTGCTGCCATCATCCTCCTTGACCTAAGTGCCGCCTTTGACACTGTAAATCACACCATCTTACTGCAAAGACTCGCGAACCTAGGAATCTCCGAGAACGCCTTGGACTGGCTCAATTCCTTCTTATCAGGCCGTTCATTCAGGGTCTTCGAGGGTGAAACCATCTCCCCTAGCAGGCCGCTCGGGTGCAGAGTGCCACAGGGCTCTTCTTTGAGCACTACACTTTTTAACGTGTACATGAGCCCCCTAGCTGAGATTGTGCGTCCCTTTGGAATAAAAATAATTACATACGCAGATGACACTCAGCTAGTGGTAGCCCTCAACCAGCCACACACCTCTCTCAATCATATGAGAGAATGTCTGAAAGCAGTGCATTTATGGATGACATCATCTTGTCTCAAATTGAACGGAGACAAGACCGAGCTAATGCTCTTGGGTAACCCTCCCAGCCCAACCATCGACCACCTATGGCTAGGCCTGGGCCAAAATTCCGTTCCGTTCGCGGAAATTGCGATATTTTGGCATTTTCGCGATCCGCGGAAAGCGCGAAAATGTCAAAATTTCCGCATTCCGCAGCTTAGCGATAATTTGTTTCTTGCTCGCGCTGTAAAAAAATACATTCTCGCGTTCGCGCGATCGCCTTACCTGAAACCCCGCGTTCGCCGACAAGTTTTCTTGACCCGGTCGCGTTCTCCACGAGATGTTGGATTTTGGTAGCCATTTTGCACTGTCTCGCGATAGTTCGCGGCCGCATTAACGTCATTTGTCACGCGATCACGTCATTTGTCGCGCGATCACGTCTTTCTTCTCGCGATCATGCACCGCGCGAGTATGAGAAGATTGAGATCTCGAAAATGTCATTCTACATCGCGAGCCAGAGGATGAGGACGCGGGCCCGTGTAATCGAACGCAAACAGGAGAAAGAGACCCAGAACACGTCATTTCCAACGCGACAGGGACAAAGAAGAGAACGCGATCATGTCGTTTTCGACACGCCGGCTGAAGTAATGTGAAGCTCGAGAACTCAACAACGTAAAATTTTCAATTTGGAGAGGAATATCGGCTCTAGCAGCATGAAACCATCTGCAAATGCTGATTTTGGATGAAAAGAACTCCTTACATTGACATTTGGCTTTCCTTTTTTGTGCAAGGAGTCATTTTTTTAAAAGGTGGAGAGAGGGAGGAAGTGACACAGAATCTCCAACTTCCTGTTCCTGTCCAGCAGGCTCCTCCCAGTGCTTTGTCCATCTCCTGCTCATTCTGCCTATGGATTTGTAGCTGGAAAGATCACTCTTTTTGTCTGCTGCATCATTGCAATTGGATTTCAGGATTTTTGGAATAGGATATTTTACAAGTAAGTGGTTGTTGTGTTTGTTTGATTGTGGGCATTGCAGTTGTTGTAACTACAATTTATTTTTGATAATTAATTATCATAATTCCTTTTTTTTTTTTTTAATTTTGTGGGTAGTAGTAGTAGCCCCGAGCTAGCCATGGGCATGGCCTCATGGGTATGTGTGTGCATGATGAAGAAACTGTTCCTTTTGTTATTTTTTGAATGTATTTCATTTTCAAGCACATTTAGGGCATGGATGGCATTGGATTGAGTTGGGGAAGTGTGTTTTTTGGGGGTGGCCTTTGTGATGTTGTTGGGCCTGGCCATGTGGCTGGTGGCCATTTTGAGGCCTAGGCCTGCAAGCTTGCCTGGCCTTGTCTGCCAACAGGCCTGCTTTTTCATCCACTAGGATCAGAGCAGGTAGCCACAGCTTTATTAATCAAGTGTTTTCTGTGTGATCTGCTGAATTTAGACATCATTTAGGGCATGGATGGCATTGGATTGAGTTGGGGAAGTGTGTTTTTTGGGGGTGGCCTTTGTGATGTTGTTGGGCCTGGCCATGTGGCTGGTGGCCATTTTGAGGCCTAGGCCTGCAAGCTTGCCTGGCCTTGTCTGCCAACAGGCCTGCTTTTTCATCCACTAGGATCAGAGCAGGTAGCCACAGCTTTATTAATCAAGTGTTTTCTGTGTGATCTGCTGAATTTAGACATCATTTAGGGCATGGATGGCATTGGATTGAGTTGGGGAAGTGTGTTTTTTGGGGGTGGCCTTTGTGATGTTGTTGGGCCTGGCCATGTGGCTGGTGGCCATTTTGAGGCCTAGGCCTGCAAGCTTGCCTGGCCTTGTCTGCCAACAGGCCTGCTTTTTCATCCACTAGCATCAGAGTAGGTAGCCACAGCTTTATTAATCAAGTGTTTTCTGTGTGATCTGTTGAATTTAGACATCATTTAGGGCATGGATGGCATTGGATTGAGTTGGGGAAGTGTGTTTTTTGGGGGTGGCCTTTGTGATGTTGTTGGGCCTGGCCATGTGGCGGGTGGCCATTTTGAGGCCTAGGCCTGCAAGCTTGCCTGGCCTTGCCTTCCAACAGGCTTGTTTTTTTATCCACTAGGATCAGAGCAGGTAGCCACAGCTTTATTAATCAAGTGTTTTCTGTGTGATCTGCTGAATTTAGACATCATTTAGGGCATGGATGGCATTGGATTGAGTTGGGGAAGTGTGTTTTTTGGGGGTGGCCTTTGTGATGTTGTTGGGCCTGGCCATGTGGCTGGTGGCCATTTTGAGGCCTAGGCCTGCAAGCTTGCCTGGCCTTGTCTGCCAACAGGCCTGCTTTTTCATCCACTAGGATCAGAGCAGGTAGCCACAGCTTTATTAATCAAGTGTTTTCTGTGTGATCTGCTGAATTTAGACATCATTTAGGGCATGGATGGCATTGGATTGAGTTTGGGAAGTGTGTTTTTTGGGGGTGGCCTTTGTGATGTTGTTGGGCCTGGCCATGTGGCTGGTGGCCATTTTGAGGCCTAGGCCTGCAAGCTTGCCTGGCCTTGTCTGCCAACAGGCCTGCTTTTTCATCCACTAGGATCAGAGCAGGTAGCCACAGCTTTATTAATCAAGTGTTTTCTGTGTGATCTGCTGAATTTAGACATCATTTAGGGCATGGATGGCATTGGATTGAGTTGGGGAAGTGTGTTTTTTGGGGGTGGCCTTTGTGATGTTGTTGGGCCTGGCCATGTGGCTGGTGGCCATTTTGAGGCCTAGGCCTGCAAGCTTGCCTGGCCTTGTCTGCCAACAGGCCTGCTTTTTCATCCACTAGGATCAGAGCAGGTAGCCACAGCTTTATTAATCAAGTGTTTTCTGTGTGATCTGTTGAATTTAGACATCATTTAGGGCATGGATGGCATTGGATTGAGTTTGGGAAGTGTGTTTTTTGGGGGTGGCCTTTGTGATGTTGTTGGGCCTGGCCATGTGGCTGGTGGCCATTTTGAGGCCTAGGCCTTCAAGCTTGCCTGGCCTTGTCTGCCAACAGGCCTGCTTTTTCATCCACTAGGATCAGAGCAGGTAGCCACAGCTTTATTAATCAAGTGTTTTCTGTGTGATCTGCTGAATTAAGACATCATTTAGGGCATGGATGGCATTGGATTGAGTTTGGGAAGTGTGTTTTTTGTGGGTGGCCTTTGTGATGTTGTTGGGCCTGGCCATGTGGCTGGTGGCCATTTTGAGGCCTAGGCCTGCAAGCTTGCCTGGCCTTGTCTGCCAACAGGCCTGCTTTTTCATCCACTAGGATCAGAGCAGGTAGCCACAGCTTTATTAATCAAGTGTTTTCTGTGTGATCTGCTGAATTTAGACATCATTTAGGGCATGGATGGCATTGGATTGAGTTGGGGAAGTGTGTTTTTTGGGGGTGGCCTTTGTGATGTTGTTGGGCCTGGCCATGTGGCTGGTGGCCATTTTGAGGCCTAGGCCTGCAAGCTTGCCTGGCCTTGTCTGCCAACAGGCCTACTTTTTCATCCACTAGGATCAGAGCAGGTAGCCACAGCTTTATTAATCAAGTGTTTTCTGTGTGATCTGCTGAATTTAGACATCATTTAGGGCATGGATGGCATTGGATTGAGTTGGGGAAGTGTGTTTTTTGGGCGTGGCCTTTGTGATGTTGTTGGGCCTGGCCATGTGGCTGGTGGCCATTTTGAGGCCTAGGCCTGCAAGCTTGCCTGGCCTTGTCTGCCAACAGGCCTGCTTTTTTATCCACTAGGATCAGAGCAGGTAGCCACAGCTTTATTAATCAAGTGTTTTCTGTGTGATCTGTTGAATTTAGACATCATTTAGGGCATGGATGGCATTGGATTGAGTTGGGGAAGTGTGTTTTTGGGGGTGGCCTTTCTGATGTTGGTTGTCTTAAAGACATGCTTTTGTTGTATGTGTCTGGTGTGTTGGTGTGCAGTGGATGCACCCTGCAGAGCTTTGTGGGGCCTGTGAATGTTCGTATTTACATTTTGTTGCATTAAAAAGGCAGAGCAGTGTGCTTTAGCAGGCATCCTTTACCTGGCTTTTATAGGCCTTTTGTCAGCTCCTGGTGGTTCCCAGGCCCCCGGCTTGTTTGTGATTTGAGTGTGTCCATGTGGGTGTTGGCCTTTTTTGGCGTTTGGACTGTGAGTTATTAGTGTCCTGCTTTTGCCATAGGCCTGCATGGTTTTCCTATTGGCTCTTTGGCTTACTGCTTCCATCCATCGACCCCCTTTGCCAGCAGCAGCTCCATGGATGCTGAGATGCTCAAATAATGCAATGGTCCACCCCACTTCCATTACATTTTTATTTTGTTGTTTATTATTAACTTTCCGATCCTTCCTGAGAGTGTAGTGTGTGGCTGTACACAGTACTAGTAGTATAACATAGCTCTAGTTAAAAAAAAAGTCATAAATGACTAGACTATCTTTTGTCTGCACTAGTACAGTACTAAGTAACTGAACCACAACAACAAATGCAACATTTCACTGATGTTCTTCTCCTGTCTTATTTGCTTTTAGGTTCACAAAAGACAGAGTAGGATGTGTCATCAGCATCACCCGGCTACCCGTTGTACTGCCAGCCAGACAGAAGTCCTGCTGCGCATCACGTCCACGTGAGAGCAGAACTTGTTGTGCATCTGCATCCTGCCTGACATCTGAAGAACATGGCCCCAAAGAAAGGTACCAGGTCCAGTACCGAGAAAGTTGCCGGTGAGAAGAAGGAACAGAAAAAGCCAGTGCCATTAACCACGACTGGTGGTGTGCCGGCCAATGTTTTTTTTGGCACCAAAGCGTTGTCCGGGAACCAAGCTGGGAGCAGCACAGCGGTCCAACCCCACCAACCTAGGCCCAAGGGCTTTAGTGTCGCATAGGTAGCCAGCCTGCTAACGAGCAGCGATGTTGAAGAAATGTCATTACCGCAAAGTAGTACACAATCAAGTTCAATGCAGGCGCAAACTCAGCAGATCAGTGTGCAGCCGCCGCAACAAGAACAGCAGCAGCCGCCGCAACAAGAACAGCAGCAGCCGCCGCAACAAGAACAGCAGCAGCAGCCGCCGCAACAAGAACAGCAGCAGCAGCCGCCGCAACAAGAACAGCAGCAGCAGCCGCCGCAACAAGAACAGCAGCAGCCGCCGCAACAAGAACAGCAGCAGCCGCCGCAACAAGAACAGCAGCAGCCGCCGCAACAAGAACAGCAGCAGCAGCCGCCGCAACAAGAACAGTAGCAGCCGCCGCAACAAGAATAGCAGCAGCTGCCGCAACAGCCCACCATAGTAGTTGTTGCTCATGACGTAGGGGCATTTCAGGAAATCGAGCTTCCTGCAGACAAAGTGGAGCAAAGTCAAACCACTGTTTCAGAAGATCTATTGTCTTCCAGACCACCAGCAAGGAAAAGGAGGCTTAGTCCATCATCTTCTTCTTCAAGCCCTGCTTCTGATGATCGTGATGACACTTGGGTCCCACCAGCTCGGTCTGAGAGTGATATACGCCACAAGACAATGCTTCTGAAAAGGAAGGTCCCAGAAAAACTTAGAGTTATGGAGGTAGATGTAGAAGAGGGGGGTGATGATGTTGATGAAGACGAGCCAGACATCATGCACATTACTCCTGCCCCAAAGGGATTGGAGACCGACATTCTCACCCTATCCAGAAAGGCTGCTACTGAGCGGGATGTAGTACGGATCTCACCAACACAGGTTACACCACCACTACCTCCAGCTGCCATATTTTCCAAGGCCCGGCAGGGACCTACATCCAGCTCAACCATCTCAGTAGGAAGTGGTAGTAAAAGTCACAGTGTATGTGGACAGGGTCACATATTTTCAAGCACCCCCTCAAGTTCATCTGGTGTTGAAAGTGGCACATCCAGCAGTGCCAGAAAGTTCTCCTCCCCAGTTTGGGACTTCTTTTCTGTTAGCGCCAATAAGGAGAACGTTGCTATATGCTCAATTTGTCGGCAAGGTGTTCGGCGTGGTAAGCTTGGTACAAACTATGGTACCGGAGGACAAGCAAGTCATCTCAGAATACACCACACTATCGTGTGGGAGGATCACCTGCTTAAGTTAAAAGAAAGTAGAAAAACTAAACCCATTGAAGTTGGTCAGGCTTCAGAATCAGGGAGCGATAATTTTGTGGTGGCAGGTGAAGAACAGGGAGGCCTTTCTAGCCCTGTCTCCAGTAGTGCAGTCACTGCAGTGGTAACGCCCACATCCTCTTCAGTAACATCAGAGTGGCACCGCAGTAAGAGCCATACTCAGAGTGTGGGTGAGACACCAAGGCGACCGGCGAGTACCTCAATGAGACAATCTGTGTCGTTGAGCCTTAGTGGGTTAATGAAAACAGCACCACTAAGGAAAGTAAGCCAGCCTACCATTGAGAGCATGTTTAGGCCGGTGGGGCAGTTCCAACGCAACCACCCAACGGCACGATTGTACAATGCGAAGCTTGCTAAAATGTTAGCGCTGGACCTTCTTCCTTTTTCATTTGTGGAAGGGGTGGGTTTCCTTGAATTTGTGTCTGCCATCTGCCCGAAATGGAAAGTTCCCAGACGGTCCTATTTCGCAAGAATTGCAGTTCCGGCACTACATCATGATGTGCTGGAATTGGTTGGACAAGCTTTGGAGAAGAGTGCTGTGCACAATATCCACCTGACAACAGACATGTGGAGCAGTTGCCAAGCCACAGATTACATGTGCATCACTGCACACTGGATCTCTTTTGTGGGGGTTAGAGATAAACTATTTGCACGAGGTGTTGTTGACACAGCTGCGATTTTTGAAGGTACTCGGAAACATGCAACTGTAGCCATGTTCGCCATGGAGAAATCTCATATGGCTGAAAACATTTTAGAAGAGTTTCGCACCAAGGTTTTGGAATGGCTGTGGCCCAGAGGGCTTGGTATTGGTTTTGTTGCCACAGACAATGGCAGTAATGTACTTAAGGCCATGGAACTTGGTTCCTATTTCAGGGTTCCATGTTTGGCACACTGCATAAACATTATAGTGCAAGACTTTCTGAAAAAAGAACCCATAGTCAGCAATTTACTGGCCATCTGCCGAAGAATATGCACTCATTTCAGCCATTCTTTTAAAGCTCGGAAGCAGCTGAGGATCATCCAACGTGAATTTAGGATGCCAGTCAAGGCACTCATCCAGGAGGTGGCAACACGTTGGAACTCAACGTATTACATGCTTGATCGTCTGTACGAACAGCACAGGTCACTCCATGAATATGTCTGGTACAGAAGCAGTGATGCTAGTGTTAAAGGCATGACCCTTCAGAGGGAGCAATGGACCCTAATTAAATGCCTGACTGAGATGCTGTCTCCTTTTGAGGTCTTCACACGTGAAGTCAGCAAGGAGGACTGTACAATGGGCCAAGCTATCCCATTGTTGTAAATGCTAGAGCATGAGCTGAATAATGTGTCTGAATCCTACAAAGGTGTAGAGGACAGAAGGCAAGCCCATGACTTGGTGGAGAGCTTATCCAGGCGCTTATCAAAAAATGTAAGGATACAAAATAAAATTTTGTCACAAGAACATTACATTTGTGCCACAATTCTGGATCCACGTGCAAAATTAGGACTATTCCTTGCTTTTTCCGACAATGATGTTGCCCTCTACAAAAGTTGTATAGCTGAAGCAGCCATTAAGTTTGAAAACGAAGGGCTGCTAATTAAAAGCCCGCCACATCAACCCACAACAAGTACTGATACTGAAGCAGGCCATGCAGAATCAAGTGCAACTTCGTCGGCTGAGGGCAGTGCGGTTGGTTCACAATCACAACACTCACCATCACTATCCACTACAGAAACAAAAACTGGATCATTAGGGCGAGTACAATCATCATCATTACAGGATTGGTATGTAAAGATGGGCTAGTGCAAGCACAGTGCTGATGCACAGAAAAAACAGCACCACAGCTTACCATCAGCAACCCTGAACATTGAGCAGATGGTCCAGGCCTATCTGGACGACCCAACAGAGGTGTACGTTGATCAGAACCCATTGCAGTATTGGTATAGGAAAAGGTCTGAATGGCCACAGCTCAGCAGGCTGGCGATAAGCTATCTGGCTTGCCCTGTCGCAAGTGTCTCTTCCGAACGTGTTTTCAGTGCTGCTGGTTCCATTGTAACATTGAGAAGGACCAGTCTGTTTTCAAAAAACGTGGAGAGGTTAACAATGATCAAAATGAATCAGCACTTCATACCATTGAATTACACAATGCATGAATCAACAGAGGAAGATGAGGACAGCGGCTCAGGTGACGGAAGTATTGTGTCAGATGATTACCTACTACTGGAAGAACCCCCAGAGTTTGAGGACGAGCTATACTTCCCTGACAATTAGGCTCGCACTTACTGTCTTCCTCCCTTTTTTTCCCCCTTTGTTTAAGTGTCTGTCGTTCCGGTTATAAACTTGTGAATCGCCACAAATCCATTATCACCCTCTTCTACTCTTCTAATTTAATATACAAGATTCAGGTGTCTGCCATTTGACAGTACAGTCCTCCGAATCCAGCTCCTCCGCTCGATCATACTGAATCTCCTGCTCAATTCCATTTCCCTCATGAATGATGATTGGATGATGGTAACAACAAATTCAAACTTTCCTCGTCCTTCCAAAACAAGTGGACCATGAATCAGATGACCACTATAGCTATCCTCCTTTCAGAGCCGAGAGAGACTGGCCATTAACTGAAAATAAGATGGAACAGGTAATGATTGATGCCATGCATTGGCCGCAGAATCGCAGACTGAATGATGTAGATTTTGTTGTGTTTGTTGCGCATGAATTTATGTAATTGTGCACTGCCACTAATCAACTTTCTACAGAACACACTAATTTTCCCCTTCTTGCAAATAAGAAATGTGTACTTCTCCTGCATCTTGGTGATACATTGCTTTTAATTCAATACAGGAAGGGGACTCACTCAATCTGCGCAATGCAAATGACTGTGACACAACAGCACCGTCCATGATGATGATGGCGAAATAGACGGCCCGTTAACAAGATGAGCTGGAACAGGTAATGATTGATGGCTGCCATGCATTGGCCGCAGAATCGCAGACTGAATGATGTAGATTTTGTTGTGTTTGTTGTGCATGAATTTATGTAATTGTGCACTGCCACTAATCAACTTTCTACAGAACACACTAATTTACCCCTTCTTGCAAATAAGAAATGTGTACTTCTCCTGCATCTTGGTGAATCATTGCTTTTAATTCAATACAGGAAGGGGACTCACTCAATCTGCGCAATGCAAATGACTGTGACACAACAGCACCGTCCATCATGATGATGGCGAAAGAGATGGCCCGTTAACTTAAGATGAGAAGGAACAGGTAATGAATGATAATTAATGGCATGCATTGGACACCTGACTCTGAGCGATTGGTCTTTGTGTTTGCGTTGTTTGTTGTGCACAAAGTGATGTCAAAGTGTACTAGTAGTAATCTATCTTTCTGTACACAATAAAGAATGACTCAAGTCAGTAATATTTATATTTCTACTCTTGTTGTATCATAAAAATTATACTTATACTGCAGGCCGATCTTCAGTCAGTAAAAGTATCAGAGATGATGATGAAGTCAGGAGGATGTTTCAGGAGTGGCATAAAACGGAAAAGCCTAAAGGTAAACACGTCAACAACAACCACAGCAGAGCAGACCCAAATGTCTGTGTAGAAGTTGAATAGAGTGTAGTGGTGGGATGACTGCAGTGCATTGATTTTACTAACTTAAACTGTAAAATGCTATGTTTGGAATGGATAATGTGCTTTGCGTTTGTCCAACTCTTTGAGAGAAAAAAAGGACTCTAAAGTGTTAACGTAGGATGTGCTAATGCTAAGCACTGTGGCCCTGCTCTCTCCTGTTACTGTTGAAGGTCAATGCTGGAAAAAAACTAGAGTAGAGATGATACATATGCATACATGCCACCTTGGAAAGTGTTCTTGTTGCACTACACCATCACTTGTGCATTTGTTTTCTCTTTCTTTCTCAATATACCCTTTGATTTTCCATCTAAAATTACAGGCCGGGCCTTGCCCAAAACTTTGTAAAACATTACAATGCATATTAATTACCTTACCAAACAATAACCTTTTTTTTCCAGCCGGGCAGTGGCGAGTGGCGATGCGACACACCCAAGATTGATGGACGAGACGAGAGGAGCAAGAGGACTGCCAAGATGCAAAAATCCAGTCCAAATTTTTGACCAGGATAAGACAGTAACAGTATCCACTTTTAACTTCTTTTAAATAATTTGATTAATATCTTGTATACAATCTTTACAACAGTGTGTTCTTGGAGTTGTTATTATCAATCATCATTATGTTTGCTCTGTGTTTACGATTCTTCCCTACCAATATTTAAAATTTCTATTTGCTATCTGTTAAAGTATTAAGGCCGGAACAACAGAACAAGAACTAGAAGTGTATGTAATCCGGGTCTCTCATCATCATGCATGCATTGCCTTTTTCTCCCTTAACATATGGATATGGTAGTCTTCAATGATTGTCGTTTGTTTGTCTATGTATGCATACTGTTTTTCTATGTCAAACCTTTCCCAAAAACCCCCTTCCCATCCATTCAACAAACCCTAACCCTCTTTCCCCGGGCTGTGTGACTTATTGTCGAGGTGTAACTAAATTAAATGTACACCAATACTTAATCACACACTTGCTGGGGCAGATGTGGTGAAAGCAACACTACAATTTGAAGGCAGAGCGATGATCTTCTTCTGCTTGGCCACCCATGAGTAGGATATTCCACAGGTTATTTAATTTTATTTAACAAAGGAACATATACCTCAGCATGAATTGCCGGCATTGATTGGATTTGTTTGTTGTCATTCCTCATATAGAGCACTAACTGTTAGACTGTAGGCATAGTCAAGTGACTCGACACAACTATAGTTTGTAACTCTGTCTAGTAGGCTATCCTCCTAACCACCATTCAGTTTTTTTGTCAAATATTTGAGCATATTATTGTTGCTCGGTAAGTTCTGTACTGTACTTCATTCAACTACTCCTCTAACAGTCTCTCAAAGGCGATTGACTGTCTCCTTTTCTTTTTTTGGAAATGCTGCCGCCCTGCCAGTGTCTACTACTACTACTATACTACCACCACCACCACCCCAATCATGGCATGTATGAAAAAGGAAACCATCTTCACCATGCAGCCAGTGCTGTGCCACAGTTGGACATAAACATCAAGCACCGGTAAGAGAGAAGTTTGGGGGAGACAGAATTAATAATGGACATGTTGTCAATGATTTCATTTCCACACACCACTCCAAAGAATGCATAGACTAGAGGACATACTGAAAGTACTAGAAGGACCAGTCAATGAGTGAGGTGTGTCGCAATTATCTGTTTGTGTCTTATACAGTCAGCAAATTATTGAAATCAAACACAGGCTATGGGCGGCCATGCACAAGCAAGGAAACAGTGTGATGTAAAACAGTGACTCCACCTACAAAACATTAACAACATTGCATGTAACATAGAAAAATATATTTAATTTACCCTAACAAAAATAAACTAAACCCACAAAAGCTGACCCACCCCCCTCCCTAACCCCAACCACTGTCCATAGTAGAAAAAAGTCTGTAACGCCCAAACGAACAAGAATTAAAAAAGGGGCAGTGACAGGGACTAACTGGTGGGGCGGGACTAGAGGAGGACATGCATCTGGCGCATCTCGTCCTCTAAACGGGCGACGCGGCGTCTAAGGCCGCGGCAGTTGCAGCCACAGTGGGGGGGGGCACCAGAGATGGCACGGTGGCGGCGGGTAGCCGCCAGACGGTGGCGCCGTACCGCTGGAGGGCGGTGGCTGGGGCCTGGGGCACTGGAGGAGGCTTGAATTGCTGCTGCAGTCTCCTCCTCCTCCTCGGCTAGGACCACCAGCCGCCGGTATTCCCGCTGGAATGCCTCCAGCTTCCGGCGCCGTGCCTTGGCGGCCAACTCCTTCCGGTTGAGTTTCGGAGTAGCTGTGTATCAAAAAGAAAAAAACAAGACAATTGTAAAATATAGTCTTAATAAAACAGTAGGACAAGGTAATTATTTATACACATAGTGGCATGGTAGAGTAGCACTATAAAATAAAGCACAGTAGTACATAACATTTTAAATGTCGCCTGTCCTTCTTCCTTCCACCTGTCTTACACTTTTTAGTTGAACAGTGCACTAGGTGCTCTTCTCCATAAAACTTTCAAAGCGGAGTTGAAATCAGATAGATGAGGCCATTGGTTACTCAATACTCCGGCTCCTAGTCCTATACCAATTAAAGGGAATTCTAGTCTTCTAGTTCACTCTTCAAACGTCCCCAACAACTCATACTTACTTACGACATCGGATAGCGGGCGGACTTTGTCCGCCCGCCATCCGACTGCTAAAAAGGGTGGGTGTCCCATGGGGACAATTAATTAGGATGATGCGCCCGGCACAGTGGCGGGCGCACCCTGTTTTTTTTTTTTTTACTTTCTGGTTGGCTTTGCTGAAAGCAATGCTAAAATGTTGTGCTGCTTTTCCAAGCACAACATGACGGGCCCGCACGGAGCCTGTCATGTTTTGCTTTGAAAGGCGGGGGGGTACCATAGCATAGGTAGGTACCCTCCATGGGGGCCCCCAAGCATACTCTGCAATGTCTGCATGCCTTTCCGTGGCGGACGGCAATGCCGCCACGCAAAGGCATTCCAAAATGCAGATTATATGGCTGGCGGTGTGTGGTGAGAGAGACACCCCCGCCATATTGATTAAACCCTTTTCTGCCTGGTCGACATGTCTGAATATTTTCTACAGGGATGGCGGGAGGTTTGCCCCTGCGGTGTCGGCAGTGAATTCCAGCTGGCCCGGCGGGGGCAATACGCGTCGCCCACCATCCTAATGGGGCCATAAGTCACAACTGTATAGTATACATATATACAGACAGTACACCCTTGCAGTGAGTGTACTGTCAGGTTCAACAATAGTTAAGGATTATGAATCTAACTTACCACCGCCCGCCACTGGTGCTGCCACTCCCCCTACTGCTCCTTTGCTATCTGCAGCAACTGCCGCATCCTCGCCCTCCGCGTCGCCTTCGCTGGCCCCGGCAATGGTGGTCGGTAGTGCGCCTAGAAAACATTGCACATTTATTAGGCGTCATATACACCTCCCCCTATTGATCAGTAGCAAGGTTGAAAAATGAGTTAATACTAACATACATCACTAGTACAAATCAGGTAGTAGTAGAGTAGACACTAATAGTTATATATGATCATTGTAGCCTTTGCTTAATTAGCCCTAGCCATGCTACCATTTTACCTTTGTGGCTTTTATTTTTGCACATGTGACGTTACCTTTACCTTGCAGCTTCTTAAGACACCTTTGAGCCCACATGACCTGCCTCACACTGCTACTGTCTAGTCTACGCGCTGCGTACAAGCGGTCCACAAACATTAACAAGCCACTTTTTTAGGAAGTACTGGTGTACTACTGTTACTGTTAGTCCATATTGCTTATCCATAGATGCTACACTTTTTGGCACGGCTGAGAAATGCTTGCAAGTTGCAATATACTAACGCACACCATTTCTTTTTTCGCATTACAGACGCAAGATTCCCTTCTACGAACCAGAGCTTCTGAATGATGCAACAACTACCAGTACTAGGTTCTTCTAAGGTGAGGGGTCCCTTCACTCACATCTTTTATAAATTTATATAAACTAAATTGCTATGGGATGGTGGTGCTGCCTTCCACCACTGTTCAGTTATCATGATTTAATTCCCAACTGTATAAGTGTAACAACAATGTATATTGTTTTAATGTTATTTGATTTTCCGGTTGGTGCTGCTAAGAAAAAGTGTACAGAGAGACCTTCTCAAATTCAAATAAACATTTTGAACTTACATAGACTTGGTGGTATTTTGGTGTGGACTAACTTACACGAGTGAGCAAATTAAAGTAAGGGTGTGCAACTGTGCATGTGAATTGCTTCCACGACTGAGAGGTTGGGTGTGTTATGTTCTGGGTTGTCTACTTGTTGGGTATCTTGGGGGGAGGGTTCCGAGACCTAATAGTTATGACAAGACAGTATTATAGTCAAGCAGTGGAATTGTGGTGGGTGCGGAATTTCTGATTGAGGTGTGCAAGGAAGGTCCAACCTACCATCACCAACATCCTATTTTCTGGTGCAAATGTATGTGCAAGATCCCTACAACAGTAGTATGTCCTATAGGGTATCATATCAAATAAATTTGGTAGGGCTGTTGTTGCTGTGAATTTTCAAAGCCTCAAGATCAATAGGAGTAAAAGTAGTACAAGACGACGACCCAACGGATTGGACTCAATGGCTCGAGCTACTGGTGAATATGAGTTTTATATTACAACCTTTCACAAAGAGTGGCACTGGCCAACTGGGCAAGACTAGCTACTACAGTACAGACAGACTGATAGTATGTAGTAGTAGTAGTACTCAGAGTCATCATAGCGGAGGCAGGGATAAGATTTTTGAAACCGTACAGATCGAAGGATAATTGGTGGTAAAAAAATAGCATTTGGAAACCAACAATAGTTCAGGAAAAATATGGGGCAGTAAAAGTTATGGAATAAGAAGTATTATTAAAAACAAGAAGACTTACTGGGGCTAGCAGAGGAGCCCTCAGCGGTGTCCTCCTCGTGGTGTTGTTCCTGTCCCGCCGACTGCCCAGTCCCTGTCGGTCTCCCCTGGGTGCTGATGAACAGGAAAGATATAAGAAAGAGACAAACATTGATGGATGGTGTCAAACAAATACAATATTTTTCAACAACGGTCAAAAAACACTTATGTAAACAACAATTGCAATAACTACATTGACCGATCTCATCTGGTCAACATGTAATATCGGCTACTTAAGTTACTATTTATCAACAGTAATCCAGTCTTCCATTCTGATTCCAGAAAACTAAGTTGCAACTAAGCCTAAGTACAACGTACCACCCAACCTAGCCCACCTATTCCAGGCATGCCAATTGTACATTAAGTATGCATTTCCACTGTATTCCTCAACAATGCGTATGGTCAAATCATGGAGGACACATGAACATGACTACATTTTTTGTATACACCAAATTTTGGTTTGATTGATGCTGATCTGCTACTGCTAAGTAACTGCTAAGCCTACCACCACTCATTGAACAAACTAGAAAAGGTTCTAAAGACTGCCGTACTAGCAGCACGTCACGTAACTGAGTGAGGGGGCATCACGCATACCACTAACAAATTAGAAGCTCATACAAAGTAGTGTACCTAAACATCAATCCGCCCCTATCTATTAAGTGATGGTCACGGGACAAAGTAAGGAGTGGACTAGAGTCACTGTAGCATTATGTAACTTAATTTCTCTAAAATAAACTCGTAAAGAATCACGCTAAGCAAGCGCAAACGCAAAGCTGCAAACAAGTAAGATTAGTAGTAGCGCAGAAGAGCACCATAATCACAGAAGAATTTTAAACGTTATTAACCTGGAATGTATTGATTTGTAAGCAGCAACATTCTAGCTGATTGGAAGGGAAAAAAATATTCGCAATATATAACACAGAGCAGAAAAACAGACACAAAGTTGTAGTAATTAAATATGTACTCACCAAGCCCCGGGACATCCACTCCTAGCAGGTCCAGCAGGTCCTGCTCACGGTCCAGGATGTCGGACCACCGGTGCGTCAGCTGTGCCTGGGTGCGCCGGACCCCAGAGATGCGCAACACTGCCCGGCGCACCTTCCCCCACCGCTGCCGACGCTCCCGGAGGCCGTACCCGGACCCAGGCCTGCCACCTGCTGCCAGGGTCAAGGGGAGGTGGCGCTGCACAAAGAAAATTAGTGCAGCCAACTCCTCCTCCCCAAATAAGGCCCGTGCCTGCACCCCTTGTGGGCGCCGCCTTCCGCAAGGAAGGCGGTCGCGGCTCTGGCTGCGCCGGCGAACAGCCCTACCCTTGGACATGGTCCTGGGGACGGGGCGGGAAAGAAAAGGTAAAATAAATAAAGGAGTAAAGGAAATAAATAGCAGGGAATAGAAAGAGGCAAAAGTAGCTAAAAAACAAAAAAAAAATAGACAAAAACAAAAAATATAGAAGCAGGAAAATAGTAATAAAGATCCCCAAAAAAGTGGCTATAAACAAAGGATTGAAAGGATTTTGGGAGGATTGAAAATCAGGCCCCAGAACCATGCAATAGAGTGAAAAACAAGATGGCCGCGCCCGTTGCGACCACGTGCGCAAATTCGTGCGATATTTTCTCCCCGAGCAAGCAAAAAGCAACGCGATCAAGTAAAAGCGGTCGCAAACAGGAAATTTCGACCGCGAACGGGCGCGAACATGCATTGACGGGCGCGAACATGCATTGCGCGACCCGGAACAGGAAGTAAGCATCGCGAGAGGGCGGGACAAGTGAAAACAAGATGGCCGCGCCCTTGAGCAACCGCATGGGTAAGTTGGCGACCCGCGATCATGCAAAAAATAACAGGCGGGAAAAAAACTTCCGCGTCTTCGCGATATTTCCGGCGTGTTTGCGGAGATTTTTTGCATTTTCGCGATAATTTGCGAAAGTTAATTTCGCAAATTCCGCCCACCCCTACCTATGGCCCACCTGCCTTGGAACCGCCCCCTCAAACAAGGATTCCATCAAAAGACTGGGCATTTGGCTTGACAAGTCTCTTAACTTTAGCTGCCAAGCAGCCAAACTCTCAGCCACGTGTTTTGGCTTGCTCAGGCTCATTCGGAAAATTCTCCCTCTACTACTCTTTCACTCAAGACAGACCATGATCCAAGGTCTGATCTTGTCACGCCTCGATTTTGGGAATGCCCTCTACCTGGGAGCCCCTCAGGCCACCTTACACAAACTCCAGGTCATACAAAATTGCGCAGCCCGTACTCTCCTCCAGACCCCCCGCCGACTTTCAATTAAATCCGGATTGAAAGACCTTCACTGGCTTCCAGTGAAGCAAAGAATTGAATTTAAGAGCTTATGCATCTTTCATCGTGCCTACTGGAAAGCCGGTGCCCTCATAAATCATCCACTGGCCACTCCCTATATACCAAACAGACACCTCAGATCAACTTCCTCTTTCCTTGTCACTATCCCCAGGATCACAAGAGTTAGATGTGGAGGCCGATTATTCTCCTACAACTCGGCCAAACTATGGAACGCCCTGCCCCTTCATCTCCGATCCGAACCCAATTTGCTCCCCTTTCGTAAACATCTAAAACCTCTGCTTTTTAACAAATTTGATTAATTTTTATTTCCCGTCACACGCCTGTCTGCTAGCGCTAGGACGCCTCAGGGTAGCTATCGTGCTCTATAAATCCTCATTTCATTTCATTTCATTTCAATGTCTGTATGTGTCTGTGTGTTGGTGTATAAGTGGCTGCATGGTTTTGTGAATAGCTATATGAGTGTCTATATGGGTTATTGATTGGTTGTCTGAGTATCTGTATGGGTGCCTGAGTGTTTGTGTGGGTAGGGTGTGTGTGACTCTGTGACTAGATGTGTGAGTGGGTGATTCACTGGGTGCATGGTTTTAAAAATGCATCTGTGATGGACTGTATGGTTGGGTGAGTGTATGTATGGGTGTGTTAGTGATTGAATGTATATCTCAGTTATACATGTGTCACTAACTACATATGTGAAACGCAGTGTATATATGTGTAAGAGTATATTACTATTTATATGTGAGAGTGTGTGATTTTGGGAGTGGATGCATGCGCCATAGTGCAAGGATATCTGTGTCATGTGCTGTTTGTTTTTTCTGCAGGAAGACACAGAATTTGTTAGTATTTTTATGAGTAAGTGGACTTGAGTGTGTTTAACTGTATAGGTGAGTAAATTGGACTGTGATTAATTATTTGCATGACTGACTAGATGTGTCAGTACCTCAATGGATGATTGATGGTGTGTGAGTGTCTATATAGGTGTATAAATGCACAGAGTGACTGTAAGTATGAGTGACTGTAGAGGTGAGTGAGTGGACATGTATGTAGACCTAAAAGTCAATGAGTGGGTGAGTAGTTATTGGTATTGGAGTATCTATGGTTGTCAAAATGGCCGTCTGAAATTTTGAGTCGGTGTATCAAAGGTTATATTAGGGTGTGAGAAGATGCACTAATTTATCACATGGGTGACGTCATCAGTGATGTCATTTGAGATGTCATCAGTGATGTCATCAGTGATGTCACTGACCATGTCATGAGTGATGTAATATGTGACGTCATCAGCAGTGCATTGTGGGGGCGCGAGTTATAGTTAGCTGAACTAACTACAACAGGGGAATTTCAAGGGTTTTGTACGAGGGAAATGTCCAGCTAACTATAACGCCCCTGAAACCTATAGTTTTTTCAGTGAATTTCTAAGGTTTTCTAAATGCCAACTCCAAACTATAACGTGCCTGAAACCTATGGTTTTTTCAGGGAATTTCAAAGGTTTTTTAGATGCCAATTTCTAACTATAACGTGCATGAAACCTACGTTTTTTTTCAGTGAATTTCAAAGGTTTTTTAAATGCTAATTCCTATCTATAACTTATCTCTGAAGATATCATGTTTAATGATTTTGATTGGATTTCTATATTTTTCAAATTCAGTGTGTCATTTCATTAATTACATTTTTTTTAAATACTTTTTTATCACCATTTTTAAATGTATTTTTTCAATTAATTCTTTTAAAAATTAAAAAATATTATTTGAACTTAATGGGTTTTTCAAACATATTTTTTTATATTTTTCAAAATATTTTTTTAACTATATGTGCAAAACTTTATTTTATATATATTTTTTCCATGTTTTTGGATCCGCGCACCCTAAGCGCACCGTTCTCGATCCCTACGCGATAGCATCCGCGCATAGTATGCGTCGGGTACGTGGTTAGTGTGCGATTCCAATGCGACCCGTACGCGACTCCCAGTCTATACGCGACACGTTCGATGTACGTAACCCAACGTTTACGTGCTTCCGCGATGCGTCATCTGCGTCTATGACACGGTGGGTGCGCGGATCCCGCGAAGTATTTAACATTTAAAAAAACATTTATGTATTTCATGTGAATATTAATTGAAGACAAACTCTAAACTAGTCTTAAAAGTAATATATTTTGACATCTAATCCTATATTTCTTTTTAATTCAATTTCGCGGATGCGCGCTGGGTTCTTTGGAGAGAAGAAGATTTTTTAGACTAAGTTTACAAATAGCTCTAACTTTCCAAACTGCCATTTCATTTACAGAGACCATCTGAGTGCATCCAGACCTCCTTTCAAGATGCTTAGAGTGTGGATTGTGGGACACAGCTATATTTTCTGGAGCCAAAGGTATGCAGAAAACAAAGGCATTCACAAAGACCTAGGTTTGCCAAATGTAGATATTAAATGGATTGGACAGAGAGGGTCAAAGTGGCACCAATTGATGCCATTGGTGAAATCCTTCATGCAAATCCAACACCCTGACCTCATAATAGTGCACTGTGGTGGCAATGACCTAGGCACTTTGACTGGGGTAGGTCTGGAAATGCTTATGAAGGACACCTTTGCAGAACTGATTTCACTTTTCCCTAAAACTGCCTTTGTGTACTCTAACATATGCCAAAGGCAGAAATGGAACTGGTCCGATCATTTTTGTCCACAGATTGAGAAAGCTAGGAAACATGGGAATAAATCTGTTTCTGCTTTTCTCCGAGACTACAAAATGGGGTCCATTTACAATAACAATCTGCGCTTTCACATGCAAGAGATGTATAGGAGAGATGGAGTACACTTTACTGATGAAGGAAACAGAGTCTTCCTCAACAACTTTAGACTCTGTATAGGTACTTACTTATAAGTACCAAAAACTCTCAATGAACACAGCGGCTCTTTTTAGAGCCACTCAAGAACAAAACACTTAAGCTTAATCTTTATCTCCCAACAATGTCATTTTTTTTCCCTTGGCTCCGCGAACTCACCGCGGGAGGATCCGTGTATCCAACGCGATAGGATGCGCGCACCATGCGTGCATTTCGCCGGTTTTAAAAAAAAAAGGGGGGGCCCCAGGGAGTTCTTCTGGGACCCCCTAAGCACCTCTAGAGGGTCAGAGTATTTCCACTCTGCCCCCTTTATATGTTTTACACACTTATTCCCCTTGCTTCTTCAGCCTAGCTTCTACCGAGGCAGAAAATGGCCACCAACAGTTCCTGGTTTCGAATGTAGAGAGACACTCGACAGCCAATTAGCATTCAGCGAGCGATCGGGTGGGTGCGCGCTCGGTTCGGGGAGGGTGCGCGTACGGTGCGTGTACGGTCCGCGGATCCTCCACGGCCATAGATATCACTAACTTTTTTACCCTAATTTTCTCAGGAACCGCTGAACAGATTCACACCATTTATGCAAAAGGCACGAGTCTGAACTGAGGACTACCTCTTTGCCAAATTTGGTGTCATTCCGTTCAGCGGTTCGGGCTGTAGCTGCGACAACAGATCCTATGGGAAATTGCATGGGGAAAACACGTTTTGGGACCCCGCTTTTTTCTCAGCCCCTGCTTGACGAATCACCACAAAACTATCAGGGTAGGAGCGGAGCAGAGCTGGCCAAAAGTTTGGAAAATTTCGCGAGGATTCGTCAACCGGCGGCAGACTTATTGGGAATAGAATGTTGCGGATTTCCTCTGGAAAATAGGTCCTAACTATAACTATCTACTGGCGACCGCCAGTAGATAATATATATGTTATTGTTATTGAAATTTGTAAAGCGCGGCAATTACCCGGAGGTGTCCTGGCGCTATCTAGAAATTCCTGAAAGTCCACAAACAGGGGAGCTAATATATGGATGACCGGGGTTATTCATTGCGGAACAGCCAAGTCTTAAGTTCCTTTCTACGAGTGAGTGTAGTTGTGTATTGAAAGTGTCCTGAGGCGGAAAGCCGGGACAGAATATTTTAACCTTGTTCCTTTTGGTAAAAACTGCTATCACTGTTAAATTGCGATATTGCTAAAAACTGTTTTACTGAAAAGAGAAATTTCACCACTGCTATTTTAAACCTGCACTTCGGTAAGCTTGGACATCTGAATCTGTGCACTTACTGGGGAGGATCCTGGGGCTGCAATATATGGAAAAAAAGTTTCGGCCACACTCAACCAAGTAGGCCCCTAAACCATAACAAAACGACAAACCTACACTGCGGGCTTGTCAATGTCAGGTCCATGGGCAAGCACGCCCAACATATCTTCGACCTAATCTTGGAAAGAGAGCTGGACTGTCTTTTCATGACAGAAACCTGGTTAACCCAAAACAGCAATCCAGATGTAACGACCGCTCTCCCTCAGGGGTACCTTATTGCCAGACAAGACAGACCCCTCCAGAGAGGCGGAGGAATAGCTATTGTCTATAGGGACTCACTGAGCTGCCTTACTTTCCCGATCCCAGATATCAAAGGTGCGGAAAGTATAGGCTTCGCCCTTAAGGTACATGACTCCTTCACCTTCTCAGGAGCACTATTATATCGACCTCCGGGAACACCCACTGACTGCACAAATAGCCTAGGAGAAGCAGTAGGGGACCTAGCACTAAAATCAGCCAACTACACGATCTTAGGAGATACAAATATACATTTAGACTCCCTCACAGATCACGCCACCCTAGGCTTTACGGACACAATGAAGATCCTAGGCCTTAACATACTTACCACCAGGCCCACACACAAGGCAGGTCACATTCTTGATTGCATTTGTTCAAACTTGGACACACTTCATGTAAAACCACCCCAAGAATTAATCTGGTCCGACCACAGCTACATCCCTTTTGAACTCCAAGGGATAATGGCACACACACCCGGAAATAAGCCATGTGATCCCCATGGAGGGCCCAACTGGAAGAAACTGACAGGACTACCGGGTTTCCTAACTAAGGCACTAGAAACCAGACCACTATCAGTAGGGGACCCTGAGAAAGATAGCCAGTCTTTCAGGGAATGGATGGGCGCCCTATCTATGGATAATGACAAAGCAACACTTAAATATAAAAAGAAACCCAGATCCTCTGCCCCTTGGTTCTCCCAAAGCCTAAAGGAGGAACAAAGGAAGGTTAGAGCATTAGAGCGGAATTGGCGCCGAAACTACGATACAACTGACCAGCTCAGCTACAAAGTGGCCCGCCGTCACTATCACGGGATGATAAAAACTGCTAAAAAGGACTTTTTCACCAATGCCATAACCAACAGCAACAACAAACAAAAAGACATCTTTAACATCGTCAACTTATACATCAATCCCAAAACCATGCAGAGAGACATTCCCCCCTCCCAAACCCTGTGTAACAAAATAGCGGAATACTTCCATGAGAAAATACAGACACTCACTAAAGATTTCCCACACCCCCTCCCCTCAGAGGAGTCCCAACCAAACAGGAATAGCGCGACTAGCAAGCTAGCCGCCTTTCAGGAAGTCAGCTTAGAAGAATCACAGAGAAAATTTCTAAAAATTAAATCAGGCTCCCCCTTCGACCCGTGCTCCCCTTTCATCCTCCACACTATGGTGGAGATTGTAAACCCCAGCATTAACAACATTATCAACTCCTCACTTTCCTTGGGAGTAGTCCCAGAGGAATGGAAACTGGCAGCAGTAAGACCCCTACAAAAAAAAACATCACCAGACCCCACCACACTCACTAATCTACGACCCATCTCCCTGCTCCCCACTTTCTGTAAACTCACAGAAAAGGTAGTAAACCAACAGCTCACCACCTTCTTAGAGGTCAATAACATCTGGCACCCCAACCAGGCTGGCTTCAGAGTAAATCACTCAACAGAATCAGCTCTAATATTTTCATCGGAAACACTCAGAGCAGCGCTAGACCAGGGCAAAAAAGCAGTGCTTATACTCTTAGACCTGTCCGCGGCGTTCGATACGGTGTCACATTCCATCCTGATAGACCGACTAGCCACGGCAGGGATAACTGGAAAGGTACTGAGCTGGCTAAAAAGCTTCCTAACAAATAGACAACAAGTGGTCACCCTGGGCCAGTTCAGATCTGAAGAGATCCCAATAAATTCAGGTGTACCGCAGGGCTCCTGCCTGGGCCAGACACTTTTTAATGTGTACATGGCCCTCCTGATTTCCCTCATATCATCCTTCGGCATAGCCACCATTTCATACGCGGATGACACACAACTCATCCTAGTGATGGAGGATGAAACCAGCGAAGCAGAAACAAGACTTAAAAACTGCCTAAAAGCCACTTTCCATTGGATGAGGACGAATCACCTTAAATGCAACACTGGGAAGACCGAGATCCTACCGTTTGGTAAGGGAAACACTTTCAATCCAGCACTATGGTGGCCTGAAGACGCAACCGTTCCCCCTAATACAGCCAACGCTGTCCGAAACCTAGGGATAAAATTTGATCCATCCCTGAGCTTTCAACAACAAGCAGTAGCCATGGCAGGGACCTGCTTCGGCATAATAAAAGGGCTCAGGACATTTTTCGATCGAATCCCTTTCGCCGCAAGGAAGACGGTGGCAGTAGCCCTCATTAGCTCTCGCATAGATTACTGCAACAGCACATACGCAGGAACTAACAGGACAGTCTGTCATAAACTACAAATGGTGCAGCATGCAGCGGCCAGACTAGTGCTAGGATGGAAAAGAAGAACCTCAGCCACAATTGCCATGAACACCCTGCACTGGTTGCCTATACACAAAAGGGTGCTCTTTAAAATCTTGCCAATCACTTTCAGGGCAGTTAACAAAACAGGACCCAAATACATCAAAAGCATGTTCCAACGCTACGTTCCCTCCAGGTGTCTGAGGTTCCAAGGTGACAATCTCCTGACTATTCCCAAGTTTAGGCTCAAAACCAGAGGAGGTAAAGCCCTTGCTGTCTTGGGGTCCAGAGCATGGAACTCACTGCCACCCCCTTTCCGACAAATCTCTACAGAAACAATTTTTAGAAAAACCCTTAAGACCTGGATTTACACCCTATCCGACACAAAATGCAAAAACATGAATTAGCATTTTAACCAAGGATTTACCACAAGAACAATAAGCCACCATGTTCTCTTACACTCTGAAGCGCTAAGATGCTCCCTGGAGTGTAACCCGCGCTATACAAACACTAATTACATTACACTACATTCTAAATGGCAGAAGATCTGTCATGGTCCTGAGATAGGGAGGAAGGTCATTCCAAGCTTTTGCAGCCCCATAGATAAAGCTCCTGTCTTCCCAGTGAGCTTTCCTAATGCGCGGGACCTGGGCCAGATTAGCTTCTTTTGACCGCAGGCTTCTACCCGGCACATACCAATGTAATCGGTCCTTTAGAAATTCTGGGCCTAGGCCATGCAATGCCTTGAAAGTCATGGTCAGTGCCTTGAACCGAATTCGGCTTTTGACAGGAAGCCAGTGCAAGATTTTTCTTCCCAAGGGAACCGAAGCGAATCTTGAAGAGCCCGTAAGAAGACGGACTGCAGCATTCTGCAGAATCTGAAGTTTACTCAGTGCTCTGCATTGTGCGTTTAAATAAAGTCCGTTGCAGTAATCCAATCTAGCCAAAACCAACCCCCTGACCACCATGTGTCTGCTGTCCTGGGGCAGCAGGGGTAGCACTTTCCTTAGCATCCTGATGGTGTACATGGTTTTAGATGTCACCTCCTTGATATGATGCTCTAACGTCAGTCTATCATCAAGGATTATGCCGAGGTTTTTGGCTTTTACAACCGGAACTGGGAGCGTGCCCATAGAATCGGGCCAGCAGGCCGGGGTCCAGAAATTAGAGGTATTTCCGAACAGAATGACCTCCGTTTTGTCTGAATTCAATTTAAGGCAGTTCTTAGCCATCCAGCTCCCTACTGCTAACATACATTCCCGCAGACGCTCTTCTGTATCAATCTCCCCCCCTGGAGTCAGAGAGACCACGATTTGAGTATCGTCTGCGTAGGAGGTGATACCAAATCCATATGCGCTGATAACAGGTGCCAATGCGCTCACATAAATGTTAAAAAGGGTGGGGCTAAGTGATGACCCCTGAGGGACACCACAAGGTGTGGAGAAAGGTTTAGACTGGAACTCCCCCAGGGTTACCACTTGTTTTCTATCTGTGAGAAAGGATCTGATAAGGTCCCAGGCTTTGCCACCAATACCACACATTTTTAAGCGTTTAAGGGGTATAGAGTGGTGGACCGTATCAAATGCTGCGGACAGGTCGAGCAGGATCAGCGCCGCCTTCCCTCCCTGATCCACTGCCTCTCTAATCTCTTCCATGGCTTTAACCAAGGCGGACTCCGTACTATGACCTGGCCTGAAACCATATTGAGTAGGGACAAGCGCCTGGGTATCTACCAGGGAGAGACTAAGTTGCCTGTTCATGAATTTTTCGACCAGCTTAGCCGGGAGGGGAAGTCTGGCAATCGGGCGAAAGCTGTTAGGGTCATTGATAGGAAGGTTGTTTTTTTTTAGTAATGGTAAAATCGATGCTAGTTTCCACTGCCTTGGAAAAAGACCGGTTTCAAACATAAGATTAAATATACTTGTAAGCCTTTTTGCAATCGGACCCGAAGCCAGTTTAGCCACCCTGCTGGGGCAGGGATCGAAAGGGGAGCCTGAGTTAATTTCCATCAAGCCTTTTTGTGTGTCTAGTGTTTAGATTGTCCGGAATTTATCGAAGGTTGGGCCAGAGGCATCCTCTGACCTTGGGCCTTCCCTGCTCCCGTTCACAGAGCCAGTACTTCCCTCACTAAAGACCCCAAAAATGACTTCCACCTTGGCCAGAAAGAATTCGGCCAGGTCTTCACATAGTTGTTGGCTCGGTTGAACCGGTCTTGGCTTTGGCGATGTCAACATCACCACCGTCTTGAACAGTTCTTTTGCTGCATTTTTTGACTCTAAAATCTGGGCGGCAAAGTATCTTTGTTTGGCTGAGGCAATTACTTGTTTATAGGTCTGTAAGCTAATTTTATACGCTTTTCTATCGGCTTCTTTGTAATTGCTCCTCCAAGCGCGTTCAAGCTGCTTAAAATTGAGCTTTTGGGTCCTAAGCTCCTGCGAGTACCATGGGGCGGAGGGCTGTGCTCTCTTTGGCCGTAGTACTTTAGTCGGAGCTAGACTGTCACAGGCCTGCTGCAGCCAGTCCGTATAATTTTGACAAGCGCTCTCCACGTCATCTAACATACAATCTGCTGGGGAAGATAGCATCTTGTTAAGAGAAACTTCCTCCACCTTATTCCAGGCTCGGATTTTTATATTGTTCTTTCAACCAGTAGTTTCCATACCAGGGTTGCCTAGTCGTATTTCAAACTGAACTGCAGCATGGTCGGACCAAGCCAGAGGGAGAAGGCCCTGGAAAAGAAGATTATTTTGGTTTGAAAAAATCCCATCCAGGGTATGCCCTCCCCTGTGCGTATATGTATATATATATATACATACATAGTAAGCTGAAATTAAGAAAGCATTTCCAACTTAAGAATGCAGCGGATATTGCATCTCAAAGTAGATCCATATCAGGAGCTGGTTCTAATCTGCAAGCAGCGGATGTTGGCACTTTGTTGGCGATGCAATCTTTGGCTGATTAAGGTGATATTACAGATGAACTAACACAGGTGAACTTACACGCAGCAGGTATTACCTGTAACACACCAAGTACTAGTCCATTTAGACCCCCTTCTACTTTCATCCCAATGATGCCGAGGGATGCGATTGATGTTTTTAGTGATTGCATAGTTAATGAATTGAAGCAACTCAATAGCACTGTCATGCAACAAAAGAGACAGCGCAAATTCTCCGAAATGCAATACACTAAATTAATCCGTAAACTACAAGAACACACGGAGATTATAATTAACAAAGCTGACAAGGGAGGGAATATTGTTTTATGGCCAAGAACCATGTATATGGAGGAAGCCTGGTCACATCTCAATGATGTTAATTGTTACAGGAGAGCCAATTTTCAGGAACTAAGAAAAAATAAGGAACTTGTCTTTGGTGAGCTGGCTCAGTGGAAGCGTGTTGGCTTATTATCCAAAAATGAATATAATTTTTAAAAAAATGATCATCCAATGACTCCTTTTTTATACTTTATTCCAAAAGTGCATAAGAAGGTGGAACCGGTCCCTGGCAGACCAATTATTTCCGCACGTAAAAGCCTTTTAGAGGCAATGTCAAAATATGTGGACCACTATCTGCATGAGTTTGTGGAGGAATTGCCATCTTTTATTAGGGACACTGGTCATTTTCTAACTAAACTAAGACATGTAAAATGGGAGGAGGATTGTCTTTTAATAGCAATGGACATTAGTTCTTTGTACACCAGCATCCATCATAGTGACGGGATTAATGCTATTCGCTATTATTTGGATAAAAGGAATATTGCTATGTATGAACATAACAAAATGTTGGTCAAAATGATAGAGATTTGTTTGACTCACAATTTTTTCTTATTTAATAAGGAAGTGATTCAGCAATTACGCGGAGTGGCGATGGGGGCATGTTTCTCCCCTAGTTACGCGTGTTTACACGTGGGCTGGTGGGAGGAACATGTCCTTAGAACTACTCATCAAGATATTTATGACCAACATGTGCTTCACTGGTGGAGATTCATAGATGATGTGTGTATTATCTGGAAAGGTTCTATTGAAACAGCCCAAAAATTTGTGAATGATCTAAACTTTAATGCCCTAAATCTCACTTTTACATCGGATATTAGTGACAGTAGGATACAGTTTCTGGATGTTGAAATTTTTGTCAAAGACAATATGATTCATACCAAATTGCATAGAAAAATACCAGCTGGTAACTCAGTTCTACATGCGACGAGTTCACACCCTCAACATCTTATACGAAGTATTCCCTATGGGGAATTCTTGCGAATTAAGCGCATTTGTAGTCATGAAGGGGACCTTAAACAATGTCAAGCAGAAGCATTTGGAAGGTTCTTGAATAGAGGGTATAAAGCTTCAGATTTGACAATAGCTCGTGACAAAGCCAATGACGTAAATGATGTGAATGTTTTACCTGATATGTCAAGCTCATCCAGACAGGTGTATGAAAGCTCGGACAGTCTAGCTGTCCAGGCTGTTGACAATATAAGATTAATTACAAATTTTTGTCGGCAGGAGAGACAAGTCCGTAAGATTTTATATAAGAATTGGCCAATTATTCTATCGGATTTAACTTTGTCTCGAATTATGCCTAAACTGCCTAGCCTTACTTTTAGAAGGGCACCCTCAATGAGGGGTGCTTTGGTAAGAAATAGCCCTGAAATTATCACTTCTAATAGTTGGCTTTCGGCAAGATCAGGTTTCTCCAGGTGTAGTTCATGTTGGAAAAAATGTTTCACAATATGTTACACCTTTTAGCCCAGAACCAGTTAAAATGCAAGGTCACTACACTTGTAGAACAGATTTCGCCATTTACGTCCTAGAATGTACCTGTCACTTACTTTATGTGGGCAGCACCAAATTACAGGTGTTTAACAGAATATTACAACATCTGAGAGCGATTGTGAATTCTGATCCCAATTACCCTGTGGCGCGGCATTTTAAACTGGTGCATAATAACAATTTGAATGATCTTAGTTATTATGTTATTAGTGCAGTACCCAAAAATATGAGAGGAGGTAATAGAGAAAAGAGGTTAAGACAGGTTGAATCAGAATTAATTATCTTACTCGACACTAAAATACCCAATGGATTGAATAATAGTGATGATTTGCACAACTTTTTATAATTATTTATGTTAGATAAAATGTACACTTTGGGACGACTCCTGTAATCAATGTATATTCTCTTTATATGTTTCAGTTTTTTAGTCTATTTTAGATTTTAACTGGTTTTAAGAGAGATATATTGCCGATTTTAAAGCTCTGTGAATTTTGTCTTAATTATAAAATTTGTTGTGGTCAAATATTTTTCTAAACATCTGACAGTTCAGACTTTTGTTCTTTAAGACCGTAGGTTTATTATGAATGTGTTTTTCTTTATATTTATTCTTTTATGAACCAATTCATTCAAATATTCATTTTGCGTATTGCTCTTGTATGTTCTTAATAGGTTGAAGGAAACTGATTAATTTGGAAAATGAGATCTCAAAACTGTGTTGAAAATACCGCAGGAGAGGGAAAATCAGAAATGAGAGTGATAAAAAGAAAGGAGAGAAAAAAAGAAAAAAAGAAAGAAAGAAGGAACTTAAGATGATGAAAATAAGAATTAGACTCAAGTGATGTCTGCATATATGCTGCTTTATCTTTGTATATATATTTTTTTGCACTTGCACACTAGCACTTTTTTGCATATTTTTTGCACATTATTACATTCCATTTTAGTGATTGAAAAGACTGATTTGTATGAGCATTTGACAGTGAATCCAATTTAATTTTAAAAGAAAATACTAGTATTTTTCCGGACATTGGTGGTTCAAATCAGCACAAGCTTTTTTTAAATAAGAAAACTTTCTTGTTTTAATGAGCTTTGCTGTGTTAGAATTTAAAGAATCAAAATAACATAATGTGGGGAGGTTGATGTCATGAAATTTGGAGCACTATGCCAATATTTTTGACTATCTTCATATTTCTCAAACACTATGTATTATGGTTAAGCTAGTATGCTTTACGAATGTAATGGTCTGTTTTCACCGTCTATGCTTGTGTCTATAACTGATTGGAATGTTTATACCATGTGACTTTATATTTTTAACTATATATACATTGTCATTGTTCCAGCGCGTCATGTGATCAAGACTGCCGTTGGGCAGTCGAAACGCGTCAGGCTGGGCACTTGCTGTCAAATTATTTTGCACTGGCACTTTTTAAAACTGCACAATAAAAGAAAATGATTTTCTACCACGTTGGAGGTCAGTACCTGTTTTGTTGATCTCAAAACTACGATCGTTTCAGGACTGTGGTTTCCATATATATATACATATATATATATATTACCTACTGGCGGTCGCCAGTAGGTAGTTATAGTTAGGACCACGTTTCCATAGGAAAACCTCAACATTCTATTTTGAATAACTTTGGCGCCGGTCGACGAATCCTCGCGAATTTCTCAAAATAGGTGGGGCGCTACGCTCCGCTCCTACCCTGAAAGTCTCGGGGGGATTCGTCAAGCGGGGGCTGAGATAAAAGGGGGGTCCCAAAACGCGTTTTTCCCATGCATTTTTCCATAGGACCTTTAGAACGAGCTACAGCCCGAACGGCTGAACAGAATTACTAGAAATTTGGCAGAGAGGTAGTCCCTAGGTCAAGGAAGTGCCTTTTGTAGGTTTGGTGTAAATCTGTTCAGTAGATTCTGAGAAAATAGCCTTTAAATCAATATATATATCTGAGCCCGCTTACGGTACGCTTACCGTACGCTTACGGTAAGCGTACGGTGGCGTGCGCGAGCGCGATTCTGATTGGCTCTTAGATCTTAGTAAACATTCGAATCGGCAGAAACCAGGAAGCGGCGTCCGCCATTTTGTCTACCGCACTGAGTGTTATGTATCAAACATGATGGCCAAAAACATGTTACGGGGATGTTTTGACAACTCCCTCTCACATAGTCATGTTGAGGGAGTCCCCAAACATCCCCAAGAGCAAAAACGGCATTATTTTTTTTTCGGCAATTTCGCGGGGTACGCTTACCGTACGCTTACCGTAAGCGTACGGTAAAAAAATAAAAATAAAAAAAACACTATCCACACTTTCTCCACCCCTTGTGCAAATGGTGGCCGAAGGACACCATTTGTGCATGGCTTATCAGAGCACAGAAATTTCCCAAAAAATTTCAACAGATTATCTATCACAAGGAAGCGCATAATATGTCCTCCATGTGCGCACGGTGCGCGAAGCGCATCGTGCGTACATGGCCCATCTAGCGTAACGTGGGCACGGCACTAACTGCGTAAAGTGGGTGCGCGGTGCGCGAAGCGCACCGCGTGCTCACTGTGCGCGCACGGTGCGCGAAGCGCACCGTGCGCGCACGGAACGAACTGCGTTAAGTGGGCGCGCACGCCACGAATGGCGTAAAGTCACTTAGCATTTAAAAAACCGTACAAATTCACTGAAAAAACCATAGGTTTCACACACGTTATAGTTAGGAATTAGCATTTAAAAAACCTTGCAAATTCACTGAAAAAACCATAGGTTTCACACATGTTATAGTTAGCGGAAATTTTACTGATAAAAAACCAATGAAATTGCCCCGTTATAGTTAGTGCTGGCAACTATAACTCACGCGACCGCAATCTTCTGCTGATGACATATGTGTCTTTATGAAAAAAAAATATTTGTAATATATGTATAGCTAAAAATGTATGGAAGAAGACATGGGCAAATAAGTGTCTAAATACAGTATTAGCATCAGCAGAGGATTGCGGTCGCGTGAGTTATAGTTGCCAGCACTAACTATAACGGGGCAATTTCATTGGTTTTTTATCAGTAAAATTTCCGCTAACTATAACATGTGTGAAACCTATGGTTTTTTCAGTGAATTTATATATATATTCACTGAAAAAACCATAGGTTTCAGGGGTGTTATCGTTAGCTGGACTTTTCACTTGTACAAAACCATTGAAATTCCCCCGTTATAGTTAGTTCAGCTAACTATAACTCGTGCGCCCGCAATGCACTGCTGATGACGTCACATATTACATCACTCATGACATGGTCAGTGACATCACTGATGACATCTCAAATGACATCACTGATGACATCACTGATGACATCATCCAGTGAATGTGTGTTTTTCTGAAAATTAAATATGTTTTGAATATGTATATCTCAAGGTCAATGGAAGAATAAATGGGTATATAATTGTCTAAATGGATGAATTGTTTTTGAAAAATTGATTGTGTAACTGACTGATTAAGTGTATCATAGTGAATACATGGCTTAGTGAGTAATGTTTAAATATCTTTATCAGTCTCTCACACTGTGTATAAGTGGCTGCATGGGTTGGTGAGTAGCTACATGGGTATCTATATAGGTTATTAGTTGGTTTTTTGAGTATCAGTCTGAGTGTCTGCATGGTTCGGTGGGGGTATTACGTAGTGCATAGGTGCATGAATGAGTGACTCACTGTTTGTATGTGTTGAACACAGCATGTGTGCAGGACTGTATGGGTGGATGAGTGTGTGTATGGGTGTGTTAGTGAGTGAATGACTGTCTCAATAGTGTCCTTATGAGTAACTACATATGTTTTAAACTAGTATATGTGACTATTGGTGTATATATGTGAGTATATGTGAGAGTGAGAGATTGAAAGAGTTCCTGTATGAATAAGTATGTGTTTCTATAAGTGATTGTTTAAAAGACTAAGGGCCTCATGTAGGTAGCTAAATACCGGTCGGTAACGGCCGAAATTCGGTAAATATCCCGTTACCGACCGGTATTTAGCTATTCAGGATTCGGTAAATTACCGAATCGGTAAAATACCGAATCGGTAAATACCGAATCCTGAATGTAGGGAGCACTCTAAAGAGTGCAAATTAGAATTAAGAATTCGTTATTTACCACTAAATACAGGTTGGTGATAAATAACGAATACCTTGCAAAACGCAATATTTTGCAGATGTAAGAGTGCCATGTGGCAGACATACATGCCCTTAGGGCATGTATGTGCGCCACACGTGCACACATGCAAGAATCAGGGGTGCAACAGGGTGTCAAAGTGACACCCTGCCACCCTTGTATATGCTCCCCCCATTACCGAATCGGTATTCACCGAATCGGTAATGGTGACTGCCTTCCCATTGATTCCTATGGGCCTCCAGGCCCATAGGAATCAATGGGAAGGTATGCCCCATTACCGAATCGGTATATACCGATTCATATTTACCGAATTTTTCCGATTCGGTAAAATTTACCGAATCATTACCTACATCACATTTACCGATTCATAAATACCGAATCGGTAAAATTCGGTATTTATGAATCGGTAAATGTGTTGCCACCTACATATGGCCCTAAGTATGTGTAAGTTTCCGTAGAAGTAAGTGTGGTGGTGTGTGTATAACTGTATATGCAGGTAAATGTATGTTTGATTCTTTATTAGCATGAGTGACTATGTGTGTGAGTAACTCTATGGATGAGTGGCATTGTGTAACAGGATGTATAGGTGTATGAGTACATATGATGAGTGAGTACATGTATGAGTGACTTTATAGGACTGTTGGTGAATGAGTGGATGTGTATGTGCGATCTTAGAATTACTGAAGAGGTTGTTGTAACTGGTATTGGTATGTCCATTGTTTTGAAAATTTTAGTCTCTATTTTTGAATGTGTGTATCAAAGGTTATATTAGGGTGAGAGGAGGTCTGCCACTCTATCACAAGGATGATGTCATCAGTGATGTCATCAGTGATGTCATTTGAGATGTCATCAGTGATGTCATGAGTGATGTCACTGACCATGTCATGAGTGATGTAATATGTGACGTCATCAGCAGTGCATTGCGGGCGCACGAGTTATAGTTAGCTGAACTAACTATGACGGGGGAATTTCAATGGTTTTGTACAAGTGAAAAGTCCAGCTAACTATAACACCCCTGAAACCTATGGTTTTTTCAGTGAATTTCTGAGGTTTTTTAAATGCTAATTCCTAACTATAACGTGCCTAAAACCTATGTTTTTTTCTGTGAATTTCAAAGGTTTTTTAAATGCTAATTTCTAACTATGCCTACAGAGATAGGACATGTGAAGAATGAAGAAAAAATGCACAGAAAGAAACAAAAGAAGTGCAGAAAGAAGCAACAGAAGTCCTCAAAGACGAAGAAAAGTGCAGGAAGAAGGATAACGTGCAGAAAGAACAAAAAGAAGAGCAGAAAGCAGCCTTGTTGCAAAATCATCCTGTACCCTCAACTTTTTCAGACGGATACTGGTGGTAACTGAGTCTGACTAACCAGTCCTAGAGCCAGTGCTATGTTAAAAGACACTTAGAATACAGTAAAAACACCTACATACACTAGGGAACATTATGTGTTGGGGTCCCCCTGTGATTAGCATGACCTCCTCTGTAAGCCTCTAGTATATAATAGGGCATGGGGATTAAAACTACCTCTTAAAACAGGCCACAGGGCGTTTTTGCACACGTTAACTCAGGCCCCGTCCCCTCCCTTCACCACTGTGTAAACACGCCCTGTGTCCATTTTTAGTTGGGAGATTAAGTTCATTTGAATCCTGAGGGTCCCTAGGGTCCAACTAGCCCACTAGGTACCTCCAGTAAGTGCCACAGAGCTGCGTTGCAGAGAGGTGTAAAAAGTGGCACGGCCTGGACCACCTCTCTGCAATGCAGCTCAGTGGCGCTTACTGGAAGCACTTGGTGGGCTAGTTAGCCCCCAGGGGCCCTCAGTATTGAAGGGAAATTATATCCCCAATTTAAAACGTGCCATAGTGCGTGTTTGCACACGTCACCTCAGGCCTCGTCCCCTCCCTTCACCACTGTGTAAACGCGCCCTGTGGCTGTTCTAAGTTGAGAGATTAAGTCCCCTTGAATCCTAAGGGTCCCTAGGGTCAAACTAGACCACTAGGTACCTCCAGTAAGCGCCACAGAGCTGCATTGCATAGAGGTGTAAAAAGGGGCTTGGCCTCAGAACACCTGTCTGCAGCGCAGCTCCCTGGCGCATACTGGAGATGCCTGTTGGGGGCGCGTTTGCAGAGTGCTGCACGGAGGGGGCATGGCCTCCGGCACGATGCCAGTCTTTTATTTATTTTAATTTTTTAAGAAGGGGGGCTGTGTGGTTCCCCTTCTAATTTATTGGCCCTGATGACCCCATCCCCAGGGCCTGTCTCCTAATTATATTTTTTTGACCCCAATCCACAGGGCCGGCCACTGTTTTTTATTATTTTAAAAAAATATATATTTATAGACACACCTAGGACATGCTGGACAAACCGTACGTACCTATCACCATGACGATTTGTGTGATATTCATTAAAAGGCGACTATGCATACAATGAATCCACGTGGAATGTATTTACACCACTAGTGAAGCTCTGACATGTCTGATGCCCTACCGTGCCTAATCCCGGTAGACACCCTTGTCGTTTATTTATACAAACATGGGAAGCTATTGACGGGCACATTTAATACACATGCACACCAAGCCATTCAAAGGGGATTCGACAAAAATTCGACCAAACTATGCAAGAAAGCCCCCTCACGGTTAATAAAACACACATCCACTGCCGGATGTGTAATACTTTTTATTTTACTCTCTGGAAAGGGGACGAACATCACTTGAGAGTCACAGCGCGCTCCTGACAGAGCCCAATGCTGTGTTACACCCACCATTGCCTGCCGAGTGCCACACACCTCTGTGTTGTATTCCACTAGCTAGTGCATATGCTATGACACTGTCTAGCCCATGTGCACTGTAACACCACCCCGTGATTATGTCATGCCACACTGGTCTTTGCATGGGTTATATTGCCCCATCTAACGTGCCTTCCTCGATGCCTATGTTATAACGCACAGTGCTATGCCATACATATTACAATCTGGGATCCATATCTTTGTCACAGTGCATATGCAACGTTACACTCCCCAGCACATATTTTATATTACAACTTTAGAGACTAGTTAAGGTTACACAACACTGCCCTGTGCATATTACACTCCAAGGTGCATATCGCATAGCACGCGCTAGTGCCTGTGCTATCTCGCACTCTCCAATGAATCTGTCATTGAGCACAATGTATTGCATATTATATTTCACGCCTGGTTCATCTTATATCACACTTTTTGGTGCATAGTTTATACCATACACTATTTCTAGTTTTCATTTTCAATCGTGCTCTCAGGACTATGTTCTATATAACACTGTGTTCACCTACCCTTTTCACGGGCATTACATTTTGCGATAGGGGGTGGAGGGTCAGGGGGTGTTTCTGCCAAGTGAGCCCGGAGTCACAGTCACAAACGCCCTCTTCTTCCTGAATAAAAGTGAGATGATGCTGCATACTTGTTCATATTTTAAGTAGTTCGCACATACACAATGTTTTAAAAATAATAAAGTTCCTAATACCCGCCTTCTCTGAACAGTTAGCTTGCTGACCCATCCCCCTCCTCCCTATCCTCTGTTGTGTGAATCCATGGACTAGCCTCCTCCCTCCTGCCATGGATGGTCTGATGTGCTGCCACTACCCTCAATTTAGTATGATGTACCAGTCCACTCCTCCTGCCCTCCATTGCCCAATTCTATGCCCCATCATTGACCTCCTGCTTAAACTCTGTGCTTAGCTTGCTGCCCCTATTCTCCTTCCCCCTGCCCTCCGATGTCTTTGTGCATGCCCCTGCTCCATCCTTTTTGCCCACCATGTTCCATGGACCTGCCACTCCTATCTACTCTGAGTGTTCTGTTGAGCTGCCACTCCCCTCCCACCTGCCTAGCATTGTCAGATGACTGTAACCTGTCCCTGCCACCTCAACCCTGCCTGTCCACATGCCATGCCCCTATCCTCTTCCTCCTGTCCTACATGGTCCATTGTACTGCCACACCCTTCTGCCCTCCCTGGTCTGTTGTGCTGCACCTGCTCCTCCTGCCTGCCCCGTGTGGTCTGTTGTGAGGCCCCTTCCCCTGAACTTTCTTGTCTGTGCACAGGTCCTGACCCTCCCTTCTATCCTCCATCGGCCTTTGTGCATGCCCCTGCACCCTCCTTCTTGCCCATCATAGCCATTGTGCTGCCACTATCCCTCCCACTTGCCATGCATGGTCTTCTGTGCTGCCATGGCACCTCCCACCTTCCCTGTGTGGTCAGTTAGCTGCCCCTGACCCCCTCCCACCTTCCCTCCATGGTCTGTGTGTATGCCATCACAGTCTCACTGTTGCTCTTCATGGTGTGTCTTGCTTCTAGTGCCCATCCTGCCTGACCTCCATGGCTATCTTGCTGCTCCTGCCCTGCCCCCTTGCCCCCAGCCCACTGTTTACATGTGCAGACCCCTACTCCCTCCCTCCTGGCTTGTCTGTTCCATTGTAATGCCCCTGATCCGTCCCTCCTGCCCTTTATGGTCTGTTATGCTGAAGCTTTCTCTCCTGTCTGTCCATTATGGTCAGCTAGCTACCATTGCCTCTTGCCCCTCTGTTCTCTGTTGTCCATGTGCATGGGCCTGTCCCCTCCCTCTTGCTTTCTATGGATTGTTGTGCTGCACTCCCGTCCTGCATGCCCTGTGTGGTGTATTGTGCTGCTGCAAACCCTGATGCCTGCCCTGAGGGTCAGTTTGGTGCACCTCTCCATGTCCCTCCTGTCCTCTGTTATCCTGTCCATGTCCCTACCCCATTTCCTTCCATGATCCAATGTACCATACTTGCAAACATTTTGAACTTGGTAAGAGGGAGATTTTGAAAAAAAACTGGGGTATTGATTTTCCTCTTTGAGTTACATTGAAAAAGAGGAGATTGTAGACAGGAGACAGGTCAAATAAAGCCCATTTGAGCTTAAAAACATTGGACGTTTCCTGGCTGAATCGGGTCTGTTGGCATGTATGGTTGTACTACCATTGCCTCTTCCTTCTGCCCACAATGGTCTATTACATTGCCAGAGCCTCTCTTGCAAGTCCTGTGTTGTTGGTTTGTTGCCCCTGCCCCCCTTTCCACTGCCCTCCATAGTCTGCTGTGCTTCCACGGCCCTTCCTGCCTGCTCAGTGTGGGTAAATTGTTGCCTTTGCACCCTCCTACCTGCCTTCAATTTTCAGAGTCCGTGCCCCTGGCCTCTGCCTCTCAACAGTATCCTAATGAACAACTAGATTGCTAACATTCTATATTTATTACAAAAGTGTGGAACGCCTGACATCATCTTGATGTAATCAAAACTGTAATACCTAGAGCATTTCCTTTAGAAATTACATATATGAGAGGGTCTTATTGGCATCAAAATTATGGTTAGTGCTCTAAAAGACTAAAATAAGGACATATTTTCTGAGTTTTCAAATAGCGACAAAGCACTTTTAAATTATTTGTTATCTTTATGTTTTTTTATCCAGTTGACCACTTGATTAAATGTTGCACTTAGGGGAGAGGATGTGGTGTTACTTCCAGAACTGCAGACTTTGCAACTGGGGAACCAGGTTGAAGTTTCTGCTTCAGCTCGACATGCTGTGATTCTGGTCAAATCACTTAGTCTCCCCATGTCTACAACCAAAATGAATTTGTTCTTCTGTGATGTAACCAATGCTCATGTAAAGCACTCCAATACCTGACAAGTCTGCACTATATAACACTGCAAAAACACAAAATAATAAGTGTTTTGCACACTTCTGTCATTGGGCTATATTTGGGCTACATTTGGGTGATTTTGGGCTACATTTGGGCTCTTTTGTCTCCGGTGGACATCTTGGGAGATTTATTTGTTATGAAGTTTCCTAATTTCCTCATGTACTGCAGTCTCCTCAGTAGGAAATGCTTTCAGTTTTTTACTTTGATTCCATCATGAAGGTATTCAGATGTGTCACACATTTGCCATAAATTCAGAATGTTAGCACTCTTTTTGCTCATTAGATCACTGTAGTAAAGCTACTGCTCACCAGAGAAAACTGCTGCTGGTATTGAAAGTGCATGTTTCAGTCTGCAGGTCAGAATTTTTTAATGAAATAGAAGAGGATTTGAGAAGTCACTCAAAATGTGCCCTCATTTTCTTTCTTCAGCATTAATCATAATTTCTATGGCAAAATGAACCCCCTCATTGTGTTCCTTTTTAAATTAAATGTGTTAAGTGTTACCAGTTTATTCCAATCAAGATGGCTTCAGGTGTGCCATACTTTTGTCATAATGAAGACAGTAAGCGCTCTAGTTGTTTTTAAGAACATTCTGGGACATTCTGTCATTGGGCTATACTTGGGCTACATCTGGGTGATATTTGGGCTACATTTGGGCTCTTTTGTCTCTGGTGGTCATCTTGGGAGACTTATTTGTTATGAAGTTTCCTAATTTCCTCATTTACTGCAGTCTCCTCAGTAGGAAATACTTTCAGTTTTTTACTTTGATTCCATCAAGAAGGCATTCAGATGTGTCACACATTTGCCATAAATTCAGAATGTTAGCACTCTTTTTGCTCCTTATATCACTGTAGTAAAGCTACTGCTCACCAGGGAAAACTGCTGCTGGTATTGAAAGTGCATGTTTCAGTCTGCATGTCAGAATGTTTTAATGAAATAGAAGAGGATTTGAGAAGTCACTCAAAATGTGCCCTAATTTTTCTTTCTGCAGCACTAATCATACTTTTTATGGAAAAATGAACCCCCTCATTTTGTTCCTTTTTAAATTAAATGTTTTAAGAGTTACCACTTTAATCCAAGCAAGATGGCTTCAGGTGTGCCATACGTTTATCATAAGTAGGACTGTTAGCGCTCTAGTAGTTCTTTGGAACACTCTGGGAAGCTGCAGTAGAACACAAAGGAATCAACTGACAGTCTCTGCCCTTGTTGGATGTACATGTTTTACTGAGAATGTCAGACTTCATTCTCACATGACTGAGAAAGATAATGTGAATTTACAGAAAATAAGCTCTCAGTTTAGCTTATAGATCACCTTCCAAACCTCTGTGGTAAAAGCATGAGAAAATATTTTTCTCTCAATCATGATATCCCAGCAGAAGGCTTTTTCACATGGTGAAATCACCTTAGAACATACCACAGTTCCTAAAATGAGTATGGTACCATCAACAAATGATTTATAATGTAACTAAAGTCTTAAAACCTTCTATTAACTGCAATGCTTTTTAATGAGGTGCTATCATGTATATTGGTCCCAAGATGGCTGCCAACACTTCTTGGATGAAGTGCTGACAGCCAATCAGATCTCAGGATGAGATGTGTGGTTAGGCTCCGCCCACATATATATATGCTTTTAAATGCTATTTTCTCAGGAAATACTGAACAGATTTACACCAGACCTGCAAAAGGCACTTCCTTGACCTTATGGCTACCTCTCTGCCAAATTTCAAGTAATTCTGTTCAGCCGTTCGGGCTGTAGCTGTGTCTAAAGGTCCTATGGAAAAATGCATGGGGAAAACGCGTTTTGGGACCCCCCTTTTTTCTCGGCCCCTGCTTGACGAATCACCCCGAGACTTTCAGGGTAGGAGCTGAACAGAGCGCCCCATTAGTTTTGAACATTTCGTGAGGATTCGTCAACCGGCGCCAAAGTTATTCAAAATAGAATTTGGAGATTTCCTATGGAAACTAGGTTGTAACTATAACTATCTACTGGCGACCGCCAGTAGATAATATATATATATTAACTTGTAGTTAGCTGGACATTTCACTTGTAAAAAACCAATGAAATTCCCCCGTTATAGTTACTGCAGGCAACTATAACTCACGCGACCGCAATCCTCTGCTGATGACGTCAGATATTACATCACTGTATTTAGACACTTATTTACCCATGTCTTCTTCCATTAATCTTTAGCTATACATATATTACAAATATTTATTTTTCATAAAGACACATATGTCATCAGTGATGTAATATCTGACGTCATCAGCAGAGGATTGCTGTCGCGTGAGTTATAGTTGCCTGCAGTAACTATAACGGGGGAATTTCATTGGTTTTTTACGAGTGAAATGTCCAGCTAACTATAACATGTGTGAAACCTATGGTTTTTTAAGTGAATTTTCAAGGTTTTTTAAATGCTAATTCGTAACTATAACGTGTGTGAAACCTATGGTTTTTTGAGTGAATTTGTACGGTTTTTTAAATGCTAAGTTATGTATTTCTTAAATTTTTTTTTTGATGTTTTTCACCGTGCGCGCACCGTGAAATTTATTTTTTTTGTTAAAATCGCGAGGTGCGCGCAACCTGCGTGCACGGTGCACTTCGCGCACCGTGCGCACGCTGTGGGCGCACGGTGTGCTTCGCGCACCGAGCACCCACGGTTCGCAGTTCGTGCCGTGCGCGCAGGGTGCGCGCACCTCGCGATTTTTAAAAAATAAGACAGATGGTTTTTTCCTCCCTTGGGGGTCCTTCTGTGACCCCCTGACCAAGGCTAGGGGGTCAGGAACTGTCCACTCTGCCCCCTTTTCACGTTCTCCACCTTTTTTTTTCATCCCCTCAGACTGCGAGAGACAAAATGGCGGCCGACACTTCCTGGTTTCGACCGATTCGAATGTTTACCGACATCTAACAACCAATCAGAATTGCGCGCGCGCACCATGCGTGCACGGTGCGCGCGTATAGATATTGATATGCTTTTGAATGCTATTTTTTCAGGAAATACTGAACAGATTTACACCAGACCTGCAAAAGGCACTTCCTCGACCTTATGGCTACCTTTCTGCCAAATTTCACGTAATTCTGTTCAGTCGTTCGGGTGTCTAAAGGTCCTATGGAAAATAACATGGGGAAAACGCGTTTTGGGACCCCCCTTTTTTCTCGGCCCCCGCTTGACGAATCACCCCGAGACTTCCAGGGTAGGAGCTGAGCGGCGCGCCCCATTAGTTTTGAAAATTTCGCGAGGATTCGTCAACCGGCGCCAAAGTTATTCAAAATAGAATTTTGATATTTCCTTTTTTTTTTTTTTTTTTTTTATATTTTCGCAGCCAAAAAAATGACTGATCAAGCATTACAAATCATACACTTCAATAACATTTAAATAAGTATACATATTAAGCTTTCAATTAAATCCAATTATGGATGGGTGTCCATAAACTTAAATCAAAGGCTTTCTTCTTCCGTCCCTTTAGACTATACACGATTTTTCTAGTTGATACATGTTTAACAATTTTGTTTGCCATTGCAGAAAAGAAGGAGGATCAACATCAAGCCAATGCGAGGTTATACAATATCTAAAAATAGACATGGATATAAACAAGAAACCATCTTCCGCAGTCGTTTGAAGCTTTCTGAATTTGATTGAACACCAAGAATAACAAGTTCGGGAGAAATTATTACCGAAAAACTCATGATATTATTTAGAAAGGTCTGAACTTCAGAAATAAATCGAACTAGGCCGGGACAGGAATAAAACATATGAACAGAGTTTGCACCAACAAAATTACATCGACTACATTTGTCTCCTCTATTAGCCTTCCATTTCAACAGTTTAGCAGGAGTATAATATAAATCAAATATACTCATAAAAAATTGACTTTTTAGAGATCCATTGAGTAAAACTAAGTCAGACAAAGCTAGAGCATCAGATAGATTAACACTCTCTATCCCCAAGTCGGATTGCCATTTTGTAATAAATAATTCAAGATTATCTTCTATATGATTTAACATGGTCTGATAAATCAGACCAATTCTATTTTGTTTCTGGCAGCAGTCAAGTATGTCGATCTTTTTCATCTTATTAGTTTTTAGTAGATTTTTGGAAATTATAAAACTGCGTATTTGTAGATATTTAAAAAAATCGGCTTTAGGTAAATTAAACTGTTCCTGTAGATATAAGAATGAAACAAATTGTCCATCTTGATAAAGATCGCCTAGCCAGAATATATTAGATCTTTGCCAGCGTTGGATTATTGGATCTGAGAATTTTGAGATTTCCTATGGAAACTAGGTTGTAACTATAACTATCTACTGGCGACCACCAGTAGATAATATATATATATATATATATATATATATATATATATATATATATATATATATATATATATTACCTACTGGCGGTCGCCAGTAGGTAGTTATAGTTAGGACCACGTTTCCATAGGAAATCTGCAACATTCTATTTTGAATAACTTTGGCGCCGGTCGACGAATCCTCGCGAATTTTTCAAAATAGGTGGGGCGCTACGCTCTGCTTCTTCCCTGAAAGTCTCGGGGGGATTCGTCAAGCGGGGGCTGAGATAAAAGGGGGGTCCCAAAACGCGTTTTTCCCATGCATTTTTCCATAGGACCTTTAGACAGGGCTACAGCCCGAACGGCTGAACAGAATTACTAGAAATTTGGCAGAGAGGTAGTCCTCGGGTCAAGGAAGTGCCTTTTGTAGGTTTGGTGTAAATCTGTTCAGTAGATTCTGAGAAAATAGCCTTTAAATCAATATATATATCTGAGCCAGCTTACGGTGCGCTTACGGTACGCTTACCGTACGCGTACGGTGGCGTGCGCGAGCGCGATTCTGATTGGCTCTTAGATCTTAGTAAACATTCGAATCGGCCGAAACCAGGAAGCGGCGGCCGCCATTTTCTCTCTCGCACTGAGAGTGATGTTTAAAATCTAAAGCACAAAAACATGTAAAGGGGCTGTTTAGACAGCTCCCACACACATAGCAATGTTGAGGGAGTCCCCAAAGATCCCCCAAGGCCAAAAACGGAATTTTTTATTTTTTCGCTAATTTCGCCGATTACGCTTACCATACGTGTACGGTAAAAAATTATATAAAAAAAAAAATTATCCACACTCTCCCCACCCCGTGTGCAATTGGTGCCTGAAGGGCACCAATTGTGCATGGCTTATTATAGATGAGTTAAACTAAAATATTAAAAAAAAAATAATAATTAAAAAAAAAATTATCCACACTCTCTCCACCCCGTGTGCAAATGGTGCCCGAAGGGCACCATTTGTGCATGACTTATAACCTATACGAAAAATTAAAATATTACCTTTCAAAACGAAGTGCATCATATGTCCTCCATGTGCGCACGGAGCGCGAAGCGCATCGTGCGTACATGGCCCATCTAGCGTAACGTGGGCACACGGTGCGCGTAGCGCACCGCGTGCCCACCGTGCGTGCAGGGCACTAACTGCGCACGGAACGAACTGCGTTAAGTGGGCGCGCACGCCACGAATGGCGTAAAGTAACTTAGCATTTAAAAAACCGTACAAATTCACTGAAAAAACCATAGGTTTCACACACGTTATAGTTAGGAATTAGCATTTAAAAAACCTTGCAAATTCACTGAAAAAACCATAGGTTTCATACATGTTATAGTTAGCGGAAATTTTACTGATAAAAAACCAATGAAATTCCCCCGTTATAGTTAGTGCAGGCAACTATAACTCACGTGACCGCAATCTTCTGCTGATGACATATGTGTCTTTATGAAAAAAAAATATTTGTAATATATGTATAGCTAAAAATGTATGGAAGAAGACATGGGCAAATAAGTTTCTAAATACAGTATTAGCATCAGCAGAGGATTGCGGTCGCGTGAGTTATAGTTGCCTGCACTAACTATAACGGGGGAATTTCATTGGTTTTTTATCAGTAAAATTTCCGCTAACTATAACATGTGTGAAACCTATGGTTTTTTCAGTGAATATATATATATATAAACACTTCAGCTGAACTCTTCGAGTCCCGAAAAATAAAGACAGCTACCACGGACTCCTGCAATCAATTGCGCAATTTATTTGGCAGTATGTGGCCACTCGACGCGTTTCGGGAAAACCCTTGTTCACGAGTGACACTCGTGAACAAGGGTTTTCCCGAAACGCGTCGAGTGGCCACATACTGCCAAATAAATTGCGCAATTGATTGCAAGAGTCCGTGGTAGCTGTCTTTATTTTTCGGGACTCGAAGAATTCAGCTGAAGTGTTTGTATTAAGAGGTTCGCTTCCTCTCCACGGACCGCCATTGGGAGAGGCGGGGGAAAGGCGGTTTTCGGTTGCGGCAAGCACCGATACTTAGGATTGGATATATATATATATATATATATATATATATATATATATATGTGAACCACACAACAACGACCTTGTTACCGGAGTTTGTCCCGTAGACAGGTGGTGCATCACGCCAGGCAGGCCTCCCGGAATTATAAAACCACGCTTGATAATCCTCAAGGAAGACGCACTCTCGAAATGGATTAGCAATTGTTGAATAAATCTATTTGGGTTGCATTTCGAGAGTGCGTATTCCTTGAGGATTATCAAGTGTGGAGATATATATATATATATATATATATATATATATATATATATATATATATATATATATATATTTTTTTTTTTTGAATGTATACAAATATTATAACATTTATAAAATTTCATAACTAAACAAATAATAATATGAGATATATTTAAACAATATTTAAAAAAGTATTAAGTCTGAGAATAATAGATATGCTATTCCCACTCCAGTCTGTGCAACAGTAGGGAAAGCGCTGTACTCCGGAGGGAAAAAATCTACTATATCAACTCCAGTCTGTGGAATAGTAGGGAAAGTGTTGGACTTCAAAGGGATTAGATTTACTATTCCAACTCCAGCCTTTTAAACAGTAGGGTAAGCGTAGACTCCAGAGGGGTAGAATGTACTTATCCCACTCCAGTCTGTGCAACAGTGGGGAAAGTGTTGTACCCCGCAGGGGTAACATTTATTTATTTATTTAAAAAGGTTTTATATAGTGCTGGCTATACCCATGGGTATCAGAGCGCTATACATAAGTTTAAAGGTAATACAGTACAAAGTATTAGAAGAAATGCACATAGTATAGTAAATAGATACAGTAAAAAATGCAGCATTCAGACAAGATCAATATAGAGAACACAATTAAAATATAGTTTGCATTGGTAAATAAGTGACAAAAGAATTAATTGCAGACTAAAGTGACAGAGGAATATACACGTTTTTTACAGCAACAGGAGGTAAGCTCAGTGGTCAGAGTATGTAGGGAGTAGGTTAGGTGTGAAAGGAGGGGTGAAGGAATGGAGGGATGGGGTAAGGGAGAGGAGGAGGGGGAGAAGGGTAGGGAAGACGAAGGGCAAGAAAAGTCAAAGGGGGTGGCAGGGTAGATAGGTGGGAGGGAGAAAGTAGAGGGTCTAGCGCTTGAGAAAAGAGAAGATTTAAGGGCCCCGATATTTGTTAAGCAGGTGAAGTTTGAGGTCTTTTTTGAAGCTGACATACAAGGGGTTACATCGCAAATCTATAGGGAGGGCGTTCCAGATGTTGGGAGCATTACCAGAGAAGGAACGACATTGTGAGGCTTTTTTTTTCAGCAGAGGGGAGGACGAGGAGGAGAGTGTTGGTGCTTCTCATCGGACGGGAGCAGCCCGCTATTTTGAGTTTACTTGAGAGGTAGATCGGGGACTTTAGATGAAGGGCTTTGTGTGTAATGCAGGCAATTTTGCAGGCAGATCTGCCTTGGAGAGGAAGCCATTTGAGGACTTTAAGGGCAGGAGAGATGCGGTCAAAGCGCTTACTGTCTGTTATAAGCCTGGCCGCAAGGTTGAGTATAGTTGTGAAGTGGGCAAGGTGGACTTTGGGGATTCCGGAGAGGATAGCAATCATTGCCGTAGTCAATTTTCAAGAGGAATAGAGATTGGACTACTGATTTGAAATCTTCAGCAGGAATGAAGGTTTTTTTTTTTTGAGTTGGTGGAGCGTGAAAAGTGCTCCTTTAGCCAAGTTTTTATATGGAAATTGAGAGTAAGCCTATTGTCAAAGATCATGCCAAAAGATTTAACTGATTTGGGTAAGGAGAGTTGAGGGCATTAAGGTCAGAGATCCAAGATTGGATAGGGAGTGAATTGTTTTTAGGGGAGAAAAGAATAATTTCAGTTTTATTAGGGTTGAGTTTGAGTGGAACCAGGATTGGATCTTAGTCAGGGTGTTGTTTAGGTGCAAGACATCAGAATGGGATTTAATTTTATAGTATAGTTGGGTGTCATTGGCATATAGGTGGTAGTTGATTCCGGCTTGTTTTAATATGACAGTGAGGGGTTCCATAAAGAGGTTGAAAAGAGCTGGAGAGAGAATAGAACCTTGGGGAACACCAAGACAGACATGAGTGGGGTTAGAGAGACAATTTTTGATTTTGATTTGTTGAGTTCTATGTTGAACGTAGGAAGGGCAACCAGTTAAGGACAGGGCCATTAAGGCCGAAACGACATTTGAGTGTATTAAGTAAGGTTGTGTGGTTGACTGTATCAAAAGCAGCAGTGAGGTCAAGGAGAATGAGTAGGCAGAACTCAGCCTTATCCAGGGTGTGGTGGATATCATCAACGATTTTTAGCAATGCAGTTTCAGTGCTACAGCCTTTACGGACGCCGGATTGTAAAGAGTCAAGAAGGTTGAAAGTGTCAATCAATCAATCAGTCAATCCATTTGTAGAGCGCACCACTTACCTGTGAGGGTCTCAAGGCACTGGGGGGCAGGGGTGCTGCTACTGCTCGAACAGCCAGGTCTTGAGGAGTCTCCTGAAGGCCAGCAGGTCCTGGGTCTGTCGTAGGCGGAGGGGGAGGGTGTTCCAGGTTTTTGCGGTGAGGTGAGAGAACGATCTGCCTCCGGCGGTCGTTCGACGGATGTGGGGGACGATGCGAGGGCGAGGTAAGTGGAGCGAAGCTGGGGGTTCGGGGTGTAGAAGGTGAGTCGTCCATTGAGGTACGCTGGTCCGGTGTTGTGGAGAGCCTTGTGAACGTGGGTAAGGAGCTTGAAGGTGATCCTCTTGTTGGCGGGGAGCCAGTGCAGGTCTTTCAGGTGGGCTGTGATGTGGCTGTGGCAGGGTATGTCGAGGATTAGGCGTGCAGAGGCATTCTGTATGCGTTGTAGTCATTTCTGGAGTTTGGCTGAGGCTCCTGCTTAGAGGGCGTAAAGTGTGTTTATCAAGTTGGAGTAGGGCACATTTTTCAAGGGCTTTGGAAAGGAGGGGGAGGTTAGAGATAGGGCGGGGGTTGTTTGGGTCATCAGGATCGGCTTTAGGGGTTTTGAGAATGGGAGTGATTTGTCCGAGTTGGAGGGAGACAGGGACACACCCCGAGGTAAGGGAGGAGTGGATAATATTGGTCCAGTATGAGACAATGACATGTTTAAGATCTTGGAAAAGGTTAGAAGGGAGAGGGTCTTTTGTGTGAGATGACGGTTTTAGTTTAGACAAGATATTAGAGACTTTGAATTCAGAGAAATGGTGGAAATTATGCCACGAGGCTTTGTTTTTAAGTTGTTGGTGGACAGGGTTGGTTTCAGGTGCAATTGCAGTAGGAAGGTGTGGGGAGGAAATCAGGGGCAGGATAAATAAGAAGGGAGGTACAGGAGTAGCGTCAGAGGTACAATGTTGAACAGTTCTCTGGGCCTATTTTTGGCACTAGAGAGTTGCAAACGGAAAAAAAATGCCTTTTCATTAAAAATGTGTTTCTTGTAGGAACATCTGGCAGCTCTAAGGAGGGCGAGATGGGAGGGAGTAGGGTGTAGTCTCCAGGTTCTTTCAGTCATTCTAAGAGCACGTCTTTCTTTTTTGAAGTAAGAGTTGAACCAAGATTTGGAAGGGATATTTTTTTGAGTTTTTAGATTAGGCGGGGCAATTTGATCTAAAACCTCAGAGACTGAGTTATATTGAAATGCTCAGTGAGCTCATTGGCGTTAAGAGAAAGAGGGGTGAGACAAAGTTGTGCTTGGAGTTTGGACTCTAATACTCCTGGGGGGATAAGATTAAAGTTTTTAGTTAATTTCACTGTTTTGGTGTTTTTAGATGGGAGGATTGGGGCCGAGGGGGAGATTGTGAACAGAATGAGGTGGTGATCTGACCAGTCAATAGGGATGATGTTGGAAAGGGGAGCCAAGTCATTGTTAGTGATGATAACATCGAGAATGACGCCTTTAGAGTGAGTTGGGGAAAGGCAGAGTTGTTTGAGGTCATTAATCTCTAGAAGATTAGAGAGAAGGTTAACTGAGGGGATCTCCGGTTCGTTCCAGTGGAGATTGACATCTCCAAGGAAGAGATCTTTGGAGTTCGAGAGAGAGGATTGAGTAAGAAGGTTTGATAATTCGTCTACAAAGTGAGGATTTTCACCAGGAGGGTGGTAGATATTGTGTAGGCGAATCAGGGGAGCACCTTGAACTTTAAGTTTTGCACCGAGGTATTCGAAAGTTGAGTAGTCAGTATTCTTGGCAAGAGAGAGTTGGAGTTGGTTTTAAAGATTATATATATTCCACCACCTTTCCCCACTGGTCTGTCCTTTCTGATGATAGAGTAACGGGGGGGCAGAGTAGGTCAAGAATGAGTGTTGAGTGATCGTTGAGCCATGTTTCAGTGAGGAAGGCGATGTCAATAGCTTCACTGATGATGGTTTCAGAGAATTCAGATGCATGGCAAACAGCCAAACAGCAGTTAACAAGCATACAGGTTAGAGGATTAGGGTTACTTCTGGGGGGAGAGCGTGAGTGGATGGTGGTATGTTGTGGGGGGGTCTGGGGGAGCTGGGATTCTGCTAGTCCCCAGAATAACTGGAATTAAAGCGTGAGGAAGGGAGAGATCCTTAGGTGATGTTGTAGGAAGGTAGTAGTTGCAAAGGTCAGAGAGGTCGAAGTCATAGAGATCATTCAATGTGCGATGAGGCCTATGAGTACAGCTACAGAGGGGAGCAGTTTTCCAGTGTTTGGGATTAGGGAACATTTGTAAGCCAGAGTAGGGAGAAGTAGAAGAAAAGTGGGGGTCCTGGGGTTGAGGCATTTGAGTTGTTTGTAATCATCTCTAAGTAGAGAGAGTTCGGTCACTAAGGTAGAAATATTTTGGGCAATGTTGATAAGTGTTTGGGTAAGAAGGGTGAGTGGGGATACGGTAGGGGCCTGGGTGGTGAAGGGTGGATTTTCAGTATTGGTTGGTGAAGGGGAGTTAGTGTTCAGGGAGGGAGAGGGGCCAGGTGTAGGGGAGGGAAGGGAACTCATGTTGAGGGATGGAGGGGGGCATGGAGGAGGACGGGGCACTGAAAGAGGTTGGAGAAAGGGATTGAGGAGAAGGGGAGAGGTCAAGATGAGTGTGGGGAGAAGTAACATCAGAGTTGGGGGAAGGAGTGTAGTTTAGAGAGGGAAGGTTCGGAAAAGGGGGTGGTATAGAGTGAAGGGCCATGAGGGGGGTTTGGGCGGCATGGCAGGGGAAATGGGGTTGGGAGTTGGAGTGAATAGGTTATTAGAGGGCATGTGAGTTGAGTTATTAAAGAGCGTGAGATGTAGAGTGAGTTGGAGATGTCATGGGGAATCAGGCGAGAGTGATTGATTAGATGTAGAGGCATGAGAAGGGAATTGAGGAGAAGAGGAGAGTTCGAGAGGGGTGTGGGGAGAAGTACCAACAGAGTTTGGGGTAGTAGTGTGGTTTAGAGGAGGAAGAGTACGGGAAAGTGGGAGAATAGAGGGAATGTGGAGGGCATGGGTGGTAGGGGAGGGGTTAGAATATTGGAAAGCGTGAGAGTTGGGGAGATGTCAAGTGAGTTGGTGATGTCATGAGTGGGGAATCGAGCGAGAGTGAGTGATTCGAAGTAGAGGAAAGGGATTGATCGTTAATATTAGTGTTGTCTGAGGGAAGAAGTGTTACAGTAGGGAAGGAAGGTAAGAAACAAAGGGTGATCTTGTGGTGGTGTAGGTGTGGGGTTTGTAGAAGAATTGGATAGTTGGAAGGACAAGGTGCTGAAATGAAGTTCAAAAATGGTGAGGTGATGTTTAGAGGCTTGTATGAGGATATTTCCAGCTTTGAAAATGGAGATGTCGATATTCCTGGGAAAGGCTGGAGAAGGAGAGGTGGATAGTTTGAATCCGTAATGGATTTTGCACGTTTTCGTGACTGGGAGGTGACGTAAGAAAATACTCTTACATTTCGAGGGGAGCTTTGAGTAGAAGATGTAATTGTTTTTTTTAAGGGAGTAGAGGCTGTGGTAGTTATCTACAATTAAAATTTCAGGGTGACGGATCAGTGTTTTATGCTTAAAATCTTTCTTTGCGTTTTTGGAAAGATTGGGAGGGTAAGGTATGGTCTAAGAGTTGGGGCCATGTCTGGTTAGTGAAGGGTATTGGGTGGTGATGATGTGATTGGGAGGTGACATGTTTAGTGAATATGTAAGAAGGAGAGGGGGAGAGAGATGGGAGGAGAGTGATATAAAGAGCAATTGCGGAAAATTACTTTTCCCTTTCCAGTCTGTGCATTCATAGGGAAAGCATTGGACTCCAGAGGGGAAAAGGTTACTATTACAATTTCAGTCTGTGCAACTGTATGAAAAGTGTTGGACTCCAGAGGGGTAACACTTACTACTCCCATTCCAGTCTATGCAACAGTAGAGAAAGCGTTAGACTTCGGAGGGGTTAAGTGTACAATTCCCACTCCAGTCTGTGAAACAGTAGGTAAAGCGTAGGACTTTGGAGAAGTTACATTTACTATTCGCACTCCAGTCTGTGCAGCAGTAGGGAAAACGTTGGACTTCGGAGAGGTAACATTTACTATTCCCACTCCAGTCTATGTAACAAATGGGGAAATGATGGACTTCGGAATAGTAGCAATTACTATTCCAACTCCAGTCTGCAACAGTAGGAAAAGTACTTGACTTGAAACACACAACATAATCCTATTAATTTATAACAAATAAAAAACAATTTTTATGAACTTTATTAATTAACCATAAAGATAAATATATATATTACCTACTGGCGGTCACCAGTAGGTAGTTATAGTTAGGACCCCTTTTCCATAGGAAATCCGCAACATTCTATTTTGAATAACTTTGGCGCCGGTCGACGAATCCTCGCGAATTTCTCAAAATAGGTGGGGCGCTACGCTCCGCTCCTACCCTGAAAGTCTCGGGGGGATTCGTCAAGAGGGGGCTGAGATAAAAGGGGGTCCCAAAACGCGTTTTTCCCATGCATTTTTCCATAGGACCTTTAGACAGGGCTACAGCCCGAACGGCTGAACAGAATTACTAGAAATTTGGCAGAGAGGTAGTCCCTAGGTCAAGGAAGTGCCTTTTGTAGGTTTGGTGTAAATCTGTTCAGTAGGTCCTGAGAAAATAGCATTTAAATCAATATATATATCTGAGCCAGCTTACGGTACGCTTACCGTAAGCTTACCGTACGCGTACGGTGGCGTGCGCGAGCGCGATTCTGATTGGCTCTTAGATCTTAGTAAACATTCGAATCGGCCGAAACCAGGAAGCGGCGGCCGCCATTTTGTGTGTTTCACTCAGAAAAAAAAGAGTGAAAACAAGAAAAGGGGGCAAGGAGGAGAGTTACAGACCCCCTTACATTTGTGAGGGGGTCAAAGAAGGACAGAAAAGTACAAAGAAAACATTTATTGATTTTAAAAAAAATCACGGGTACGCGTACGGTAAGCTTACGGTAAGCGTACGGAAGAAAAAAAAAATTAAAAAAGAAATGAAATGCAGATTTAAGAGTTTAGATATTAGGGGGCTCTAAAAAGAGCCGTTGTGTTTATGAAGTGATTTTTTAAGTGGTACCTACAAGTAAGTACCGATGCAGAGTCTAAGGTTCAAGAGGAAGACTCTGTTCCCTTCATCATTGAAGTGCACACCATCTCCTCTATAAATGTCTTGCATGTCATAACGCAAGTTGTTGTGGTAAATGGCACCCATACCATAGTCACGGAGGAAAGCAGAAACAGATTTGTTGACGTGCTTTCTTGCTTTGTCAATTTGCGGACAGAAATGATTGGACCAGTTCCATTTTTGCCTTTGGCATATGTTGGAAAACACAAAGGCAGTTTTAGGGAAAAGTGAAAACAGTTGTGCAAAGGTGTCCTTCATAAGCATTTCCAGACCTACCCCAGTCAAAGTGCCTAGGTCATTGCCACCACAGTGCACTATTATGAGGTCAGGGTGTTGGATTTGCATGAAGGATTTCACCAATGGCATCAATTGGTGCCACTTTAACCCTCTCTGACCAATCCATTTAATGTCTACATTTGGCAAAGCAAGGTCTCTCACCATACCTGTTTTCTCTGCAAACTTTTCACTCCAGAAGACATAGCTGTGCCCTACAATCCACACTGTGAACATCTTCAAAGGAGAACTGGATGCACTCAGGAGGTGTCTTTCAGTAGAATGGCAATATGAAAAGAAAGACAGTTTGGAAATGGAGGCATACATATTTTTTTCAAAACAAAAAGAACTGATTGGCTGTTTCATACCATTCTAGAATAAAAACTAGGCTGTATGTGTAAATTAATAGAAGCATGTTTTGTATTGGTACAAAAAAATGTGTTACCAAAGAACAGTACTATGGATTTGCTGTTAGGTTTGAAAAGTCAAGCACTCTTGCTCTGTGGAATTGAAACATTGTGTGGCGAACTTCTGACCTAACTCCACACAACAGTGTTCCATGAGCTGTTGCTATGGTAGCAGGCAGAAGTCAAGTTGGGGGAAGGGTACTAGGCAGAAGTCAAGTTGGGGGCAGGGTACTTTTGGAAAAGGGTTGGTTTTCAACCAATAGAAATGTGTGATTACATTTGAAAAAATGGGGGAAGCACTGAGATTTGAAACTTACATGTATATGTGTGGAAAAATAGAGGGAAAGTTTGCCATTATCTGGTTCTGCTGAGAGGAGAGAGGTGTAGAGAACAGAGATCCTGGCTCTGATAATCTGCTGTTTGAGTGCCACATTTCTTTCACAACTAACTAATTTTAAAGGTGAGTTTAGAGTTTGAGAGGGGATGTATATGGTAAATTAAGAAATGAATAATAGAATTGGAATTCCTTTTGTAGAAGTTGTGTTTATTATTTTCTGTTTTGGGAGAAATTTAAATGTGAGGAACATGTAAAATAATATGGACAATTTTTTCATGATAAATTAAGGTGTACTGGTAAAAATAAGGAATACTTTAAGGGTTTGAGGTTGCAGTCAGTAATGCAAATACATTCAGCATCACTAAGGCTGGTTGCCCTTGCTGGAGTGTAGGCAGTCACCGAGGATACACATGGTGGTGGTCTGAAAAAGCAGTTTGGACATGGGCTTTTTAAAAAAATCTAAAAAGTGGATTCATAATGTGTCAGTCTGTAAAAGTGATTTTCACTTGCCAAAAAAAAGAGCAGTAAGTGTGCATTTAAATTGGCAAAGAAATTTCGTTTTGTGACTAATGTGAAAACATGACTCTGTGTGCAAATAGGAATTACAGGCAGAGATTTATTGCGTTTTGCTCTGGTGATTTCACAGTTGCATTAGTAGGAAAAAGGGGGAGCGATTTTTTGGGGGAAGAAGCAGACTCTTAGCCCACACCCAGCTCCTTTCCATGTATAATCATGCACAGTATTTAGAAGCGAGTGGGGTTTTCAGGTTTCAGTCTGTAATGCAAATACATTCAGCATCACTAAGGCTGGTTGCCCTTGCTGGAGTGTAGGCAGTCACCGAGGATACACATGGTGGTGGTCTGAAAAAGCAGTCTGGACATGGGCTTTTAAAAAAATCTGAAAAGTGGTTTCATAATGTGTCAGTCTGTAAAAGTGATTTTCACTTGCCAAAAAAAAAGAGCAGTAAGTGTGCATTCAAATTGGCAAAGAAATTTCGTTTTGGGACTAATGTGAAAACATGACTCTGTGTGCAAATAGGAATTACAGGCAGAGATTTATTGCGTTTTGCTCTGGTGATTTCACAGTTGCATTAGTAGGAAAAAGGGGGAGCAATTTTTTTGGTGCAGAAGCAGACTCTTAGCACACACCCAGCTCCTTTCCATGTATAATCATGCACAGTATTTACAAGCGAGTGGGGTTTTGAGGTTTCAGTCTGTAATGCAAATACATTCAGCATCACTAAGGCTGGTTGCCCTTGCTGGAGTGTAGGCAGTCACCGAGGATACACATGGTGGTGGTCTGAAAAAGCAGTCTGGACATGGGCTTTTAAAAAAATCTGAAAAGTGGTTTCATAATGTGTCAGTCTGTAAAAGTGATTTTCACTTGCCAAAAAAAAAGAGCAGTAAGTGTGCATTCAAATTGGCAAAGAAATTTCGTTTTGGGACTAATGTGAAAACATGACTCTGTGTGCAAATAGGAATTACAGGCAGAGATTTATTGCGTTTTGCTCTGGTGATTTCACAGTTGCATTAGTAGGAAAAAGGGGGAGCGATTTTTTGGGGGAAGAAGCAGACTCTTAGCACACACCCAGCTGCTTACCATGTGGAATCATGCACAGTATTTAGAAGCGAGTGGGGTTTTGAGGTTTCAGTCTGTAATGCAAATACATTCAGCATCACTAAGGCTGGTTGCCCTTGCTGGAGTGTAGGCAGTCACCGAGGATACACATGGTGGTGGTCTGAAAAAGCAGTCTGGACATGGGCTTTTTTAAAAAAATCTGAAAAGTGGTTTCATAATGTGTCAGTCTGTAAAAGTGATTTTCACTTGCCAAAAAAAAAGAGCAGTAAGTGTGCATTCAAATTGGCAAAGAAATTTCGTTTTGGGACTAATGTGAAAACATGACTCTCTGTGCAAATAGGATTTACAGGCAGAGATTTATTGCGTTTTGTTCTGGTGATTTCACAGTTGCATTAGTAGGAAAAAGGGGGAGCGATTTTTTGGGGGAAGAAGCAGAGTCTTAGCACACACCCAGCTCCTTTCCATGTATAATCATGCACAGTATTTACAAGCGAGTGGGGTTTTCAGGTTTCAGTCTGTAATGCAAATATATTCAGCATCACTAAGGCTGGTTGCCCTTGCTGGAGTGTAGGCAGTCACCGAGGATACACATGGTGGTGGTCTGAAAAAGCAGTCTGGACATGGGCTTTTTTAAAAAAATCTGAAAAGTGGTTTCATAATGTGTCAGTCTGTAAAAGTGATTTTCACTTGCCAAAAAAAAAGAGCAGTAAGTGTGCATTTAAATTGGCAAAGAAATTTCGTTTTGTGACTAATGTGAAAACATGACTCTGTGTGCAAATAGGAATTACAGGCAGAGATTTATTGCGTTTTGCTCTGGTGATTTCACAGTTGCATTAGTAGGAAAAAGGGGGAGCGATTTTTTGGGGGAAGAAGCAGACTCTTAGCACACACCCAGCTCCTTTCCATGTATAATCATGCACAGTATTTAGAAGCGAGTGGGGTTTTCAGGTTTCAGTCTGTAATGCAAATACATTCAGCATCACTAAGGCTGGTTGCCCTTGCTGGAGTGTAGGCAGTCACCGAGGATACACATGGTGGTGGTCTGAAAAAGCAGTCTGGACATGGGCTTTTTTTTAAAAATCTAAAAAGTGGATTCATAATGTGTCAGTCTGTAAAAGTGATTTTCACTTGCCAAAAAAAAAGAGCAGTAAGTGTGCATTCAAATTGGCAAAGAAATTTCGTTTTGGGACTAATGTGAAAACATGACTCTGTGTGCAAATTGGAATTACAGGCAGAGATTTATTGCGTTTTGCTCTGGTGATTTCACAGTTGCATTAGTAGGAAAAAGGGGGAGCGATTTTTTGGGGGAAGAAGCAGACTCTTAGCAGACACCCAGCTCCTTTCCATGTATAATCATGCACAGTATTTACAAGCGAGTGGGGTTTTCAGGTTTCAGTCTGTAATGCAAATACATTCAGCATCACTAAGGCTGGTTGCCCTTGCTGGAGTGTAGGCAGTCACCGAGGATACACATGGTGGTGGTCTGAAAAAGCAGTCTGGACATGGGCTTTTTTTAAAAAATCTAAAAAGTGGATTCATAATGTGTCAGTCTGTAAAAGTGATTTTCACTTGCCAAAAAAAAAGAGCAGTAAGTGTGCATTCAAATTGGCAAAGAAATTCCGTTTTGGGACTAATGTGAAAACATGACTCTGTGTGCAAATAGGAATTACAGGCAGAGATTTATTGCGTTTTGCTCTGGTGATTTCACAGTTGCATTAGTAGGAAAAAGGGGGAGCGATTTTTTGGGGGAAGAAGCAGACTCTTAGCAGACACCCAGCTCCTTTCCATGTATAATCATGCACAGTATTTACAAGCGAGTGGGGTTTTCAGGTTTCAGTCTGTAATGCAAATACATTCAGCATCACTAAGGCTGGTTGCCCTTGCTGGAGTGTAGGCAGTCACCGAGGATACACATGGTGGTGGTCTGAAAAAGCAGTCTGGACATGGGCTTTTTTAAAAAAATCTGAAAAGTGGTTTCATAATGTGTCAGTCTGTAAAAGTGATTTTCACTTGCCAAAAAAAAGAGCAGTAAGTGTGCATTCAAATTGGCAAAGAAATTTCGTTTTGGGACTAATGTGAAAACATGACTCTGTGTGGAAATAGGAATTACAGGCAGAGATTTATTGCGTTTTGCTCTGGTGATTTCACAGTTGCATTAGTAGGAAAAAGGGGGAGCGATTTTTTGGGGGAAGAAGCAGACTCTTAGCACACACCCAGCTCCTTTCCATGTATAATCATGCACAGTATTTAGAAGCGAGTGGGGTTTTCAGGTTTCAGTCTGTAATGCAAATACATTCAGCATCACTAAGGCTGGTTGCCCTTGCTGGAGTGTAGGCAGTCACCGAGGATACACATGGTGGTGGTCTGAAAAAGCAGTCTGGACATGGGCTTTTTTTAAAAAATCTGAAAAGTGGTTTCATAATGTGTCAGTCTGTAAAAGTGATTTTCACTTGCCAAAAAAAAAGAGCAGTAAGTGTGCTTTCAAATTGGCAAAGAAATTTCGTTTTGGGACTAATGTGAAAACATGACTCTGTGTGGAAATAGGAATTACAGGCAGAGATTTATTGCGTTTTGCTCTGGTGATTTCACAGTTGCATTAGTAGGAAAAAGGGGGAGCGATTTTTTGGGGGAAGAAGCAGACTCTTAGCACACACCCAGCTCCTTTCCATGTATAATCATGCACAGTATTTAGAAGTGAGTGGGGTTTTCAGGTTTCAGTCTGTAATGCAAATACATTCAGCATCACTAAGGCTGGTTGCCCTTGCTGGAGTGTAGGTAGTCACCGAGGATACACATGGTGGTGGTCTGAAAAAGCAGTCTGGACATGGGCTTTTTTAAAAAACTGAAAAGTGGTTTCATAATGTGTCAGTCTGTAAAAGTGATTTTAACTTGCCAAAAAAAAAGAGCAGTAAGTGTGCATTCAAATTGGCAAAGAAATTACGTTTTGTGACTATTGTGAAAAGAAATGTAGTAATATATTTAAATAAAATAAAGGATTTTTTTTTTAGTTTTTTTCAGGTATTGCTGAAGAGCAGTGGACAAAATTTAAGATGCCTACAAAATCCAGAGTTCAAAAAACGCACAAAAAAAACCTATATTTGAAGATAACTAGAGGACCAAAGTTAGTAGAAGATGCTCATGTTGGGAAAAAGAAAAAATCTTCTGGTAAGCAGAAAAAACAATTTCTAAAAAATATATTCAAAAGAATGAAAAATGTACAAAGTGTCTGTACTCGAAAGGATGTTTTGAACAAAAAAGGAGAGGAAAAAATTGACAATTTAGTTAATGCAAATATACCTTCAGCAACTGAAAAGATTTATATAAATAGAAAAACAGCGTTTAAAGAGATACGTAGAAAAATGTTTCAGAGAAGAGTTATGTCCAATTTGATGAAGGATGTGAAGAAATATAAGAAAAAGACAAAGTTTTATAAAAGAAAAAAAGAAATAGAAGCCATTGCAGCAAAGGCATTAGAATTAAAAAGGAAACTATTCATTTTAATTTTGAATAGGATGCGTACATTAGACAAAATGGTTAATGTACTGAAATCACATAGCAAAAGGAAAAGAGTAGTGAACAGAACAAACTTTTGTAAAGTGTTTTTAGGAAAGTGAATGCATAGTTCAAGTAGTGAACCTTTTTTTAATGAAGAGAGCTATTTTCAAAGTAATAGTTTGCTGCATGCAGTTGACACCAGAGGTCGTTCTTACGAAGTAAAAAATGGTTGCATAATGGAGAAGGAGATAATGGTTCCAAGAGATGAGGTACAAGTGATGGCAGATGAGGCTATGGGGAGACGTCCTAAAGCCCCAGTGTACACTTGGAATTGTAGTAGTATTTGCACTGTGCGTCAGGAATCTATTGACAAATTTCGAGAGTTTCTAAGAGAATATAGTAAAAAAAGTATAAAACAGAAGATTAAGGTGCTTCAAAGTCTGGATCCATGCAGAGTGAGAGAGAATACTGGTTTGCAGGGTCATTCTCTGGCTTGTCTATCTAGAAAAGTGTGCAATAGTGTTTTCCATCATTTTAGGATGCTGGCTGTTCATCATACTGAAATGAGAAAGTTTGTGAGACGGTTGTATTTTGCCAAAAGTCCAGCAATAAAGTTAAATGAATTGAATAGGGCTCTGTTCCGAGGAACGGTATCAGATGTAGAGAAGGTTGTTGATGAAATTCAGTTTTGTTACTTTGGTCCTGAACAAAACAGTGCAGAGAAGGACACAGTAAATGAGGAAGAAGTGGAAGAGAATGTAGAACCCTCTGTAAGTAACACATTTAATGATCATATAACAAAATTTGCAATAGTCTCTAATGAAAGACCAAATTTTACTTGTATTTGTTGCCGCAGAACTCATTATAGAAAACAAACTAGGAATGTTGATCTCTACAGAAAGAGTGAAAATGAAGATAATTATAAGTGGAAGGATTTTGCCACAGATATATTTCTAGAAAATTGTTTTGATTTGGGTGAAGATCAGCCTATTTGTAAATACTGTTACAACAAGTTAGAGGAAAATAGAATGCCGACCAGAGCTGTACATAATAATTTAGAATTGGATGCTATTCCTGCTGAACTTTCTGAATTAAATACATATGAGTCTATACTCATTCAATGTGTTCATCCGTTCCAGACCATAGTACGTATGGAGCCCAAAACTGGTAAATTACCTCCTTCTGATTTACTGAGAGTTTTAAAAGGAAGAGTGGTGTATTTGCCCTTGGATTTGAAAAAAAATATGGAAACTATTGATGCAGATACTTTGGAAACTGAACCATTAATTATTCTGGTTAATGGTGTACCTACAAAGAATAAGAAGATTTGGCAGGAGCTGGTAGATGTGCGGAAAGTACAAAGAGCAAATTTGTATTTGAAAAGGAATAACAAATGGTATGAATCAATTTATATAGAAGAAGAAGAAGAAGAAGATTTACAAGAAGACACAGAAACACCAACTGGACAAATTGAAAAAGTGGACAAGTCAAAGGAAGAAGAAATTTATGAACATTTTAGCATACATCCTCTTCATTCAAAAGAAGTTATGGGAGATAATATTGATCTCTTTCAGATGAAGAAAGCAAAAGGAACTCCCGTGAGTGTATGGGAGGAGAGCTTGGAAGATCGATGTTTTCCCCAGCTGTTTCCTAAAGGAAAAGCAGGACGATACGATGAACGTCCAGAACAGATTCCAGCTTCTGAGTATCGGACTACAAGACTATATGCTGAAGATCCCAGATTTCGACAAAGTATTCCTTATTTGTTCCATCTTTTATTTGAAAGCGACTTGTCTGCACTGTCTTATGCAGTAAATCACATTTTAAAAAGTGGAGTACATTTACAAAATGTGTCTGCTAAGGATTTTATGGAGAAAGTGCAGCACCGAGATGATCATTTGGAAACACAACTGATCAATCTGATGGCTTGTCAGCGTGGGACAAATGAATATTGGTACCGACGCCATGGTGAACTAAAATGCATGTTACGGAATTTAGGAACACCAACATGGTTCGTTACCCTAAGCTGTGCGGAGTACGCTTGGGATGATTTACTGGATTTTCTACGAGAGGCAAATTCAAACATTCAAAACATTGAAAACAAGACAGCAGGAGAACTGTGCTCATTGGATCCGGTTAATGTTTGCAGATATTTCAATCATAGATTTGAGGCTATGATGTCCTTCATCTGCAATAAAAAAAATCCACCTCTTGGAGAAGTAGTAGATTTCTTTTGGAGAAAAGAGTACCAGGCAAGAGGTGCTCCTCATATTCATATGCTGTTGTGGATCAAGGATGCCCCAAAGTTTGGAACAGATACTGATGAAGCAGTGTTATCTTTCATTGAAGAATATGCAACATGTGCTATACCAAAAAGCACAGAAGAGAAAAAGTTAAAGGAGCAAGTTTTACGTTTCCAAAGTCATCGGTGTGGAAAATACTGTCGACGGAAATACAAGAGCAAAGATAAATACTACACTAAGTGTCGATTTGGATTTCCTAGACCTGTTCTTTCAAATGGAAGAGTCAACAGTTTTATGTCAGCTGTGAGACATACTATCACAAGGAAATCACCTAAGAATACCTACAACCTAAAAAGAAAAGAAGAATCCAAAAATATAAATGACTACAACCCAGTCATTTTATCCATGTGGAACGCTAACATGGATATACAGTATGTAGCTGACAATTCCATTGCTGTTGCTCGATATGTAACGTCTTACATTACGAAATCAGGAAAAACAGAATTGAAGGAAATGTGGGAAGAGATTTCTCACGAGAAGACTGTCAGTAAGAAGCTGTACAGTTTCAGTTTGAAGATGTTATCGCATCGAGAAATTGGATCCTACGAATGTTCAGATAGGTTATCTTCTGCAAGTCTCTACTCGAAGTCAAGAAGAATAATTTGGGCAAGTTTAGGCCTTGCAGCAATGAGAAATCGGGTACTGAAATCTGTTGGAGAAATTGAATATTTGGCCGAGAATGACCCAGAAAGTACAGATATTTTGAAATCAAACATGTTGGACACATATTATCCCAAGAGAAGTCAACATCTGGAGAACATGTGTCTCTATGAAGTGCTGCAGAACTACATTTATTCACGGAAAGCCGCAGAAGACATCAACAATGGAAAATATAAAGTCGTTGGTGAGGAAGGATGTTTGGTGAAGCAAACAAAAGGAAGTTTGATAAATCACAGGAAGCTGAGTTGCGACACTACTGACAAGAAGGAATTTTACTACTTGGCTCTTTTACAGTTGTTTAAACCATGGCGTACAGAGGATGAACTACTGGGAGAATTTCAAAGCTATGAAGATTCTTTTAATGCTTGCAAAGACAGCATACAATGCAGTACATTCTCAAGTTATCTGCAAATGTTAAATGAAGAAATTGAACAGGAAACTACAATTGCAGCAGAAATAGCTAGAGACAGTTCTCAGGACAGCCAAAGTTCAGGAACACTCAGTCAAGATCCCCTAGGACAACCAATCGTTGAAAATGAAGCATCAATAGCCATGAATGAAGTGGAAACGGCTATGAATCAAGCTCAAGAAGAATTTATAGACTTAGAAAATTTGGAAAGACAACTGAATCAAGAGCAGCAACAAATTTATGAAGAGATCCCTCTGCCGCGCGCCACCCCGCCCCTGCACAGCAGCATCGGCATCTCAGCCAGCGAGAAGGCACCGGAGGGGTCCAGCGCCCGACACTGCACAAGCGGCGCCCGCAGCCCAGACTGGAGTAAGGGTGGGACAGAGCCACGGTCTGCTGTCGCGAGGAGCGTGACGCCCCCGCTTGAGGATTACAGATGATCAGAGGACGTCGGGGGTCGCTGAAGTTGGCGTGCAGTGCTCGCTGCCCGGGAGGGCGCTGCTAGTTGTTATTGTTTTGGCTGATGGTTCTTTATTGGCTACTGTGGGACCATCGTGGACGGAGAAGCGGAGAGACTGTAGACAGCGTGGAGCATTCTTTTCTGCACCTCTGTGCCAAGCGTGGGCATCTCCTTGCCGTGGCCGCGATTCACAGTCGTAAAGAAATGACAGCATGGGCGTTGCAGATTGGAACAAAGGGACCAATCACAGGGGGTGAAACATGATCTGGGTGCAGGCCTCTGAAACCTTCTGTAGTGTTGGATCTCCTTATCCTGCTGCTCTACAGTGAGAGCAAATCCAAATTCGCCAAAGCCTGCCCACTCGCATTGCTTGGAAACTAGAGACACTCCAAGATCTCCAATCCAGACTGCTCGTCACCTTCAAGCCAGAATCGCGCTGTTTTGCATCACCGGAGGACGCCGCCCTGGAGTACCCTAGTGCTTCCTTGCCGCCGCCGCTCACACCACCTACGCGGCCGCTGTGAGCAAGGTAAACCACAATACCCAGCAACCCTTGCGGGACGAGCCCGCACACGTCACGAAGAAGCGCGCTTGTAGGCGCATAAAGGCAGCGGGAGCCCCCGCGACGCGGGATCGCGCGCGGGTCGGCGCCGGGCTAAGCCCGGGCAAAGGGCGGGCCGTCTGAGGCCGTCCGAGGACGACAGAGGACGGGACGGACCCACACTACCTTGATCGTGTCTGAGTGAGTGATTATCGAACTTTGTTACATTGGGTACTGCTGTTATTTGCTCTAACACAGCTGATATCAAGCAGCAGTGAACTTGAAGTAGATCGGGTAAAGCTGTGTGGTGAATATGCCGAAATCGAAAAAAACTACAAGTGCGAACACCATGGACAATTATATGGTGCAGATCGTTAGCAAAATTAATAACGACAGAAGAGCGTCACTGGGGTTAAATTGTTCTCAAAATGCCTCTGAAAAATCTCCTGTGCCTGCACCTTTGTCTGATTCACTTTTGGCTTCCCCCTTAATGGCTAATACTAGCACCCCAACTGAAATTGATGAGTTAGAGAGTGACATTATTGAACTAAGCACTTATCCAACTGTTACCTCACAACCCATTTCTGATGTAGATTTACACATGGCCGTCGAATTAGCTGATATCGATTCTTCCATCCCTCCTCCCAGAGTCAGGCAAGTTAGAACCTGTAGGAAAAATCAGGTTAAAAGTAATGGCTCCCGCCCAGGGAAAAAAAAGGCTACCTCTGCACCCAAAATTGTGAAGAAGGCTGAGGCACCAGAATCTCATTTTGCTAAATATTCTGAGAATGAATTGTCCAAGAAAATAGCAAACATGATTGATATTAAAATTGAGAGTGTTATTACTCCTCTGGTAGCCAGAATTGATGAATTAATGACAGAGGTAGTCAGATTAAACTCCCTGATAAGTAGACCTGTGGAAGAGGTACCTAGAACTGAGTATCCGGCACTGAGCCACAGTAGTCTGATAGTACCACCTGATAGAGGGGAGCGAAGGGCAACACAAAATGAGATTGTGAACCCACAACTCTTGCAATCTACAACTGAGGGGAATACCCAGAAAACATCTAAACCAGGCCTTCCTATTGACCGACTTGCCCAACGTCCAGCGAATGACCAGTTCCAATGTATCGTCGAGGCACTTCCTACTACATTGGTTCTTGCCAATGTACCTAATTTACCTCCTGACAAAATAGAAACTACATCTTCCCTCATTAGTAAATCATTACATTGGCTAACAAAAAATATGAGAATGACTCCTTGGGGAGAGAGGCAATTAGCTGGCGAAATCATCATGGCAAGAAGGGTCTCATGGTTAGGCCATGATCCTAAAAAATATGCCGGGGATTGTGTGGTCATTAATTTTTCCAACTTGGCTGTCCTTCCTAATATCCTGCATAACATACTTCCCCCACAACGGAGACATGGCACTATCATTCCATTAACGCTGCACTATTTCTATTGCAGAAAGAAAGGGGTGGTAAATCAAGCGATGGTGAGGAAAGGGCGAACCCTATTACCTAGTATAGGGGATAGGGGTGACCTTAATAGGATATGGAATATCAACGTAGAAAACAGATTTGAGGTCCTGTCAAATCTGAATGACTGCGATTGACTTGATGAGAATGCTAGATTTGAGGCTGTAACATCTACTTTGCACGATACCTCATTTATCCCCATAGGAACAGCCAGTTGTAATGACAGTATTGTAAAAGGCAACCCCAGCTCTACCAAGTTGGCTGTACGGGAACTCTGTAGATCTGCATTACCCACCCAACTAGGAACTGGAGATATTGGAGTACAGGCACTAATAAATGAATCATTAAGTAATCCAAATAGCAGGACTGATTATACGAATAGGATTGAAGATGATATCCAATACTCATTAACGTTAAATGAGCTCACTAGTCCCATTAAACCTAAGCCTCATTTGTCCGTTTTATCTTGGAACCTTGCAGGAATTGGCAACAAAATGCACTGTCCTGAGTGGTGCATTTTTGTTGACCAGTTCGATATAATTTTATTTCAAGAGTCATGGTCAATGGACCCGGTTTATCGCTTGGGTTTCCTTAATTTCTACGTACCTGCCACTAAAAAAACTAAAGGTCGTCCCTCAGGAGGCTTGATAATTTGGATCCGCCAATCCCTTTGCTGTAAAATTGACCAACTTAGTTCTCAATCTAGTGACATTCTGTCACTAAATATCACCTGGCCTAATGACCAGGGATTGGTTATAGCAAATGTTTATGCTAGAGGGACGGTTGGAGGCTCCTCATCAGACGTAATATCTGTCTTAGACCAACATCTCTCTGTATTACCATCGGAGAAGCCTATCTTAGTAGGTGGGGATTTTAATACGACGTTCGAACCTCTTGGCTCGGAGGATCAGTTCCTAGCAGAAGAAGAAGATAGTAAGTGGGGGGTTCCCCAGCTGGAACTACCCCCGGTCAAGAGGTGGACCGCCATGGCCATTCAATTGAAAGCACTTTGCCTAGAGAGAGGGCTTAGGGCTGCTAATGGACGCACCCGGTCAGACTACCAGGGGGCAAATACGTTCGACAATGGAAGATCCACTAGTCGTATTGATTATTTCCTAGTGGATATAAGGATTTGGCCTAAACTGAACGATATGATCATAATTAAACGAGATGACAGTGATCACAACGCCCTTCACCTGGAACTACAAACTTTTAATGAGCCCACAGAACTAGGAAATGAAGATGGGAAAACTAGCCTGGATGTTGTTGTATCAAACAACATGAGGCATGTTAAATGGGAGAGATTTATAGAGAAGCCCGAAGAATTAGCAGATCTTAAAAAAGTGGTAACTGACGAAATGGATAAATTGTTTACACTAACATCTGGAAACACATTTTTATCATCAATGGATGAGGTCCATACCACTTTCTTTCAAAACCTCCAAAAATTTTTTTAAAAACCCCTAGTGGGTGGAAAATCCAATAAGGACAAACAACCTATGGCGGGATGGTTCAACAAATCTTGTAGAGCAGCTCGCCAGAGTTTAAGTTTGGCCCTTAGATCAAAAAACATGGATAGTGTGAGATCTGCTAGAAAACTGTATAAACATACACAGCTAAAGGCTAAGAAGGAATGGGACGAGGATCATTGGCAGGATCTGAAAGCAGCTTGCATGTCGAAGGATCAAAAGAAGTTTTGGGCGATAGTAAAATGGGACAGAGGCGGGGTTGCACCATCTCCCCAAAATAATGTGGCAATAAACCAATGGATTGATTTTTTCAAACCACAATATGCTTCAGCCTTGCAAGAAGGAGAGCACTTACCCCCCCGGTCATTTATTTTCAGACGCAGGTGTTCACGATTAAAGACATAAACTTAGCATTAGATTGTATAACCAGGGGCCGTGCCCCCGGGATGGACGGAATACCTGCGGATGTATTTTTAACTGATAGATTGTCCTGGTGTCAGTATTTCCAATATCTAGCAAATTCTATCGCTATGGGGGCGCCTGTACCCCCCTCATGGAAAGGGGCTGAAATAATCCCAGTTTTTAAGAAAGGGGACAAATCATTACCCAGTAACTATAGACCTATCAGTCTCATAGATTCTGCCCAGAAACTGATAGGTCGATTAGTGCAAAATAGATTACATACCTGGATTGAAGAAAATAACATTCTTTCTCCCTTTCAGGCTGGGTTTAGACCATGCACTAGTTCGGTTGACCAGGTATTTTATTTTTTAGCACTCTATTGGAGGAATGTAAAGCTAACCAATGGGACCCTTTATGCGGTTTTTATAGATTTAAAATCCGCATTTGATTTGGTGCCTCGCTCCAAATTATGGAGGGTTCTCGACGAAGCAGGGATTGCTCCAGAATTACTAACACTACTCGTCCGCTTACATGAAAACAATTATGCACGAATTAGGTGGGGAACGCAGGGGGAGGTTACTGACACATTCCCTGTAGAGCGTGGTGTTCGGCAGGGATGTGTCCTGGCGCCCACGTTGTTCTCCCTGTTTATTAATGGTATTGTAAAACACCTGAGTCGTTCGCCCACAGACGCCCCCGTATTGGCTGGAACCCGCGTACCTGTTCTCATGTTCGCGGATGACACACTGATAGTTTCACGGACACCTAGTGGCCTGCAGAAGGCGCTAAATGCATTCGGTGAGTTTTGTCGAGAACGTGGCCTTGAAATAAACACCTCCAAAACAAAGTTCATGTGCCTAAATAAGAGGAAAAATTTTAGAGGTGTTATCAAATTCAACGACACTCCGTTAGAACAAGTAGAGGCATTTACATATTTAGGGATATCCCTCCAGAGTAACATGAAGTGGACAAACCATATTGATATGGCTGCCCTAAAATTCCATCAGCTAACGGGGGCAATTGTCTCAAAATATAAAACATCCCTGACTAAACCTATCACTCCAGCCTTAGAGATTTATAACATGAAGGCTATTAGTGCCGTATTATATGGTTCAGAATTATGGGGTTTTGGCAACCTGAAACAACTAAGTCTTGCTGAAAACAAGTTCCTACGTTGCCTAACGGGAGTTCCCCGAAGTACCCCAATGATTCCATTAGCCTATGATCTGGGCAGGAAAAGATTTGAGGATTTGGCACGATTGCGCCCACTCCTATATTGGAGACGTATCATGGTCACACCGGAATTGGCCCATTATGCTACAGCCCTAAAAGATATCATTAGGGCCGACCAATTTCATTCTATATCATGGCTTAAAGAAATCAGAGACTTATTAATAAAACTAGATTTGGGGCATCTATGGGATGATTTAAATGGGCTAAAATTTCCTCCCAAGTCTGCACTCAAAAAAATGTACTGGGATATGATTACAACATCTGTTATTATTACTGGCCAGAACACCAATCTAACAGGACGATATCTCGACATCAAAAGTATTCCATCTTGTGAGGCTTTTTGGGATTATATAGAGAGGCCTTTTGATAGAAAACTGTATTTTCAGTTTCGAATTGGGACCCTCCCTGTTAAAACATTTACACAGAATTGGCTACCCAACGATGATAATTGTTGTCCTCACTGTCGAGATTTGATTGAAGATGCTGGTCATTTACTATTTGTTTGTCCATTATATGTCACTCCACGTCGTAGATGGATAAAACCAGTATGTTTAAATTTGGGAATACGTAGATACAAGGATGCCTTGAGAATACTCGAATCTGATTGCACTCAATATTTGGTCATTGCTGTAGCAAAATTCTTGGGGTGGGCCTGGGTTATACGTTCACGCACCCTAAAAATGTTAGAAGAAGGATAAAGAACATCTGACACCAAGGACATTGTTCTATTTTTAGCATAAATTTGTTTTTAATCGATGTTATCAATTCATCGGAACTATTCGCCAGCATCATGGTTTAATGTATTTTTAAGATTGTATATTGTTTTAATATAGTATTTATATTTATTGTTAGGATGTAAATATGCTTTTATGACAATGCTGTCGAATAAAGCTTTGAATTTGATTTGAAGAGATCAGAAACAAAATTGAACACGGATTTCTACATGAAAAAAAAGAGTGCTCATGCACATCATTTCATCCAATCAGGATGTATGTAAGCGGACAAGCTGGAACTGGAAAAAGTTTCCTTATAAAAGTCATCAGAAGCTACCTACAGCAAAAAACAGATTCTACTTTGTCTTGTGTGGTTACTGCTCCAACTGGGTTAGCAGCATATAACATAAAAGGAATCACTTTACATCGTTTGCTAATGTTACCAGTGGAGCATGAGAACAAAATACAATACAACAAGCTAACTGGAGAAGCATCCTTGGAAGTTTCAAGAGTATTGAAGAAGATGCAAGTTCTCATTATTGATGAGGTGAGCATGGTATCAAACTTAATGCTTGCCTTTGTGCATTTAAGAATGCAGCAAATTTTGAAGACAGACTATGACATTTTATTTGGTGGAAAACACGTCATAGTTTTTGGAGATCTTTTGCAACTTACTCCAGTTAAAGGACAACCAGTGTTTAGTACTGTCACACATGAAGACACGAAGAAGTCATTGGGAAGCATCGGAAATACAAATATTTGGTCCTTCTTTGAGTACAAGGAACTTACTACTAATATGAGGCAAGCAAGCGATGAAGAATATGGAAGTATTCTGAAAGATATCAGAATTGGACTACTCACAGAAGTTGGCAAAAAAGCATTACAGAGTCGGCTGCTACATAATTTATTTCCAAAGGAAGAAATAGTTGCAGAGAAAATATACAAGAACATTGCAGAAAACAAAAGTGTCATCTGCTTAATGCCAACTCTACGTGAATGCTCAATATTTAATGAGGAGCTTTTGAAATTGGAAAAGGAAGAGATCAGGAAATTGGAAGCAGTGGACAAAATTGAGGATGGAAGAATTACTGTCACAGTAACAGGCAAACTGAAAAATAAATTGGACTCACTAGAGAAGAACATCTCCAAAACAGCTGGATTAGAAAAAAATCTATATGTTTGCATGAACTGTAGAGTATTTTTAAGAAGAAATTTGGATGTTGAAAAAGGTTTAGTTAATGGAGCTATGGGAAGAGTTGTGGGTTTTATTAATTATCAGAAAAAAGATGGAATTGAATGTTTAAAAATTAAATTTGATCAGATAGAAGAAGTTAAAGATATTTGTCGTTGTACAGTTCGTTTCATGCTTGTGAAAGACTTATATGTACGTAGGAAGCAGTTTCCGTTTTCTCTAGCATATGCTGTAACTATTCACAAGTCTCAAGGATTGACTGTAGATTGTGCATTTGTGAACATTGGTTCAACTGTGTTCAAAGAAGGTATGGCATATGTTGCTTTGTCACAAGTGAAAACATTATCAGGTTTATTCATGATAGACTTTGATGATTCAAAAGTTAGTGCTGATACAAACTGTGTAAAGGAGTATAATAGATTAAGAAGAAGCTATGCTCCTCATTTAGGTCAGTATCCTGTGTTGGAGAAACGTGTAGTTTCTCGTAAAAGAAAAAATGAGAATATCTGTAATGAAGATGTAGAGAAGAGGAAAAAAAAGAGGAGTGATGTAATTGCAAGCAAAAAGAAAAAGGAAAATGAAGAACAGGTTGTAGGATGTCATTTTGAAAATAGCTCTGGTGTCAACTGCTACGCAAATGTAGTGCTGAATGTTGCATTTTATCTGGAAAGTTTGCAAGAGCAGATAATAGTAAATCAGGGAAAAAGATTCTGTTCTGAGCTGAGTCTCCTTTTTCAAAAGCTGAGTAAAGATAAAACTCAAATAGAAAGTGCTACTGAAATTAGAAAACTTTTAGATATATGTTCAGGACGAACACAGTTTTCTCAAAATGTACAGCAAGATGCACAGGAATTCTTGATGTATTTTCTTCAGGTACTGGAAGAAGAAGGGGTTCCCATTGAAAATGTATTTGGTCTCTCTTATAAATGGGAACATAGTTGTGAAAACTGTTATAATATATGTGGCTCTAATGTTGATAATGAAAGGTTTATTTATTTGACATTGCCAGAGAGTAAAACAGTCACTTTTGCAAAATTAGTTAAAGATGCTAATCATAGCATGAAATGCGGTGAGTGTAAATCTGACATGTTTTCAACATTAATTTTAAAGGAATACGGACAGTATGTAATTTTAATGATGCAACGATGTAGATCTGATGGTTCAAAATTGGATACTTTAATAAAGAAGTTTACAGGACAGCAATTATCAATTTCAGGAAAAACTTTTGTAACTGTTGCAATAATTTTCCATGATGGACCTACTGTTACTTCTGGACATTACACAGTTTATCTTAAATGTGAAAAAGGCTGGACACTGTGTAATGATTCCCAATTGATTTTCAAACAACGTTTGCCTTTTGATTTAGCAAATTCCTATCTAATCTTCCTGAAACCTAAATTTTAGAGAGACTTGGCAAGATGTGGACAAAATAATTTTACCATTTTACTGGATTACCATTGGAATTTTCTAAAAAAAAGATGTTTTAAATTATCATTTGGCCTAATGGAAAGATAACCAATTGTAATGTGGACTTTTTTAATTTTTTAATGAAACTTTCAAAAACCAATAATTTAGAGATAATCGGTAACATCTGCACAATTTAAATTTTGGAATGTTATTGGAGTGCCATTGGAAATTTTTTCAAAAATGATTTTAAAAATTACTATTTGGCCATGCGGAAAAGTAACCAATTCTATTGTGGACTTATTAAATTATTAAAAAAAATTTCTTGAACCAAAATGTTACAGAGAATCGGTGAGATCTGGACAAATTAAACTTTAGAATTTTATTGGATTACCGTTGGAAATGTAATCCAAAAACATTTTTAAAATTACTATTTGGCCTAAAGGAAATGGAATCAGATGTATTGTGGAGTTATTTGAGATATAATATTGTGATTATACTTCTGAAACAAAAATATCAGACGGTATTTTAAAGAAATAAGTATTGTTTTTTGATGATATTTTTTTAGAATATTATGCATTTCTGTAATGTTAAGTTTAAGTGAGAAGAGATTCTGGGCTTTTTTAATACAATCTTTGAGATTGTTATTTTTTTTTTGCCCGCTGTTAAATGATGAATGCAATTGCTTTCACAATTTAAAGTGAAATGCAATATATTCTGAAAACAGCAAAAATAAGGCAAAAATATTTTTTGGTAAATATGTAAATACGAGTACTGTATTTTAAAATGTTTAAAAAATATTAATACTTTTTTCTTTTTTTCAGATTGATATAGAAAATTTTCGAAAACTAGAACCATTTTTAAAGCTATTTTTTTAAAAAAAAACAAATGAATAAATATTTTTTTGAGTGGGTATGGTAAGTCAATAATAATAATTGTAGTGTTTCAAAGTCCTTGTAATGTGATTATTGATTTTTAGTATTTTTAAAAAAAAAAAAAAAAATTACGCGCACCGTACGCGTACGGTAAAAAAAAAAAAAAAGTTTTTAAAAACATCTATAAAAAAAAGATGAAAGATAAGGTTGGCTCTTAAAAGAGCCGTTGTGTTCATGCAGGGAGAGAGGAAAGAAAGAATGGGAAAATTAGTCTCTGTGACAAGTGTGCTGATCTATTTTGAGGTTCACTAGGGAAACACTGGTCTCCCTATGACAAATTAGATCATGACAAGAGGCACATCGAATATCAACCCTCAGAAATCGAGGGTTAATTTCCAGAGGGCCAGCAAAAGGAGATGCTCCCCCCACAGATGAAGGGCTCACCTGACCTGCAGAAGAAGGAGTCAGCCCTGCAGATGATGGTCCAGGCTGAGCTGCTGTGGATGTGCTTGGTTGACTTTCTGAAGGGTTACCTCCAAAAAGTCGAGCATGTGTCCTTCTGTGTACATCCCTGAGGTGCCTCATCATGGTATGATTCCCAAAGGAATACTTCCTGTCAGGATTACCTCTTGAAAGTACACGCTTACACAGCTTACAAGTTACTAAGGGTGCATTTACCTTTTGCTGGCCTTCAGGAAAAGTAAAAAAAATCCCATACATAAGAAGTCTTTTGTTTCCCTCGCTCTCTGCCTCAAGGTAGTGCTGCTAGTGCTAGCCTCACTCTCAGAAGAGCTCTGCTGTTCTGCCATCGTATCACAAAGACAACCCAGCTCCTTCTCCTAAGGGATCACAAGCAGAAATGAGGGGAATGGGTGTGGTGTAGGAGAGTTCTAGAACTGAAAGTAGTTTCAACCAATCAAAAGTTGTGTTTCATGATCACATGACCTACCGTACGCTTACGGTACGCTTACGGTACGCTTACGGCAAAAGTGCGCATGCGCGTAAAAAAGACATGTGCTTGCGCGCATGCGCATAACAGTCACTACCCGACACTTCCGCGTAACGTGCGCGTGTAGCGTACACGCGTACGCGTCCCACGCGGAGTACGCGCGGCTACGCAAATTGCGTAACTATATGCAAACAGCGTAGATAAATTACGGGCGTTGCGTAAACCGTACGCTTACCGTAAGCTTACGGTACGCGTACTAAAAAAAAAAGGAAAAAATGTACTGGAAAAAATTATAACGTTTATTTTATGAAATATATTTAAAAAAACATATTAAAGAATTTTAAAAATTAAACCATAGTCTTTATAAAAGGTTAGAACATTAAATTAAAAATATGTTAAAAAAAATAGAAGAAAAAAAAAAAAAATAACATTTAAAAAACCTTGCAAATTCACTGAAAAAACCATGGGTTTCACACACGTTATAGTTAGGAATTAGCATTTAAAAAACCTTGCTAATTCAATGAAAAAACCATAGGTTTCACACACGTTATAGTTAGGAATTAGCATTTAAAAAACCTTAGAAATTCAATGAAAAAACCAAAGGTTTCACACACGTTATAGTTAGCTGGACATTTTACTCGTAAAAAACCATTGAAATTCCCCCGTTATAGTTAGTTAAGCTAACTATAACTCGCGCGCCCGCAATGCACTGCTGATGACGTCACATATTACATCACTCATGACATGGTCAGTGACATCACTCATGACATCACTGATGACATCTCAAATGACATCACTGATGACATCACTGATGACATCATCCATGTGATAGAGTGGCAGACCTCCTCTCACCCTAATATAACCTTTGATACACACATTCAAAAATAGAGACTGAAATTTTCAAAACAATGGACATACCAATACCAGTTACAACAACCTCTTCAATAATTCTAAGATCCACATAAACATCCACTTATTCACCAACAGTCCTGTACAGTCACTCATTCGTGTACTCACACATCATATGTACTCATACACCTATACATCCTGTAACACAATGCCACTCATCCATAGAGTTACTCACACACATAGTTACTCATGCTAATAAAGAATCAAACATCCATTTACTTGCATATACAGTTATACACACACCACCACACTTACTTCTACGGAAACTTACACATACTTAGTCTTTTAAACAATCACTTATAGAAACACATACTTATTCATACAGGAACTCTTTCAATCTCTCACTCTCACATACACTCACTTGTATACACCAATAGTCACATATACTAGTTTAAAACATATGTAGTTACTCATAGAGACACTATTGAGACAGCCATTCACTCACTAACACACCCATACACACACTCTTCCACCCATACAGTCCTGCACATATGCTGTCTTCAACACATACAAACAGTGAGTCACTCATTCATGCACTTATGCACTACGTAATACCCCCCACTGACCCATACAGACACTCAGACACTCATACTGATACTCAAAAAACCAACTAATAACCTATATAGACACTCATGTTGCTGCTCACCAACCCATGCAGCCACTTATACACAAAGTGAGAGACTTATACAGGTATTTACACATTTAAACATTACTCACTTAGCCATGTATTCAATAAGATACACTTAATCAGTCAGTAATACAATCCATTTTTCAAAAACAAATCATCCATTTAGACACTTATATACTCATTTATTCTTCCATCGACCTTGAGATATATAAAACATATTTAATTTTCAGAAAAACACACATTCACTGGATGATGTCATCAGTGATGTCATCAGTGATGTCATATGAGATGTCATCAGTGATGTCATGAGTGATGTCACTGACCATGTCATGAGTGATGTAATATGTGACATCATCAGCAGTGCATTGCGGGCGCGCGAGTTATAGTTAGCTTAACTAACTATAACGGGGGAATTTCAATGTTTTTTTACGAGTAAAATGTCCAGCTAACTATAACGTGTGTGAAACCTTTGGTTTTTTCATTGAATATATATATATATATATATATATATATATATATATATATATATATATATAATATATATATATATATATAACAAGATTCGTCTCCAACTTCCACGTCTCCTCGGAAAGACGAACACAGACCCAAAATCAGTGCAGAAGTTTTTATTTCATGTCACCCAGCACTGCCGCCATAAATATATATATATTCACTTAAAAAACCATAGGTTTCACACATGTTATAGTTAGCTGGACATTTCACTCGTGAAAAACCATTGAAATTCTCCCGTTATAGTTAGTGCAGGCAACTATAACTCACGCGACCGCAATCCTCTGCTGATGACGTCAGATATTACATCACTGTATTTAGACACCTATTTACCCATGTCTTCTTCCATTAATCTTTAGCTATACATATATTACAAATATTTATTTTTCAGAAAGACACATATGTCATCAGTGATGTAATATCTGACGTCATCAGCAGAGGATTGCGGTCGTGTGAGTTATAGTTGCCTGCACTAACTATAACAGGGGAATTTCAATGGTTTTTCACGAGTGAAATGTCCAGCTAACTATAACATGTGTGAAACCTATGGTTTTTTTAAGTGAATTTGCAAGGTTTTTTAAATGCTAATTCCTACCTATAACGTGTGTGAAACCTATGGTTTTTTAAGTGAATTTGTACTGTTTTTTAAATGCTAAGTTATGTATTTATTAATATTTTTTTTGTTTCAGGTTTTTCACCGTGCACGCACCGTACGCGCACGGTACGCGCACCGTACGTGCACGGTGCGCTTCGCACTGTTCGTGCCGTGCGCATATGGTGCGCGCACCACGCGATTTTTCGCAAAAAAAAATATTTTTTTTTTCGCCCTTGGGGGACCTTCAGTGACCCCCTGGCAAAGGCTAGGGGGTCAGGACCTGTCCATCCTGCCCCCTTCTCACGTTTTCCCCCTTTGTTTTTCATTGCCTCAGGCTGCGAGAGACAAAATGGCGGCCGACACTTCCTGATTTCGACCGATTCGAATGTTTACTGGCATCTAACAACCAATCAGAATTGCGCTCGCGCACGTCACCGTGCGCGCACGGTATGCTTACCGTACGCGCACGGTGCTTGCTTACAGATATATACATATTGATTTAAATGCTATTTTCTCAGGAAATACTGAACAGATTTACACCAGACCTGCAAAAGGCACATCCCTGACCTGAGGACTACCTCTCTGCCAAATTTCAAGTAATTCTGTTCAGCCGTTCGGGCTGTAGCTTGGACTAAAGGTCCTACGGAAAAATGCATGGGGAAAATGTGTTTTGGGACCCCCCTTTTTCTCAGCCCCCGCTTGACGAATCCCCCCGAGACTTTCAGGGAAGGAGCGGAGCGGAGCGCCCCACCTATTTTGAAAATTTCGCGAGGATTTGTCAATCGGCGCCAAAGTTATTCAAAATAGAATTTTGCGGATTTCCTATGAAAACACGATCCTAACTATAACTATCTACTGGCGACCGCTAGATAATATATATATATATATATATATATATATATATATATATATATATATATATATATATTCACTCAAAAAACCATAGGTTTCAGACATGTTATACTTAGGAATTAGCATTTAAAAAACCTTAGAAATTCACTGAAAAAAAACATAGGTTTCAGGGCTGTTATAGTTAGCTGGACATTTCACTCGTACAAAACCATTGAAATACATCCGTTATACTTAGTTCGGCTAACTATAACTCGCACACCCGCAATCCACTGCTGATGATGTCACATATGACATCATTCATGACATGTTCAGTGACATCACTGATGACATCACTGATTACATCTCAAATGACCTCACTGATGACATCACAGATGACATCATCCAGTGAATGTGGTTTAGTTCGTTATTTAAATATGTATTATATATATAGCAATCTGCATTGAAGAATGAGTGGATATATAAATATAAATATCTGGAAGGAGGATTTAGTAGCAGTGTGATAGACTGTTTACTTGACTAATTTATAGTGTCTCACTAAATATATTGGATAGTGACTAAACTGTGTGAATATCTGTATCACTTTGGCAGTTGTTGTGTAAACTGCTGCACCAGTTAGGCACTAGCTATGTGAAAGTCTATATTAGTTATTGATTAGTTAACTGAGTATTTGTATGGGAGAATGAATGTGTGTGTAGTTCGGTGGGGTGTGTGTGACTGCCCAAAGATGTGTGAATAGTTGATTCAGTGGGTATATGAGGTTAAGACTACATGTTATAACAGTTGTTTGGGTGAGTGAATATCTTTATGGGTGTGGTGATGAGCAAATATATCTCTCAATGGTACATGTCCAACAAACTAGAAAAATAAAAGGCTTTGTATGTGACAGTTGTATATAAATAAGTATGCATAAGACTCAGTGATTGTATGAGTGACTGTATGGATAATTGTAATAGTGATTTTATAACACACTAAGTATGAGTTACTATCTATATGAATAAATGAAGTGGTGTTTGGATAAGTGTGTAACTGAGTAAATGTAAGTATGATCCACTGTTTGCATAAGTGAGTAGGATGACTGCATAAGTGAATAGGATGTGTGCTGATGTGTAATGTCGATATAGGTGTATAAGTATATTTGATAGTGTTCTATTGATCATTGACAGCATTTATGAGTGAATCTATAGGTAAGTGATTAGATGTGTGTGTAGATCTAGGAATCACTGAGTGGGTTTTCAGAAACTTGTATTGGTGTGTCAATGGATCAAATTGAGAGCCCGGTTGTGTGTGTGAAACTCTGTTCCTTGCTTTTTTAAAAAACTAAATTTTTACTTCCTGGTTGTGTGTGTGAAACTCTGTTCCTTGCTTTTTAAAAAACAACATTTTTATTTGCTGGTTGTGTGTGTGAAAGTCTGTTCATTGCCTTTTAAACAACAACATTTTTACTTACTGATCTTATTTTTGCTATTTGCACTACTTTGGGGGGACTACTGCTGGGAATCGTTTTTTATGCTGCTTTTAAAATTTACCTGCCATTGTCTTGAGTGTGTTCGATCCCTGTAGACGCTCTAGCCGGTGTGTCTTCTTTCCCTCACTTCCTGTAGACGCTCTAGCCGGTGTGTCTTCTTTCCCTCACTTCCTGTTGAGACCCCGGGTGAGCGCCATTTTGGTTGGCGCTCTAGCATTCTAGCGCAATAACGATCCTTCCCTCTTTAAAAGGGAGACCCATGCAATCCTGTCCGTGCACAGTGCCAGTCATGCTGGCGGATCGCTCTCCCAGCCCCAACACCCTGCTAGTGTTTGCTATTCCAAGGACCAACTTATGAGGCTTGGTGGGCAGCAGTCTGAGGTAGGGGTTAAGGCTGGGAGGGTGGGAGACTAGACCTTGCGTACTGATGGCTCGCTGATTGAGGTAATGTGCGGTCTTGTGAATGCCAGGTCTCTAGTTAAACACTTTCAGGAAATAAACATCCTGCTGGAATGTCACGACCTGGACGTACTTTTTATCTCAGAAACCTGGACCCGCACTGATTCTTTAGTTGAACTAGGACTTGCATGCCCCCCTGGGTATAATATTTTTCACAAAACCCGTATATCAGGAAGAGGAGGAGGGTTGGGAGTAATCTTCAAAGATAAATGGAACTTCACCCCTCTTGAATTAGATGACGCCGAAGGGTTTGAACTCCTGGGGTTTTCCTTAAGGGAAACTCAAGGTCATCTATTAACCGGTATGCTTTGCTACGGACCTAACTCTAAGTGCTCTGCCCTGATTGATGTGGTGTGTAACCTTGCCTTGACACGCTCTAAACTGATCATCCTGGGTGATTTCAACTTGTGGGCTGATGGCCTACTGGACACGGCGTTTAAGGAATTGTCGGAAGCTTGTGCAAGCTTTGATATGCTCCAGCTGGTGTTGCAACCTACGCACCAGGGTGGACATTTATTATATCTACTGTTTGCTAATTCCAACATGGCTACAATTACAGATGTTCTACCACTGTGCCTGACTGATCATAGTCTGGTAAATTTTAGGCTTACTCTGCCTAATGTGTGTTGTAAAATCTATCATCAGAGACAATATCGTCTGTGCAGAGAATGGGCCACATTGAGTAAGCTTAAAAATTCCTTGCATTGGAATGACTTAGACAGCCTGGACCCCAGTAGGTCGGTGGACTGGAATTACCAATTCCAATGTGTGCAGATCCGAGACAGGCTTGATAAGCATATTCCTGCAAAGAAGCTAAAAAAGAGAGAGAAACCCTCAGACCCCTGGTTTAACGAGGAATTACGAGCACTCAGGATGGGTTGTAAAGTAGCCGAAAAAGCCTGGAAAAAAGGATATAGTGATTCAGATAAAAATACTTTTAAGAATCAACTTAATCTGTACAAAAACACTATAGCGAAAACTAAAGCCGAGTATTTTGCTAATGCCATTCTTCTTGCAGCTAATAGCACCAAAGCTATGTTCAGCTTAGTAAAGAGTCTGTCTAAACCTGACTGTGCTAATAACAAAATTCCTGTTACTCAAGCTTTATGTGATGAGTTAGCTTCCTATCTGGAGGATAAAATCGACAAGATAGTTAGGGATTTTGATCCACCAACAGCGGTGGAAGAACCTGATCCTCAGTTGTCCAATGCTGAGCAGTGTTCTCTGCCATCACCAGACTCTAAGCCTTGCAACCCTACCATTTTAAAACACTGCCAGCATACTCTGGATTGCTTTCGCATTCCGGACGAGGAAATATTTGATACCTTAGCCAGGGGTGTCTCCTCTGGGTCCCCCCTGGACCCCCTTCCCCACAGAATCTGGAAGGAATACGGGGCCGAGCTCTTTCCCTATTTACGACAGATCTGTGGTCTATCCTTGAGTATGGGGGAGGTTCCTAAAAACTGTAAGGAAGCATATGTGACCCCTCTTCTAAAAAAAACCACACTTGACCCCGGGTGTGTGGCCAACTATCGGCCAATTTCTTTATTGCCATATCCTGTTAAAATTCTGGAACGCATCATAAGTAAGTCTCTATCCCAGTATCTTGAGGAGTATTCGCTCCTTGACGAGATGCAATTTGGCTTTCAGCCCAAGCACGGTATTGAAACAGCACTTGTTACCGTGCTTGATGATATGATGATGCGGGCGGACATGGCCAGTCAGTGATCTTGGTGCTGTTGGACATGTCAGTGGCTTTTGACACTGTAAACCATGGTATACTGTTGGAGAGACTTAAAGACCAGGGTGTGACCGGTCGTGCCCTTGACTGGCTTTGTTCTTATCTAACAGACAGGACACAGACAGTGTGCCTTCAGCCGTTCTCCGCTAACAAGTCTTCCTTATGACAGGGGGTCCCGCAGGGCTCAGGGATTAGTCCTGTGCTCTTTAACATCTATTTGCAGCCTCTCATTCTGCTTATTAGATCTTTTGGAGTGGAGGTGGTGAATTACGCGGATGATACCCAGCTCGTGTTTTCCTTGTGAGGGAATGATTCCATTTCCTTGAAAAGATTTCACGAGTGTATGACTAGCACCACAAAGTGGCTTAAGAAGAACTGGTTACAATTTAACAGCTCTAAAACGGAAGTGGTCCTGTGTTCTTTCCGAAGATCTGATCAGCCTGTTTTACCCATCTTTCAGCTGTCCCCTACTGGCGCACCTATTACCCCTTCTACAACAGTACGCAATCTGGGGGTGATGGTGGATCAGGATCTCCAACTGAATTCTCAGGTTAGCAAAACGGTTGGCATTTGCTTCTCGCTAATCCGAGTGCTGAGAAAGATCCTCCCTTTCTTGCCTCACTCTGCTAGAACGCAGGTTGTGAGATGCGCAATTCTCAGCAGACTTGATTATTGCAACTCTCTATATCTGGGTGTGCCAAACACCCTTATCGGGAAGCTGTACAGAATACAGCCCATTGCAGCAAAACTCGCTTTAAATAGGCAGCGAGGGACCTCAAACACATTAGCCTTGGGAGATTTGCATTGGCTGCTGATCCACCAGCGAATTCAATTCAAAGCTCTATGCACTGTATTTAGGGCAGCTCATGGAATTGCCCTAAGAACCTGCAAAGAAAATTCAGCTGGTATTCTCCAACTAGAAACCTTCGTTCTGCTTCTGAATTTCTGATGAATGTAGTCAGGTTCAGGCAGTCCAGAACAGGTGGCAGATCCTTCTGTGCTGTTGCTTCTCGGCTATGGAACACTCTCCCTTTGGATCTACGTCAGGTCCAAAGTCTTATGGATTTCAGGAAAAAGTTGAAAACGTTTTTATTCCCTAGGCTGGAGTAATTTTTCCTTCTGATATTATCTCTCATTTCCTCCCTTCCTGTGTCACACCTCGGCTGCCCCTATTAACTTCTGGTGGGGACTCTCCTTTTTAAGTGCCAGGATACCCGTTGGGTGATAGAGCGCTATATAAGCACCTCATTACATTACTCATTACATTACAATGGATTCAAATATGGTACTCTGTATTTTACAGTGAGTGATGAGAGGTTATACTACTGTATGATGATGTGCATCTGATTGTCACATGGATGATGTCATCATTGATGTCACCAGGGAGGTAATTTGAGATGTCATCAGTGATGTCATAAGTGATGTCACTGACCATGTCATGAATGATGTAACATGTGACATCATCAGCAGTGGATTGCGGGCGCGCGAGTTATAGTTAGCAGAACTAACTATAACGGAGGAATTTCAATGGTTTTGTACGAGTGAAATGTCCAGCTAACTATAACAGCCCTGAAACCTATGTTTTTTTCAGTGAATTTCTAAGGTTTTTTAAATGCTAATTCCTAACTATAACATGTCTGAAACCTATTGTTTTTTCAGTGAATTTAGAAGGTTTTTTAAATGATAGTTTTTAAATGTAATAATAGTTATATGTATTTTTTATACTGATTTTCTACAGTTTTTTTACTGTTTATTTTTACATATTTTATTTTTAAATTACATTATATATTTTTAATATAAATGGAAATAAAAATGTTTTTTAAAATATTGAAACTGAAATATTGTTTTTTGTTGAATGTTTTAGTGGAGAACTATAAGCGTGTTGGTTAGTTAGGGGACTGCATACATAGTGGATAGCGGTTTGAAGCAGTCCATGTGCTAAGGCCTGGCTCAGTGCATGAGTACTTGGGTACTGATTGAATGATTAGAGTACTGCAAGGAGAGTGCCTGGGTGAATTAATTTATAAGTTGTTGCATTTTGGCGCAGTGAATGGATTAGTACATGGTGCTAAATGGGTCACTAGAGGAGTGCAAACGGAGTGACAGGGTGTTTGCTGGAACTATATGGATATTGACTGGGGAATTGAAGGTGTAAAAGACAAGTGTGTAGGTGGTTACAGGACTGCATGCATAGTGGATAGGCGTTTGAGGCAGTCCATGTGCTAATGCATGGCTCACTACATGAGTACTTGGATGCTGACTGAATGATTAGAGTACTGCAAGGAGAGTGCCTGTGTGAATTAATAAGTGTTAGAATTACTTTTCAGGATCAGTACTGGGCTCAAAGATGCAGCACTGAGGTCTCTCTTGATAACAGGTGAGTAAATCGGAATTCGTAGTTCGGCTGATTTTAGAGGAATATTTGTAAGTTTCAAAAACTTGACACTTAGAAACTTTTTCAGCAAAAAGCAGGCAATGCTATCCTATGGAAGGAAATTCAAGTTACTGTTCAGTACGGTTAGAATTCTTTTTCAGGATCAGTACTGGGCTCAAAGATGCAGCACTGAGGTCTCTCCTGATAACAGGTGAGTAAATCGGAATTCGTAGTTCGGCTGATTTGACTTTGGTCCAGTATATATAGAGCCACTTTCCTACACCATCCCCTCCCTTCACCACTGTGTAAACACACCCTGTGTTCATTTTAATTTGGGAGATTAAGTCCACCTGAATCGAGAGTGTCCCTAAGGTCCAAGTAGCACACTAGGTACCTCCAGTAAGCGCCACAGAGCTGTGTTGCAGAAAGGTGTAAAAAGGGGCACGGCCTGGACCACCTCTCTGAAACACAATGCAGTGGCACTTACTGGAAGCACCTGGTGGACTAGTTAGCCCCCAGGGGCCCTCAGGATTGAAGGGGAATTATTTCCCCAACTTAAAACGCGCCACAGGGCATGTTTTCACACGTCACCTTGGGCCCCATCCCCTCCCTTCACCACTGTGTAAACACGCCCTGTGGCTGTTTTAATTTGGGAGATTAAGTCCCCTTGAATACTGAGTGTCCCTTGGGTCCAACTAGCAAACTAGCCCACTAGGTACCTTCAGTAAGCACCACAGAGCTGCGTTGCAGAGAGGTGTAAAAAGGGGCACGGCCTGGGCCACCTCTCTGAAACACAGCACAGTGGCGCTTACTGGAAGCACCTGGTGGGATAGATGGCCACCTGGGGCTCTCGTGATTGAAGGGGAATTATTTCCACAACTTAAAACACCCCACAGGGCGTGTTTGCACATGTCACCTCAGGCCCTGTCTCCTCCCTTCCCCACTGTGTAAACATACCCTGTGTTCGTTATATGCTGGGAGATTAAGTCCCCTTGAATCCTGAAGGTTCCTAGGGTCAAAGTAGCCCACTTAGTACTTCCTGTAAGCGCCGTTTCAGAGAGGTGTAAAAAGGGGTACGGCCTGGACCACCTCTCTGCAACGCAGCACAATGGCGCTAATTGAAAGCACCTGGTGGGCTATTTGGCCCCCAGGGTCACTCAGGATGGAAGGTGAATGTTTTCCCCAACTTAAAACGTGCCACAGGGCGTGTTTGCTCACGTCACCTCAGGCCCCGTCCCCTCCCTTCACCACTGTGTAAACCCGCCCTGTGGCCATTCTAAGTTGAGAGATTAAGTCCCTTTGAATCCTAAGGGTCCCTAGGGTCAAACCAGCCCACTAGGTACCTCCAGTAAGCGCCATAGAGCTGCGTTCCAGAGAGGTGTGAAAAGGGGCATGGCCTCTGAACACCTGTCAGCAGCGCAGCTCCCTGGCAAATACTGGAGATACCTGTTGGGCTAGTTGGCCCTCAGGGACCCTCAGTATTGAAAGAGAGTTAATCCCCCAACAAAAAACGCACCATGGGGTGCGTTTGCACAGTGGTGAAGGAAGGGGGCATGGCCTGAGGTGACATGTCTGCAAACACCCCCTGTGGTGCGGTTTAAGTTGGGGAATTAATTCCACCTCAATCCTGAGGGTCCCTGGGGGCCAACTAGCCCACCAGGTCTCTCCAGTATGCACCAGAGAGCTGCGTTGCAGAGAGGTGTTCAGAGGCCACACCCCTTTTTACAACACTCTGCAACGCAGCTCCGTGGTGCTTATTGGAGGTACCTGGTGGGCTAGTTGGCCCCCAGGGACCCTCAGGATTGAAGAGGAATTAGTTCCTGAACTTAAAACGCGCCACAGGGCGTGTTTGCACACATATCACCTCAGGCCCCGCCCCCTCCCTTCAACACTGTGAAAACGCACCCCGTGGCGCGTTTTAAGATGGGGATTAACTCCCCTTGAATCCTGAGGGTTCCTGGGGTGCAACTAGCCCACCAGCTACCTCCATTAAGCACCACAGAGCTGCTTTGCAGAGAGGTGTAAAAAGGGGCATGGCCTCAGAACACCTCTCTGCAACGCAGCCCCCTGGCACATACTGGAGGTTCCTGGTGGGCTAGTTTGCCCCCAGGGACCCCCAGTATTCTAGGGGAATTCGTCACCCATCTGCAAACGTGCCAGCGGGTGCATTTGCAGAGTGCTGCAAGAAGGGGGCGAGACCTCCGGCGCGATGCTGGTCTTTTCTTTTTTTTCTATTTTTAAGAAAGGGGGCGGATTTCCTATGGATAATAGGTCCTAACTATAACTACCTACTGGCGACCGCAGTAGGTAATAGGTGTGTGTGTGTGTGTATATATATATATATATATATATGTGTGTATATTACTTACTGGCGGTTGCCAGTGGGTAGTTATAGTTGGGACCTATTACCCATAGGAAATCCGCAACATTCTATTTGGAATAACTTTGGCGCCGGTTGACGAACCTTCGCAAAATTTTCAAAACTGGTGGGGCGCTCCGGTCCGCTCCTATCCCGAAAGTCTCGGGGTGATTCATCAAGCAGGGGCCGAGAAAAAAGGGGGGTCCCAAAATGTGTTTTCCCCATGCAATTTTCCATAGGAACCATTCATCGCAGCTGTAGCCCGAACTGCCGAACGGAATTACACGAAATTTGGCAAAGAGGTAGCCCTTGGTTCACACTCGTGCCTTTTGGTTAAATGGTGTAAATCCGTTGAGCAGTTGCTTATGAAAATCAAATGTTAAATCATAGATATGTCTGGGTGGAGCCTAATCACACATCTCATTGTGAGATCTGATTGGCTGTCAGCACTTCATCCAAGAAGTGTTGGCAGCCATCTTGGGACCAATATACATGATAGCACCTCATTAAAAAGCATTGCAGTTAATAGAAGGGTTTAAGACTTTAGTTACATTATAAATCATTTGTTGATGGTACCATACTCATTTTTGGAATTGTGGTGTGTTCTAAGGTGATTTTACCATGTGAAAAAGCCTTCTGCTGGGATATCATGAATCATGTTTGAGAGAAAACTATTTTCTCATGCTTTTTCCACAGAGGTTTGGAAGGTGATCTATAAGCTAAACTGAGATCATAACACTGTCTGTAAATTCACATTATCTTTCTCAGTCATGTGAGAATGAAGTCTGACATTCTCAGTAAAACATATACATCCAACAAGGGCAGAGACTGTCAGTTGATTCCTTTGTGTTTTACTGCAGCTTCCCAGAGTGTTCTAAAGAACAACTAGAGAGCTAACAGTCCTACTTATGACAAACGTATGGCACACCTGAAGCCATCTTGATTTGAATAAAGTGGTAACTCTTAAAAAATGTAAAATGAGGGGGTTCATTTTGCCATAGAAAGTATGATTAGTGCTGCAGAAAAAAAAATTAGGGCACATTTTGAGTGACTTCTCAAATCCTCTTCTATTTCATTAAAAAATTCTGACATGCAGACTGAAACATGCACTTTCAATACCAGCAGCAGACTTCCCTGGTGAGCAGTAGCTTTACTACAGTGATCTAATGAGCAACTAGAGTGCTCACATTCTGAATTTATGGCAAATGTGTGACACATCTGAATACCTTTTTGATGGAATCAAAGTAAAAAACTGAAAGTATTTCCTACTGCGGAGACTGTAGTAAATGAGGAAATTAGGAAACTTCATATAACAAATAAGTCTCCCAAGATGGCCACCGGAGACAAAAGAGCCCAAATGTAGCACAAATATCACCCAGATGTAGCCCAAGTATAGCCCAATGACAGAATGTCCCAGAGTGTTCTAAAGAACAACTAGAGCGCTAACAGTCTTACTTATGACAAAAGTATGGCACACCTGAAGCCATCTTGATTGGAATAAAGTGGTAACACTCAAAACATTTAATTTGCAAAGGAACAAAATGAGGCGGTTCATTTTGCCATAGAAATTATGATTAGTACTGCAGAAAGAAAAATTAGGGCACATTTTGACTTCTCAAATCCTCTTCCATTTCATTAAAAAAAATCTGACAATCAGACTGAAACATGCACTTTGAATACCAGCAGCAGACTTCCCTGGTGAGCAGTAGCTTTACTACAGTGATCTAATGAGCAACTAGAGTGCTAACATTCCGAATTTATGGCAAATGTGTGACACATCTGAATGCCTTCTTGATGGAACCAAAATAAACAAGTATTGAAAATGCAATAGGTCTCGCCCTCGTTTAAGTTAAAGCAATTCTGTTTGTAATTAGGTGGCCTTCTAGCTTTGCTTTTATTAGTGTTTTTCAAACGTTCATGTACATAACATGCATATGTATGCATATATGTATATGTATATGTATGCATGCATTTATATTGTATTTATATAGATATGCAGATTATATATCTGCTTATATATGTGTATATAAATATATACACATGCATATATATAAATGCATGTGCATATATATGCATATATATATGTGTGCATGTAGAGAGAGGTAGAGAGAGGTAGAGGTGTAGAGTTAGAGGTGTAGAGGTAGAGAGGTAGAGGTAGAGAAGTAGAGAGTAGTAGCGAGGGAGATGGAGAGAGGTAGAGAGCAGAGGATAAGTAATAGAGAGTAGAGAGTAGAGAGAAAGTAGTAGAGAGAGTAGCAGAGAGTGAGTAGTAGAGGGTAGTAGAGTGAGTAGAGTGCATACTAGAGAGTGAGTAGTAGAGAGTAGTAGAGAGTGGGTAGTAGAGAGTGAGTAGGAGAAAGAAGTCGAGCGTAGTAGAGAATGAGTAGTAGAGTGAGTAGTAGAGAGTAGTAGAGAGTGAGTAGTAGAGAGTAGTAGAGAGTGAGTAGCAGTAGAGAGTGAGTAGTAGAGAGTAGTAGAGAGTGAGTAGTAGAGAGTGAGTAGTAGAGTGAGTAGTAGAGTGAGTAGTAGAGAGCAGTAATTAGGTGGCTTTTCAGCTTTGCTTTTATTAGTGTTTTTCAAACTTTCATGTACATGACATGCATATGTATGATATATGTATATGTGTGCATGCATTTATATTGTATTTATATAGATATGCAGATTATATATCTGTTTATATATGTGTATGTAAATATATACACATACATATATATAAATGCATGTGCATATATATGCATATATATATGTGTGCGTGCAGAGAGAGGTAGAGGTGTAGAGTTATAGGTGTAGAGGTAGAGAGGTAGAGGTAGAGAAGTAGAGAGTAGTAGAGAGAGAGAGATGGAGAGAGGTAGAGAGGTAGAGAGTAGATGATAAGTAATAGAGAGTAGAGAGTAGAGAGAAAGTAGTAGAGAGTAGTAGAGAGAGTAGCAGAGAGTGAGTAGTAGAGGGTAGTAGAGTGAGTAGAGTGCATAGTAGAGAGTGAGTAGTAGAGAGTAGTAGAGAATGAGTAGTAGAGAGTGGGTAGTAGAGAGTGAGTAGGAGAAAGAAGTAGAGAGTAGTAGAGAGTGAGTAGTAGAGTGAGTAGTAGAGAGTAGTAGAGAGTGAGAGTAGACAGTAGCAGAGAGTGAGTAGCAGTAGAGAGTGAGTAGTAGAGAGTAGTAGAGAGTGAGTAGTAGAATGAGTAGTAGAGTGAGTAGTAGAGTAGTAGAGTAGTAGATGAGAGAGAGTAGTAGAGAGTGAGTAGTAGAGAGTAGTAGAGAGAGAGTAGGAGAGTGAGTAGTAGAGAGCAGTAGAGAGTGAGTAGTAGAGAGTAGTAGAGAGTGAGTAGTAGAGAGAGTAGTAGGGAGTAGTAGAGTAGTAGAGAGTGAGTAGTAGAGAGTTAGTAGTACAGAGTAGTGGAGTAGTAGAGAGTGAGTAGTAGAGAGTAGTAGAGAGTGAGTAGTAGAGTGAGTAGTAGGGAGTAGTAGAGAGTGAGTAGTAGAGTGAGTAGTAGAGAGTAGTAGAGAGCGAGTAGTAGAGTGCAAGTAGTAGAGAGTGTGTAGTAGAGAGTGAGTAGTAGAGAGAGTAGTAGAGAGTGAGTAGTAGAGTGAGTAGTAGAGAGTAGTAGAGTGCGAGTAGTAGAGAGTGAGTAGTGGAGAGTGAGTAGTAGAGAGTAGTAGAGAGCAAGTAGTAGAGAGTGAGTAGTAGAGAGTGAGTAGTAGAGAGAAGTAGAGAGATAGTAGTAGAGAGTGAGTAGTAGAGAGTAGTAGAGTGAATAGTAGAGAGTGAGTATTAGAGAGAGAGTAGTAGCGAGTGAGTAGTAGAGTAGTAGAGAGTGAGTGTTAGAGAGAGTAGTACAGAGTAGTAGAGTAGTAGAGAGTGAGTAGTGGATAGTGAGTAGTAGAGAGAGTAGTAGAGAGTAGCAGAGTAGTAGAGAGTGAGTAGTAGAGAGTGAGTAGTAGAGAGCGAGTAGTAGAGAGTGAGTAGTGGAGAGTGAGTAGTAGAGAGTAGAAGAGAGTGAGTAGTAGAGAGTGAGCAGTAGAGAGTGAGTAGTAGAGAGTAGTAGAGAGCAAGTAGTAGAGAGTGAGTAGTAGAGAGTGAGTAGTAGAGAGAGTAGTAGAGAGTGAGTAGTAGAGAGAGAGTAGTAGCGAGAGAGAAATAGAGAGTAGTAGAGTGAGTAGAAGAGAGTGAGTAGTAGAGAGAGAGTAGTAGAGAGTAGTAGAAAGTGAGTAGTAGAGTAGTAGAGAGTGAGTGGTAGAGAGTAGTAGAGAGTGAGTGGTAGAGAGTAGTAGAGAGTAGTAGAGTGAGTAGTAGAGAGTAGTAGAGAGTGAGCAGTAGAGAGTAGTAGTAGAGAGTAGTAGAGAGTGAGTAGTAGAGAGTAGTAGTAGAGAGTAGTAGAGAGTGAGTAGTAGAGAGTGAGTAGTAGAGAGTAGTAGTGAGTGAGTAGTAGAGAGTGAGTAGTAGAGAGAGAGTAGTATAGAGAGAGTAGTGGAGAGTTGTAGAGAGTGAGTAGTAGAGAGTGAATAGTAGAGAGTAGTTGAGAGTGAGTAGTATAGAGTGAGTAGTAGAGAGTAGTAGAGAGTAGTAGAGAGTGAGCAGTAGAGAGTAGTAGAGAGTGAGTAGTAGAGAATAGTAGAGTAGTAGAGAGTGAGTGATAGAGAGTAGTAGAGAGTGAGTAGTAGAGAGTGAGTAGTAGAGTAGTAGAGAGTAGTCAGTCAGTCTGTGTCAGTCAGTGTCAGTCAGTCAGTCAGTGTCAGTCAGTGTCAGTCAGTCAGTGTCAGTCAATCAGTGTCAGTCAGTGTCAGTCAGTCAGTGTCAGTCAATCAGTGTCAGTCAGTGTCAGTCAATCAGTGTCAGTGTCAGTCAGTGTCAGTCAATCAGTGTCAGTCAGTGTCAATCAGTCAGTGTCAGTCAGTCAGTGTCAGTCAGTCAGTGTCAGTCAGTCAGTGTCAGCCAGTCAGTGTCAGCTAGAGCAGCTCTGCTGACCTGGTTCTCTGGCTCTAAAGCAGCTCTGCTGACCTGGTTCTCTGGCTCTAAAGCAGCTCTGCTGACATGGTTCTCTGGCTCTAGAGCAGCTCTGCTGACCTGGTTCTCTCCCTCTAGAGCAGCTCTGCTGACCTGGTTATCTCCCTCCAAAGCAGCTCTACTGACCTGGTTTCTATGGCTCTACAGCAGCTCTGCTGACCTGATTCTTAGGCTCTAGAGCAGCTCTGCTGACCTGGATCTCTGGCTCCAAAGCAGCTCTGCTGAGTGAGTAGTGGAGAGTGAGTAGTAGAGAGTAGTAGAGAGCAAGTAGTAGAGAGTGAGTAGTAGAGAGTGAGTAGTAGAGAGAAGTAGAGAGATAGTAGTAGAGAGTGAGTAGTAGAGAGTAGTAGAGTGAATAGTAGAGAGTGAGTATTAGAGAGAGAGTAGTAGCGAGTGAGTAGTAGAGTAGTAGAGAGTGAGTGTTAGAGAGAGTAGTACAGAGTAGTAGAGTAGTAGAGAGTGAGTAGTGGATAGTGAGTAGTAGAGAGAGTAGTAGAGAGTAGCAGAGTAGTAGAGAGTGAGTAGTAGAGAGTGAGTAGTAGAGAGCGAGTAGTAGAGAGTGAGTAGTGGAGAGTGAGTAGTAGAGAGTAGAAGAGAGTGAGTAGTAGAGAGTGAGCAGTAGAGAGTGAGTAGTAGAGAGTAGTAGAGAGCAAGTAGTAGAGAGTGAGTAGTAGAGAGTGAGTAGTAGAGAGAGTAGTAGAGAGTGAGTAGTAGAGAGAGAGTAGTAGCGAGAGAGAAATAGAGAGTAGTAGAGTGAGTAGAAGAGAGTGAGTAGTAGAGAGAGAGTAGTAGAGAGTAGTAGAGAGTGAGTAGTAGAGTAGTAGAGAGTGAGTGGTAGAGAGTAGTAGAGAGTGAGTGGTAGAGAGTAGTAGAGAGTAGTAGAGTGAGTAGTAGAGAGTAGTAGAGAGTGAGCAGTAGAGAGTAGTAGTAGAGAGTAGTAGAGAGTGAGTAGTAGAGAGTAGTAGTAGAGAGTAGTAGAGAGTGAGTAGTAGAGAGTGAGTAGTAGAGAGTAGTAGTGAGTGAGTAGTAGAGAGTGAGTAGTAGAGAGTGAGTAGTAGAGAGAGAGTAGTATAGAGAGAGTAGTGGAGAGTTGTAGAGAGTGAGTAGTAGAGAGTGAATAGTAGAGAGTAGTTGAGAGTGAGTAGTAGAGAGTGAGCAGTAGAGAGTAGTAGAGAGTGAGTAGTAGAGAACAGTAGAGTAGTAGAGAGTGAGTGATAGAGAGTAGTAGAGAGTGAGTAGTAGAGAGTGAGTAGTAGAGTAGTAGAGAGTAGTCAGTCAGTCTGTGTCAGTCAGTGTCAGTCAGTCAGTCAGTGTCAGTCAGTGTCAGTCAGTCAGTGTCAGTCAATCAGTGTCAGTCAGTGTCAGTCAGTCAGTGTCAGACAATCAGTGTCAGTCAGTGTCAGTCAATCAGTGTCAGTGTCAGTCAGTGTCAGTCAATCAGTGTCAGTCAGTGTCAATCAGTCAGTGTCAGTCAGTCAGTGTCAGTCAGTCAGTGTCAGTCAGTCAGTGTCAGCTAGAGCAGCTCTGCTGACCTGGTTCTCTGGCTCTAAAGCAGCTCTGCTGACCTGGTTCTCTGGCTCTAAAGCAGCTCTGCTGACATGGTTCTCTGGCTCTAGAGCAGCTCTGCTGACCTGGTTCTCTCCCTCTAGAGCAGCTCTGCTGACCTGGTTATCTCCCTCCAAAGCAGCTCTACTGACCTGGTTTCTATGGCTCTACAGCAGCTCTGCTGACCTGATTCTTAGGCTCTAGAGAAGCTCTGCTGACCTGGTTCTCTGGCTCCAAAGCAGCTCTGCTGACCTGGCTCTATGGCTCTAGAGCAGCTCTGCTAACCTAGTTCTTATGTTCTAGAGCAGCTCTGCTGACCTGGGTCTATGGCTCTAAAGCAGCTCTGCTGACCCGGTTCTATGGCTCTAAAGCAGTTCTGCTGACCTGGTTCTCTGGCTCTAGAGCAGCTCTGCTGACCTGGTCCCTTGGCTCTAAAGCAGCTCTGCTGACCTGGTTCTCTCCATCTAAAGCAGCTCTGCTGACCTAGTTCTCTCGCTCTAAAGCAGCTCTACTGACCTGGTTTCTCTGGCTCTACAGGAGCTCTGCTGACCTAGTTCTCTGGCTCTAGAGCAGCTCTGCTGACCTGGTTCTCTGGCCCTGAAGCAGCTCTGCTGACCTGGTTCTCCCCCTCTAAAGCAGCTCTGCTGACCTCGTTCCCTGCCTCTACAGCAGCTCTGCTGACCTGGTTCTATGACTCTAAAGCAGTTCTGCTGACCTGGATCTCTGGCTCTAGAGCAGCTCTGCTGACCTGGTTCTTTGGCCCTGAAGCAGCTCTGCTGACCTGGTTCTCCGGCTCTAAAGCAGCCCTGCTGACCTCGTTCTCTGCCTCTAGAGCAGCTCTGCTGACCTGGTTCTCTGGCTCTAAAGCAGCTCTGCTGACCTGGTTCTATGGCTCTAAAGCAGCTCTGCTAACTTTGTTCTCTGGCTCTAGAGCAGCTCTGCTGACCTGGTTCTCTGGCTCTAAAGCAGCTCTGATGACCTGGTTCTCTCCCTCTAAAGAGCTCTGCTGACCTGGTTCTCTGGCTCTAACCCAGTTCTGCTGACCTTGTTCTCTGCCTCTAGAGCAGCTGTGCTGACCTGGTTCTAGGGCTCTAAAGTAGCTGTGCTGACCTGGTTCTCTGGCTCTAAAGCAGTTCTGCTGACCTGGTTCTCTGCCTCTAGAGCAGCTCTGCTGACCTGGTTCTCCGACTCTAGAGCTGCTCTGCTGACCTGGTTCTCTGGCTCTAAAGCCGCTCTTCTGACCTGGTTCTCTCCCTCGAAAGCAGCTCTGCTGACCTGGTTTTCTGTCTCTAGAGCAGCTCTGCTGACCTGGTTCTCTGGCTCTAAAGCAGCTCTGCTGACCTGGTTCTATGGCTCTAAAGCAGCTCTGCTCACCTGTTTCTCTGGCTCTAGAGCAGCTCTGCTAACCTGGTTCTCTGGCTCTAAAGCAGCTCTGCTGACCTGGCTCTCTCCCTCTAAAGAGCTCTGCTGACCTGGTTCTCTGGCTCTAAAGCAGTTCTGCTGACCTGGTTCTCTGCCTCTAGAGCAGCTCTGCTGACCTGGTTCTCCGACTCTAGAGCTGCTCTGCTGACCTGATTCTCTGGCTCTAAAGCAGCTATGCTGACCTGGTTCTATCCCTCTAAAGCAGCTCTGCTGATCTGGTTTCTCTGGCTCTAGAGCAGATCTGCTGACCTGGTTCTCTCCCTCTAAAGCAGCTCTGCTGACCTGGTTTCTCTGGCTCAAGAGCAGATCTGCTCACCTGGTTCTCTCCCTCTAAAGCAGCTCTGCTGACCTGGTTTCTCTGGCTCAAGAGCAGATCTGCTCACCTGGTTCTCTCCCTCTAAAGCAGCTCTGCTGACCTGGTTCTCTGCCTCTAGAGCAGCTCTGGTGACCTGGTTCTCTGGCTCTAAAGCAACTCTTCTGACCTGGTTCTATGGCTCTAAAGCAGCTCTGCTGACCTGGTTCTCTGGCTCTAGAGCAGCTCTGCTGACCTGGTTCTCTCCCTCTAAAGAGCTCTGCTGACATGGTTCTCTCGCTCTAAAGCAGCTCTACTGACCTGGTTTCTCTGGCTCTACAGCAGCTCTGCTGACCTGGTTCTCTGGCTCTAGAGAAGCTCTGCTGACCTGGTTCTTAGGCTCTAGAGCAGCTCTGCTGACCTGGTTCTCTGGCTGTAAAGCAGTTCTGCTGGCCCCGTTCTCTGCCTCTAGAGCAGTTCTGCTGACCTGGTGTTATGGCTCTAAAGCAGCTTTGCTGACCCGGTTCTATGGCTCTAAAGCAGTTCTGCTGACCTGGTTCTCTGGCTCTAAAGCAGCTCTGCTGACCTGGTCGCTTGGCTCTAAAGCAGCTCTGCTGACCTGGTTCTCTCCCTCTAAAGTATCTCTGCTGACATGGTTCTCTCGCTCTAAAGCAGCTCTACTGACCTGGTTTCTCTGGCTCTACAGCAGCTCTGCTGACCTGGTTCTCTGGCTCTAGAGAAGCTCTGCTGACCTGGTTCTTAGGCTCTAGAGCAGCTCTGCTGACCTGGTTCTCTGGCTCTGAAGCAGCTCTGCTGACCCGGTTCTCTGCCTCTAGAGCAGCTCTGCTGACCTGGTTCTATGGCTCTAAAGCAGTTCTGCTGACCTGGTTCTCTGGCTCTAGAGCAGCTCTGCTGACCTGGTTCTCTGGCTCTAAGCAGCTCTGCTGACCTGGTTCTCTCCCTCTAAAGCAGTTCTGCTGACCTGGTTTCTCTGGTTCTAGAGCAGCTCTGCTGACCTGGTTCTCTGGCTCTAAAGCAGCTCTGCTGAGCTGGTTCTCTGGCTCTGAAGCAGCTCTGCTGACCCGGTTCTCTGCCTCTAGAGCAGCTCTGCTGACCTGGTTCTATGGCTCTAAAGCAGTTCTGCTGACCTGGTTCTCTGGCTCTAGAGCAGCTCTGCTGACCTGGTTCTCTGGCTCTAAGCAGCTCTGCTGACCTGGTTCTCTCCCTCTAAAGCAGTTCTGCTGACCTGGTTTCTCTGGCTCTAGAGCAGCTCTGCTGACCTGGTTCTCTGGCTCTAAAGCAGCTCTGCTGAGCTGGTTCTCTTCCTCTAAAGCAGCTCTGCTGACCTGGTTCTCTGCCTCTAGAGCAGCTCTGCTGACCCGGTTCTCTGGCTCTAAAGCAGCTCTGCTGACCTGGTTCTCTCCCTCTAAAGCAGCTCTGCTGACCTGGTCCAATGCTTCTAGAGCAACCCTGCTGACCTGGTTCTCTGACTCTCAAGCAGCTCTGTTGACCTGGTTCTATGGCTCTAAAGCAGCTCTGCTGACCTGGTTCTCTGGCTCTAGAGCAGCTCTGCTGACCTGGTTCTCTGGCCCCAAAGCAGCTCTGCTGACCTGGTTCTCTACCTCTAAAGAGCTCTGCTGACCTGGTTCTCTGCCTCTAGAGCAGCTCTGTTGACCTGGTTCTCTGTCTCTAAAGCAGTTCTGCTGACCCGGTTCTCTGCCTCAAGAGCAGCTCTGCTGACCTGGTGCTATGGCTCTAAAGCCGCTCTTCTGACCTGGTTCTCTGGCTCGAGCGCTGCTCTGCTGACCTGGTTCTCTGGCTCTAAAGCACTTCTGCTGACCTGATTCTCTGCCTCTAAAGCAGCTCTGCTGATCTGGTTTCTCTGGCTCTACAGCAGCTCTGCTGACCTGGTTCTCAGCCTCTAGAGCAGCTCTGCTGACCTGGGTCTCTGGCTCTAGAGCAGCTCTGCTGACCTGGGTCTCTGGTTCTAGAGCAGCTCTGCTGACCTGCTTCTTAGGCTCTAGAGCAGCTCTGCTGACCTGGTTCACTGGCTCTACAACGGCTCTGCTGACCTGGTTTCTCTAGCTGTACAGCTGCTCTGCTAACCTGGTTCTCTGCACTCACGATGCACGCACCCGACTTCGCGAAAATATATTTAAAAATAATATAAGTTTATCATAAGTACAAATATATCATTTTTATTAATATCTTAGATAATCTCTTCCCCTAATATGTATATTAAAGACACATACATATCATTTTGGAACATAAACTTTTTTTGCGGGAGTCACGCTCCCAGCGCGCTCCAGCATGTATATGACGTCTTGCGGGATCCGCCACCGCGCAAGCATCTCATACCATAATGCGCATGTGTGGTGCGGGAGCAGGAGTCACGGACTGGTCGCATACCAATCGCGCACATCACATAATACTAAATGTATATGATGTAACTGAAAAACATGCAGCCGACGCACACCGTACGTGGATCCTTCACAACTTTTCTAAAATGGCGGGTAGAATCTGTGCACCCACCGTGATGTGTACACTTTGAGTGCGCGACTCAGAAAAAAATATGGAAACATTTTTTTTTTAAATGAAAATGTAATCAATATTTCAGTTTGAATCTTTTAAAAACATGTTTTTTTTGCAATTTTCAAAAAAATATATAATGTTATTTAATAGGGGTGGGCGGAATTTGCGGAATTGCGTTACGCAAATCTCCGCGAAACGGTAAAAAATCTCCGCGAGCACGCAGAAATTCCGCGAACACGCGGAATTGCTTGCTCGCGATGCTTTTTTCCTGTTCACAACTGCTGTTTGCGTGCTCGGGGAGAAATATCTCGCGAACACGCATTTTGAGATCGCGAACAAGCAAAAATTTCGCGAAATCGCGGAAAGCAGACTTTTTAGCAATTTCGCGTTCTCCGCGGAACGCGAAATTACGCAAATTCCGCAAATTCCGCGAGCGGAACGGAATTTACCGCCCAGGCCTATTATTTAATGAATAAAATGTTTATAAATAAACAGTTAAAAAACTGTAGAAAATCAGTACAAAAAAATAGGTACTATCACTATTAAAAATTAGCATTTAAAAAACCTTTGAAATTCACTGAAAAAAACAATAAGTTTCAGAGTCATTATAGTTAGAAATTAGCATTTAAAAAAGCTTTGAAATTCGCTGAAAAAACCATAGGTTTCAGAGACGTTATAGTTAGAAATTAGCATTTAAAAAACCTTAGAAATTCATCGAAAAAACCATAGGTTTCAGGGGTGTTATAGTTAGCTAGCCATTTCACTCGTACAAAACCATAGAAATTCCTCCGTTATAGTTAGCTCTGCCAACTATAACTCCCGTGCCCGCAATGCACTGCTGATGATGTCACATATTGCATCATTCATGACATGGTCAGTGACATCACTGATGAAATCATTTATGACATCTCAAATGACATCACTGATAACATCACTGATGACATCATCCACGTGACAATCTGATACACTTCATCTTACAGTAGTATAATCTTTCATCACTCACTGTAAAATACAGAGTACCATATTTGAAACCATTGACACACCAATACCATTTACTACATACCCACTCACTGATTCCTAAGTCTACACTCACAACTCCCCATTCAACAACAGAATCATTTATACATGCAGTCACTAATTAATAGAACACCTTTAATAGCACTTATACACATATAGACAATGACACATCAGCAGTCATCTTAGTCGGTTATGCAGTCATCCTCCTCACTCATGAAAAAAAATAATCACACTTACATTTACTCACTTACACAATTATCCAACAACACCTCATTTATTCAAACACATAGTAACTCATAGTTAATATGTTAAAAAATCACCATTACAATTATACTTTCATTCATATAGTTACTCTCACAATCACTGACTCTTTCACATACTTATTTACATACACCAACTCTCACATACAATGCCTTTTATTTTTTTTACTTTGTTGAAGATGTACAACTAAAACATATATTCGCTCACCAACTCACAAATAAATACACTCAGTCACCCAAACCACTGTTCCCACATGCACTCTTAAACCTAGACACCTAGTCAATCAACCATTCACACATCTATGCATAGACTTACACACAGCCCATCCAACCACACACAAACTCAGTGTCCCATACAAATACTCACCCAACTAATATACACACTCATGTAGTTAGTGAACAACTGATGCAGCATGTTATACAACAACAGAGACAGTGATGCACACATTCACATAGTTTAGTTACTAATCCATGTATTAAGTGAGACACTTTTAATTACTCACTTAAACAGACAGTCAGACAGGTACTAAATCCTCCATCCAGACAGTTATATATCCACTCAATCTTCAATACAGATTGGTATATATATAATGCATATTTAAATTTCAAACTAAACCACATTCACTGGATGATGTCATCAGTGATGTCATCAGTGATGTCATTTGAGATGTCATCAGTGATGTCATCAGTGATGCCACTGACCCTGTCATGAATGATGCAATAAGTGACATCATTAGCAGTGCTTTGCGGGCACGCGAGTCATAATTAGCAGAACTAACTATAACGGAGGAATTTCTATGGTTTTGTACGAGTGAGATGGCCAGCTAACTATAACACCTCTGAAACCTATGGTTTTTTCTGTGAATTTCTAAGGTTTTTGAAATGCTAATTTCTAACTATAACATCTCTGAAACCTATGGTTTTTTCAGGGAATTTCAAAGCTTTTTTAAATGCTTATTTCTAACTATGACGTCTCTGAAACCTATGTTTTTTTTCAGTTAATATATATATGTATGTATATATATGTAAATTTTTATATCATTTAAAAAAATTAAAATAAAATAAAAATTATAGTTTAGTAAATGTTTTAATGTAAATATATATGAATTATTATGTTTGTGTGTTTAACCTTTTCAGTTACGTTTATATGTTATATTTGTAAAATGTATATTTAATCTACATTATTTTTTATATTAATTTTATTATTTAACATATTTAATATTTATTATTTTATTTTATATATGTCTAAAAATCGATATTTTGTACAGCTATATTTTTTACATTGATATTTCTTTTTCAATATTTTTGTACTTACCTATTTAAGCACAGGGAGTTGATTTTTCTACATTCTATATTTTTTCATCTATATTTTTCACTTCTATATTTTTTACATCGATATTCTGTCAGTGAACCACTGAGTACATTTCCTTGCAGGTGTTCAGATGCACTTGGGATCAAATCCCTGTAAAGCTGGGGCTTCACAAATATTTTTTTTTTATCAAAAGCTTTCTGACACTCTTGTGACCACACAAACTTGCTTTCCCTTTTCAATAACCGCCTGATTGAGTACATTTTCTCAGAAAAATTCCATACAAATTTGGAATAGAACTCAGCTAGTGCTCAAAAAGCATGCAGTTAATCCATATTTTGAGGAGATGGAGCTCACTTAATTGCTTCATTCAACTTTGCCTTGAGGGTGATACCTTTGGAACTAATCTCATGTCATAGATATGTTACCTTACCTCTTACAAATTTACATTTGGTAACTTCAGCAGTCAATCCATGCTCACACATGACTCTTAGCACCAACTTCAATTCTTCACCATGTTCAATCGTATTCCATCCGACTATCAGAATATCATCCTGGAAATAAGTGACTCTCTTCTTATCCATAAACAATTGATGCATCAGATGTAAGAACATTGTCACAGCTGATGTGGAACCAAATAGTACTCTCCTAAATTGGTAATTACCTGCAAGTGTTATACATGCAGTCAGGTGTCTGCTCTCATGATGTACCAGTACGTAGTGATATTCAGCAATAGGATCTATAATGGAGAACTACTGCATGCCTCTATTCACTGACAATAACTTATTTATGTAGGGTAAGGGAAATGAATCAACAAAAAATCTTTCTTAAGTTCTATCAAATCAACAAATAGTCTGACACAGCATTCGCCTTACGAGCCACAACCAGAGGGGCCCCCCAATCCAAAGATTCAAGATGTCCAATAATTTAAGACTTCTCCAATTTATTAAATACCTCAATTACCTCTTCCTTTATGCCAAAAGGAATGCTTCTCACTTTGTGGATGCAGGGTTGTGCATTATCCTTCGGTATTATTTTATCCAAAAACCCTTTCAATTCTCCATTCACCGCCAAGAAGACAGATGTGAATTCATCGATAAAAATCCTTCCCTCATGTGTTTCATCATTCTCAATTTAAACAGGATCAGGGCAATTCTGGTCGAGTAATTAAGCCAACTCACCTTGATCCCACTATGCCAATTTTGATGGACTACTTTCTGCTACATACATTTCGCACTCTGCCGACCTGCTTTTGAATTCAAGGTTCAACTTCCCTTATCTGAATAAAGTGATAGGCTCACCTGAAAAACATTGTGGTTTAATGTCTGGTTTAAATAACTCAAATTCTGTTTTTGATAAAAAAAAAACATTCTAACCAGACTCTCTTGTTGATAATGATATATGGTGAACCAGAATCCATGATCAATTTTACATTCACCCTACCTGCAATAATTCACTCTTCCTATGGCCACTAAATTCCATGTCATTGTCATGAATACTCAGATCTTTTGAATGTTCTTTGCCAGAATCTAACTGATCCTCTTCCAGACACTCCTCATTCACAATATATTTCACAGACTTATAAATATAACACACTCTAGGAAAATGCCCTTTAACTCCGCATCTTGAACATTTCTGGTTCACTGCTGGACATTTCTTATCATGGGCCAGGTGGCCAAACTTCCACAACGATAAAACCTGCCTTTAAGATCGTCCATTATTCTGTTTATACTTCTTAAAGGTCTTAGTCTTGTCAGTTGCATAGTCTACTTTAACATTAGGTTTTGTAGTGACTATCTTCACTACATCAACACATTCTCACCTCTGCATGAGGAAACAGCAGACTTTGAAGTGAACTCTGCTTTACTCACAATAGACATAACCTCATGTAAAATTGACTATCTTGTAAACCAGAATTGTTGCAGTGCATTATGATCTGATCCCTAATTAATTCATCATGTACTGAACCACATCTACAGGTCATGGCTAGTTTTGTTTACGCAGTCACATAATCCTCGACTTTCTCAGTATCACCCTGTTTCCTGTGACAGACATTATAATGATCAATTGCTAAACACACAGTAGAGGAAAAATATACATTAAGATGTTGAAATGTGTGTGTACAAAAATCTTCCTCATCCCCTGAACAGGGTTTCTTTTCCATATGATTGTACACCTTTAAACCACCAGGTCCAAAACAATGTAGCAAAATGTTGTTTTTCCTTTCTGTGTAAATTCATCACTGTTAAAGGTGGCAATGTAGTTAATGAAATACTCCTTCCATTCTACCCATTTCTCATTAGGTTCACCCTCAGACACAATAAAAGGTTAAAGAGGTGGGACATTTAGCGTAGCCGTAGTTAATTATCATTGAAATCTGAATAGGCAGTGGTAACATTGAGTCAAATGATGCTTAAATTTGTTTGAATGTTTCACAAAATCTTCCCATAAAGTAACCCTCGTACCTTACACAGGAAGATAATTAACCAGAGCAGGTTGCGTACTTGAGTCTCAACTGATCGCACAATTCCTATAGGGATCTGAAAGAACAGAGTGTTGAGATTGTATATGAAAACAAATCTGAGCTCAAAGAATACAAAGTACCATGTGCTAAAATGGCCCCTATTGCTGCCGAGAAGATTAAGCCTATCCTAATAAAGGACAATACTATCTAATCCATCGTTCTGTAGGATGTGTAGTGAATAAGGAATACAGGTGAAGAAGCAACAGCCAATTTGGACCCAGACGTAGGAGGAAATGAGTGCGCATGCACTCTAACACCTGCACTGGAGAACATACGTAGTGCTGTCTGTGAATCCAGACATAGGAGATAATGAGTGTGCGCACACGAATGCCATCCCTGGAGAACACACACAATGCAGTCCAAGATGCACACGCTCTAATCGCAAATGCTGGTGAATTTGGCTCTGACCTGCAGGGCCACTCTCGTGGTATTTACTCAAGACCATTCTCACAGAAGACTGCTATTAGATGTGCGAGAGGCGGCGCAAGTGAGGTTACAACATTACGATGAATTGCTTCTCAGCAAGAGTTGTAGAACAAGGTGCCTCAATCAGTCCTTACTTAAAGTGTTGCTATGTGATCATGTGCACTCCAGACTGCCACAAGATCAATCCGTAGTTGTTACTCAACAAATAGAGATAAAACAGCATGGATTCAGGGCTTGAGTAGCTCAGCACCAATTGTGTTGAGTTTGGATCCCGCTGGACAGTCTCCACACATAGGGGCCCATTAGGATGGCAAGTGAATCATCCCCGCCGGGCCGGTGGTAGCCACCGCTGGCCTGGCAGGGGCGATCCGCCTGCAATCCACACCTAAAAGACCCCCGCCATATTAGGATGGCTGGGGGGTCCGCGGCTGATGGAAAGACCTTTTGCCGCTTTTCCGCCGGTCGACTCATCACCCGGGCGGAAAACATGCATAATATGGTCGCCATCCATATTATGATGATAACGGAAAGCAGCCCTTCCATGGCGGCATTGCCGCCATGTATAAAAGGCATGCGGTCTTCGCTGTTGGGGGCCCATAGCGGGCCCCCAGGATGTTGGAGGGGTGCACATGGGGCTCCCCTGCATTGGCATGGACAAAGTGGCAGGCAGCGCGCCGTGCCTGTCACCTTGTGCATGTCAATGCACAACATGCATTCCCAGCATTGTGGCGGGCGGTGCTGTGAGCTCCGCCCGTCACAAAGTTGGGAATGGGGGATGCCACCGCAATTGTGGCGGTGGCATCCTAATTGCTGGTGTGGGACCACACCAACTCTGGCGGACGGTCCTTCATTCCATTACGGTGGCAGTGGACTTTGTCCGCCCACCATCGTAATAGACCCCATAGTTTCTTAAACAAGTTTATTCTATGTACTCAAGCTCTCCAGCAGTGGGGACACAGCTCATCCTGCCTGTACCACAAATCGTCAACTGACCACACTTCTCCTTACATGTACATTCTTCCTTCTATGTTCCACATTAAAAATCTATGTTTTACATTCAAAAGGTGTGGGATCATACCAAGGTGAAAAGTAATGCAATCAGTTGATAAATAATACTATGAACCAGCACAAGGCAGTCCTATTCCTTCTCATCAAAGCTCAGCAGCTTGGATATTCTCTGAATACCTTGAGATTTGGTCTTGATGTCTTAAAGAAAGACAGCCATGATATCTGACTGTGGCTTGGTCATGTTTCTGCATGAGACTGCAGCAGAAGTTTCTCTGTCACCATACTGACACTGACCCCAGTGTCCCTGTAAGCATTGCTTCTTTTCCATTGATCAAAGACTGTTGTCTGTATTTGCCTGTATTTAGGGATTACTCACCTGATGTATTCTTATGTTCAACCACCATGGAATTATGTAATTATGGTTTTTAATACCATTGAGGACTTCACAAGTGTGGTCTTCTTAAGTTGAATTCACCTCAATCCAGGGGGTGAGTGTTTTACCGTGCATCCTACCTACCTTTAACATCATTGTTACTCTTAACACACACTAATTTTTGGTTCAGTTTTCTACAGAAAACACTGACCTATCAATTACCATTCATTCTTCATTGACATGCCTGCGAGGCTTGTGCGGCACCAGGATTAGGTCAATACAATGACTTTAATCTTCCTACCTCCCATGTTCTGGGTTTTTTTAGCGCCTAATTAATACATGATTGATCTTCCACTCCTAGGTTGCCCCCTCTCGTCCTGACGAAGACTCGCAGCGGAGGTTTAAGTCACCCTCTATGCACTAGCCGAGGCGAAACATCGACGCTCCCCACCCACACAGGGCCTGTACCGCACTCCTCCCTATCTTCTGATGTTGCATTGATGCATTTACAAAGAAACTGTATAAAATGGTGTAAATAATTTCTTCAGGACAGGCCATTCTGTACTGGTCTCTTTACCAGTCTGTTTCCATAATTATTGAAATATGTGTGTATTCTAAAACTAGTGACTTTCACCTATCCCTATTCATCACAAGCACACCCATCCCTCACTCCCCCTCTTGAGCAACCTTATGCATCTTTCTAAATGTCAAATAATTTTGATTGAATTCAAGTCTATGGAATACATATACTATAACTTAAATAACTTTTTGGCGCTTTTTCTTTTCGTTTTGTTTAACATTGACTGTATGTTTTGAATAAATTCCTAATTTTGTTATTAGGGTATGTAGTAGGGGTGGGCGGAATTTGCGGAATTAACCTTCGCAAATTATCGCGAGAATGTTTAAAATTATCGCAAATAAGCAGAAATATCGCGAAGATGCGGAAGTTTTTTTCCGGCATGTTCGCGAGATTTTCTGCATGGTTGCGGGTCGCCAACTTACCCATGTGGTTGCTTGCGGGCGCGGCCATCACTTTTGAGTTGTTCTCGCGGTGCATGATCGCGAGAAGAAAGACGTGATCGCGCGACGCATGACGTCACTGCGGGCGCGAACTGTCGCGAGACAGCGCAAATGGCTAAAAACAATACAACATCTCATGGAGAACGCGACCGGATCAAGAAAACTTGTCGGCGAACGCAGGGATTCAGGTAAGGCGATCGCGCGCACGCGAGAATGTATTATTTTACAGCGCGAGCAAGAAACAAATTATCGCCAAGCTGCGGAAACCGGAATTTTTGACATTTTCGCGCTCTCCGCGGAACGCAAAAATGTCAAATTATCGCAATTTCCGCGAACGGAACGAAATTTTTGCCCAGGCCTAGTATGTAGTTGCATTTCTAAATGGTATTGATTACTATTGTTTGGCTGACATTGCGACACACTAAGTCAGAACCCATCTGAAAACCCAAGGTTAACCCCACAAATCCCTTGGTTGCTGTACTACCACTTGTGCAGGTGCTAGTGGGAGCAGGTGCCTTAGGGTCAGTGGTAGTAGGGGTTTCCTTGGCCTTTTGACAATCAGCATCCCTTGTCCAATGTGTTTTTACCTTATAAATGTAGCACCAAGGTTTCTTCTTACCCTTTTTGGAGGTTTGGGACCCAACTTCAGATGCAGGTTTTTGGGGGTCTTGAGAAGACTCTTTCTTGTCTTTGTTTTGTCCCCACCCTTATCTTGAGATTTAGAAAAATCCTGCTTCTTCTGAGGATACACGACCACATGCTCAATACTATTCAATGGAAATTTCACGGTTGCAGTCTTGGAGAGAAAAGACCCTTCCCAGTGGACCCTGAAGACACCCTGTGGAAAACAGAGGTTGAGGAGCCACCCAACCCATGAATACCCTCACAATCAGGATACCTACAACCACTGTCAAGCATAATTGAGGACTTCAGGATGAGGCCACTGTTGCAGAAGGATGAAAAAGTCTTTTAGAACCCAGAGGCAGTTTATGTCAAAAAGTACCTAAAAGCAGAGGGGACAGAGTCTATGCCACTCCGGGGAGGCCAGAAGGCATGGAAGACGAAGGCCACTCGAGTTCAAGGAACAGGTCAGTTGATGAAGAGCCACCGTGATGCAGAAGACAACAGAATCTATGCGTTCCAACCAATCGCATCGGCGTGGGTCAGCTATAGTGGGGACAGGCATGTTGACAGAACCTTTTGATGCATCCGACTCCGTTGAGACGAGTCGGTCGAGGTAACCGATGTGGTTACTGTGAGATGAAGCTATACAATGACATGGTGCAAAGGGATTCAGTTGAATGGTGTTCTACAAGGGATGCAGGTCTGAACTCGACGAGAGGACAGCTCAAGCCTCGAGGGAATGCAGAACCGCAACCTGTGTTGCTGAGCCTGTTGGAGTCTGTGGGAGCTCAGGTTCGGCAGGCCGATTGATTGTGTTGCAGGGCCTGACCACTAGCTAATCACAACCCACAGAATTCTGTACAATGGAAAGTGACATTCCTCTTATAAAAACTGATGAACTTCAATCACATTTGTAAACCATTCTTGTTTGTGACCCCACTGCTCTCAAAACAAGATAAAAAAAGAACATTATATCATTTTAAAATAGAAGATTAGTAATCTGCAGCAGAAATGAGCAGCATCTAGGAATTTCAGAAACTGACTTAGGCCCCGATTAGGAGTCTGGTTGTCCACAAGGCACTGCTGCGGGAATGCAAAAAAAGAAGCCTGGGCGAGAAGAGGAAACTCCTAATCTGGTGGGTAGTTGGACTATGGCTTTGGTGGTGTGGCGGTGGGGCAGACCTGGCGCCGCACCGTCAAGGTCGTTATCGGGCCCTTACTGTAGTGGGTTCAGAGTTAGGTGGTTTTGGCCACTTAAAATGGTATTAGTATGCAACCTGAGGGATTAAGAGGTTCTAACACAACAGCTCCTGACTCTGGGTTGTTCATCCTCTAAGATGACCCACAGCAATGACACTAGTGCCAACAGGATAAAAGAAATGACACGGTAGCAATCAACCATGCACCTGCCAATCTAGCTACCACACAGTACAAACTGATGCTATATCTCTGGCACAATTGAATATAATGGGAAACCCAATCTACCCTTGAGGGCTCGGGCAAATCAAATGAACGGGTAAAAGGCGCCTTCAAGGGATTTATTTGGAATACTCTGTTCTATTGCTTTTGATATATATTTTTAACTGCAAGAATTATTGATAAACTCGCCGGAGAGATATTATTCAAAAGTATTTTATCTAAGAAATATTTTTGTTCCTTGTGAGGACATAAGAACCAATGAACCAATCACAAAACAATAAATACTCAAAACACGGGTATATATAAAAAAAGGTTTTATCTTTTGAAATTTATCAAGGGTACTACACAGTTATACAAACAATGTAACAAGAGGAAAATAAATACAATTGTATAAAGCTTCAATGTCACTATTGTAAACACTTCTTCTCATTGTACATTATTTTCAGAAGAGAGTGTGAATGTCGACGTTTCAGTCTCTATGCATTTGTCTTTGAGACCATCTTCAGGACTATCATAAATTTAACAGTTGACCCCTGAATGGTGTTTCCAAAGATTCAAAAATTATAGAATACAATTGATACGTATATTTCAAATAGATCATCATTCTGTAGCTTTTGTTCAAGGTGAATAATCGTCAAAAGATACAGGTAAGTGAACTCTGGTGCTTTTTGCACGGTGTGATTAAATTTCCAGTCCCCAGCATCTTCTCAATTGAAGAAGTTTATTCTGTTAAGTTTTGTAGCACAGCGAAAATTTGGCAGTCTGCAGTCGGATTAGTATCACTGGGGACTGGAAATTTAAATACACCGTCCAAAAAGCACCAGAGCACCATAGGTCTGTAGCAAGAAAGGCCACCAGTTTTATTGGGTGATTTGAGTTTGTTCCCAGCCAAGAGGAATCAGGTAATATTTATCTCCACTTTGCTTTCTTAAAACAACAACAATAGCAAGGACATTGGAGGTCTAATTCGAATATTGTGTTTGATAACCTACAGCAAAGTTACAGCTTATATTTCTAGGTCAGACAGAATGGCAATAGACAGCACTTATCAGTGTCTGTGAATTCCTCAAAAATCGAAAATCCAACTTGGTTGGAACAGATTTTTATTCTTTAGAGAGGTTTATGGGAAGAGAAAACACTGACCTCTTCACAGAATGACAAGTGGTATCTACTGTCTACATACAGCTGCCAGTATGCAAACTCCTGTGACATGATCTTTGGAGAAAATGTATATATACCTCAGATACATCCTTGAAACAAGGAACAGGCTGGTAAAAAAGGATTGTAAGAAGAGATTGATCTAGTTGCCTATTGTGGGCAGAATCAATACCCGTCTAAGGGCCCAAATTCCATAAATATAAAACGTCCTTAAGCTACCATCTCCAAATGCTTAACTTTTGTTTGACAATCTTCTTCAAAATAAATATTCGAAACAAGCTTTAATTGAGCCCAATATCTAAGATGAAGTTATTAAAGAATACTAGACCCAGAATCATCCTACTCATTTGGTCAGACCTTTCAGCACTGCTAAATTACTTAGATGATAGGTAACATTAAATAAATCTCCAATATAAATTCACACATATGTAAATAAATTCATACATAAATTTATGAATAGATACATTTTGCAGCTGCCATGCTTAAATGTGTAGACTTACGTGGTCTGATAAGCATAATCCTAAAGACAGGTGAAATACTAGTGATCAGAAAGCATCCCCTATGTGCAAACATTCTTATTTCTATGATCAATATTGCAAAAATATGCATATAATATTTTCAAACATTTCAAAACCAAAATATATAGATTTGAATTTTATACTGCCCCCAGACCAATGGAATTAATTTCAAAGGGAAGCTGGTAGGCATCTCCATTGGTTGAAGCTAATGCCCTCCAAATACATTAAAATGCCATCAGCACAATGACATCTGTGGGGGACCTTAATTATGGTTTCCCCCCCCCCCCCCCAATAGAGTGGGGAAACTAATTGAGGGCCTCTCAATGTCAGGCACACCAAAGCGCGTGTGCATCAAGTTTGCATTTCAGAGTGATGTTTTCACCTCTTTAGACTACTTTGCTGGCATTTCTACTTTGTGCCCCATGAGACTATCATTCAGTCTCTCAGTGCATCTGTTCTGACCATAAAATATGTGATGACATTGGCTAAACCCAACTGGCTTATTTAACTTTTAAGTCAATATTATTTAGCACAGAAAAGGCATGAGTCGTGTAAAGTTAAAGGTCACATAAAGACTGCACACCATTCACATGGGTGACTGGAAAAGCACAAATTAGTATCTACCATTGTATCTGTTTGCCTGCAGTTTAAGAGGTCAGATTAAGGTGTGTTGGTATATTAAAAAAATGTACTTCTATAAATTAATTAAGTCTGCTGTGTATCTGTAAGAAATTGGGTTACTGGTTCACTGGAGGGGTGGGGGTGGCGGGTGATCCCTGGTCAAGCAGCAACCATAATCCTTGTCAGGGTAAGTACAAGCAAACCCCAAATTAACATGTGCTCCTCCTCTGGGTAGCTTGGCACAGAGCAGTCAGGTTTAACTCAGAGGCAATGTGTAAAGTATTTGTTCAACACTTCAAACAGTAACACAGTGAAAACACACCACAAAAGGAGCAAAATGAACAAAACAACAAAAATCCAATTAATTGAACCAGAGATTTTGCAGTGCTAAAAGCACCAACTATGGATATCAGGTCATGCCAGACTGGGACAAAATCACAAGTTCAGGCCGACCACGAAGGACCTCAGGCCAGCTACAGGGACCCCAGTTGGGCCTGCTGCGCACAGTACCTTAAAACCTGGTTTTCGGAGTGTTGCATGGATCCACGTCGGAGATGCACCGAGCAGCTGAAGCGATGCATTGGTTTCGCCGTGTGGGATGTTTCACTTAGTCACGGCAATGCATCAGTTTCGAGGAGCTGAAAGGCTGCTATGCAGAGTTTGGTGTTCATGTTGCCGTCAACAGGAAATGTAAGGTCCTGCACCAAGGATGCCACATGCAGCGGCGGTTTCAAATATGAAGAGGACTGTGGGGGTGATGCGAGACTTTGCAACAAGTCCAATCCACGCAGCTTCAAAGATGTGTCTGTTCTGCTCTGGGTTGTGCCACGCAGCAGATGATATCTATTTGTTCCACCAGATCTGCAGAGGCTGTCAAAGCACCTTAAGTCCACTTCCAAGGGTCCAGGACTGGAGTGGCATCACATGGTAGGGTTGACTCACAGATGGCAGAGTCCAGGTGCAGATGCAAGGTTGTGGGAAGCCTGTTATATCCCTGAGGATTCAGATGAGGATGCCAGCCAGCTAGCCCCTGGAGTCACCCTGGGTTCTGAGTTCAAGGGTTGCAGGTCCAGTCCTTCTCATCCATGCAAGAGGGCAGTATGCAGCAGGTCAGCACAGCACAGCAGGAGTCAAACAGAGTGCAGTCCAGTAGAGTGGTAATCTATCAGCAGCACAATAGTCCTTCTTCCTGGCAGAGTATGCACAGTTCCAGAACTGTATTGAAGAGGTGGTGTCAGAGGTCCAACATTTATGCCCAGTTGTGCCTTTAAAATAGGGAGAAGCTTTGAAAGGTTTCCTTTTGAATTCTCTAGGTACCCTGGCTTCCCTGCCCTGGCTCCAGACAAACTACAGGAGGTATTCAGCCATTTGTGTCGAGGTAGGACACAGCCCATTCAGGTGTAAGTGGGGCTGTGCCCAGTTCCTCCCTCCCATCCTGCCAGTGTTGGACCAGCCAAGGAAAACCAAAGCTCTCTATTGTGAGTGGCTGAATAGGAGGAATACACAAAACACAACTGTCAGCTACACCCAGTCAGGTGAACAGAGTCAGGCTACAGGCACTAAAAGGCTAAGGAAAGAAAATGTCAACTTTCTAAAAGTGACGTTTTCAGAATAGCAATTTCAAATCCGACTTCACAATAAGTTAGGATTGTAAATTGTGATTCCAGAAACACCAAACATGAACTGGTCATCCTGTCTCATTTGAAAATGACACATAAAATATAATAAGGCAATGACAATGTTATCCTATGGAAGAGATAGGGCTTGCAGTAGTGAAAACGTAATGTAAGAGTTTCTCACTAGCAGGGCATGTAAAACTGAAAAGTACATCGGCTTTGCAATAGCAGGCCTAAGACATGTTTAAAGGGCTACTTAAGTAGGTTTCACAACCATAACTGCAAGCCCACTAGTAGCACTTATTGTACAGGTACATGTAGCACCACTTTACTAGGGATTTATAACTAAATTAAATTAGAGGAGAGGGCACATCACTTTAGCACTGGTTAGCAGTGGTAAAGTGCACAGAGTCCCAAGGCGAGCAAAAACGAGATTAGGAAAAATGGAGGAGGTAGGCAACAAACTTGTGGTAAGACCACCCTAAGGCTGACCAGTCTAACAGTATCCTAAATGGGCAGGGTCTTTAGTGTGTAAAAGTGGGACATGTTCAAAGTGGTCAACTGTATGTCTCTACAAGGACAGTGACTACCTACAAAGTGCTGTAGAGATCCAAATAGCATTTTCATTTGAATAACCATGTTTATTTTTCATAACTTTGGTTAGGAAATTGCTAAGAAGTTCATTACAAGTGTATTTGTATATTTTTCAAACCAGTAGTTAAATATTGAAGATATCTTTTTTATACATATAGAGTAACAATAACGCTTGACTACCACATTTTTCTGCTTGGAAGTTTTAACAGTAATTAACTCACTTCTGGTTGACTTCACATTTGACAGTGATTAAGACTTATTTATGTGTGACAATGTTTTCCTACCATAAGACAATAAATTTACTACTGAGAGTATGAAATCTAGAAGGAGTCATTCAGTGCCACTTTGTAATGTGATAGTTGAGGGTGTGCAGAAAAGCAGAGGACATTGCAAAAGACCAAATTGGGCAAGGCCCTCTTCAGAAATTGATACTAAACAGGAGTTAGTGTGGAAGACACCTATGAAACATGTATCCCTCTGAGACATTTGTCTCTGCAACTATTTAGGGTGGAGGGTTGTAGCAATGTTGCCTTTCTGTGTGGTCTTCCTAGGATTATTGGCCATATTTTGAACTGATTTTGTTGCCTTTTTTGACACTGTGCATGTGAGACTGCCATTCAGTCTTAGAGTGCATGTGCTGTGTCTTTTTAACATGAGACAAATCAGATTCACACAATTCTGTTTCAAATATCTCAGTAAACCCCGGTACGTTAGATCAATAACTGCAGCAGTGCACCATAACATGCGTAAAAAGCAAAACATTGCTCCAGTTCAAAGCTGACTGCACACTTAAACAATACAGAGGACTTTTACACTTAGAAGAAACTACTTTAATATATTCAATAAGTCACTCCGAAGTTTGACTTGTAGCCCTCTGGCTAGGTGCCTAATGTATAAATGTGGGAGAAGGTAAATGTTAAAGAAAAATATGTTCCTAAAGTGAACAGCTATAACATCCTGTATTGGTAAAGTGGCATTGTTCTATGGAGAGCGTAGTTGTGACTGTAAATGTAATTTTATAGTTTTGGCCACAGAAATACTGCCCACAAAAATATTGAAAACTACATTGAAATGTCAGTTCTAATATTTATCAAGTCTAGGTCAAACTATTAATGTATTGGAAAGGTTATTTTATAAAATCATAATTTTTGGTGCTTGGATCCTACAGCATTAATTTATTCATGATACTGGGCTTCCCTCTGTCAATGAAACAAGAGCAAGAAGGATGGGGGGTGAAATCACTAATTACTTATCTGGCAATGGGATCTGGTAGTCAAGCAAAGGACTAGAGTTGAGGCCTGACTGTTGACACGATTTTGTCAGGTAAAGGGTTACTTTTCAGACTTTCCTCAGAAGACTACTCTGCCAAAGAACATTTTAGGCTGCCCTGCCAACACAGACAAGACAAGATACGGCCATGCGGGACCATAACTCACACTGCTGCAGATCAGCAAGAGGCGGATTGGGCAGGACTCATCGACCGAGAAAATAATGTGGTAGAGTGAGTTCACCACTCGATCTGGCAGTGGAACATGAAGTGTTCAATCTCACCTGTAGAAAGAAGTGGGCCATATCAGTGACTGGAGCTGAACTACGGCATTGAAGTAGCTACAGCATGGCCCCCTCACCTATGTGCTCATTGCACGGAGTGGGCTTTGGGAACCGGGTGGCCTGCACAAGCTCCCTTGCTACCCTACTTCACCAGAGAGGCAGTGCCTGCCTAGTTCAATACTGCTATAGTTATTGCAAGCCATTGCTGAGGAATAAGCCTTGCAGGCTGCCTAGGATATGGTGCTCTAGGCCTCACCCTTGGGCCACCGAGTGGGAGTGGTCTTGGATAACCTACCTTGCATCTAGACTACAGTGGGGGGCAGAATTGGAATGACTTATAAAAGGATCTGCATAATGGTGTTTTTAGTCCTGTAGTTACATATCATGCCACATTTCCCCAGCAGACAATTTCTAGCTGCAATTTTCATCCAACCACCAGATGCAGCCATTCTGAGATTAAATTGGTGGCCTGTACGCAACTAGTTTGAGATAGACTTGGTCGATGTATGGCACATGATATACTTTATTCCTCTGAACAACCTTTCATGCTCTACCTAATAAATAATCTCACCAGTGAGACATGAACTCTCCACAGGTTACATGTATGGGATGCATGAATCACAGGATATTTGCCCAAATGGCAAATATCTGAACTGCTTGATCATAACAAATAGTGAACAAACAATAAACACACTTACATACCTTAGACCCGCAATTCTGTGTCGACGGCTGTGGCTCGATGACGGTCAGCTCTCTTGTTGGTTCTTCAGAAGAAAATTCAGCAAAAGTTTCTAAGTTCCAGCATTTGCAGTTTGGGCAGGAGGAGTATACACCAGTCAAGGGTTCCAGACCCTTAGGACCAGTATTTGCAGGTCAGGATTCACTCCAACAGAAGCCACCAACAGGGTCAATGGCAGATTCAGTTTGAACTGCTCATCTTAGCAAAGTAGGCTTCTTGCAACTTTTATGTCCCAGTACTTAAACGGGAGGTCAAGCAATTGACCTTAAGAGTCCACTTTTCATTCCTGGGTGCAAGTGGAAGTAGATCCGGCCATTAGGGCTCTCCTCACAGGTCACAGCAGCATGTGTCTTCCACAGGTCCAGAGGTGTTCTGAAGAGGGTATTGGGGATGCCACAGTTATGCCCAGTGCCAGCCTGTGGGTAGGGGAAACTCTTGGCCACTCCCTAACCAATGGGGCAAACGTTCCCAGGGTAACCCTACCCACTTTTGCAGCACTTCCGCCATGCTTTACTGTAAACTATCCCACAATGCCCCTCTCTACTGAAAATCAACATGGGAGAACATTTCTTCCCCTGAGGTGAGCTCCCCCTGCCCATCCAGTGGTGTGGCTATGTGTAATGATAACGTCCAATAGCTGAGATGTAATTTGAGTAGGTTTCATCAGTATTAGTTGTAGCTTGGTTAGTACATGTAGAGCAGCCCCACCAGGAGGAGCCTGCCTGCTGCTCAGTCCATACTCTGACTGTCACACTCACAGGCACCCAAACATTCCTTTCAGCACAACCACACCAACATTGCATGCAGCACATTCACACTGGCTGAGCAGCTAGGAAGAAAGCAACAGGATAAATATATATATATACAGGATACTACATATCCACCCCTTTATATAACACAAGAATGAAACTGCAAAACTAAATAGTGTTTTAACAAGAAGAACCAGAAAAAGATAAATTATGCTAAGGTACAGAAATGCAAGAATGAAATATAAAGAAGATGCACAGGAAAATATTCAAGAGAAAATGAAGAAGATGCAATAGATGAATATACAAGAGAAACATGAAAAAGATGCATAGATAAATAAAGAGGAGAATATCGAGAAACATTGAGAAGATGCATAGATAAATAAACAGTGAGAAGATGGATAGATATATATACAAGATTATATTTCAATCATTCTCCCCCTCTATGAATTTCATAAAAAATATGGCAGAAGAAACAACATTTTAGGTAAATGACACAATCACACCTATGACTACCACCAACCACACCCACTGGTCGGACAGGCATAAGAGGAGGCACAACAAAGCACGACATGAACTAGCCGTATGAAACGACTGACACACACATGTATTACATAAAATTAATGGATGTAGTACACCCCACCATACGTCCTCAATAACAAGGGCGAGTGGAGTACCCCGTAGCAACAGGTGACACTCACACCCAAACAACATCCATAGTGTAAGAACAAGTGGGGAAAAGAGTGAAAATGGGTAACTCCCACCCACACAGCCACTCTTCACATAAGGGCAGCAAACAAAACATGTGAAAAATGGGTGACTCAAACCAATACAATGCTCCTCACCTAAGGGCAGCAAACAAAAGGTGTAGCAGAAGGGAACTTACACACAGTCCAATCATCCCTTATGGTGTTAAACGTGGTCTGTAGAAATGGGACTGGCACCCATTTTGACACCTCTCATGTAAGGGTCTATAGCGTAAATTGTAGAAATGAGACTTTCACCCATTTCCATTCCTCATAGAAGGACATGTAACGACAAACATAGAAATGGGTGGCAACCACCCACCAAGTGATTCCTCATGTAAGGGTAAACAAACACCTTTGAAAATGGGCAAATGACACCCATAACACAATCCCACATGTAGGGGATATGTAAATTGAAATGTAGAAAAGTGGCGTGCATAGAATGTAAAATGTCAACATCCCAAGGTTGTGAAAAATGAGAAAATGTAACTCTACCACATACCAAAATACAAACAAGTGGCAACACTCAGGACAGCACACTTCAGAAAGAAATTTCACCGACAAGAAATAGAATGCCACCCCAGCAGGGACACAAAAAATTTGAATAATAGCACACAACAGAAAAACACTCAGGATACCCACAGAGTGCAAACCTTGGACTACCATAAGCACTACAAGATATACAGGAACGTTGCCTTCAAAACATCACTGTAACCTGAGCATACTTTTAAGAGGGAAAACAATAAACATTAAAGACCTAAGATAATGGCATCACACAGCATAACAGTGAACGGAACATCACTCAGCAATCTACAGATGAACAACAATGTTTTGTTTAAACTGGACTGTTTCCATTTAAGACAGGAGAAGATTTCCTGTGTGAGATCTCTCACACAAATTGGGACGTCAGTTCACTGTTCCCAATAAAACCACAGAGCTCAATTCCGGAAGAATGTGTAATCCTTAGAACGGTGGTACAAAAGAAACATACTCAGGCAAAATTTTGGATGTGAGGCTTAAAAAAAACTATACACATAAACTTAGTGTTACCACATGTTGAAGATGGTCAACAAACACGTCTAGTGAGGGCAGCCCAGCAGATAGTCTGAGACCTCAAACTTGAATGACACTGGTCTGACATGTTGATGACTCCTTAGCCCTTCAAACATAATGCGGCAATAGATGAAAACAGTCCCCAGAGATCGTTATGGGACCCGCTCATAAGACAAGAATCCATGTGGTGGAGCACATTGTCCATCACATCCAGTTGGCAACAAACTCCTGACAATGCCGGCAGTGCCACCCTGGCTTATCCCGCGTTGTAAGCCCACCATTCACTATGCAGTTCCAAAGAAGTAGAAGGATGTCTGCACACAAAGATGGCAGATTGCATTTGAGTATGGTGCAGGGTGACTCCAGGAGCGAAGATGCTCCAAAACGTCTTTCCTCATATTGCGTTCCTGGATGACGACACAGCAGATCCCCCTGCAGGTCCTTCACGTGACCACCTGGTAATGGTAAGGGGTGCTTGAACCAATTCAAACAAATGTCTTGTGGTCCGTTTAAATTCCGCACTTTCAGAACAGTAAACAGGGCTAACTCACCTGAAAACACAATTTGGCAATGTCCCAGCATGGAGTATCACACTGAACCAAACTGCTAGTCCTCCAGCCGGCTTACAAGCATTGTAACTAAAATACATTCAGCTGTTGGGTTCCTGTAGTGTGGAACAAGTTAAACAGCACAGAGACCACGCACCTGACTTCAGGGTTGAAAGACCATCCGAAGTCTGATTTAAACTAGTGTTGAAACCCACATAGATTAGTGACAATTAGTCATGCCACGTATTTCGACCGTGCAATCTCAGTGGACTCTAGTAAAATGCTGATCCAACTCGCTGCAGACAATACTTTCCTTGTGAGCCTTGGCAAATTCAGCTTGCTGGAATAACTTAATATACTGCAGGTTGCCTTCAAATGGAAAAAAAACTTAGGAATGTAATTAACAGAAGTTTGCCCTAGCTAGGGCTGTCCAATGTAAAGGACGCTGGTGGGGCTGCAGGGCTTTTTTAGTTGCTGTCTTGACTTCTCTGGTATCTTAATTCCTCAGCAAGTAACTCCTGTTTCTTCTTGTTTGATAGTCTCAGTTAGTTTCTTCAGTAGCACGATCTTCTTTTCCATGCCTTCTTCATCTTCAGTAAGACCAGTTGTATTCATGAGTCTGTCTCCAGATCATCGGCAAAAATGTAATGATGAGGTACAGTAGCTGAGATGTAATTTCATTAGGTTTTTTCAGTCTTAGTTGTAGCTTGGTAAGTACATGTAGAGCAGCCTCAGCAGAAGCAGCCTGTCTGCTGCTCAGTCCATACTCCAAGTGTCACACTTCACCTCACAGGCACCCAAACATTTCATTCAGCTTCACCACACCAACATTCCACACAGCACACTTACACTGGCTGAGCAGCTAGGGAGAAAGCAACATGATAAATACATATACAGGATACTACACTATGATATTGGTTAAAACATCCCTTGTGGTCACTCCAAACCAGTTCTGGAGCCAGCTCCTCTCCCAGCGAGATTGGTGTCAGGCTGACAAGCAGGACAATTGAATGGGCGGGCAGAGGTGTAAGTGTCATATGCTTGTGAAAAGGTGGGCATCTTTTGACGCTCATTAAGTGTCTGAGCAAGTCCAAGTGGCCATCTTGTCAGAGGAAGGTCAACCCCTCTACCTTTTTCTCAGCTCTGGGAGCCACTTCATACCAAATCAAGAAGCCATTCAGCTCCTGGGAGACAGTGAACACTGGTAGAAAGTAATAATTGGCTCATGCAGGAAAATAATAATTTTATGAAATTGTAATTTTCAAAAGAGTGATACAAAGTCTGGCTTGATAATTAAGTTCAATTTCAAATTGCTATATAAAAAATCCCTGAATCATTTTTTTACCCTCTCCCAAACTGGGATTAGGCATTATAAATTGTTATAATGAAACCCAGTGCTTTCTTATGGGAGAGTCACCCTTGCCAGGGGCATAACGGAGGCCCCCGCAGCCCCTGCAGTGCATTGGGTTCCCCAGGGTTTCTTGTTTTGGAGGGGGACCACTCACCCTCTAAACCATTCCATTGCATGTCTTGCTGAATGCTTGCAATGGTATGGAATGAGAAATAGCTTAATGCTTGTGAAAAACACTCTGCTTTCCCAAGCAGGCCCCTTCAGCGTAGGGGTGCCCAGTCGTTCAGGGGGGCCCCCATTGAACCCAAGGCCAATGAAGGTCTGTGCAATCTGAGTGACAATGGGGTCCCCCATCACATTCGTCAGGGGGTGCATAATTTTGTGTTACACCACTGACCCTTGCCACAAAAGTAAAATGTTAGAAGTTTTTGCATTTCCCTTACATGTAAAACATATTGCATACCATGCACCCTGTCATATTGGCATTTAGGGTCTACATTAAGGATGTTTATAAGCATTAAGCAGGAAGATTTAGGCCAAGCAAAATATTTATTTTGCCAGGTCGAATTGGCAGTTTTAAAAATGCATATAATTGCTGAAGGGGAAGACCTGGAGATATACTTTGCATGTTCACTTTTAATGTGATACAATATGTGCTGCCTTCTACTAGTAACATTTAACACACAAGCCAGGGGTACCCATATCTATACTGTATACAAGGGACATATAAGAAAGCTAAATATGCCACTTAGGAATGCAGCAATTTTCTGTATGTTTTATGGGTCAGAGAACATGCACTAGGGCGTGATTAGCAGTGTCCCAGTGTGCAGAGTCAAAAACCCAGCAGCATCAGTCCATAAAGGATGGGGGTGACCATACATAAAGAAGGCATTTTCCTACAATCTGTAAATGAAACTGCATGGTCAGCATAACACATCTTTGGTGTAGCAGACAATGTTGTCATGTGTGAGGAGATCGCAGACTCTATGAACACATTGAAGTGGAAGCAGGCACTACAGGGGACCTCAAGAAGAAATGACTTGATGAGAGGAAGCAGGTGAAGAACACATTTGCCTGGCCAAAATTGACCAAGGTTTTTGATTGTAGAAGTGCCAGATCCCTTCTTTATCCTCCCATAACTAAACAAATCATCTTCACCATGCACCACCTGTTAATAATGAAATTAGATGCTAACCCTAAACTCATGTCACAGTGTCTACAAACAGTTGAGCTCTACCCTTTACACACAGACACACATCTAACCTGTCAGCCACATGCAGCTTGCCCGAAATAATGAAGTTTGGATATATGAATGTTGTGGCTGTCAACCTTTCCTTTCTACAGTTTACATGTCTTCTGAATTGTACCACCTCCAATTGTGACAGGGCCACAACCAGGACCAGTATCGCAATCCATCCTTATCGCCCTACCAGTTGGGCTCACTGCTACAACTGTAACATCTCAAAACTGTTCACCATAGTTTAACTATATCATAAAAATAAGCTGGTAACTTTAGGCCATCTACTAATGTGTGCATCCATTTGCAACCTAGTGACTACCTTTGTCACCACAAATATCTATCCAATTATCAATGTATCCATGTGAATGGAATATGACATTGGCAGTTCAGGGAGGACTGTTCCTATGAGGAACAGGGTCAAGACTGACTTACATATGGCTGGGTCTGAACTGGTGTGGAGAAGTGAGCTAAAGAATGATGATGGATTCAACCCAGATGTGTGACTGGGGGTGAGTGTCTGAAAAGTTTCAGTGCTCCGTTCATCACCTCCTTGTGTTTGCTTTGCTCGTCCAAAGGTTGGGAGGGTATGTCCAGACGTGGGTCCCTTGCTCACGTTGCCCCTGTATTCAAGCTAGCCTGGCTGATGGAGGGTGCTACCCCGAAAACGGTCACAGGATGATTGTTTGTGGTCCAGGGAAGACCTGGCTTGGCAGTTCGGGCTGAACTGTTCTCATGAGGAACAGGGTTAAGACTGATTTGCATATGGCTGGGTCTGAGCTGGGGTGGTGTAGTTAGCTAAAGAATGATGATGGATTCAATCCAGATCTGTGACTGGGAGTGAATGTCTGAAAAGTTTCAGAGCTCTGTCCATCATCTCCTTGTGTTTGCTTTGTTTGCCCTAAGTTGGCAGGGTATGCCCAGGCGTCGTCCCTTGCTCACTTTGCCACTGGATTCAAGCTAACCTGGCTGTTGAGGGGTGTTACCCCAAAACCTGTCCTAGGATGCTTGTTTCCGTTCCCGGGAAGACCTGGCTTGGCTGTTCAGACTGGACTGTTCCCATGAGGAACAGGGTCAAGACTTATTTTCATATGGCTGGGTCAGAACTGGGGTGGCAAAGTGAGGTAAATAATGATAAGGGCTTCAACCCAGATCTGTGAATGGAGGTGAGTGTCTGCAAACTTACATTGCTCCGTCCATCATCTCCTTGTGTTTGCTTTGTTCGCCCTAGGGTAGCAGGGTATGCCCAGACGTGGATACCTTGCTCAATTTGCCCCTGGATTGAAGCTAGCCTGGCTGATGAGGGGTGTTACCCAGAACCCGGCCCCAGGATGCTTATTTTCGGTCCAGGGAAGACCTGGCTTGGTAGTTTGGGCTGGACTGTTCCCATGTGGAACAGGGTCAAGACTGATTTGCATATGGCTAGGTCTGAATTGGGGTGGGAAAGTGAGCTGAAGAATGATGATGGATTCAACCGAGATCTGTGACTGGGAGTGAGTGTCTGAAAAGTTTCAGCGCTCTGTACATCATCTCCTTGTGTTTGTTTTGTTCACCCTAAGTTGGCAAGGTATGCCCAGACGTGGGTCCCTTGCTCACTTTGCCACTAGATTCAAGCTAGACTGGCTGATCAGGGGTGTTACCCCGACACCGGTCCCAGGATGCTTGTTTCCGGTCCAGGGAAGATTTGGCTTGGCAGTTCAGGCTGGACTGTTCCCATCTGGAACATGGTCAAGACTGATCTGCATATGGCTGGATCTGAACTGGGTTGGCAACAAGAGCTAAATAATGACGATGGCTTCAACCCAGACCTGGATTGGCAGTTCAGGCTGGACTGATCCCATGAGGAACAGTGTCAAGACTGATTTGGATATGGCTGGGTCTGAACTGGGGTGGCGAAGTGAGCAAAAGAATGATGATGGATTCAACCCAGATCTGTGACTGTCTGAAAATGTTCAGCGCTCTGTACATCATCTCCTTGTGTTTGCTTTGTTCGCCCTAAGTTGGCAATGTATGCACAGACGCAGGTCCCTTGCTCACTTTGCCACTGGATTCAAGCTAGCCTGGCTTTTGAGGTGTTTTACCCCAAAACCTGTCTTAGGATGCTTATTTCCGGTCCAAGGAAGACCTGGCTTTGCAGGTCAGGCTGGACTGTTCCCATGAGGAACAGGGTGAAGACTAGTTTGCATATGGCTGGTTCTGAACTGGGTTGGCGACGAGAGCTAAATAATGATGATGGCTTCAACCCAGATCTGTGACTGGAGATGAATGTCTGCAAAGTTTCTTTGCTGCGTCCATCATCTCTTTGTGTTTGATTTGTTGGCCCTTGGTTAGCAGGGTATGCCCAGACGTGGGTCCCTTGCTTACTTTGCCACTGGATTCAAGCTATCCTGTCTGATGAGGTGTGTTACCCAGAAACCGGGCCCAGGATGGTTGTTTCCAGTCCAGGGAAGACCTGGCTTGGCAGTTCGGGCTGGTCTATTCCCATGTGGAACAGTGTCAAGACTAATTTGCATATGACTGGTTCTGAACTGGGGTGGCGACGTGAACTAAAGAATGATGATGGATTCAACCTGGATCTGTGACTGGGTATTAGTGTGTGAAAAGTTTCAGTGCTCAGTCCATCGTCTCCTTGTGTTTGCTTTGTTCGCCCTAAGTTGGCAGGGTATGCCCAGATGTGGGTCCCTTGCTTACTTTGCACTGGATTCAAGGTAGCCTGGCTGATGAGGGGTGATACCCCGAAACCGGTCGCAGGATGCTTGGGAATACCTGGCTTGGCAGTTCGGGCTGGACTGTTCCTATGAGGAAAAGGGTCAAAGCTGATTTGCATATGGCAGGGTCTGAACTGCCTCTCACACGTAGACTGTTGTCTCCAAAGGAAAAATATTGTCATTATTAATTTTTGGTAGAACTGACACAACCCTAAGTCCTTATCCCTCCCACCCCTCCTCGAAAGTGTCTCTGTCGAGCTACTACTTCACCGCTTATTGAAGAAAATTATACCCCTAAACGTGTTACTTTATGCAGCCCCCAACCTTGGGATGAATTAGGAATACTTTTTACAGTAAGGTTGGTGTGTACATAACTGGTGATAATCAATTGTAGGGCTAGATGGCTGAAAGAGTTGTATCAGCCTAAATGCAGTACGATAATGTGCCTATTGGTGGCAAAGTTTCCAGGTTAAAGAATAATATATGTTGCAGCCCCCAGGATGACGTGCTGCATGGCTAAATACTTGTAAGGTCCCAAACTCGAGACTGATTGCATTGCAAATGCTTGTTAAATACTGAATCGAAAATTGTAGATCGTCATGTGTCGCAAATTGCAAATGTAGCACCAGCAGCTTGTCATGGCCTCACTCATTTCAGAAAGTACATTTACTTTCAACTGCAAAGTAAAAACAGAACTTCTTTTCCGTCAGAGAGCTAACACATAGCAGCATGTCTAGCCAAGCATTTTTTAATAATGAAGATGATTATTATGAATTTTGATATATGAAGATTAAATAAATTGAAATAATAATGCACATGTTCTGATTTGTTACACTGAGCTTAACACTATAGAGTGATTACCACTTGTTCAGTTGCCTAGGAGTTTATTTTCTACTGTACTTTTACCCTGTCCTAGGAATTGTTCTACCAATTTTACAGGGGGTCCTTGATATCCACAATGGAACCTCTTGGCCATGATATGCTGCCTCATGTACCCCTCAATGGCTAAAACCTGCAGCTTCATACAGTTGGAAATTTTCGACTTCTGAAAAAGTGACAAAGTCTGAAGGTAAGGTTCTTCACCACGACTCAATCCAGTGTCTCCCAGACAATGACACCTCCTCCTTCAACACCATCTGCTCCCTTGCCTCCGGAGGTGCAGGGTAAGGTTGTTCCATGCCTGCGCAGGCAGGTGTGAGAAGAAGCGTCCTCCACTTTCCACTTAAGGTCCACAGTTGCCTATGATGGATAATCCTTCTGATTAATCCTACAGTTGGAGTTCACCGAGGTTGGAGTGGGATCTTACTTGTAATGTCTTCCATTTTAGCGCGCTAGCCTGCTACTACTACCACCATCATTAAGAAGGCACTTTGATGAACCCTGTAGTAAGGTTTTGGAAGATTGAGAGAGGCAGCAGCCATCACGTCATCTATTCAGGTAAGAGAACTATGGAGTGATGAACTAGTTTAGGCAACAACTGACATCTACTGAAGAATACGATATTTATAGGTTGTTGTAGGTAATATAGGCATAGGCAATAGCATACCCCAGTGGTCAAAATAGTTACAGAGGGTAGTAGGGAAAGGGTATAACTAACTGTTATACACTTAGATACGTGGAGAAAAAAAAACATGCTGCGCTAGAAGGCAGCAGTGCAAAGTAAAACACACAAAAAAAGATATCAGTCATAAAGTAACAGATGTTCCCTTAATTTTTTCTTAAGAATAAATACCCACCCTCTTCACCCACAACAGGCCCACCCCGTCCTCAAACAAATCAGCATCATCCGGTCCCCAAACAATGTCCAAAAGAATGTCCAACTTCCGTTCCATTCCCAATTATCATCCTCTCCCCTTACAACAAAAGTCCATCCTACCAAAGCAAAAAAATAAAAAAGGGCATCAGAGGGCATCATCAATATGGGCGTGCAGGTTTGCCACCACTCTGTAAAGCAGCGCCAGTTCATAAAGGGTGCTGTGTTGGAAGTGGTCTGAGTGGTGGATTGGGAGGATTCCAGCTGCCGGCGGTGCTGCAGATGTTGTGGCTGTGATGGAGAAATTGGCGGCTGGCTTGAGGTACAGGGGCCCAGGCCAGTGGCAGATGCCTCTGCCTCTTCCTCCTTCAGAGCCACTGACGATATTCTGTCTGGATGGCCTCTATCCAATGCCAGTCTGCTATCTCTTGCTGAGATGGTGGACCAGCAGTAGTAGCTATATTCAGAAAGAAAATAAATAAAAAAGACAAATTGCAAATAATGCTCAGTGCAAACAATTGTTTATATAGTGGCACAGTAGCAATACACTATGGGCATTCTTAACATTTTTGGATATGGTTAGTCACAGAGACAAGTTTTCCCCACATATGCCTCACATAAAAGCACTACTGGATGCAAGGAAGTAAGCCAGAATATCACCATAATAAAACTAAGTGATTTTCTTTTACAGATTTCCTAAGAAAAAAACTAAACAGACACTTTGGGCCTGATTATGAGTTTGGAAGTCTTGGGACCGCTGTGGTGGGGAGACCGCTTCACCGCTGGCAGTCTCCCCACCATATTACAAGACATGCAGTTACATAGAAGAAAGGCCGCCACGGTCCCGCTGTCACTGCCATCTAATTCAGACTGCAGCAACGTCGGAATAGGCCATTGAGTCTGTGGGAGGGCGATCGTCAATGTAACCAACGGCCCAATTATAAGTTGCCTCACCGCTGGCGTGAACGTGGCAGTACAACCACTGCATCTGAGCTGTCAGAAAGGGAGGAATGGAAGGCTGAAACTCGCCTCTACACGCCCTGTGCCTCCATGGAGCCGATCGTACCAGCCCTGCTCCTGCTGTACCTGCTTGATTATGTTCAAAACCTTATGTGGACTCAACTGACGGTAAGTCATAGTCCTATCTGCTTCCATAGAATCCTCAGTATATTGATGCCCTGCCATGGACCTGGCAAGGGGGTTGGGGTCCGTGATCAAACATATTTGGCGGAGCCCTGTTTGTGATTATTTTACATGTATAACCAAAATACACCTGTATGATGCCCTCCTTGGCCAAGTTACTGACACCGCACAGGCACATTTTACACAAATGGACTTGTGTTTACATCTCACAATCAGTGATAGTGATGTGTGTATTAAAGTGTGTCACAAAACAGCACCTCCTCATCAATATCACACCTATTAATCTCTCTGACACCCTCACGTTGCAAACATCCTATGTCCTGTTGTGATATCAAATATACATCTGTATGGATGTATCATTAAACTGAAGCACACACTCTCTGCTACAACTCTATATTGGACTCTCACCCATCATCCACTTTAAAAGGTAATGTCAGTTAATTGGATTACAAATAATCAGTGTGAGAAGCATTCAAATGGCACAATGTAGACACTCTTTGCAGAACAGGTATGCCTTTACCATGGGGAACTCTGAAAGGTTGGGGCCCTGAGGCCCAGTCCATTTGGCAGATGTCTGAAACCCTCAATGTGCACAGGACCTGTAGATTGAAGTATATCAGGGACAATTGTATAATCAGGTGCAATGCATGTGTAGCTAATGTGTAAGTGCAAGTCATGAAAGCAAACACAGCACTAACAGCATTTGTCACATGCATAGAGAAAGTAAGTGTAAGGTTCACACAGGAAAATGGATGCATGTTCATAAAATGTTAACAAACGTATGACACTTTAACACACTCCATGTGTAGATAAACAAATATCTAACTTGAAGACTACAAACACACACCCAACCCACTTCATAGAAAGAAGTGGATCCTAAATGTTGTTAACAGTGGCCAGGCCAAGCTAAAATACTTACCATACAATATAACATCCGATTCAATTTCAGTCCCAATTGGCTTTCATCCCACATAGACACCCATTCAACACTTCCCCTTGTCCTGGGTAACTCCAGCACTGGCTTCAAGGTCAGATCATACTAACCATTTCAACTGGATCAACAATCAATGATGAAACAAACACAACTGTAGTCACACACCACTAACTATACAATAACATTACATAATTAGAAAAGCAATGGCAGGACCAATGTCTTCAAAACTATGAAAGGTTTAAAAGAATGCAGTATACCCATAATGTCCATCAAAGGCCAATGGCCAGTCAATTGTGCAATCATGTGCCACAGCACAATGCTGTGCCACCAAACCTGCCCTTACTACACTACCAGGGAACCTTCTCACAAATGGGCATCCAAAGCAGGCACCTCATAGATGGTAATTTAGAGGAGGCTGGGCTGGTGTTTAGGGAGCGGTGGGTTGGGTTTTGAGAGTGGTTTTCTTGGGCTTTTGGGTGGTACAGCTGGGATTAGTGGGGTGGGGTTCAGGTTTCTCAGGGGTGGATTGGGATTTGGAAGATATAGGTTGGGCTTTGGGAAGGGTTTTCTTGGGCTTTTTAGTGGTAGGGCTGGGTTTAGTGGGGTGGTTATCTGGTTTCTCAGGGGTGGATTAGGATGTGGGAGGGATGGGTTGGGTTGGGCTTTGGGAGGGGTTTTCATGGCCTTTTTAGTGGTAGGGTTGGGTTTAGTGGGGTAGGGATCAAGTTTCTTAGAGGTGGATTGGGATGTGGAAGGGATAGGTTAATCTTTGGAAGGGGTTTTATTGGGATTTTTGGTGGTAGGGCTAGGTTTAGTGGGGTGTGGATCAGGTTTCCCAGAGGTAGATTGGGATGTGGAAAGGATGGGTTGGGCTTTGCAAGAGGTTTGTGGGACTTTGGGAGGGTGGTCTGTTTTCACAGGGTTAAGGGCATGGGCAAACAAGACATCTTCATGGGCAAAAGGGTATGATTTTTGGGATAGAGTTGAGTTTGGGAGGTAGAAGGAGTGGAAGTGAGAGTTGTGTGCAATGTATCAACTGTGTGTTGTATTGGTGTCTGTTGTGTGGGTGACTGTGAGTGTTTACATTTCTTCGCTATGTGTGATGTGGACATGCTGGGTGTTGTGAAGGGGTCTGTGGGTGTTGGTGTGTTGTCTGTGGTATGGACGTGGTTGTAGAGGGGTCTTTGGGTGTTGGTGTGGTTTCTGGGGGTATGGGTGTGGTTGTGGAGGTGTCTGTGGGTGTTGGTGTGGTGTTTGGGGGTAAGGGTATGGTTATGGTTGTGGAGGGGTCTCTGGGTTTTGGCATGGTGTCTGGGGGCATGGGTGCGGTGGGGGGGGGTGTTTCTGTTTAGTTGTTGCATGCCTGTGTTTTTTGTTTATATGTGGTGCTTGGGTCTGAAGAAGTGTGTCCATGCGTATGTGTGTGTGTGCTTGGGACAGGCATGGAAATAGGGAGTTTGGATGGGGAAGGGGTAGGGGCAGAAGGTAGTGTGGAAGGTTGGGATAGGTAGAGGGCTCTCGTGAGGGACGAGGCCAGAGCCTGAAAAGACCTCTGTAGGTAATACATTGCACTGTGAATGCTGGCTGCCTTGCCCCTGGATGGCACTCAAGAGTGCAGTCTGATCAACAGAGATGTTCTTCTGGAGGTCAATAGCCTCCTCACTCAGGTCAGCAGGAGTAACAGGGGCAGAGGTGCCTGGGGCAAAGGAGACAGCTCCCCTCTTAGGGGAACATGCCTGAACAACTAGTTGGAGGACAACAGGGAGGGTGGCAATGGAACTGGGGGTGATGGACAATGATTAAAGTTTTACTAATCCTGTGGGGTCAGCCACCACTTGGGAGTGTCCACAGAAGGATAACTCTGATGAAGTTGATGATGAGCTGCTGTCCTCCATGGCATACCCCACACATTCCTGGTCACTGGGTCCCTTGTTTCTGAGGTGTCACATCCAGAACCACTGTGACCAGATGTGTGCCCCAATGATGATGTCCCCTTCTCATTCGCCTGCCCTGGATAAATCTGAAATTACTTGTAAATGAGTTAACTGTAACTGCTTTTCCAAACATCACCATCGCAAATCAACAGAAAAAAAGTATTAAGCGCACATATCACACCAGGTTCGTGGTTTACTTATAGGTTTCAAATCTATCATGAACACATGCATGCATGCTACATAACCTTAAAAAAAGGTGGTCCTACTTATGCCAAATCTCCAGACCTCTCCAGTGCATTGATGGACATGTCTACACTCCATCCTTATTTCCATCAAGTAGGCTAAGTTTTGATTATGGGAAGGGGTCGAGCGGGAAACCGGACTTAATGGTAGCCAGTAAGATTTGCAATTGTTTAAGGTCCAAAAGAGGCCACCATTAGTTCTCAAGGATGTGTCCGACTTCACTATGTGCTGACCATCCCCAAGATGAGGAACTGATAAACCGGGTGGTTGAACATCAGGAGAAGGAGTCGCAAACATAGGAGCATCAACTTCTAATGCAGGTGAATTGTCTCGACTTTGTTTAGGAAAATAAGGCAAGTGCGTTAAATTGTTGATGGGTAAAGGAGGGGGATGGTGTGAATGAGCAAGCTGCAGACAGATCCTTTACCATTTTAAACAATGCTTTTTGACAGTTGTGAGCATTAGAAATCACTTCCGTAAAGTAAGTTCCCCGTGCGGCTTTGCAGAAGGCATGGTATTTTTTCAAGGCCGACACATAAACAGCCTTGGCCACAGGTGCATAGTGCTTCCTCCAGGCCCTTTCTAAAGCTTTACAAGCCTTTTTTTCTAAGCAGAGGCTTTCATTAAACCATGGTGCCGGAGGACACACTCTGCTCTGTGATTTAGATTATCGAGGCAGAATTGAGTCTGTGACACTTTTGAGCCAATGGTGTACAATGATTTGGTCAGTATACAGTCTAGAAGTCAGAACAGGAAAGGTATGAAGGAGGAGTTTGTTTAACTCTACCATGTCCAGTGCCTGTTAGGAGTTTGTCTGGACGACCAAATAGCTAAAGAGAAAGGCACTGTAATATTGAACGGTACTTCAAATTGGTTTGTCCAACTAAGTTGGACCGGAAGGTCAACAGAGAGGAGTGAGAGGTTGGAGAAGATAGGGCCCTAAAGATGGCCCGCAATGTGGGTGGCTGCTGAATTCAGAAGAGGAAGATTAAGAGATCTCATGTCCTCTATGAGGGCTACCAAAAGCTTATCTTCGGGATCCTCATGGTGTAAATTGATATCGCCAAGCAAAGTAAAATTTGCTGTCTGTAAAATGAGTGGCACCAAAGAATCTGGTAAACGTGCGCACCAGATACTTGACGGTCCTGGGGGGTGATAAATGAGGGACCCTGAAGGAGTAAATTTAGGTGAGAACGCTAGAGGAAAATGAAGTGCCTCACAATTAGGGATATGAAGGTCTTTAATATTGCATCTGTAGTCATTTTTGTAAATGATGGCGATACCGGCAGCTATTCTGTGAGGTCTGTTAATCCCCATAGGAGCAAAATTGGCAGAGAAGGCAGAGACTATATCGGGTGAGGAGCCCTTGTGAAGCAATGTTTCAGGTAAAAAGATTATGTCAGGGTCCATGTCACAGATGAAAATAAATAAATGAGTCTCACTTTTAGGGAGGGGGCGACAGTTTAGGTTAAAGCACCTAAGCAGTTTACGAGGGGGAGGATCAGTTAAGTCCTTAGCCTTAGGCTGAGAGACCCCCTTCTGGTGAGGAAAGGCTGATATCGCCTGAGGGTGACAAGGCGCCTATTCGAGCTGACCGCATGCACATGGGACTAGGTGAGCCTCCGGGGAAAAAATCTGTCAAGAAGCATTAACTTTGGGCCTAAGGTTGTGCAGGGCCAGTGAGGTGTAGGCTAAGGGGGCTGGTGAAGAAAGATCAGGGTCTCTGGCCCCTGGCCCCGGCCGGAAGCAGACGGGCACAGACAGCTTGCCTTAGGCACACCTTCAGCATGCCATCGGCGCACCAGCAGCATGTCCGCACAAGCATTGGTTTATGTAGGCAGGGAGAAAATAGCTACAATGCTGCCTGCCCGCCCGGAAATGCTCAGACCGGTAGTGGAAGAAACTTGATTCCGTTTAGCCAGGGATTCCAAACCTGGTAAATCCTTTGTCTTTATGACCTTACTTTTTGATGCAATATTTAGCTCCATATCCTTGTGTGACTTTTTTTGAGTTCTGAGTCTTTGTTGTAGAGTGAAGTTCAAGTCGTCGCAAGAGCTTTGTGGTGGGAGTCATTGCTGGCTGTCGCTGCTGCAGCATGAAGTGCAGGGCTTGCATTGCCATTCGTCATGGACAGTCTCTATCTGTGCAAAGAGCAGGTCTCACCAGATCCTCAAGTTGATGGTCGTTGCAGGCAGCAGAGTTTTAGTGCCAACTGGTCTGTTCAGGACATGAAGCCCCAAAACTTCAGGATTCCCACCGTTTTTTTCTTGGATAAGCTTCTACTGATGTCAGCCAAGGTACCAGGGCTAGGGGTCACCTAATGGGAATCTGGACTCACTCCAGCCTAGGCCAGCAACAAGGCTCAGGCAGATCCAGGCAGGTCCAGTTGCAGCTGGTCAGTTGGGCAGCTGCATGGGGGTCTCTAGAAGGTTGTTATGTCCCTGTGGCTCACACAGGCTGTCAGACAACCGACCCTTGATGTCACTTTGGTTAGCCTGAGATCAAGGCAAATAGGTCCAAACGTCCTTCGTCAGACAATAAGGCAGTCCTTCAATCAGCAGAGCAGTCCTTCTGGCAGTAGGGTAGTCCTTCTTCTGAATCTTCCATTGATCTAGGAGTGTTCTGATGATTGGGTCTTGAGGTCACTTTTTTATACGTTGTGCCCACCTTTGTGGGGGATAATTCCCTGTCCTACCCCCAAATCTGGTTCTCGTCAGTTCTTTCACTTCCCATGGTCCAGGATCAAAATAGTTGATCCTGCGTGAGGCTAATACCTGAACAGGGATCAATACTGAATTCATCCAATTTCAATGCCCATACACATTCACCCAGAGTCCCTGATGCTCTGGGGTCAATTTATTTTCGTTCACTACTTTTCCTTTCTACAAACCACGTATAATGTCATAAGAATGCTTACTAAATGAATTAATCAACTTTCCTTCTACTTGATCAATGGACCAATTAGTTGAATAGTAGATGATAATGATTTTACTATCTAACTAACCCTTTATCTCAGTATTGACACGAATGCTCATTGCATACGGTCACTAAATGCAAATAATGAAACTCACAAAGGGAGAGATAAACATCAGCAACATCAAAATGAATCCAAACTCATCATATAAGCAATGACATTATGCATAGAGGAGTGGATAGATAAAGAGACTAAAGTTTCAGTTAAATCATATGCTAAACAGAATACACCTAACGAAGGGGATAGAGGAAGAGACAATAGTTTCATCTAAAATAATGTGTTCAATGTATCTATGGCAGAGAGGATAGGTGAAGAGACAAAAGTTCAGAGACAAATACATTTGCAAAGTATTTGCATGTATAAATCAGTAACATACAAACCTGTCTGTGGGAAAACCACCCCCTCGGCCTAGGTGATGGTGGGGGTTCCCTGAAATAGAATCAGGAAACAAAGATTCGAGAACCCAGGAGAAAAACAGGACAATATAACAGCTAGGCCTCTCTGTAAACCGACGATCAGCGACGCATTCACCCGTTTTCTCTTCCTCCCCGCAAGTCTAATCTACACCCCTATAAGCACCCTGATTATACCCTAAAACGTACATGTCCATCCCACATTATTTGAAACATTTCTTGAAACTAGGCAGATGATTGGAGGGTCTAAGAGGCGGATCTGTCACACCACGGTGACTTCACTTACAATTTAGTCATTTTATTGTTCTATATCCTTTCTCACAGTTTGGTTCTTAGCTCGTTCTCATGTTTTCTACACAAGATACATTTAAACATTTTAATTCAAACATTGACAATGTCCGCGGAATAAGACTCTGGTCCCACGGTGGACTCCATCATTTGGCAGACAATCGTCACATTGGCCTTCAACTCGTGCATCTTTTTTGCTGTGCACAGCGTGTCTGTCTTGCCTCTGTCAGTTGATTCACTCCTCAGTTCACCCCTCCCATTTCGGACAATATAAGAAAAAATGGTGTTTCATCCAGCCCACTATCGCAAATGGAAAATGAACATTTATTAATTATATGACAAGGTAGTTTTCACTGTGTGCCCCCCCTTTGCAATATTCCTCATTAGAGTTACCTAGCATAAGCCTTAAGCAGAAAGCAGCATTACTCATTGTTTGAAAGCAAGATGCAACATGCAAACTACGAAATGCACATGCTGCCTAGTCATGCATTATTTTTCATTTTATCCAAAGCATATTGCAAATACGTTTTAGTTCTTTCATATAATATTTCATATTAGTGCATATATGCGCAAAGCTATTTCCCTCGTGTTTGTGTCAGGTGCACGTTAGTTTTAATTTACTACTCACTGTTAATACATATTATGGGGATATTAATTGGAGCAGGTTGCTTTTCTCGAACACCTGCTCCATCATAGTCTAGGTTGAAAAAAGGCAGCAGAGGCCTGGTGTCAGGTTTCTTTTTTTGTGCTATAGACAAAGCCCTTGGAAGTGTAAGTGGGGCTTGTTGCATTCCCTCCTCAGTCATCCTGTCAGGATTGCCAATCCTAGCCCCCTTTGTCTCATTGTCTGGGAGCAACACTCAAACCCTAAAGCAGAATTATGCCCATTTATGTGACCCAGGACACAGGCAGATAGGCACAGTTGGTTAGAAAAAGAAAATGCATACTTTCTAAAAGTGATATTTTCAGAATTGTACCTTTAATCCCAACTTCACAATCCAAGTGGATTTTAAATTAAATTAAAATTCAATTGAGTTTAAACAGCTTGTCTCTATCTACTCCCAATATGAAGTAAGCACTTCTTAAATGTAACACAGTAACCCAGCGTAAGTCGATGGGAGAGATAGTACTTATAACAGTGAAAAATGAATTTACTACAAGTTTGCCAGGACATGTGCAATTTAAATGCACATATCCTCCTTTTCAAATGCAATGTGCCATGCCCTCTGAGCCTTTAGGGCCTACCTTACGGGTGACTTCTAACTATTAACAAGCATTTGCAATGCAATCGGTCTCGCCTTTTGGCCCTTATAAGTATTTATCCATGCAGTCATAGTTTAAATACAATCAATAACAATAGAAAAAGCTAATTAAACCATGCTGATCAAAAAACTATTTTACTTTTTCTGCTTTAGGGAAAAATGCTCTTACCACTAAACTGCAGAGTGCCAATAATATTGACTTCAGAAAGATGACCAATTCTGCCACCCATTAGATTTTTAAACAACCTCTCGGTGGGCGAAGAGGGCACCCCCCACTCCTTTGATTGATATAGTTATTTCAAATGACTACTTCCCTGGCAGCCCAGACCTTCATTCGAATAAGAGCAGAACAACTCGTTCAGAAAAATAAATTGCTGGCAAAGCAGTAGGTTTGTCATGCCACCAAATCTGCAAATGTATGCATTAATTTCACTTTCATTCCACTGAAGACATTAATCATGTGCTACAAATAGCAAAGATTGCCATCCTGTTAAAAAGAAGTCTAAAAAAATACACGAAGGGAAAACTGAACACAATCACAGTGCTTTTTACTAGTGAAAGGCATAGCTCGATTTCACAGGCTAGAACTGCATAGAACAGAGTGAGAAAACATAGAAACACCTACTTTTTCTAGAGAGCCATATCCAATTCATGTACAGTGGAATGAAAGCGAAACAATGGTGGTTCCCAGAGAAGAAAAAAATAGCATTATTTTAGCTTAGAGTGAGTCTGTTTTGTAAATTTCCTGCCTCGACCCGCAGATGGGCAAGAGAACTGATGTTAACAGAAGTGTCACCCCCAGGTCGTAAGCCACACTAAATATCCTGCCATCCTCCAAATCTGTAGCAAGGCCATCTGCAACAAATTTAAACTAATTCGATTCTCACACAAACTTGAGTAGTCAACCTTCAGACACTAGATTTGTAGGTCGCCCCCTACAACAAATGACAAGCATTTGCAATGCAATAGGTCTCGCATCTACGCGAGTTTAAGCTATTGGCATTATAAATGACAATGCCTTTTATTTATGTTTTAAAAACGAAAACAAAAATAAAAGGCATTGTCATTTGCAGTGTCAATAGCTCAAACTCGCGTAAATTCGAGACCTATTGCATTGCAAATGTTTGTTCTCCTTTAGTTTCCGTGTTTGTCTTACTCTACCCTCCTTAGATCCTATCGGTATTCTCTCCCACTCGTCTTTCTTTTTTTTTCTTTCTTAATATTCATCGGTTTTCCGTTTTTTTCGCTTTTTCTATTTGGTTTTCTATCTCTTTTGTACATGTTCTTCTTTCTTTCCTAACTCTCGCAGCAGGTTTATTCTGTCCTCTTGTTTTTTCTGGTCCTTAGTAACAGGACGGTTCATCGACAACGTTTACTTTTTGATCCCTGTCCAATGTTTGATTTTATTTCCGTGCCATGTCACATATGTATATTTTATGTTATTTGCTAAGAGAACCTTCAGCTGTCCCGGATGTCTTTCTCCGATATTGGGGTATGCATATTTGTTAATTGCTTTTAAACTTGCTTTTGGTTGATAGTTGAATTTCATGAGTTTGCTGAACAAATAAAAATGAACTACAGCATACTCAGAAATAAGTCAAATAAAAGTCACAAACTTAATGTGAAAAATGCAGAAATATGGAAAGTGAAATGTGCCAATTACGTGACTTAAGTATTGCTTAGTGAGCAATCTTGCTGCTTTGTGGCACTGCAATAAAAGGTGTTCTTATTGTCCAGCTTTTTGCTTGTTACACTCCTGGCTTCTGTCTCACAGTAGGAGGAGTTTGATAGTGCTCTGATATGGTGGAGGCTTGGAGTGTGCTCTTTTTGCTCCCGCACCCACGTAACTCGATTTTGTCCATGTTTCCTGCTAGTGAGAGGGCAGGAGAGGGGTAGGCAGACCTGGGAAAGTTAAGTCGGAATTTGTGGAGAAGTGTGGCTCACTGGTTAGAGGAGGCAGACCTGGAAGCAGAGGTCAGCCCGGGACCAGGGTTCAATTCCCGGCTCGGCTGGGTTTTGAGTCCATAAATGTCCATGGACTCGATAATTCTCGCTCCAGTGCATACTCGATTCATGGGTTCACACTCTGCGACTCTGGGCAATAGCTTGCTTAATCTCCACATGGGCCCCTCGCGGCGGGATGCCTGGCTTTCACCTTGCGGATGCCCTGCAGGGTTATCTTACAGGGGAATACCAGGACGGGTTCCCTAAGCAAGCGCTTAGAGACCGCTTGGTGATTTGCGCTATATAAATTCCTGTACATTTACATTTACATTAGTCGGAGGCGGACTGTGGAATGACGGCACCGGGCGGCCCTGTGTAGTCTGGGAAAGTGAGCGGAGAGAGCGGGCAGCACTCCAGGGCAGGGTCGTAGCCCGCAGCATACCGAGGGCTCTGCCCTGGCAGGTACTGAGATAAAAGCGAGATTTGTGCTGAGCGCCAACTGAGGAGAGTGAGATCTGGAGCTGTGGGGGCAGGAGAGATACTACTCAACTGCAGCATACATCCAGAGAGATGTCAGGGTCTAGCGGAGTTCCTCTCCTGCAACAGGCTTCTAGGGTGGGGCGATGGGACTGTGAGACCAGGGGCCAGGCGAGATCCTACTGTCTGGCATGCATCTCGAGAGGTGTGTGGTTACTAGGGGAAGGAGGGAGGCCACTGCATTCCGTGCATCGAGAGAGGACGAGTACTGGGTGAAGTAGAGAGGCCACAGCACAGCACCGGCTGCATCTAGAGTCAGGAGAGAGGTCTGTGGTGTGGAGAACACGAGTGACGGGAGAACAGGGAAAAAGAAAATAAAAAAAGGAGAATGGAAATAGGAAGCGGCGAGAGAACAATGAAAACAGGGGAAAGTTTAACAAGATGGAGGTCGCCAGTCCGGGTGGGCGGGGCCAAAAGTGGACAAGGCGGTAGTCCAAAAGCTATATTTTCAATCACGTGCCAGCGTTTAGCATAAACGATGACGCGTGCCAATCGAAAACAAGGGTGGGGCTTAAAGTCCCTTCCGAAACTGTATTGATTTCAAAAGGGTCTCGCATGTCGGGGAAAGCGCATGCGCGCTGCTAACGTCAGGCGAGACCTAAAAAACGGATGCCAGAGGCAGTTTCATGTCAGAGAATAGCGAGAAAGAGACAAGCAAAAGCAAGGATGTATTTTTACCAGAAAAGGAAACCAAAATACGTGGTCATTTTTTCCTGAAAAGCAACGCGGTCAGATCACGTGCTTCCACAACTGAAAATCACTCAGTAAATGTGCATCAATTATACGCACCTCTGTTTGCTGTTAGGTGTGCAGCTCAGCTGAGGTGAAAGCAGCGGGAGTGTCAGGGAGGTTTTATTTGTTGGGTTACATTGGAGGAAGCTGCCAGGGGTGGGAGGAATTGTAGGGGAAGGGAGGCACTGGGAGATTAAGTTAAGTGAAATCAGCTCCATGCGCGGGCTAACTGAAGGCTAAGAAAAGAGGCTGCGAGAGGTGGAAGGAGTTGTGGGGGGTTGGAGGCACGGGGAGAATAAGTGAAGTGAAATCAGTGCAGTAAGCCAGCGAGCAGAGGCCTAAGAATAGAGCCTGCAAGGGTTGGGAGGTGTTGTGGGGGGAGGCACTAGGAGATTAAGTGAACTGGAAGCAAATTTGTGCGCTGGCAAGCACTGAAGAGAGGGCTAAAAAAAAAGTAGTGCTCTCAAGCAAACATATAGATACTAATGAAAGGATTCATGTAGCAGGGCCAGCAACCACAAGGCGGCACAAATGTACACTATTTACCAATGAGAGCGATGCAATTTGTAAAGGCAGATGAAACAACCAATAAAAAGTGCTGGGCGTGTGTGGACGTTGTTCAATCTCCACAGAAGGAATACAACAAGTCTTGCAGAGAAGAGCATGTGCGCTGACTCTAGGTTCGACCTAAACAGGAAGGTTTAGCTCTGGCAAAAGGTTTATTTTACCAACTCCAAATGGCAGTTTAAAGTGCACACTCAGGCTGCAGTAGCCGGCCTTGGACAGTTTTACAGTGCTCCTTTAATGGGTGATGGATGGCACAACAAGTGCTGCTGCGCACTAGTAGTAATTAGTTTACAGGCCTTGGGTACAGATAGTTCCATTTACGAGGGACTTACAAGTAAATCACATGTGCCAATTAGGGGAAGTCTAATTTTATCAAGTTTGAAGGAGGGAGCACAAGCACCTTAACACTGGTTAGCGGTGGTAAAGTGCACAGAGGCCTAATGCCAACAACACAAGGTCAGAAACAGAAGACAAATATCTGGGGGTGACCCTGTTCAGAGGGCCAGTTCAAACAAATTGCGCCTATTTAATTTACTAAGACAATGAGCTTAGTTAATACTGCATTAAATACTTTTATCGTTTAAAATTATTTGAAATTTGATACCCAAGATCCTAACTAAGTATATAATAAATTAGTGTATACAGCTGAATTTCATGCAGAATAAACCACTGCAGAACAATAATCCATTCAGTGTTGTGTGTACCTCTGATTCAGTAGTGATTTGATGTAGCTCATTACTGATTGGAGGAATTCAAATTTGAAATAGAATCCCGTGGGGCAGATTTACAAGCCCCCTGCGCCACCAGTACATCACTTTTTGTGACGTACTGGAGGCGGATTTCACTTCTCCATACTTACAAGGAGAAAAAAAAAACCTGCGTGACTTTTCCTCTCCTAGTAAATATGGCCCCTTCACATGTAGCACTTTGCGTGGAAGGGGCGTTCCATGGGTGTTGCTGTGGGTGTTCCCTCGCAACACCCATGGAACGAGAATTGCTTTCTGCTGAGGGACTTTCTTTTTTTTAATTTTTCTGGCAACTGCTTCTATTTAACCTTCTTGATAAAAAATGACCAGCAGTGGTCAGTAAAATACCAGATTCACTTTAGCATTCTCTAGATTCCATTCCATAAAAATTGTCTTCCACGAACACTCTTAGACAATAATATTTTTTTCAAATCTTGTATTTTCAGTGATATGACCACCGAAAGACCTTATATTAAAAATAGAGCATTAGACTATACCATTTCCTGCTGAAAGGCAATATTTCTCTCCATGTCTTCCCATACCTGGCGTGTTACACAGTTTGGTGCTTACTTTCCCTCCATGCAAAAGAACAATAGATGTTTCAGCACCCAGGCTAATTTGCTGCATAGCTAAATACATAAAAGGTCTCAAAGGCGAGACCGATTGCATTGCAAATGCTTGTTTTATGGGCCATCTGTCTTCCAGCAGGAGAAACTCCGGCAGCATTCTTGTTTTATTAGAGTTGTACCAGGGGTAACTGTTTTAATAAGCATGCATTGTTTCCAGTTCAAAGAGGTGGCCACGTTGGCACAGGCCAGGAGGCCAGCTTTTCTCTACAAGGACCGCTCTGAGCATACTCCTGAGGAGTGTGTCTGGCTGCAAACAGCTTCAGCTGTGTGTTGCAAGCTATTGTGTGATCAATAAGGGGCACAGCATTTGGCGGATGATTACACTGTCATTGTCTTTACACCATTTCTTTGGTTATGTGTGTAAAAGTACTCCTTAACGATCACTTGGAGTGAGCGCAGAGCTGTCAACAGTAGAAGGAGTTTCACACTGGAGGCTAGTATCCCTGCTAGCTGCACTTCTCCGTCCCTCTCTTACTGAAGACAGCTCTCCCTGGGTAAATGTCTGAAGAGTTCTTCACACAGTGCGTTGGATTTGCCTTTGCTTGTTTAACTATGGTATCGTTTTGTCAATCTTCTTGTATCTGACCTTTTAGATTCCCAATTGCCTTTCGTATTCTCGAAAGACTTTTGAAAAGTCTTGTTTGTCAAGCGAATAGTTGATTTGCAACTTTTTCTGAAATTACAAAATTAAGGTGCAATAAATGTAAACTTGTGGTTATTATGTTTGTCTGGTTTCTTAACGGTTAACTGCTCAATTAAGAAGATTTAAGTAGATGGCAAATTAACTCTGTACTTTTTGAACGACTTTAATCCATGTAATAATAATGTTTTAACTTATGTAAGGGTTCCGCATGCATTGTCTATGAAAGATTTATAAACAAATATTTCGCAATAGAACGCAAAACAAAGCTGTTTTTCCCACCCTGATGGAACTCTCTTGGCTACCCTTACCTTCTTGCACTATCTTTGAAACCAGCTTGCAAATGAATGAATGAAACAGGATTTATACAGTGCGCAGCTACTCTTAGGAGTGTACTGGTGCTAAACTAATAAGTAAAACCACAAATTATGTCGAGATCCTGCTGTTGCAAGTAGGACAAGCTCTCTCCTAACACTTTTTAAAAAATTTGATAGCACTGTCGCCGAACGCATTTGCAAAGCAATAGTTCTCACATTTGCGAGAGCTTAAGCTATTGTAAATGGCAATGCCTTTTATTTATCTGTTTTAAAAGCAGCACAAATAAAAGGCATTGTCATTTATAATGCCAATAGCTCAAACTCTCGTAAATGCGAGACCTATTGCATTGCAAATGCTTGTTTTTGCAGTTTACAGCTTTTTTTGTTTAAGTTCAAGAAAAGGTTTATTGAAAAGATTAATATAATTATAAAAACAATACTTTGTATATGCAGTTATTTGTTAATACATAAATACATGAAGGTGTAATAAAGAATAATAATGATATATAATATCCATTAAAATAGTAAAAGGATAATATAGAAGATTATATGAATACAATCAAAGGTTCACAGAAATCATAAATAACAGTTTTCAGCTTTTGATCCAAGGAATTGTTCACTGCTCGATAAAGACATATCATTGTCGATTTGTGTAAACCTGTGGTGGATATTGGTGTCTATAGGGCATTAGCCTCTTTACAACTGCAGTGAACAATTCTATAGCAAGACAAGGAGGGTCCTATTATACATTTCCTCGTCTTTGTTACAGATCGGCGCAAAGAAATAGGAATCCAAAATATTTCTGAAACGCACTCACATGAATACAATCGAAGAAACAAAACCTTTTCACCAATCATTAAGGTCCTTGCAGAACATCAGGTCCTGTTCTTTGACCTTCTGTTTTTTTGCTTCTTAGTAAGATATGTGGAATTTCACATTTGCAGTTCTAACAAATATAGGGGCATATTTACAAGCTGGCGATAAAAAATTATCACCGCTTTTGCGGCCGATTTCGGCCGAAAGCAAGGCCACGCTAAACCTTGCTTTAGCGTGGGGATTCCTAACGCCCAGCTTTGCATCTCTAATGAGATGCAAAGTTGGCGTTCCTGACCTAACATAACAGGAGAAATGTCGCTAAGCGACATTTCTCCTATCATCAAGCCCCACGCTATGAAGCATAGCGTCAGGAAAAGTAGCGATAACCCCTGTTATCGCTACTTTCCTTACACCTGCTTCAGGACTGACTTAGCCATGATATCCTATGGAAGGTGGATATCATGGCTAAGTTTGTGAGTCCCTATCAGCAAGCTAACGCCACACTACGTGAGATTATTGCTGGGTTTCCAGCGATAATCTCACGTTAGGCAGTTAGCGTGAGTATTTTTATCGCTGAGGAGATATCGTTGCTAATAGCACGCTATCTCAGCGATAAAAATCCACGTTACCCGGCGATAATTATCCGCACGCTAAGAGCGCTGAGCGATAATTATCGCTGGGTGTTGCTGATATGCCCCATATTTTGCTGTACGTAGCAATCCGGGGAACTGTGTATTTATTTTTATTGCAATCGCCACTCCTTTTGAGCACTTGAAAAACTTTAGCAAGACAAACCAAAAGGCTGCCAGGCCAGGACGTTTGCAGGGCGGGTGCCTGCATTCATTGCTAAGTGTTGAACTTAGCCTGGGGCGCGCTTGCAGCCTTATATCAATATATCAAGGCTTGTGTTGTGTGGCAGCCATGTTACTGGGTGGTCGGTTGTGGCAGCAAATGCAGCCGACCACGTATGTCTGTGAAGAGGCGAATTGAAAGTTGCGCTCTTGCTTATGTTAAAACATTTATGGAAAGCACCTAACCTCTGCAGCGTTTCTGCAACACAACAGCCTCAGCGGTGATCAAGTGTGATTCTTAAATGAACAATGTAGGTGTTGCAGCGGTGCAGGTAAGTATATACAGCATAACAACGAGAAGGGGTGTGTATCCCCCAAACCTTCCACATTGTCCACATTTCACGTTGGTGCCAGCCATCTCACTAACTGTGGTGCATTAAGAGGCCTGACGGTGTCCAGAAGGACAGGTGCCAAACCTCGTGTAGACTACTTGTCAGCTGTGGACAAAAAATATCCAAACATCAAACAAAAGAAAAAAGACCATGTAAGTAAAATACAAAATACCAATGGGGAAAATCGGTAACATGCGCTTGTCCAAACTATACAATGTTGCACACATGCAGTAACAGACTAACCGACTAGTTCAGATCAGTGTCTGGGGTGCAGGCGAGTAAGACCCACACTTAATTGCAAAGCAACAGTTATCACCCTACAGGAATAAGTGTAATGTCCACGGCATAAGGAAAATAACTACAAGGCATGTGCCTCAAGGTTGATTGTCAGGTAAATGCACCAAATAGCGGAGAGGGGAGTGCAGCGGGAAGATGGGAGAAGGGGGAGCAAGGAGGGAAAGAGGGGGAGGAAGTGGGGAAGAAGAACGAAGAGAAGCCTCTAAAGTTAAACCTGGTGGAAGCCAATAAGCAATGTGCAACAACTGGTAAGAGTTCACTGTGCCGCCGTTGGTGGGAGGAGGCCAGCAGGTAAGCAGTATCAGGTTTCCAGTGACTTCAAATGAGTTCATACGTAATTTGTGATACCACATCTGGTGGCACCAAGGTGTCCGGTTTAGAGGACCAAGTGGCAGATGAGCTGTCTTCACTGGAGGAAGCAGTAGTCCCTATCCGTGTCAGATTGGAGTGTATTGTCTCCCAAGAATTTGGGGGGAGTTTTATATAGCGCAAACTAGACCCCAAGGTATCAGAGTGCTTTACATGAGCACCAGTTGCGTTGGATACATTCACTTTTGTTAGGCACAAGGAGATTAAGGGCCAGATGTACGACCCTTTCAATTTGCAAGTCGAAAATGGTGTCGTTTTGTGACTCGCAATTTGCGACTCGTAAATTTGAATTTACAACACTGTCTCAGACACTGTTTGCGATTCCTAATGGGGTTGCAAATTGCTTACCTCATTAATATTCATGAGTTAGGTTCAATTTGCGACCCCATTGGGAATTGCTAGCACTGTCAGGGAGGGTGTGTTGCTGAGGTTAGCAGACCACCATGTCTGTGACAACTTTTTAAATAAAGCAGTTTTTTTTAATGCACCCTGTTTACCTTAAAGGAAAACGGGTTGCATTTAAAAAATAAAAATTCACATTTCTGTTTCATTCTTTAAGAGTAGTGCTCTTAAAAATATTTTCACTGCCAGTCACAAAGGGGATGGGGTCCCCAGGGGACCCCTTCCAGTTTGCGTGTTGCTTGCCACTCTTTTGAAATGGGTGTTCAACTGCAAATAGTTTGCTACCGCAATTGGGGTCACAAAACATTAGTGCGTGAAAGTATGACTCGCTAATATGAAGGGATGCCCTTCACACACACCTTCCCAATAGAGAGTGGCAAACCCTAATTTGCAAGTCGGTAATAAGTTATCGACTTGCAAAATACGGTTTGTACATAGGGCAGACCTAATTTGGTGTTGCAAACCTACTGATTTCCCATTTGCAACCGCAAAAAACAGTTGTACATGTGACCCTACGTGATTTGTCCAGAACCTCTGGATGTTGAGCGGCCCTGCTGAGACTCGAACCCGGTTCCCGAGCTTTGAGGTAGACCACCCTAGCCATTAGGCCACATCCTCTCCCACATGTTGGCAGCTTTCTGCAGTGCCTGCCGACGCTCCTTTATCACTTGTTCCAGATAAGGTGTGGATCAAACACGTGGGCGGCATTCCTCCCTGCGGAACTTTCTGCGGTGTTGGTCCCTCCTCTGGAACACCAGCACCTTGTCAGCAAACTGGGAGGAGTGGTGCAACACAGGTCCAGCCATTGCAAACCAGTCCTTGACTGATAAGAACAAGCAACTCCGGCGCTGCACAGTCAATGTACACTCTGGAAAAATCATTATACAGGCATTTGCCAACGTGTGGTCAGTTAGCATTCGAGCTTCTCTAAGGATAAGGTCGCGGTCACAATAAGGTAGAACCCTAAATACCAAAGGTCTAGGATAGGCTGCATCTGTTCAACAAAGGGCAATGGCGATATGGAAGAGGGAGAGATAATTCCACAGATCCATTGTTAGACATAGGCAACAGCATATTGGCTCTCAGTGTTTTCAGGCTCTCCTCCAGTATGTGCATCTGATCAGTAATTTGGGTGACCTATGCTTCTGTCACTCGCACCTGAGACTGTAGTGCAGCTAGTGATTATTCTATTTCATTCACTCTGTCTGCCAATTTCTGATGATCAGCTTGCAGGAGAGTAAGTTCCGCTGTGACTGTGTTGATCTTGTTTTCAAGAGAGATTCTTGATTTGTCAGACGCCGCTAATACTATATCTAGTTTGTCTTCAAGCACTAAGGGCCATCAGTTCGGTTCAAAGGGTCCATCGTGTTGGACATCAATTAAGAAACAATAGATTGGAGTGAGGGCTTACTCGTGGTGCTGGAGCATAGGTGGCCCATGAGTAGGCCTGACAATTTAGTGATGCAGGGGCATCGATGGGCAGCAAGGATGGGCCTGCTTGCTTGTGTCGGGGAGTATATTGCTACAAAGCAGCACAGGCTTCACACACGCTGGTCCTCGATGCAGTTTCTTGGAGAGAGACCTTGTTGGATCCACAGTTCCAAGACAATAATGAGGAGTAGGAGTGAAGCCGTTAGCACTTGGTGGAGACCACCTAATGAAGACCAATGTTGTAGCCAGAGAGAGAGCATCAACGTGTGGGGCCGCTTACACACTGGAGGCCGCGCAGCACGAACAGCTCCAATTTATGTCAGGTAGCATAGGGAGATGGTATACCCCCGATGATGAATTCAAATTGGAAGGTGACTGAGCCAGAAGGCAAGTGCAGATCACTCATATGATAAGAGCGTGATTCTTAGACATCTAATGAACAGGTATAGGTTCCAGGTCCACAACACACTTGAACCCAAGGATCAGCACAGGAAGGCAAGGTTAGGAGGCCAACCGGCAGTAACAGGGCACCCGATCAGGCTTGGCGGATGATAAACGGCAAAGAGCAGGTTTTTAGGCAGAGGTGAAGGGCGGCAATTCCAATAATGTCAGAGTGCTAGGAGTGTCAGCAGAGGCAGTGCATGTCCGGGAGTGCCTTCAATAAGTCAGTGAGTGCCATAAATGGTGCTGGGTCCTCCAACAGTGTCTCATCTACAGCTGGTGCAGGGTAGGGGATTGAGCCAGTGAATGGTGAGCACAGTCACAACCCATGAAAATTCAGTTTTGCCATTTGCACAAGTAGAAACGTTGCAGAATTCATAAACCTGTTTGCTGCTGTTCTACTCAAAGTATCTGATTGTAGAGAAATTATGCTTCTCCTTACCAAAGACCAGTGTAGGTTAGTTAAACGTGGAGGGTTAGTGGTTATTATCATACTTATGGCACCTTTATTAATAAAGTTAAGATCCCCTGCTGATGATAGTCCTTTTACATCCACACCAAAGTCGAACACAAATACACACACCACTGAAGATGAGTATAGCTTTGACATTAGGGTTTTACACTAAGATGCTTCAGAAGTATACACACACAATGGAAGCAAAGCACTGGTATATGTGCAACCATTTGCCTGCACCAGTCAATCAATTAATAAACCAATCAGTATTTGTAAAGCGCAGGTAATCATCCGTTAGGGTATCCAGGCGCTTTCAGGTCCCAGAAGCTCATTCCAACAGCCAGGTATTGAAGGCCATTTGCAATTCCAGAAGTGAGGGAGCAAGCGAATGAGCAAGGTGCACCCAGGGAAGGTCGTGCGTCTCTGGAAGCGGCTCACATCGGTTCCCCCACAGTGGATATCACGGACACTTTGCCCACGATAGCCAGGCTAGAGTAGAGCTGGGGTTGTGCTGGTCCTGAGAGCAGCCTGTGAGGAGGAGGCCAGAGTCGCGACCTAAAACGCAGAGTGAACTCAGTGTCTCAGTAGTCGAGGGGCCAGCGCAGGTGTGGCTAGTGCTGCGGTGACCTATGTTTGGTACAAAAGCGGACGGCGTTAGGCCACTGAGGCTTGCTCCATCAGTGGCCCATTCCTGTAACCTTCTTTGCAGCCTTTAACTCTGGTCAAACTTCCTTAGATAGTCAGGATCCCTGGCCCCTGATCCCCGGTGTCTGATGCTCCACTCGATGCTCTGCTACAAAAATTTATATTAACATAATTTTACTCAGCAAATTTGGTACTTAAAGCCAGGGTTGGGTTCGGAGTGGGTGCTTTTTCTTTTTTACTGTAATAACCCCTTCTGGCTAAAGTGAGCTTTAACCAACTGTCTGGGCAGCAACTGTGCTGGGGGCCCAGGAGACTGGAGAGGTTCCTAAGCACCGGGTATGTGAACAAGCATTTGCAATGCAATAGGTCTCGCATGAATGAGAATTTGAGCTACTGGCATTGTAAATGACAATGCCCCTTATTTGTGTTGTTTTTAAAACAGATAAATAAAAGGCATTTGCAATGCCAATAGCTTAAACTCTCGCAAATGCGAGACCTATTGCTTTGCAAATGTGTGCTATAAAATATTTGAAAAAAGAGTTAGGAGCAGCAGCGATCCGTGGAGGGAGTTCCGTGGGACGGAAAGGCAGGGCGTGGGAGGGGCAGGGTAGAGGGTACTAAACACCGGAACATGGATAATTGGAGGCAAGTAAACAATTAAATAAATAAAACAAATTTCGTAGCGCGCCCTGCATCACAAAAGGCGGTGCAGCGCGCGCTACAAAATTTGTTTTATTTATTTAATTGTTTACTTACCTCCAATTATCCATATTCCGGTGTTTAGTACCCCCCACCCTGTCCCTCCCCCGTCCTGCCTTTCCGCCCCACGGAACTCACTCCACGGATCGCTGCTGGTTAGGAGAGAGTGTGTCCTACCTGCAACCGCAGGCAGGACAAAGCTATTTGAGAAAATAGTGCTCGGACGCTGTAATTAAAGGATACCGAGCAACAACACATGTAACAGGGGGTGTCGCCATGGGTGGTTACAAAATGAGACAAGGCGGTACTAAAGAGGGACTACTAAGCCTTTTGGCCAAGGAACAGCCACAGTTTACAGTGGAAATCCACTGTAAACTGTGGCTGTTCATTGGCCAAAAGGCTTAGTAGTACCTCCTTAGTACCTTAGTAAAACAAGCAACTGAATTATGGATTGGCAATAATGCACTTTAATAGTATTTGGATCAATTGTTTTTGATAATTTTATATCCACTGGCTGGTTTACAAACATACATAAAAAACACAATGGTGAATAAATGGTTGTAATTACATTTTACAAGATTGTAGGGCACTTCTTAGCACAAGATTATGTACTTTCTATTGCATTTGCACTATAGAGAAGATAAAAATGTTATTATCTGATTGGAGTATATGGGTTGTCTCAGATAGTTCTGGCTATGAGTATATATTGCACTTTAGGAGAAAGGTTTGATCCTATGAATTGGGTCTTACTTGTCTTTGCTGGTGATTTTGTATGCAGTGGTTGCTCTATACTGATACATACAATAATATTTGTGTGTGAATGATTGGACTCAAACAATGTAAGTCTATATACCACTATTCAGAGCAGATTATGCACTTTTTCCTATTGCACTTGCACTTTAGAGAAGATAAACCTTTTATGTGATTGGAATGTACACAAACTCTTAGATAGCTTTGTACATACTGCACTTTTGGGAAAAGATAAAGAACCCTATGCATAATTGGTTTTACTTGTTTTTTTGCACTGCATAATGTCAGATCTTAATTACAATGCGAAATGTATGAAATGGAAAATATTCTTGCAGTAGCCCAAGCATTAAAAAAACACGAAATGCAGCCTCACATCTTCATACTATACAGACACTGCAAGATGTACATTTTGGAGCACAGTGTTCCTACACAATGAAACAGCGTTACTACGCAAACAGCTTTACACGTTGTTTACGAACCTCACAGAAGGGCAACGTCTCGGTCTAATGTCATATGATGTAATTTTATGTCATGATTGGGCCCCGCATTGTTTATTTACTGTGACCAAACCGTTACGCAAACTGAAAACCTGGAAATGCCTACATCTTTTTAGTCACAGAATGCTGGCAAGTAGAGACATCAAGTCTCATTCTTTGCAAATGAGACATACATTTGGGGGTTGGGTTGACCTCTCACAAAAAGGACCTGGTGAGAAGGGCTAGAGCCTGAACTGTAAATGGGCCTATTCAAATAGCTGGTGTCTGAAATAGCAGCTTCTGCGAGAAATCATGAAGCTCTTCCACCACTACACGGGGAGTCCTCATACAGTCTGCTTCAGTTGACAGAAAAAGGATCACTTTGGACACATTATAGAGCTGACTAGCTACTTTACGAAGTCACGCCTTTTTAAGTTATTTATCATTTCTTGTATATTTTTATAATGTCACGGTGGGGGGGCAGCGTTTTCTCTGATGTCATTAAATATATCTCACTCCCCTGTGAGTAATAAAAACGTGATAGATCTGCAATTAGGAGGCAGAGCCACTAACCGGTAGGCACTGCAGGGCGCTGGTGGGCTCTCCATCGGCAGTGCGCTCTTGCACGACTGATGCATCCTCACTACATCTCCTCCTCACACTCGGCAGGTAGAGGTCCCACCGTCCCTGAAGTGTCGAAGGTTGAGAAGATAGCGGACTCCAGCCGGCTCCACTCGCTAGGGTGGTCCTCATTCTCTGCCATGGGCAGCCCGCGATCTGTCTGTGGCTAGCGAAAAACTTCAGTGAGTCAACAGTGCCCAGGGTTAAACTTTTACAAGTGCGCCAGTGTTCTGATGATGTATTTTGATATACCACGAAGTGCGGGTTGTAGTAGGCAGAACCATCACTAGCACCGCCCTTGCGTTGACACGCCACTTTACAACACGAAAGAAACAGGAAATATTATCATCTCCTGACTCAACTTCCACGTTTGCGGGCTTTACATCTTTAAAGTAGTTCAGTATGGAAGTTGTCGGGAGACGACCTGCGTGAACTAGGGGGGCAGGTATTACTTGACAGTGATAACGGCCATCTTAGTAGGAATATTTACTTCGCATCTGTAGAAATACCGTAGAAAGTAACAAAATAACATCGAATTCCAGAGATAAACTGTAAATTATTAATGGTTACTTTATCTTTTAAAATACTGCGATAATGTCGAGGTGACTACAATAAAATTAATTTAGATTTATTTACCCATTTTGTCATTTCTATAACAACTTAAAACAAAATACTTTTCTTTTTAGCTGTTATGTCTATGTTTGACACATTAGACTTTATTACTGAGATTACAGATTTAACAGTTCCAAGATGGCTGACCAAGTGAAGCAGAATCAGAGGAGGTGGAAAATGCTTACTCTACCGGTAGTCATAGAGACCTCGTAAACCAAATAAAAGGCATCGCACGTACAGGGCTGGCACCGGCCTGGGGCTCCTCCGGTCTTCAGGACACTAGTCTCCTTGGGAAGCTGCATGGAGAAGGAGCGGGGCAGCCCTTTCAGTTTAGAGCGCACCTCTCAGCTCAACGCTCACGTCCTGCTGGGCGGCCCCTCTCTCCAGCGGTGACGCGGCTGAAGGGAATCCCGGTTCCTGGCCAACACCTAGCATGACAAATAAGGAGCAAGGGGTGGGTGGTGGTGGGGGCTGCAACACCGCGAAAAGTGGCGCGTGCATATTAAAGTATGCGCAAACAAGGCGCCATGCTAAAAAAAAAAAGTAGTCCCTCCATTAAAAGATAATCCCCTGCAGCGTAGGTTAATTGTAGTTGGTCGATGCTGCTTCCTCCAGAAACGGAACAAAACGGAAGTGACGCATCGGCCAGCCAGCCAATAATAAGCAAAATATTAACAGCAATCACAGATTTCACCAACGGCAAGCAACTAAACAAAGAGAAACTCCATAGGTGGAGTTTGAATAGTAATACTAATTACTTAATGCCTCGTAGAGGCAGTGCATGCGCTGCCTATGCGAGACCTAAAAAGCGTGGTGCTTGGAGTAGGACCCCCTACACAATTGCAAGTGTAAGTTCCCCTACATTCCAGCTATTGTGTGAAACAAACTGTGAAAACTAATCAACACCAAAGCCTATCATTAAATTGCCATGCACTCTTGGAAGTCAATGGGGGGCCTCCAATTATTGCCTGGCACAGGCAGAAGGGCTCTAATGTGTCAACACTAAATAACACTCCAAATGCTCCAAGAGGGGCCACGACAGCTACTGAAGAACGAGAAGGGGGTTTCTTTTTACTCAGCAAGAGGCTATGGCCCTCAGCCAAAAATCATTGGGGATAATGCAGATGAAGTTTGGTTTCTTAAAGGACCTTGGGGACACTTCACTTTCATGTAATAAAGACGCAAACGGTCTGCAAAGATTATTACAACGACATTCGCCTGGTGCCTCCAAATTAGTATCCAGAGTACCCACAAAGGTAATCTCACGTCTTAGATTCTTTAAAAAAATAATAGTGGACCTGAGCTTATGCATTCCAGATCAGTTAAAGTTTTTGAGACGGAAGTCGACAGCTCTAAAGGAGCAGAGCATGCCATAAGCACTACGGACCTAATGAAGCATTGATAAAAAACAAGGACATTCAGGTAACAGCTGAGGTGCACCATCAAATCTACTATAAAAATAGCAACAATAAGGATTCCTATAGGATATGCTGGTAATGACTCGGTCTTTGTACCTGATCAGCAAACAGCAAAGGGTGCAGCACTTACAACGTGGCCCAAAAATGGAATGCCCTCAGATGAGGAGGTGCAGTTGGATGAGGTATTTCCAGCTTCTCAGGTGGAGCCAGTGGTGTTACAGGAGAAAAGAAAGCCCTTGGAAGACCCTCCTTTATCTGTGATCCCAGATATCTCTCTTCTAGCTAATACCTCGCAGAGTAAATCACTCTGGCAGGTAGGAGGAGTCAATAACACCTGGTCTGTCTTTCTTTGTTCATTTGCTCTTAACATTACTGTAATGGACTCAAAGATTGGTGCACTAAACAGACTGGAACAGAGGGCCCAAGTTGAATCTCATTTTGTTTCATCTTGTGCTTGTAGTCCTGGACTATACATACAGGTATGTCTTCCAGGCATATTGGAATCAGTATTAACAGATATTAAACTGCAGAGGAAAACAGACTCCGGTGCAGGGATAATACCAATAGTAATTAAGGCTGCCAAAAGTACCTCTAAAGAACAACAACAGTATATTTCCTCTTGTACTACGAGGAACCAAAGGTCGTCTAGCCAACAGTCCCTGGGTAACAGCCAAGTGACTTAATCTATTTCTAATAACAAATCACCTGCTAAAGAAGCTGCAGGGGTTATTATAGATTTGAGTGATTTGGACTTGAAATTGCAGGGCAACTTTTACTAGTAACCATTTTAATAAACCTGTTGGCAGTGACAGGAATCGGCTTCAATTACCTTCAAACCAAAATCTGGGGCCCTAGGGTAGGGCCTATTTATCGACCCTGTTCAGTCCACAAAAAACAGCCTAAGAGTTCTAGGAAATCCCATAATAAAAAGTTCCATTCTGGCTTGAGTGGAGAACAGTCTGGACAGACTGGTGACATTTATCCTTTTTTTAAGCCATCCGCAACTGTAAAAGAGCGAGCCAGTATTACGGGAGAAGGAGAGGCACACACAGAGGAGACAAATATAAGTAAAGGTATGAGTTACATGACTACAAATAAAGCTAAGATAGACTCCACAAACAATCTAAGTCTAGCTAAGTTGCAATCAGCGTTAAATTTACATGTGGACATCCCTCTCACTCAGGGAAAGATGGGTCCCATTGTCCTGGGGTTACAAGAACAGCAAGCCTCAGCAGGAGAGGAGAGGATCACAGGAGGGGGAACCATTCTTTTAAAAAACAGGCCTCAACTAACAGTAACTTTCTTGGCAAACATGGAAAATATTCGCTGGGACCAATATCTTCCAGAGGGGGAGCACGTTCCCAATGATGAGAAGACAACTTTTTATCATGATGGCCACAGAAAAATCCAGGTTCAGATTCAACAGCCTGTACCTCTCTAACCACTGTTAAGGACCTAAAACCAACCGTTCAGGCCCTAATCGCTCAGCAGCCAGCTCAGGATTATAAATCATTGCTAATTTTGAGATCAGTTTCGACTATTGTCCCGCACCTAACAAACTTTGTAATTGGATTTTTACACCATAGTATTAGTCAAGGGGGCATTTTGACAAAATCAGTAGAGGGCCGATGTTTCGTATGGCTCAAGAAATACCTTCCTTACGTTACCATAAATAATTTGATATTCATTCAGTTACCTTTCCAAATACTCTATTTCCGGGTGGGGAGGGATCAACCATTATAGCTTGGGCAACTGTTTTGCTAGTGGAACAAGTGTGGGGAGAGAAGCAGGTATTTTCAAACTGAGGAACTGAAATTTCAAGAGAGAAGGAAGAAGCCTGCCCTCAATTCATCTTGCCTATGAGCAGTGGGGCTCGCTCCTTGGAAACGGGGCTAGGACTAAAAATTCTGTTGGAGACATTCAGCCCACACCAGCCTCAATCCTAAGAGGGCCTGGAGCCATTTGGTCACATAGATAAGTGTTACTGAGGTATTACAAATGATCAAAGCACTGTGGCCCAAACACTACGTCAAGCACAACCAAAAGTAACAAACTGGTCTTGGCTTCTGGCAGCTTACAAGAAACGTGAGCCCAAGATGTCATAGATCTCCCAGCATATTTGTGTTTAAGTAAACCGGCGATCAAAAACAAAAAAGAGGGCGTTCTGCTGGGGGTCTGGTATTTTATGTAGCTGTTGATCTTAATGTCAGAGTAGAGGATATCAATAGTGACCACCCCAATCTGCACGCCGTAAACGTTTGGAGTCATACCTCAGCAAGTGCATGTCCCTTGTTGATTATCGATGTTTACATCCACCCATTGTTGGGAAAAAAGGGAAAAAAAACATTGAAATGTATCAGATTTTATAACTATACAATCTACAACAAATCCAGCTCCTTATGTCCTTATGACCGGGGATTTTAACATGAACCTGCTCCAGGTGGTGTCCAGGGATCAGATAGTGAAACAATAGACCAGATTTGAGTTATTCTAATGTTTCAATCATTTAAGCAGAGGTAAGATGTATGTGGCAGGCAATTCACAAGCAATATGGAGCATCTGGACCTGAGAGTTCTGGATGCCTGGGTGGCTCCAGATACCCCAGCACATAGAACCCATCATTCAGCAAACTCCCAATCAGTTATAGATTATACTCTAGTGTCCCTCTCTTTATTTCACAGGGTGATTAATTATGAGCTGGGAAATAGGCTGGAAAGTGATCACCAGCCGCAAATGATTCGACTAAATTTAAAAGTCTCATTGCCAGATATTGGTTATTCACTAACATCCAAATATAAAAAACTGCAGTGGTCTGCAGATTGCATCTACAATGTAGAACATCAAGCCAGACTTCAATTAGAGAAATCATGAGAAACAGCAACCAACCTTCTACCCCCAACCACTACAGCCTCGGCACCACTCTGGCCCAGAAAAGCATCAGTCCAACTTATAATAGCAAGAAAAAAGTTGAATTATGCTCTGAGTGCTGAGAAGTAACTCAAATTAGAGTATACAGAGCGAGACCCTACCTAAACTAAGATAGCTATTCATAGAAACTGCATGGGCTTGAACGAAAACAAAAGCAGATTGATATTGGTGTAAAATTCTGCAAGCAAAATGACACCAGCAAATTTTGGAAACTGGTAAATCAACCTGATAGGTCAACGGTGCATTTTTCTTCCTCGTCTATTTCAGAAACTTCCTAGAGGAAATGTAAGGGGTGTGGAGTTTGTGGACATAATACAAGATCCTCCAAAAGCTGATATTCTAAAGTAGGAAAGGGAAGTTTCTCTCAGAGCTATCTAATTGGGAGAAGGGAAAAAAATTATCTGCAAGAGCCTTTGAGATGGGGTCCCGGGCCCAAACATACTTCCACATTGACGTTATAAGCATAATCCGCAAATCTGGGCAGATAAACTGGTCATCTTATTTGATCATATCCCCAACAACCAAGAAATTCCAAATAGCTGGAGGGGGTCTATATTGACCCCAATCCATAGAGCTGGTCAAATCTCCCAACCCTCTAATTATTGGTTAATCGCTCTAATGGACGGGGAGTTGAAGTGCTTTGAAAAATGTCTTCTAACGGAATTGACAGATAGGGCGGAGTCCAGTTTCCTGGTGCCAAAACACCAGACAAGGTTCATTAAGGAAACTGGTACATCCACTAACATTCAGTTGCTGGCTTTAATAATCGAACAGGCAAGGTACCGCTCTGCCGAGTTCCACTTGTGTTATGAAGATTTTCGCACAGCATTTGATGCAGTGTCAAGAAATAGTTTATGGTTGAAGTTGATGAATTGGGGATTCTCTTCTCTCCACCTTTGAGTGATTCAATTATTGTACACAGATACTTGAACAAGAGTTAGGCTGGGCAATGGTACAATGGTCTCTGAAATAATTCCAACAACTAATGGTCTAAGGCAAGGCTGTTTACTGGCTACATTTTTATATGTTGCCTGTAATACTTCTGCTTTAAACTGTACTAATTAGCATTCACCTCAGTAGCTGGTTTTAATGTCTCCCATATGTTGTACATTGATGATATTGTGTTGATTAGCTATACAAAGGTAGGGCTTCAGTGCTTAATTAATACAACCACGCAGTATGCTGCTGATCATGAGTTAAAAGTTAATCTTAATAAAACCAAAACCATGCAAGTTTTAAGGTGAAGATCTTCACCACCAACATTTTATATAGAAAGGTCAGCCCTGGAATCTTTATCATAGTATACATATTTGAGGGGGAATTTTTAAAGCTAGAGGCACATTTAAGAACCAGTTTACTGCAATTTTGAGGAGAAAGAAGTCATTAGTTGTTACGTTTTCTTCCCTGCAGAATTATTTAAAAGGCCTATCTCTTCAGCCACTCTTGCAAGTAATGGCAGGTAAACATACCTCTTCTTTGATGTATGGTGTTGAGATATTGATTATTGAGAGGACAAGCTGATAAAAAGGATAGAGAACGCCATGGTAGGAACTTATTGTCGCTGGTTTGGCTTACCATGGCAGGCTTTACCAGCTCAAATCCGCCGAGAGTTTGGCCTTAGGAGGCAGTGCATAAGTAGCCTAGGAGCGTATTTGAAATGTTGTTATAAGTTAAAAAATGATCCAAGATCTAGACTCCGTTCAACTGTGTGGAAGGCAATAAGTGATCTTAGAAATACTGCAGCACCTTAATATTTTAACCTGGCCCTTTCTACTTTTAAGACATAGGAGGTTTTGACTTTAACCCTTTCTCAACCTGTTTTTATTAGAGCTATAAATGGAACAAGAAAAAAGATTTAGGGCCCGATTCACAGAAGTAACCTGAGACAAAATCCTAAACTTACTACTTTTGGTATTCACAGAAGGTATTTAGTAGTAGAAAAGTTAGGATTTTGTCTTAAGTCTGCCTTAAGTCTCTCTTAAGTCTGTCCTAAGTTTTTCTTAAGTTTGTCTTAAGTTTGTCTTAAGTCTGTCTTAAGTCTGTCTTAAGTCTGTCTTAAGTCTGTCTTAAGTCAAATTTAAGACACAATCCTAACTGTAGTCGAATGGTGATAGTGGCCTGTGTCACAGTGCAACTTGTGTGGAGGGGTAGCCACTTGAAGATCTTATGCAGCATGCATAGAATCAGGAAGCAGGCTGAGGAGGGACCATTTATCTGTGATTTCATGGTGAGCTTGGTGTCAGTGTTGATTCTGAGGTTTCTGGCATGGCTAGATATGATGGCCACTAGGAGTGGGTCCATGTGTTGCTGCTGTTGCCAAAGACCAGTACTTCAGTCTTGTATGTGTTCAGCTGAAGGCAGCTGTTCTTCATCCAGTCGGCGACACTTGTCATGTATTTGTGGAATTTGGTTTTGGTGGTGGTAGGATCGTCGGTGAGTGAGAGGAAGAGTAGGGTGGTGTCTGCATAGGAATCTATGCTTAGACCAGCAGGGTCATATATCCGTTTAAAAGAGGGTGGGTCTGAGGGATGAGCTTTGGGGGACAACACAGGCTATATCCTTGGGTTCAGAAAGAAAGGTGGGAGGTGGTTCATCTGAGTTCTTCTGGTGAGGATGGAGGTGATCCATCTGAGCCTATCCCCTTGGATGCCGATGTGGTGGAGCCTTTCGATCAGCTCTGTGGTGGGATATGGTGTCATAGTCTGCCGAGAGATCAAGAAGGATCAGAGCTGCTGGTTTTCCTTGGTTAAGGAGGGTTTGTATGTCATTAGTGACTGTGTTCAGGGCAGTCTTGGTGCTATGATTGCTGCAGAAGCCGGACTGGGAGGCATCAAGTAGCTGGTTTTGCTCCTGGTGTGACATGAGTTGCTTGCTGCTGATCTTTTCCAGTACCTCAGCTGGGAATGGGAGCAGGGAGCTTGGCTGGTAGTTTTTGAGTTTTCTGGGGTTGGCAGAGGGTTTCTTCAGTAGTGGCCTAACTTTGGCGTGTTTCCAGGCATAAGAACTATTGTGGTGGTGATGGAGATGTGAGCAGGATGGTGAGAACCTGGCTGCTTGTTTGATTTCTTAGTTTGAAGATGCTGTGCTGTAATGGGTCTGTGGGACCTCTTGAATAAATGGATTTCATGGTGGAGGTGGTGTTTTAGGTGGAGAGGAAGTTCTAGTGGATCAGTCTGTGGTTCGTGTTGGTTGCAGTAGTGGCACATCTGTCGAGGAGGTCCATAGGTGTAGGTTGTGGTTTGAAGTTTCTGTGTTTGAATGCAATCTTGTAGTGGAAGATGTTGGTGAGGTTGTCACACAGCTCCTCTGAGGGCGTGATGTTGTTTTCACTGGCAGCCAGGTTGGCAATTTCCTTAACATGTTGAAAATGTCCTTGGTGTTGTTGGCGCATATTTTGATGCATGCAGCTAGGGCTGTCGCCTTTGTTGACTCCAGCAGGTGGTGGTAGAGGTTGAGGGAGGTCTTGAAATCTGCTCTTTTTGAGGTGTTCTTGCTGGCTAGCCATATTCTCTCCATCTGTTTCCTGTCTTGTTTCACTGTACTGAGTTCTTGGGTTTACCAGCTGGCCTTATTGGATGATTTTCTCTGGATGTTGCTCTTGATGGGGGTAATACTGTTGGTGCAATTGGTGATCCAGGTGTTGAAGTTCTTAACTCCCTGTTCAAGATTGGTGGTGGTAGCAGGGTTGGAAGTGTTGAGAGCATCCGTCCAGCTGGTCTCTGAAATTTTGTTCCACCTCTGGTGGGGGTCACTTGTCATTTTGAGGGTGATGGTGTGGGGCTGGAGATGCTGAAGAGGACAACGGGGTGATCGTTCTGTGTGAGCTGTGTGATGTGGCTGTATTTGATGTGGTTGCTGGAGGTGAAGATGGGGTCCAGCATGTGCCCTGCGGTGTGTGTGTGTAGGGTGGTGGACGATCTGGGTTAATTGGAGTCTGCTCCTAAGGCCGAGGAGGTGTGCGGTGTTGTTGTCAATGATGTCGTCGGTGAGGAAATTAAGGTCACTGAGGAAGATGCAGTCCTTGGAGTCTAAGGCTAGGGTTACAATGAAGTCTATCATGGTTTGCAGAAGTTGGAGCGCTGGCCTGGGGGTTAGTATGTGAGGGTGCCTCTGATGGTTGTCTTGTCATCTGTGTGGAGCTTGAAGTTGAGATGCTCTATAGGGGTGGTGGTGCACTGCATTGTCTCTTTGAGGGTGATGGTTGTTCCTCGTCCTGGCTTGTTGGTGCGGTCCTTGTGAGTGATAATGTATCCATTGGGGATTGCTGTGGTGATGTCTGGGGTGGATATGGGGTTGAGCCAGGTCTCAGTGGGGAATAAGATGTCAGTGCAAGAGTGGTGATGAGGTTCCATAATTCAGTGGAATGCTTGCACATGTTGCGCATGTTGAGGAGTAGGCAGTGGAGTCTGGTATGTAGTGACGAGAGTTCAGAGTGATGGTGGTCGTGCGGGTGTATGAGATCAAAGAAGATGGTGATTGAAGGAAAAGGAGTTAAGAGGAAACGTGATGAAGTGAAGTTATAAGTGAAACATTGTAAGGCCTATGAAGAAATGAAGGAGTTAGAAAAGTCAAGGCTTTAGAAGTTGAAGGTAGCAAGATTTAGAAGTGGCAACAAAAGGTTCATTTTATGGCTATTTTAGCTATTGGAGGTAGATTGGAACAACATCATTTAGTGACCACCCCTTTACTATGCAATGTATATACTCAACAGGTGTTTAATTATATTGAAATGTGTGTATTATATTAATCATTTGATATAAATGGCTTTATATTCCTTTTAATTAGAGCCACTGGTATATTTAGTTGAATATAAAAATTGTACTCAGCAGGAAAGGAATATATGCTTTCTTTAAATTGCAATTGATATGATCGCTCATGTAGACTGTCTTCATTTATAACTTGTTTAAATCTAGTGTTGGCCTAACCTGTAACTATGTCTCAGTGTACACTTAACATTTTGTAAAAGTGTTTTACAGGTGTCTTGTTTTTCTCTTGTTTGCAGGTCCTCATTAACTTAGAATAGGTTAATTGTTCATTGTGTTAGACTAGAAGCCCACTGACTTTTTAATTACCTTCTGACCTCAGAGAGGAAGACTAAGGGGTTGATTATGATATCGTTCGGAAACTCTTCTGACCGAATCGGTTTCAGAATCATTTCTGATAAAACAGGGTTCTGCGAGTCTGACTGACCGATTACGATGCTTCCCAACATCATTCGGTCGGACTCACATTGACTTCAATGGGAGCCTGTGATCTGAACGAGAACACAGGCTCCCATTGCAAAAAGGGGTGATTGGGGAAAACCTTGCACCCTGTTGCGAGCACCCCATGATGCCTTGCACACTGTGCCTGGTTTTACAGGGGGTCCTTTGCATACACCCACGGGCCTCAACCGGAGACTTAATGGGGAAGGGGGGCTTGCTGTAGGCCCCCAAAGTCAGATTATGACAGCCGTTTCATGTTGGGCAGACCGAATCGTAAAGGCTGTCCGAATCGGTCATCATAATCGCTCGCTCGGAAACCGTGTTCATAGAGCTGTACGATTCAGCTCCAAAATACTCAAGCTGTCCGAATGCCTTTCGGAACTGAATCAGAGAGCCCGAACAGTTTCCGTGCCTCATAATCGGTCGGTTGGAAATGTGTACAATTTGGTCGGAAACATAGGTTCTGAATCAGATTGTGAGATTCCGAATCTCATTCAGAGCCATTCTGAACAACATCGTTATCGACCACTAAGATGTTGAGAGATATCATCCTGTTCCAGGAAGACCGGACTGATGTTTTAAATTCCAGTTCGTCCAAATGAATATTTCTTTGATGGAAGCTTGGAAAGTCAGGAGTCTACCTGCTTCCCGAGAGCACTGCCTTCTTTAACCCTCTGAAATTTTCCTTCATGTTTTCATTGTGTGTTCTTTAAAATAGAAGATCAAACTTTGCTGGGGGAGGACCCCTTCTCGACTCTACTGAATTCCTCTGCCCAGAGTGTTAAGCCTCACGCTTGAATACTCAGACCTTAAATCTGGTTCATCAGATGCTGACACTTTTTTCATAGAATTTCCCCTTACTACTCGCAATATGGTACCTGTTTAAGTCACATTTTGCTTGCTGTATGTCATCTTGTTTTGCATCTTGTTTTTGTTCATATATACATTTAGACTGCTTGAACATTTAAATATGAAAATTCTTACCATAACCTTCTGTCAATTTTGCTGACTGATTTGGTATGTAACCTGAATAAAAAAAATTAATAAAGCCCTTAAGGTTTTGACACGATCCTCTCTGCCATTTTTGTGGAGTCACATTGGTTTCACTGTACTTTCAATGTATTTCCAAGGTAAGCTCCTTTCACTTGAATTCAACAATTAAAGGTCCATACCACCAGTAGGTGATTTTGTTTTATGACTTTACCCAGAGATTGAGATACAGGAAACCCTGCTCTATCAGAAGTACAGTTTGTATCAAGGTTGTGTTTTTTTTATCAGGGAGGAGAGTTTACTTTTCTTAGTGAGTCTGTGAAATCCCTTGTTTGCGGGATGTATTCATGATTTTGCAGCCAGGCTTCTGCAAAGAATGTACAGCTGTGTTTGGGAGAATTATGTCCTTAAAGCATTGGGACAGTTTGAGTTTTTGATAATTTTCAGCAAATCTTCATAAAAGATTGGTGCAAACTCCTTGCAGCACAATGGAGTTTTGTTAGATTCAGTAACAGTAGGAGATTTATAGGATGTGAGTGGTCTGAATGATACACCCAAACCTCTAGTAACACCCAGAGGATCATCCTGACCACCTGGCTCATCATGCCCGCTCAACAAACAGAAACAAACATTTAGTCCATACACTCCAGAGCACTCTTGTCCTTAACACACTTTCATCAAATGACTAAACCCAGTTAGCGTAGCCTTCACCCTGATGCTGATTGAGTCAATCATCACAGCCACCTATCCGGATACCAGTAAACACGGCAAGCTGCCTCCCCTCCTCGAGAAACCCTCAGCATACTCCAACACACTATCTAATTACCAGCCTATCTCCCTGCTAACCTACCTGGCAAAAAGTAGGGAAACGATGGTAAACAAACACCTAGACATTACTCAATCAGGAATGAGGCCAAACCACAGTACCAAGACCCCCCACAATGCCACCAAGTTCAATATCTGGAGATCTTGGACAAAGGTGGCTTCTCTGTCCTCATCCTACTGGATATTTCCATAGCCATCAACACTGTTTGTCATCCCTTCCAACAACTGCACCAAGCTGACAACTAAGGTACCTCACTTTGCTGGGTATGTTCCTTCCTAAGAGGTCATACCCCATCAGACAGTTAGGCCCCCTTCTCTTCATCTTTGGAGCTCCACTAGGAACCTCTCTCAGCCCCAATCAGTTTAATGCTTGCATGACCCCACTTTCCAGCATCATTCACACCCACAGAATCAACATGATATCCTATGCTCATGCCACAAAGCTCATGTTCTCCCCCTCTGCCAAGATGCTAAATACCTGACCAATTTCTCTGCCTGCATGAACAAAGTTGTCAGATGGATGAAAACCAACCACCTCAAGCTCAACACAGACCAGAGGTTAATAGTGAACTTTGACAAGGACACCTACCTTTGGCCTGCTGAACTCACCCACAAACCTCCTGGCAAACCACACAAAGAACCTCAGCTCACCACAAGTCTCCACACCATAGAAAACTCAGCATCCAGCCTCACCCTCAACCACCCACCCCATACTCACTACACCCTGCACATCAGAGAGTTCCATTGGCTCTGAAACCACAAAGGAACACTCTTTAAACTCCTCAAGCACACATGCAGATTCATACACAACACTGGCCCACATACTACAACAGCCCCAAAATCTTCCAGAAACCTACCAGACACCACTAATCAGCCTGACTCATACTCGCAAACATTCCCCACATATGCAGAACCAGATATCGCAGTTGCGCGGTCTCCTAGCTCGTGGCTGATACCACCTGCCTCCGCACATTAGAGTCACATCTGCAGTTCTCAAATTCTGCAAGAAACTGAAGACCAGGCTCTTCTACTAGAACTATTCCTGGCTATACAGCTCCTGCTTCCAACCAGGAGGCTCTCTCAGGTGAGTTGTGCACTATAAAAATACACATAACATAACACAATATAGCATAACATAACGTAAGATAATGTAATGTAACATAACATAATATAAGATTGTTCATTTTCCCTGTCAATGCTTAAGGCACCCAGGTAAATGCTATTGAGAGAAAATTTCAGGCAGGAGGCAATGTTGTCATGTATTTTGGTATGGAACTCAGAGTAAGTGTTCAGAGAGATGTAGCTTATGTGTAGATACAAAGAAGTATGTTGTGAGGCCTCAACAGATACTTTAAGGCATTCAAAGGTATTAAAGGATAAAGTGGGGGAGTTGTGAACATTTGAGAGATGACTTGAATAGTATGTCATTCAACCAATATCCTGTGATGCTTTGCATATCTAGGTCAAAAGATGTAATGATGTCAGCAGTTTCAGCTTCATATGCATTTGCGGAACTGATGTTGTGTTGCATGAGTTTAAAGTGTAGTGAATTAGAGTTTTACTTGTTGTTGTATAAAGAAAATGATGGATATGAATCAAATGTGGTTTGATCTGGCGATTTGAAAATGAAGGCTGATGGCATATATAATGTTTCAAAATAGGTATGTTTCAAGTGCAGACAACTGCTGAAAATTAGAAATGGCTGGTCTTGTGGAGGGAATTACGTTTTTCTGCCAGTAGACAGAGTTTTTCAGAGAGGAAGTTGTGCAACCGAATCGGAGTTCAGGATAGAAAATACTAATTGAAAAGTAATCATTCAGCTACTGTCGGAAAATACCTATTTTTGTATAGTTACCCACATTTTTCTGGGTGGATGCTTCTGTTTTTTTTTTTGACTCTGTGTACTGGGGCACTGCTAACCAGGCCGCTGACTCCTAAAACATGTTGAAATTAGTTAAACTGCAGATTTGCATATTTATCTTACCTGTATGTCCCTCCAGTATGGAATATATACCCTTAATACACATGCTTTACATTGCATGCCATTACAACGTGGTCGTTACAATGACCGCATTGATACAACGCAAACCATTACATCGCAAGTCATTTCAACGACTTGCTGTAGGGGGCTCGCTGGACTTAGGATTAGTATAATTTACTATTCCTTCTCCAGTTTGTGCAACAGCAAGGAAGGTGTTGACTTGTACATCCAACACCTTCTGCCCCCTACAGCAAGGTGCTGTAACGACTTCCGATGTAATGGTTTGAGTTGTAACAATGCAGTTGCTGCAATGACCGCTGTTAGATCTGGGGGTCTCTAGTTGGCAGGGTATGTACCACTGTCCAAGTAGGGACCCTTGCTTCTAGTCAGGGAAAGGGGGATACACTGTTAGGATAACCCCTGCTCACCCTCTAGGTAGCTTGGCCTGAGCAGTCTAGGCTATCAAAGGCAATGTGTAAAGTATTTGTACCAACACTCACAGTAACACAGTGAAAACACCACAGATTTACTCCACACCAGTTTTAGAAAAATAAGGTATCTTTACTAAAAACTTCACAAGACCAAATACTACAGACAAACCAACATATAATTCAAAAAGGTTACTTTAAAGATAGTTCAAGAGTTTGCAGAAAGTACTCCAGGATGTAAAAGTCAGTGTCCTGCACAATGCGACTCTCAATGCACAAAATGCGACACTTTCGTGCCCAACAGTACCTGTAGTTGCGATAAGGTTCCCAAAAGCTATAACAAGGAAGCTTGCAAAGGTGATGCGATACTCCTGAGATCCTGGGGAGGCTTTGCAGCAGCCCTGCTTCACGCAGCAGAGGTGGATGTGCCGGCTCCGATCTGTAAGGGGAGGATGCGATGACTTCGGCCTTCGTTGCGTGGGTTTCTTAGGGGGAAGCTTCACGTACAGGTTCGATGCGACACTCTTCGATGTGGTGCGATGCGTGGCGCAGCGTTGCCTTCCGGCGCCGCAACTCTCGATGCGCCACGGAACGGGACTCTGCGTCGACGCACACGATGACTGGAGACTTCCACGCACCGGCAGTGGTGCGGCTCGCAAACTGGTTCTGCGACGACCCCCGCAATGTCAGGAATCTTCACGCTTCGGGACGATGCTCGACGCACTCGGCGATGCGGGGACCCTGCGTGTTGCGATGGTGCCGCGATGAAATTTTCCACGCACTCTCGTTCTTGCGACACGCAATCGGATGATGCGTTGGGTACCAGTTACTCTTTTCACGCTTCTGCTTCCCAGCTCCCAAAACACAGCAAAACGACCTCCTGAGGCCCCAAGACTGGGCAAGCACTCCAAGGCAGGTCAGAACTCCTTCAGCAGAGTTCCAGGGGAGCTGGTGGTGAAGTCCTTTTGTTCCTGGGACTTCTTAACAGGGAGCCAGCTCTTCTCAGGCCCTTGGAGATCAGAATCAAAAGAAGGGGACACAGCAAAGTCCTTCCCCTCTCCTTGGCAGCAAAGCAAAACAGCAAGCAGGCAGTCTTCTCCTCTTCAGTTCTTTTCAGCTTTCTCCTTGGCAGAGGTTTCTTCTTAGTTCCAAAGTGATCTAAAGTTTTAGGTGTCTGGGGTCCTCTTCTTATACCCCTCCAAGTCTTTGTCTCTCTTTGTTCCAGTGGGGGGATTCCCCTGCTCAAACCGGTTCCTGGGTGTGCTCTGCTCTGGAACACCTGGTTCCTTTCAGAGTGAGGGGCAGGGTCGTTAGATGCTCAGCAGGAGGTGGAGCCTTCTTTGTGCCAGCAGAGGCAGAGTCCTCAGCCTGGCCAGCAGGGGGTGGAGCCAGCATTGTGTTTGTCAGGGGCAGCCCTATTCAAACCCAGGGACTACTCCTCCCACCCATCTAAAGCAGATCTCCCTATTCACCCTGCTGCTGACTCATCCAGGCTCCTGGAGCCACCTAGCCCATCACATGACACCAGTCAGCCAACCAGCACACAGGCACACAGGAAGGTTAAACAGGAGAATAGCTACTTTCTAAAAAGTGCTATTCTCACACAGTGAATTTAAAAACCATCTTGCTAAAAAGATGTATAATTAAATTCTGAACACAGAGATACCAAACTTGGATTTTCTATCTTGCCCTTATGGGAAGATAGGCATGTAAACAGCCTTCCCCATTCTATCCTATGGGCAAGATAGTCTCTCAGCAGTGAAAAACGAAAATGGCTGTAATTCACTACCAGGGCATGTTACACACCTCAGTACATGCCCTACCTTTCAGATACACTGCACCCAGCCCAGGGGGTTACCTAGGGCCACCATAGGGATGCCTGACATGTACAGAAAGGGAAGGATAAGGCCTGGTCAGTGGGTGCACTGGCCAGGTCGACATGGCAGTCCTGGACTGCACATAGGCACTGCAAGCAGGCCTAAGACATCATTTTAACGCTACTCCTGTGGGTGGCACAATCAGTGCTGCAGCCCACTAGTAGCATTTGAATCACCAGCCCTGGCACACTCAGTGCACTTTACTAGGGGCTAACAGGTGAAACAAATATACCAATCATGGATAACCAATCAATATAACAATTTATACAGAGAGCATATGCACTTTAGCACTGATCAGCAGTGGTAAAGTGCCCAGAGTCCTATTGCCAACAACCACGGGTCAGAAAAAATAAAGGAGGAAGAAGCAAAAAGTTTGGGGATAACCCTGCAAAAAGGGCCGTTTCCAACAACCGTGTTGTAATTGCATGCAATGTACAGCATGTGATCTAAAGGCTGTTTCCCTCCAGTATGGTACAAAAATGAACCCAGGTCCTATAAGTTAAATATCACTAGTGTACTGCAGCACATATTGTGCCACAACTATAGTGACCATGCAAAGCATGTCTTCAGGACTGTCTCTGCAGCCTGGCCAGGTAGTTTTAAAATTGTCAATTCAACCTGGCAAAATAAACCATTTGCCAGACCTGAAATTTCCTTTTCAATATGTATAAGTCACCCCTAAGGTAGGCCCTATATGCCATAGAGCAGGGTGCATGTTATTTAAAAAGCAGGGCATGTGTACTTACGTTTTATATGTCCTGACAGTTAGAAACCCCTGAAGTCATTTTTCACTGTAGCAAGGCTTTATTTCCCGAACACTAATACTGGGTTACCTTATTATACCTATTACATGATAACTTTAGTTTGGGAGCAGATAAAAAAATACTTCTTCCACTCATTTGAATTGTTTTTTAACAACCTCTTCAATGGTAACATGGATTTTAAGTTTGTAAATGCCAATTTTAGAAAGCTTTCATTTTTCTGACTAAACCAAATGTGCCTTTCTGCCAGTATCCAGGTTCACATGACTGTAATGGCTCTTCTGTGGTGTGATGTGTATTCCTTGCAGACAGGGAACAAAAGGGCCGTGGGGTGGGGAAGGGTGTTCTTCTCCGAAGCAGGATGACATAGGCTTCAAAGGTTAGCCTGAGGACTGTGCACACCCCCTTCCTGACTTGTGAAGCTGCCTGCTCTGTCACTCACATAGAGAAAGCATATGCATAGCCAACTAACAGAAATAGCCTATTACTCATTGATAGTGCACTTGCCCGGGCACTTAAAGACAATCTATGGGTAGGTCAATTCTCATGTATTAGGCACAACTGCTCAAACCTGTGAGAAAACAAAATTTAAGTAGCAACACTAACTCAAATTTGACATTCAGGAGCTACCCGAGACAGTTGGTACAGAGAACAGAGAATAGGCCTAGATACACTCACTGAAAACAACTATTAACCCTTTGGGTGCTCATGACGAGCTGGACTCGTCATGGCACACAGTGGGCGTGTGCTCATAACGAGTCCAGCTCGTCCTGACACCCACCCACAGGGGAAGCGCTGGCGCTCCCCCCATGGGACTTCGGTTTTTTTTTCTTGGTGGAAGGCAGGGGAAGCCCTTTCCCTGCCTCCTCCCGCCCCATAAACGTCATCAATGACATCAGTGCGCGAGGCACACTGATGTCATTGGAGGTTCCTCTTTGTTCTCCGACGCGCAGGAAGCCTTTTGCTTCCTGCGGTCAGAGAAGAAACAGGTACGTTTTGGGGCTGGGCTAGGGGGGATTTAAATGAAAGAGGCATCGGGGGAAAGGAAAGGGTTTTCTTTCCCCCGATGCCTCTTTTTTGCATTCCTGCTGCACGATCGTGCAATCGTGCAGAAGGAATGACCATTAGCGCAGGGTTTTCTTTTTGAAATGTGTGTGATGTTTGGGGGAGCGGCCCCTTAGGCAAGGGTCGCTCCCCTTATGGCCCCAAATATGTAGGTAGTGTCTGCCCCCCTGGGGGGGCAGATTTTTATTGTGCGTGTTTTTTTGGGTGTTTGGGGGTGCAGCCCCTTAGGCAAGGGTCGCTCCTCTTATGGCCTCAATATTTTTGGCTGTGTCTGTCCCCCTGGGGAGGGCAGATTATTGTGAGGTTTTTTTGTTTTTGTTTGGGGGAGCAGTCCCTTAGGCAAGGGTCGCTCCCCTTATGGCCCCAAAACTTTAGGTAGTGTTTGCCCCCCTGGGGGGGGCAGATTTTTATTGTGCGTGGTTTTTTTGGTGTTTGGGGGAGCAGCCCCTTAGGCAAGGGTCGCTCCCCTTATGGCCCCAATACTCTAGGTTAGTGTCTGCCCCGCTGGGGGGGCAGATTTTTATTGTGCGTTTTGATTTTGGCTTTTGGTGGAGCGGCCCCTTAGGCAAGTGTTGCTTCCCTTATGGCCACAATATTTTTGTTAGTGTCTGCACCCCTGGGGGGGCAGATTTCTAGTGTGAGTGTTGTTTTTGGTGTTTGGGGGGGCAGAAGCCACTAGACACCAGGGTTTTTAAAATGTTTGTGTTGGAGAGTGGCCGCAAGGGTCGCTGCCCTTTTACGGGGGTGAATGTTTAAAAAAAAGTATTCTGTTTCAAGGATGGCATTAGTGCAATGTATTTAGTTTCAGATTTTGTGTTGGTAGATTTGTACCTATTTACAATTTGTGTGTTTTTTTTGTTTAAAAAAAATCCTAAATGTGATGGTGGTGTGTGTAGGCTGGCATTTGGCTGGCGTTGTGCGTGGACTGGTGCTTGGCTGGCAGTGTGCGTGGACTGGTGCTTGGCTGGCGGTATGTGTTGACTGGCGCTTGGCTGTCGGTGTGTGTTGACTGGCGCTTGGCTGGTGTTGTGCGCTGATTGGTGCTTGGCTGGCGGTGTGCGTGGATTGGCGCTTGCTGGCGGCGTGCGTGGACTGGCGCTTGGTTGGCGGTGTGCGTGGACTGGCGCTTGGCTGGCAGTGTGTGTTGACTGGTGTTTGGCTGTCGGTGTGTGTTGACTGGTGTTTGGCTGGCGGTGTGTGTTGACTGGTGTTTGGCTGGCAGTGTGCATGGACTTGCGCTTGGCTGGCAGTGTGTGTTGACTGGCGCTTGGCTGGTGGTGTGCATGGACTGGTGTTTGGCTAGCGGTGTGCGTGGACTTTAGCCTCCCACACAAGTGAGGCACAATTTTTACCGGGAGACCAGGGGGAACGCTGGGTGGTGGGAAATTTGAGTGAGCCCGGTGATGCCACAACTTTCCCACACAAAAGTGTGTGAAAAAAGTAATTTTTTCAGCTAAAAATGAGGTTTGCAGGGGATTCTGGGTAAGGAAACGTTGGGGGATCCACACAAGCCATACCTCCCTGGAAGCCCCTGGGTGTCTAGTTTTCAGAAATGTATGGGTTTGGTAGGTTTACCTAGATGGCCGCCGAGCACCGGGCCAAAAACCCAAGTGACCCCCCTTGCAAAACCAGGTGGTTTTGAGATAGGCAATTTTGATGTCGCCTCACTACGTTTTGGGCCCTTGCCTGTTGCGGGTACTTGGGCCTCCCACACAAGTGAGGCACCATTTTTACCAGGAGACCTGGAGGAACGCTGGGTGGTGGGAAATTTGAGTGAACCCGGTGATGCCACAACTTTCCAACACAAAAATGTATGAAAAAAGTGATTTTTTCAGCTAAAATTGAGGTTTGCAGGGGATTCTGGGTAAGGAAACGTTGGAGGATCCACACAAGCCATACCTCCCTGGAAGCCCCTGGGTGTCTAGTTTTCAGAAATGTATGGGTTTGGTAGGTTTCCCTAGATGGCCGCCGAGCACCGGGCCAAAAACCCAAGTGACCCCACTTGCAAAACCAGGTGGTTTTGAGATAGGCAATTTTGATGTCGCCTCACTACGTTTTGGGCCCTTGCCTGTCACGGGTACTTGGGCCTCCCACACAAGTAAGGCACCATTTTTACCAGGAGACGTGGAGGAACGCTGGGTGGTGGGAAATTTGAGTGAACCCGGTGATGCCACAACTTTCCAACACAAAAATGTATGAAAAAAGTGATTTTTTCAGCTAAAATTGAGGTTTGCAGGGGATTCTGGGTAAGGAAACGTTGGGGGATCCACGCAAGCCATACCTCCCTGGAAGCCCCCGGGTATCTAGTTTTCAGAAATGTATAAGTTTGCTAGGTTTACCAAGGTGCCCGCAGAGCTAGGGTTCAAAAACTACAGCTAGGCAGTTTTCCAAAAAAGGGTCATTTTTCACTGCAAAATTGAGGTGTGACCACGATGCGTTTTGCGCCGTTTCCTGTCGTGGGCACTAGGCTAACCCGCACAAGTAAGGTACCATTTTTCTCGTAAGACTTTGGGGGACACGGGGTGGGTGGAAATTTGTGGATCCACGCAGATTCCGGAACTTTCCACCACAGAAATATGGGGAAAATGTGTGTTTTTTAAAACCATTTTTTAGGTTTGCAAGGGATTCTGGGTAACAGACCCTGGTGGGAGGCAGTCAAGTCACCCCAGCCTGGATTCCCATGGGTATCTAGTTTTCAAAAATGTATAGGTTTGCTAGGTTTCCCAAGGTGCCGGCAGAGCTAGGGTTAAAAAACTACAGCTAGGCACTTTGCAAAAAAGGGTCATTTTTCATTGCGAAATTGAGGTGTGACCATGTTGCGTTTTGTGCCGTTTCCTGTCGCGGGCACTAGGCCGACCCGCACAAGTGAGGTACCGTTTTTCTCGTAAGACTTTGGGGAATGCGGGGAGGGTGGAAATTTGTGGATCCATGCAGATTCCGGAACTTTCCACCACAGAAATATGGAGAAAATATGTTTGATTTTTTTGACAATTTTTTAGGTTTGCAAGGGATTCTGGGAAACAGACCCTGGTGGGAGGCAGTCAAGTCACCCCATCCTGGATTCCCCTGGGTGTCTACTCTTCAAAAATGTATAGGTTTGCTAGGTTTCCCAAAGTGCCCGCAGAGCTAGGGTTAAAAAACTACAGCTAGGCACTTTGCCAAAAAAGGGTCATTTTTCACTGCAAAATTGAGGTGTGACCACGTTGCGTTTTGCGCCGTTTCCTGTCGCGGGCACTAGGCCGACCCGCACAAGTGAGGTACCATTTTTCTCGTCAGACTTTGGGGAATGCGGGGTGAGTGGAAGTTTGTGGATCCACGCAGATTCCTGAATTTCCACCACAGAAATGTGGGGAAATGTCGTTTTTTTGATAATTTTTTTGGTTTGCAAGGGATTCTGGGTAACAGAACCTGGTGGGAGGCAGGCAAGTCACCCCATCCTGGACTCCCCTGGGTGTCTAGTTTTCAAAAATGTATAGGTTTGCTAGGTTTCCCAAGTTGCCGCAGAGCTAGGATTAAAAAACTACAGCTAGGAACTTTGCCAAAAAAGGGCAATTTTTCACTGCGAAATTGAGGTGTGACCATGTTGCCTTTTGCGCCGTTTCCTATCGCGAGCACTAGGTTGACCCGCACAAGGGAGGTACCGTTTTTCTCGTAAGACTTTGGGGAATGCGAGGTGGGTGGAAATTTGTGGATCCATGCAGTTTCCGGAACTTTCCACCACAGAAATGTGGAGAAAATATGTTTTTTTTGATAATTGTTTAGGTTTGCAAGGGATTCTGGGTACCAGACCCTAGTGGGAGGCAGTCAAGTCACCCCATCCTGGATTCCTCTGGGTTTCCCAAGGTGCCCGCAGAGCTAGGGTTCAAAAACTACAGCTAGGCACTTTGACAAAAAAGGGTCATTTTTCACTGCGAAATTGAGGTGTGACTGATGGAGATCAGGGTGCATATAATATCCCTACTTCCACAGATAGAGTAATCTCACAGTTACACGCACATACATTCTTCATACACTAGGGCCCATTTCACTAACATACGCTCAAATACTCTACCAGCAATAACCTGTGGAAAGAAACTCCTAAACACCCTGCATCTATATCGGGGTCGATAAGATCTGGTTATTGAGACTGCCTTTAAACATAATCTAAACAATCTATACAATAATAATCAAAATAGGATACTCAATAATTGACAAGAAATAAGAACCAACACCATATTCAAAGTTATATTGCTTTATCTAAAATTAGTCAAAGAAAATCAATCAGAATAAATCATTTTTCTCATAGTTACCTATTCTAGCTAAATGTCAGAACGGGTCAGGACAAGTCTCTCGGTAAAGTCTCTCAAGACGAAGTCCTCTCAGCAACGATCCTCACCAACGCAGATTCGGAACGCGGCAAAAGGCAAATGGCAAGTGGCAAAGCCCTCTCTAGGCTAACAATTCTTATAGCAAATCGAACAAAGAAAAACATAATTTGTAATAACTTCTTCCGTCAAACCTCTGAGCAAAGCGAGAAGGAAAGGATGTAGCATCGCTACATTTGAAAATCTCCGCTCAGGAAAAATCACAAAATAAACATAACGGAACAGGAACCAAAAAATACATTTGTATCGTGTAATTCCACGTCTCCTCGGCAATGAGATCATAGTTCAGAGTCTTTCTTTAAAGCTCCTTTGTTTCCCAAAGCTGCCAAGGACGCTTCATTTCACTTGGAGATCGCCCAAAACTGCTGCTGTCCTCACGGAAAATTTCAATCAAGCAAAGCAAGGACTGTGGTCAGCTGACTTCAGGACCATATTCAGCAAGGCTCTCTCTCATCACCGTCTACTCGAGGCCAGGCCTTTCGTATCGGCCATCTTTATTTAGGCCACAATAGGCCACAATAGACCATCTTAATTAAAAGAGACAAAAACAACGTTACCACAGCATAGTGATTGAACAGTGTTAACCCCACTAATACCCTTATGTGTATGCAATTATCTAGCTCTTGCAACATAGAAAAGCATTAATTCGAAAAGCGTTTCGTGCTTAAAAATAAACAGCACTCAGCAACGTTTATTTAATAGAACATGCACATTTATTAATAGCAATACAAAAGCATTTCCCTCGTGTCGGTTTTGTCGGTTTTCCTCTTGTTAATACATACGTATTGATTAATAAAAAAAACATTTACACAAAACAAATAATTAATAATTAAAATTAGTATTTTTATTTTACCACGTTTAGACAACTGAAGCTTCAAAACCCAATGAATTTTCAACAGAAAACTCTGCTCCAGCAATCCCCCCTTTGGTGATTTTATCACCAAATAAACCCCAAAAAAAAATTAGTGAAAATTTAGTCCCATTTTAGGAGAAATCGGAAATTTCTTTTTCTCATTACACAACACTACACACCAGTCACTCTTTCATCATCCCTCTTTGTTTCCAAATAAACACTCTCCCTCAATTCTTCTAATTCAATTTCTTGTGGTTCTCTTTTCAACCTTTTGTTTTTCCTCTCTTTATTCAGTTTCTTCTTCCCTCCCCTGTTTTTACAACACACACACACTAATCTCAGTATCAATAAAGCAATAATTATGCAAGTTAAAGGAAACAATATTCTACCTATAATAGTACTACCTATTTTTGCAATAAAATCTTTAACAGCTATCACTTTATTAGCTATTTTAGTCCATAAACTCTCAGCTTCAAGTGGTACTAATTCTTCATGTAAATCAGTAATATTTTTGATATAGACCTTCAGGTCTTTGCTTTCATCTGGAATGTAAGTGCAACAATGTTGAACTTTCAGCATTCCGCAAACTCCACCCTCCTTGGCCAATAAAATATCAAGGGCAAGTCGATTTTGCATTGACATGGCACGTACGGCACTTAATTCCGTATTCACTAAAAGAAAGCCCCCAGCGGTATTTGTCGATAAGCGATCCACCACTGTTGACAGTTTCCGAATTCCATAAGCATTTAAAGAAATTCCCACTGCTGGAATTAAAACCCCAAAAATATCACCCACAATTTCAGACCAGGTTTCTCTCTTAAAACGCATTAGTAAATTAATATGTTCTACATCTGTTATTTTATCTATATGAAAAATCTTTGGAAAGACCAAACCCACATAACACGTGCCATACCAATGGTCAGGCAATTTGTAATAAGCCTTGTTCCCACAAACATAATATACTCCTGGGAAAACTGTATCTTCTCCACCTCTGAAACCCCAACCTGTTGCAATGAAGTATGTATCATGGCACTCACTAGTCCCAACAAAATATGTATCATATTAGGATTTCCTTCTTGTAATGCATAGTTTACCCTTTTGTGGTACATCTAGACCTAAAGTTGGACTAGCCCCATTTCTCAATTCTTTTCCCATCTCAATGTCCCAAATTGTTTCACTCACTTCATATTTCCCTGCTTTCTCATGCATGTTCAATCTCCTTTCCTCTACCATATCCAGGAAATCTTTCTCCTCTTCTTTCAGACTGCAAGTTAAATTATTCTTAAAAATGTAATCTAATGTTAATCCTTTTTCTTCAATAAAAATTTCACCAAAATTGTTAGCTTCTTTAGCTGGATTCAGCTCCTTGTTCATTGGCAAATGCCCAAAAATACTATCTCTGTTAGACATCTTATAATCTACTTTCCCTAACAAATAAAAAACACTACTTAATATACTACATGAAATACAATATGTAGCTGGCAAATGATGATAAGTAACACCCTCTGAAACGGATGCAGGTAATTGCATACAAACGTAGCAATCCCTTACTTCCATTGTTTTCACATATTCGTACAACAACTTCGAAAAAACATTACTAGAAAAATTATTAATTGACCTATCTTTGTGTATGTAAGTATTACTATTTCTATTCAAAACTACTTTTTGCGAATTCTTCTCTATATCTGTCATATTTTCTGTATGCATCTCAAATGTAACTTTAAAAGTAACTAATAAAACTAAAACTCCCCATAGTAGCATTAATAATCCAGTACAGCAGCAGCACATTCTACACCATTTTTTAAAGAAGGCACATCTACTTTGATTATCCTCTATGTTAGCCATTTTATTACTTTGACCTTGTCTTTTGACTTAGCCTCTACTACTCCACTACTGTTATGCTTTGGATTACTTCAGACAACTGAATTTCAAACTTTCTCTTTTCACTTTTCCTCCAAGTGATTTTTCAGTTCACTCAATTTGGATATTCATCAGTTTTCACTCCTTCTTCTTCAGTAACATCAAATTGTATCAGATCATCAACAACATCTTGTGCATCTGACTCTTCTCCAATGTCAGTCAGAATAACTTTTAAGATTCCTTCTTTTTCCTCAACCACTTTTCTCAAGATCCCCTCCGGATTATCTCGAGTCACTGTTTCTTCTTCTCCTTCTTCAGACAGTGTCACATAAGACCATTCCGGTGATCTGTACTTTTGGTTGGGTCTTCTTATTCTTTTTATTTCCTCAGGTTCTCCTGATTCCTCTTGCTCCTTTCTTTTTACTTCATTTTGACTCGATACTTCATTCACTTGTTCTGCATTTGATGAATTTGTTCTTATTACTCTGTATCTCAATCTCTTTACTCTGTTGTTAGGCCAACGATCTCCTTTTATCACCTTCTTCGGCCTAATTTCTTTATTGTTTCTTTCTCCAATCCAAGTTCTCTTTCTCAGAACTCGACCCTCTGTTTGTTCAGTCTCATTCTCATCCAATTCGGTTTCAAGTGCCTTCTGTTTTCGTTTTCTAGCAGTTTTCTTTTCCTCCACAGTTTCTTTCACCACTATTTGAGACTTCCCTACTCCTGTCCCTCCTCGGGTCTCCGACACGCAATCTTCTTGCTGTCTACTTGTCCCTTCACCTAGCTTATTGGAAGAGTTCCCTACACCTCCTCGGGGGTCTTCCGCAATCTGTCCCTCTCTATCTTCTTCTGACCCTGCTTCTTCAAGTATAATCTCAAGTGGTTCTTCAGTCTCCTCCTCTTCTGATTCAGGAGTAATATCTGTGGAATTGCTCTTTTCTCTTCTTTTTCCTTCACTGCTTTTTGAAATTTCAGGCTCTCTTACAGAATCTGATCTTCTTTCTGAGACTCCCAATGGTTCTCTTGGAGTTTTTTCTGCTTCTTTTCTCACTGGTTCTGGGTCCTCATCATCACTGGAATCTGATTCTTCAAAATACTCTTTACCAGTTCCCTCTTTTGGGTTTGGAACTCTCAGAGTATGACTCGCATGTACCCAGTTTTTCACACCAGCACACTTCACTGCAGTTGTCGTTGTTAGAATGACTTGTCTCGGTCTTCCCCACCTTGGAACTAAGCAATTTCTTCTTCTGGGCACCTTAATCCTCACCCAGTCTCCTGGACTCAGATCATGAGCTTGCTTCTTCTCAAGTGTGGTAGCTTCTTCTCCAACCTGGTGAAACACAGAATGAACTGCGTCAGCCAGGCCTTTACAGTAATCCAAAATCATGTCATCATTTATTGTCATCAACTTATTGACAGGTACAAATGCATGGCGCATTGCACGTCCCATGATTATCTTGTGCGGACTTAAACCAGTAGTTCTATCTGGAGTAGATCTAATAGTCATTAGCACTAGAGGCAAGACGTCCGGCCATTTCATGCCAGTGGCTAAGCACATTTTACCAATCCTATTCTTGATTGTGCCGTTTATCTGCTCAACCACACCAGAAGCCTCTGGTCTGTATGCACAATGTAGCTTCTGCTGTATGCTTAATGCTTCACAAATCAAACTCATGAGTTCATTATAGAAGTGTCCACCTCTATCAGACTCAATCGTCACTGGAAACCCGTACCTAGGAATCAACTCCCTTAACAGTAATTTTGCCACTGTCACTCCATCATTTCTCCTAGTCGGATAGGCCTCAACCCATCTTGAAAACAAACAGACTACAACTAGTACATATCTCAATCTGTTCACTTGGGGCATTTTAATGAAATCAATCTGCATTCTTGTAAAAGGACCTCCTTCTCTGCCTATTGTTCCCAGACTCACCACTGTCTTTTTCCCAGTGTTAAATTGCTGACAAATCAAACACCTTTGACAGATGCTCTCTGCAATTGTCCTGAACTTTGCATTGTACCAGGTCTGTTTGAACGACCTTATCATCGCATCCCTCCCCAAATGTCCCTGGCCATGATACATCCTTGCCATTGACGACAAAATGGAGTTGGGCATTACTGGTCTGCCATCCCTGTAGACCCAAACATGGTCTTTTTCTCTTGGGGCACATCCTGCCTTAATCCAATCTTTTTTCTCTTCCTCTCCTGCCTCATCCTGCAACTGCTTTACTTCATCCCATGTCTCTAAGGCATTAGTAAACATCACAGAGCAAAAAGACATTCCCCCCTCTCTTTCCCTATTAATTGACTGATTCGATTTTGCACAGTATTGAGCAATGTCATTTGCATACCAGTTTCCAACCGTGATAAAATCCTCCCCTTGTCCATGGGCAGCACACTTTACAACTGCTAGCTCCTTAGGCAGCTGTATCGCCTCAAGTAATTTCCCAATTGCCTCAGCATTCTTTATTGGAGTTCCACTCGATGTCAAGAAACCTCTTTGTAGCCAAAGCTGGCCAAAATCATGCACCACTCCAAATCCATACTGACTATCAGTCATCACAGTCGTCCTCAAATCTTTCCCAATTTCACAAGCTCTTGTCAATGCCACCAATTCAGCAACCTGTGCAGATTTCACTCCTTTCAATGGTGATGCTTCCATAACCTCTGAAACTTTGCACACCGCATATGCTGCACATAGCACACCATCATCATTTCTCAGGCATGAACCATCCACAAACAACACATGATCACTTTCATGTAAGGGAAGATCCCTTATGTCTGGTCTCGGTTTTGTACAGTACTCAAGCACATCCAAACAATCATGATCATCTTCTGTTTTCACACCCACATTTTCAATATCCGGCAAAAGTGTCGCTGGATTCACATTTACACATCTCTCAAGAGTCACATTTGATGCTCCTAGAATCACTTTCTCATATTTAGTCAACCGACTATGTGACATGTACTGAGTTCTGCTTCTTGTCAAAAGAATTGCCACATTGTGAGGTACGAATACCCTTACAGGATATCCCATTATGATTCCCTCACTCTGTTCCAGACTCCTGCATGTTGCAGCCACAGATTTTAGACAACCTGGTAAACCCACAGCTACAGGGTCAAGTGTCGATGAGAAGTACGCAATAGGCCTTCTCAGTAATCCATGCTTCTGAATTAACACTGAAAGTGCACATCCATTTCTCTCACTACAGTACAATTCAAACTCCTTTTCATAATCAGGCATACCCAAAGCTGGAGCTTCACACATTTTATTTTTAAGCTCTTCAAATGCTGCCATTTGTTCCCCATCTAGTTCCAATGGGTCTGTCATCTCACTTTTTGTCAGTTTAATCAGTGGCTTTGCTATCAGCAGAAAATTAATTATCCACTGACGACAATAACCCACCATCCCCAGAAACATCCTCACTTTTCTCTGGGTCTTTGGAGCTTTCATTTCCCTGATGATTCTGATTCTGTCATCAGTCACTTTTCTCAGACCTTTTTCAATATTATGTCCAAGATAATGCACCTCTTTCTTGCAAAATTGCAATTTAGCTGGAGATACCTTTAACCCTCCATCTGCCAGATGATTCAGTAAAGCTATGGTATCTACTTCACAAGCTTCTCGTGTTTTTGATGCCACAAGTAGGTCATCAATATATTGCACTAGTACTGAACTTTCAGGCATGATCAAACTCTCCAACGATTTTTTCAACAACTGATTAAATATCGAAGGACTCTCTGTATACCCCTGTGGGATTCGACACCATGCTAAAATACGCTGGGCAAACCTAAATGCAAAATTCGGCTGGCTGTCATGATGCAATGGAATTGAAAAGAACGCATGACACAAATCAATCACTGTATACCACTCAGCATCATGTGGAATCTGATACAGGATCACTGATGGATTTGGCACAATAGGACAACATGCCACCACAATTTGATTAACTTTCCTCAGATCCTGTACGATCCTAAATTTCCCATTAGGCTTCTTTAGCCCCATTATCGGTGAATTACACGGACTACTCAGTAGTTCTCTCAGGACTCCCTGCTGAATCATTTTCTCAATTATAGGAGTTATTCCCTCAAGTATTTCTGGTGTCATTTTGTACTGAGGAATGTTAGGATATGTAATTCCCTCTTTCACTGCAATTTTCACTGGATCTACATTATTCATCAATCCCACATCCTCTCCAGTAAAATCCCAAACTGTCCTTTTCACTGTGTCCCTCAGCTCTCGAGGCAAATCCTCTGGATCAAACACAGCAAATGCACCAATTAACTCACTTTCCCTGTTTTCTAGAGTCACTCGGTACAAAACATCCTCATCTGGTGTTTCAAAAGCTATTCCATCCGGTGTACAAAAAATTGTGCGATTCATCTTGCATAACAGATCCCTACCTAACAGGTTCACTGGACTCGTGTCACAGACAATAAATCTATGCATGTCTGAAAATTTCCCTATCAGTACTCTTACTGGTTCCGTAAGACGTGTTCTGATTTGTGTATTGGCTACACCAACTACTTGTATTGCTTCATCCGAGAGAGGAAGATTTCTAATATCTGTTGACCTGACAGTTTATCTTGTCGCACCTGTGTCTACTAAAAAAGTAACACCTTCTTCATTTATTTTCCCATCCACAAATGGTCCTGCCTGGTCTATTTCTAGAGTTGCACCAAGTATGCACTCTTCCTCCTCTCTTCGGCACCGTCAATAATCACCCTCAGATTCACTCCCTTCATTCTTTAACAAGTACTGTTGTACCTGATTAGAACGCCTTGGTTTGTTTACCTGCTCATCATTGTAGAATCCCGAATCCTGATTATACTTTTGTGCTCCTCTATTCTGCGGCAAGGGCGGTTTTGGCTCTTGACTCTGCTGTCTCACATCTTTCTGCTGTTGCTGCTGTTGATTATTCCCCTCGTTCTGCACCTGTTGATTTAAGGTTTTACCCTCATTATTCACTAATGGTGGATTCGTACAATCATTCCTCCAATGTCCCAATTGGCCACAGTTGTGACAAGGAAACTTTGTTTTCGCTTCCTCAAGATTCCCTTTTCCTTTCCCTGCATATCTAGGTCTATTCCCTGCATTATTTCCTGGATTATTCGCCTGTTCCATCAACTGTGCTTCCTGTCTTTCTGCAACCTTCACTTGTGCCCACATTGCTTTCTCTTTCAGCTTTCTTTGTTTTGCTTCAATTTCATCACTGAAATATTTAGCATGTCTCAGAATCTCATCTATTTTCTTACTCTGCCAATCCACTGTATGCTCACGAATTCTCTCGCCAATTTCAGGTCTTAGGTCATATACAAATCTGTATACAAAATGACTCAAATCTTTGTCACCCAGGTGTTCATCTCCACTGAATTGTTTAAACGCCAGTGTTAGAGTCGGGGATCTCTGGTTGGCGCAAGGTTGCCCTTGTGTCAAGCAGGAACCCTCTCCTCCACGTCAGGGCGCAGGATAACCCCTCGCGAATGACCCTTGCTCCCCCTCTAGGTGCGTGGCGTGAGCAGCCAAGGCGATTCCTCAGGCGTTGTTGGTTAAGCACTTACAATCGTACACACAGTAAATACATCAATCCCCCCAGAAACGGACACCAGACTTGGATATATATAAAAATACGATTCTTTATGTAAAAATAAGGAATATATATCTCAACAGACTTATCACAAGACCAATAACGTTTTCGCTAGGCCACCAAGTTATACAGCAGGCAAATGTTCTGGGTTCGTAGTTTCAAATGGATACTTTGTAGTCTCTTTACTTGTAGTTCCAGTACTCACAGAGATCGACTCCTGCGAACGGGGAAATAAGGCGTTGCGGGCCCCGAGCCCGATACTGGAACTTCTTTCGTGATGTGGAGAGTCGGCACAGGTCGGTGCGACTCTCAGCTTGGGAAGGGTTCTTGGGTCCTCAATCAGCAGGTGTGGGCAAGTAGGCAGGCGCGGCCCGCGACCCTTTAGCACGGCGGTGCAGGAGGGTCTCCACAGCGGGGGTGGCGCGGCCTGAGATGTCCGAGGATAGCGAAGCGGGGTCACAGGGCACAGTCAGGGCAGCTGGATGACCCGGCGTAGATCACAGTCGTCGGACGGCTTCCGGCAGGAGGGGTGATAGCGCGTTCAGCGCACTCCAATGGCAGGCGGTGACAGGGGTGCAGGCGGCCTGGCCCGGGGGCAGAGAGCGGCTCCGGACGGAGCGGGGCTCTCACGGGATTGCGGCAGGCGAGCTCCTGAGTGTCACGGCCCTAGGAGGGGCGATGAGGGGCGCAGTCTCTTTTCCGGCGGGATGCACACACGGCTCGAATTGGAGGACGAGCAAGAAGCACAGAGAACCCACTGTTCCTGGGGTTCAGTTCAGGGGGCAAGCTCAGATCAAGCCCTTGGAGAATGTTCAAGCACAAAGTAGCAAAGTCTTTTCAGTAAGTCTCTTCCTCTCCTCTCTCAGCAAGGCAAGCAGCAGGCCAGCTCCCCCGGTGTCTTCTTCTCCTTCTAGTCGGGCAGAGGTTCTTTGTGGTAAACAGGATTCTGATTTCTTAGGAGCCAGGCTCCTACTTTTATACCATGATTCTTTTGTTCTTTAGCGCCAGGGGGCCTAGGCCTGGCTCAGTCCAGTTCTGGAGCACTTTGTTATGGTGACTCTGCTCTTTCCTTTCAGCAGCAGGGCAGAGACATCAGCCGCCCCACAGGGGGCGGCGCCGGCTTTGTGGTGGCAGAGCACAGGTCTATTCAAGAGTCAAGGTGTACTCCTCCCACCCATCCAGGTGTAATCTCTCTACCCACCACCTGGCAGCCAACCTGTCTCTGGGGATTCCCCAACCCTGCTCCCTACTGTTGCTAGGCAGAACACATACACACAGCAGAGGCGGACTGAGATGGTCAGGTCAGTAAATACTAACTTTCTAAAAGTAGTATTTACAAACCCAGGATACTAAAATAAACTTGTCTACAAGAAGTATTTTATTATCCTGAGTTCAGGCATACTAAACTTGACACTTTTACCATGCTCTCGGAGTCCACTGGGGTCACAGCGTTGGCGTGATCCCGGCAGCCCATTCTGGCCTATGGAGAGCAGGTAACCTTCAATAGTGAAAAACGGAAAGGGCTGTAATTCACTACTAAGACATGCCACAGACATCAGGGCATGTCCTACCTTATGCCTACAATGCACCCTGCCCTTGGGCCTACCAGAGGGGTGGCTAATGTGTAGGTAAGGGAAGGTTTAGGGACTGGCAAGTGGGGGCACTTGCGCAGTCAGCGCGACGGTCCCAGACCGCGCACAGGGTCTGCGGTGGCAGACCCTAGACACATTTTACACGGCCGCTTTCTGTGGGTGGCGCAACTAGCGCTGCAAGCCCACCAGCAGCATTGGCATTCACCAGCCCTGGCACCCCTGGTGCATTTTACTGGGGACTGACAGTGAATCCAATAACCCAATCGTGAACATCAATTACAGGTACACTTTACTTAGGGAGCACTTGCACTGCGGCACGGATTAGCCGTGGCGCAGTGCCCTGAGAGGACAACACCAGCAAAACAGTCGAGGCACACCATCAAAAAGTGGAAGGGAAACTCACGCCAAGGTGCCAGGTCTAACACGTGTCCCCTCCAGCTGAAATGTGGGGAGAACTACCCTTGCCCAGGGGGTTCCTCGTCACTAAGGCGGAAATACCTGGACAGACCGTCAGCGTTGGCGTGATCTGTACCAGGACGGTGTTCCACCGTAAAGTCCATACCCTGTAGGGAGATGGACCACCTCAACAGCTTCGGGTTCTCACCCCTCATTTGCATCAACCATCTGAGGGGCCTGTGGTCCGTCTGAACCCGGAAGTGAGACCCAAACAAGTAGGGTCTTAGCTTCTTCAGCGCCCAGACCACAGCAAATGCTTCTCGCTCAATTGCACTCCACCTACTTTCCCGTGGAAGTAACCTCCTACTGATGAAGGCTACGGGTTGGTCCCAGCCCTCCTCAGTCATCTGTGAGAGAACAGCCCCCACACCATGCTCTGAAGCGTCTGTCTGGACTAGGAATTCCTTGGAGAAGTCAGGGGCCAAGAGCACGGGCGCCGTGCACATGGCAGTCTTCAGGGTGTCGAAAGCTTTCTGACAGGTGTCAGTCCAAATCACGTTCCTGGGCTGCTTCTTCGAAGTCAGCTCTGTCAAGGGGGCAACGATCGTTCCATAGCCCTTGACAAACCTCCTGTAGTACCCAGTGAGCCCCAGGAAGGCCCTCACTGCGGTCTGCGTCTTGGGGGGTTCCCAAGCCAGGATGGTCTCAATTTTGGGTTGCAAGGGTGCCACCTTGCCACTCCCCACCTGGTGTCCCAAGTACACCACGGAACCCTGCCCGATCTGGCACTTGCTTGCCTTGATCGTGAGGCCTGCTCGGCGCAGAGCCATCAACACTTCCCAGAGGTGGCGCAGGTGTTCAGGCCAGGTGGCACTGAACACTGCGATGTCATCCAGGTAGGCGGCGCTGAACGCATCCAGCCCAACCAGTACCTGGTTGACCAACCTCTGAAAGGTGGCAGGGGCATTCTTCATCCCAAATGGCATGACTCGGAACTGGAAGTGCCCATCTGGTGTAGAGAATGCTGACCTCTCTTTGGCCCCATCGGTCAAGGCGATCTGCTAGTACCCAGACGTTAAATCAAACGTACTGAGGAACCGGGCAGCCCCCAGCCGATCAATGAGCTCATCAGCTCTGGGGATGGGGTGCGCGTCAGTCTTCGTGACTGAATTGAGTCCTCTGTAGTCCACACAGAACCGGAGTTCAGGTGTGGCTCCCGGCGCAGCAGCTTTGGGGACCAAGACCACGGGGCTGGACCAAGGACTGCTGGAGGACTCAACCACCCCTAGCGCAAGCATCTTGGAGACCTCCTCCTTGATGCAAGCTCTGACCCTGTCAGTTACCCTGTAAGCCTTGTGCTTCACAGGTAAGCTGTCTCCTGTGTCCACATCATGGACGCACCAATCTGTGACACCAGGAACCAGGGAGAATCGGTCGGAAAACTGTCCCAGCAAGTGGCGGCAATCCTCCTGTTGTTCGGGCGTCAGGGTGGGTGAGAGGTTAACTCCATCCACTGACCCATCTTTCTCAGAGGCCACTAAGAGGTCAGGAAGAGGCTCGGTCTCCTCTTCCATTCCATCATCAGTGGCCAGCAGCATGCCCACTTCGGTCCTCTCTAAGTGGGGCTTAAGGCGGTTAACATGTAGGACCCTCAAAGGGTTCCTGGGAGTCTGCATGTCCACCAAGTAGGTGATAGGACTTTTGCGCTCCACAACCTCAAATGGACCTGTCCACTTATCCTGAAGTGCACAAGGCTCCACTGGGGCCAAGACCCACACCTTTTGTCCAGGTTGAAGCTCTACCAGAGTGGCATTCCGGTCGTACCACCGCTTCATCTCCTCCTGGCTGGCTTCCAGATTTGCCTCAGCAAGTTGCCTGAAACGCCGAGTCTGGTTTCGGAAGGCCAGCATGTAACTATATACATTCTGGGGAGGTTTCCTGGGAGATTGCTCCCAGCCTTCCTTTACCAAACTCAGAGGTCCTCTTACCGGGTGACCATACAGGAGCTCAAAGGGGCTGAACCCTAGAGACTTCTGTGGCACCTCTCGGTAAGCGAAGAGCAGGCATGGCAAGAGGACGTCCCACTTACGCCTCATTGGACCGTCCAGGCCCATGATCATGCCTTTGAGGGTTCGGTTGAATCTCTCAACCAACCCATTTCCTTGGGGATGGTAAGGAGTGGTGAACTTGTAAGTTACCCCACACTCCTTCCACAGGGATTTCATATATGTGGATATGAAATTGGTCCCCCTGTCGCTCACCACCTCTAGAGGGAATCCCACTCGGGAGAAAATCCCCATCAGTGCCCGTCCCACCACGGGGGCCGTCACTGTCCTCAGAGGGATGGCTTCAGGGTACCGGGTGGCATGGTCCACCAAGACCAGGATGAACCTGTTGCCCAGGGCTGTCTTGGGGTCCAGAGGCCCCACAATATCAATACCCACTCGTTGGAATGGCGTACCGACCACAGGGAAAGGTTGTAGAGGAGCCTTATGCTTCCCTCCGCTCTTACCACTTGCCTGGCAAGTCTGACAGGTTCTGCAGTAGGAATCTGAATTCTTATGCATTTGGGGCCAGTAAAAGTGGGTGACAAGCCTGTCATAGGTCTTGTCCATCCCCAAATGTCCTGCTAACGGCACATCATGAGCCAGCCCCAGTAGGAAGGTTCTGAACTTCTGGGGTACCACCAGCACACGGGCTGACCCAGGTTCAGCAGCCTTAGGCTCGGAATACAGGAGGTCACTCTCCCAGTACACGTAGTGTGTTTTGGCCTGAACACCATTGGCCTGGTCTGCAGCCTGTTGCCGCATACCCACGAGAGAAGGGCATTCTTTCTGCTCCCTGCAGAATTCCTCCCTGGAGGGACCTCCTTCTTGCTGCCAATGGGTCAGCTCAGGCAGATCTCCCAGTTCGGCAATCTGTTCCCCGGTAGGCTCCAGAGCATCCCCCTCAGGGTCTACTTCCTCCTGGGCCGTGGGAACTTCGGGGGCCGGTTTCCCGCGCCTCCTGCGCCTTCTCCCTAAGGCCGGTTCCTGGACCTCTCCCTCAGGCTCCAGGACCCTCTCAACACCCCTACTGGCTGCCATGGACCGGGTGGTCACGCACACCCAGTCGGGTAGACCCACCATCCTCAGATGCGTGGTCTTCTCCACCTTTTCCCAAGGGGAGCTCTCCAGGTCGTTCCCTAGCAGACAATCTACAGGCATGTCAGTTCTCACAGCGACTTGTAGAGTACCAGAGACCTCCCCCCACTCAAAGGGAACTTGAGCCATTGGACAACGACTCTCTACGTTGTCAGCATTGACAACCCTACAGTAGGCATTGGGTACAATTTGCTCTTGAGACACCAGGTGTTGCCTCACCGAGGTCACGCTGGCTCCTGTATCTCTAAGAGCCTCAACCTTCTTTCCATTGATGGTCACCACCTGCCCATATTTCTTAGTGTTAGAGGGCAGGTAGGTTACAGGGACCATCTCACTGTCTCCTAGCGAGACTAGGGTCATCTGTCCGGGACCCCCACCCTCCTGGACTGCTACTTCCTCCCCAAAGTTAACACTAGCTACTTGCCGGGGTGGAGCACCAGTGGGTGCGGTCTTACCAAACAGGCGACACTTAGGATCAGAGGCAATGTGACCCGGATCACCACACTTATAACAATTGAAGGGCCCCTTTGGAACAGGTCTACCTGTCGGGGCCCCGTTCTGCTGCGGGGGTGGGGGAGGCTGAGAACCCTTCTGCTGGTTCCCTTGGGAATTACTTTGGGGGCCTTTTTGGAACCCCTTCTGTTTACCCTTGTCCCCCCCACTCTTCTGCTGGGGACCCTGCCCACCTTTGGCGGAGTCTCCCACTTGACCCTTGTGGACCCTGGTGCTGAGCCAGCGGTCCGCCTCCTCAGCAAGCTTCCTCGGGTTGGACAGCTTGCTATCAATCAGGTGCTGGCGTAGCTCAGGAAAACATTGACTGGACAAGTGCTCCCATGCAATTAAATCAAGCAGCCCTTGATAATCATTCACTTTGCTACCCTTCACCCAACCATCCAGCGCTCTGCAGAAAAAGGTCACATACTCCACATACGTACTCTCAGGGATCTTCTTCGTCTCCCTGAACCGCTGTCTATATAGCTCCGGAGTTAACCCATACCTGGTCATTAAAGCTTCCTTCATATGGGGGTATGAGGTTTGGAGATCTAAGGGTAAATCTAACAGTGTGTCACGCCCTTCAGCAAGGAACCTTCCCCACAACCCCGCTCCCCAGTCTTTCTCAGGGACCCGGTGTGAGGACATGGCCACCTCGTAGGCCCTAAACCACTGCCCTATGTCATCCTTTCTGAAATACTCCTTTACTACATCTTTGGGGATGTACACCTTGGACTCTACCTGCGCTGGTGGAGTGCTGCCACCAGAAGGAGCGGTGTCCAAACTTTTCGGCTTCAGCTCCAACTCCTTCAATCTGATATCATGATCCATTTGGCGTTGTTGTGCCTCCAGGGCCAACTTCTGCTTTTCCATTTCCATTTGTCCTGCCAACTTTGCCATCTCCATTGCATGCGCCCTGTCTGCTGCCCTGTCTGCCAGCTCCTCTGGCGACCGGACTCTGCTGGGCTCCTCAAGGTTGTCGGGTGGAACGATGTCCCCCGCATTCCGTGGGTCTCGTGACTCCTTCCAGGCTCTCAGCGCCTTGGCGTACTGGGTTCTCCTCTTGAATCCAGCATGGGGGACTCGGAATTTTACACTGTAGCCTTTCAATTGCTCTATTGTGTAGCCTTCCAGTCTCTCCCAATCCACCTCATCGATTCCAGAAATCACAGAGAGTGCTCTCCCAGCGGAGTGTGAGCCAGGCATGGTTGCAGTAATGGCAGATGTCTCAACAAAGTTCAACAAAAAACCCTGTGGCTGCGTTATTTGGTCTGCTCTCACTATCTGGTGATTAATAATTCACTGTATGCAAATTACAAGTGCAAATCCGAAATCCCAACCGCTGCCAACAATGTTAGAGTCGGGGATCTCTGGTTGGCGCAAGGTTGCCCTTGTGTCAAGCAGGAACCCTCTCCTCCACGTCAGGGCGCAGGATAACCCCTCGCGAATGACCCTTGCTCCCCCTCTAGGTGCGTGGCGTGAGCAGCCAAGGCGATTCCTCAGGCGTTGTTGGTTAAGCACTTACAATCGTACACACAGTAAATACATCAATCCCCCCAGAAACGGACACCAGACTTGGATATATATAAAAATACGATTCTTTATGTAAAAATAAGGTATATATATCTCAACAGACTTATCACAAGACCAATAACGTTTTCGCTAGGCCACCAAGTTATACAGCAGGCAAATGTTCTGGGTTCGTAGTTTCAAATGGATACTTTGTAGTCTCTTTACTTGTAGTTCCAGTACTCACAGAGATCGACTCCTGCGAACGGGGAAATAAGGCGTTGCGGGCCCCGAGCCCGATACTGGAACTTCTTTCGTGATGTGGAGAGTCGGCACAGGTCGGTGCGACTCTCAGCTTGGGAAGGGTTCTTGGGTCCTCAATCAGCAGGTGTGGGCAAGTAGGCAGGCGCGGCCCGCGACCCTTTAGCACGGCGGTGCAGGAGGGTCTCCACAGCGGGGGCGGCGCGGCCTGAGATGTCCGAGGATAGCGAAGCGGGGTCACAGGGCACAGTCAGGGCAGCTGGATGACCCGGCGTAGATCACAGTCGTCGGACGGCTTCCGGCAGGAGGGGTGATAGCGCGTTCAGCGCACTCCAATGGCAGGCGGTGACAGGGGTGCAGGCGGCCTGGCCCGGGGGCAGAGAGCGGCTCCGGACGGAGCGGGGCTCTCACGGGATTGCGGCAGGCGAGCTCCTGAGTGTCACGGCCCTAGGAGGGGCGATGAGGGGCGCAGTCTCTTTTCCGGCGGGATGCACACACGGCTCGAATTGGAGGACGAGCAAGAAGCACAGAGGACCCACTGTTCCTGGGGTTCAGTTCAGGGGGCAAGCTCAGATCAAGCCCTTGGAGAATGTTCAAGCACAAAGTAGCAAAGTCTTTTCAGTAAGTCTCTTCCTCTCCTCTCTCAGCAAGGCAAGCAGCAGGCCAGCTCCCCCGGCGTCTTCTTCTCCTTCTAGTCGGGCAGAGGTTCTTTGTGGTAAACAGGATTCTGATTTCTTAGGAGCCAGGCTCCTACTTTTATACCATGATTCTTTTGTTCTTTAGCGCCAGGGGGCCTAGGCCTGGCTCAGTCCAGTTCTGGAGCACTTTGTTATGGTGACTCTGCTCTTTCCTTTCAGCAGCAGGGCAGAGACATCAGCTGCCCCACAGGGGGCGGCGCCGGCTTTGTGGTGGCAGAGCACAGGTCTATTCAAGAGTCAAGGTGTACTCCTCCCACCCATCCAGGTGTAATCTCTCTACCCACCACCTGGCAGCCAACCTGTCTCTGGGGATTCCCCAACCCTGCTCCCTACTGTTGCTAGGCAGAACACATACACACAGCAGAGGCGGACTGAGATGGTCAGGTCAGTAAATACTAACTTTCTAAAAGTAGTATTTACAAACCCAGGATACTAAAATAAACTTGTCTACAAGAAGTATTTTATTATCCTGAGTTCAGGCATACTAAACTTGACACTTCTACCATGCTCTCGGAGTCCACTGGGGTCACAGCGTTGGCGTGATCCCGGCAGCCCATTCTGGCCTATGGAGAGCAGGTAACCTTCAATAGTGAAAAACGGAAAGGGCTGTAATTCACTACTAAGACATGCCACAGACATCAGGGCATGTCCTACCTTATGCCTACAATGCACCCTGCCCTTGGGCCTACCAGAGGGGTGGCTAATGTGTAGGTAAGGGAAGGTTTAGGGACTGGCAAGTGGGGGCACTTGCGCAGTCAGCGCGACGGTCCCAGACCGCGCACAGGGTCTGCGGTGGCAGACCCTAGACACATTTTACACGGCCGCTTTCTGTGGGTGGCGCAACTAGCGCTGCAAGCCCACCAGCAGCATTGGCATTCACCAGCCCTGGCACCCCTGGTGCATTTTACTGGGGACTGACAGTGAATCCAATAACCCAATCGTGAACATCAATTACAGGTACACTTTACTTAGGGAGCACTTGCACTGCGGCACGGATTAGCCGTGGCGCAGTGCCCTGAGCGGACAACACCAGCAAAACAGTCGAGGCACACCATCAAAAAGTGGAAGGGAAACTCACGCCAAGGTGCCAGGTCTAACAGCCAGTATCAGCCTCTCGTAAAAAGCATGAACTGATTCTTTTGCTTCCTGTTGTGTTCTATCTATTTTTACCCAATCTGTCTCTTTTGTAGGTACTTTACTCTTCAGGTATACCATCACCTGATCATACTTTCTCATTACTTCTGGATCTGGTGCTCCTGTTCTTGGATCTCTTGGATATTCCTCAGTAGACCAACTCACAACTATTTTACACTCAGTCCACAAATCTGCTGGAACAATTATATCAAACAGACTATTCAGGTCAATCCACAGCACCTTTGACAATTTCACAAACCTATCTACCTGCCTATACCACTCGACTGGCTTTTCTCTCAATCGAGGGAAATCATTCGTAAATGATAAAATATCCTGTCTGGTCCATGGAACATGTACATATCCTCCTCCAGGTATTTCTCTCATAGGATAATTATCCACTGATTTCTCTTTTTCTCTCACTGGAAAAGCTGAATAAGTTGTTCTATCTTCAGATTCCTCTCTTTTCTTATACTACCTATCCTTCCACTTTTCTACATCTCCCCATCTTCGCAATAATGCAACCATTTCTTTAATCTGTCCTGTTCTACCAGTTGCATTCAAATTTTCAATGTCCTTTTCTGAAAAATCCATCCTGTAGGTTTTTTGTAAAGCTTTAACCTTATCAATGTCAACTCCCTGCTCATTCGCTATTGCTCTTAACCTGTCATGTGTATTTCTCGCTCTCCAGGTAATATTTTTGCACATGAACATTAGTTCACCATCATGATGACTTTTAAGAATTTCTGTTGGAACTGTCCCTGTAACCAGCTCTTCTAATTCTACTCGTAACCTAGCCACATCAATTGTTTGTGAATCTTTATCCTTTTTCTGAAGAACTTTCATCCAATCATTCAAATCTTCAGCTGTTATTGCAGTAGTTTTCCTCACTGGAACCACTCTCTTTTGCGGTTCTAAAATTGGCATCCCTGAACAACTAGCTTCACTAGCATCTAATATTTCACTACATGTGTCATGTCTGGATTGTCTCAAGTCACTACTTTCTGTCCTTTTTCCTGAATCTCCTGAAGGACCAACTGAACTTATCACATTATTCCCAACATATGGAATCACCAAACCATTTTCACCTATTCTCTGCTTGTCAAACACAGGCATAACCGGACCTATTGTTACAGGCACCGTAACAGCTTCTAGATTTTTCGTTAACTCCCTAATCTTTTCAGTCAGTTCTGTTGTAGTTCTAACTAACTCTCTTGCATTTTCGTCACCACTTCGATTCACTTTCTCCCTGAAAGAATTACTATTTCTTGATTCAGGTGTCACATTTTCTGTCTCAATGATACAAACTGTATCTCTTATTGGAGAAACAACTGGTGTACTCTCTTCTGGTTCTGGTCTATAAGTTATATGTAGTGCTTCTGGAATTTGGAAGCTGGTAGCAGTTCCGTAGTAGGGCAGAGGGAAGTATATGCTGCTCTCGGGAAAGACGGGATTGTTGGTCCTGTATGTATGCAGGAAAATTCACATTGTCTGGGTTCGGAATCAGTGACATTATTGTATGTTACTATTAGAATATATTTCTGGTATATAAGGAGTGTGTATGGTAGTGAAGGTTATCTGTGAAACTCTGGTCTTAAGTCCCAGGGATCCGTAAGGTTTGCCGTTAAAGCTTATCGCGGGAGGAGTAATAGGTATGCGTTTTGCGCCATTTCCTGTCGCGGACCCTAGGTCGACCTGCACAAGTGAGGTACCATTTTTCTCGTAAGACTTTGGGGGACGCGGGATCGGTGGAAATGTGTGAATCCATGCAGATTCCAGAACTTTCCACCACAGAAATGTGGGGTAAATCTGTTTTGTTTGACAATTTTTCAGGTTTGCAAGGGATTTTGGGTAACAGAACCTGGTGGGAGGTAGTCAAGTCACCACATCCTGGATTTCCCTGCGTGTCTAGTTTTAAAAAATGTATAGGTTTACTAGGTTTCCCTAGGTGCCGGCAGAGCTAGTGTTCAAAAACTACAGCTAGACACTTAGCAAAAAAGGGTACATTTTCATTGTGAAAATGTGGTGTGTTCACGTTGGGTTTTGAGCCATTTCCTGTCGTGGGCACTATGCCTACCCACACAAGTGAGGTGCCATTTTTATTGGGAGACTTGGGGTAATTCAGATTTGTAAAGCAACCATTATTACCTATTGATTTTGATGCATTTCTGCCTTCCAAATGAAAGACTTTGTGTAAAAAAGAAGTCATTTTGAAAAATGACCGATAATTCTCATGCTAGTATGAGTATTTCCAATTTCGAAAATGTGCAAATATGTACTGTTTCTAAACTCTATGACTTGTTCCCATTTCAGAAATACATAGGTGTCTTTCATACCGATTTTTCCATGTATACATTTTCCCACAATAATTGCTATATACACGGAACATAATAAAAAACCATTGTAAATTGCTGCTCAGTTTTTGACTCTGGGTTCGTCGGGTTCTTGGTGAACCTACAAGTCCTATATATCCCCACAACCAGGAAGGTCCATCGGATGTAACGGTACATTGCTTTCAAAGAGCTGTCATAATTACAAGAAGTTACAGGTAAAAATGTTGACACAAAAGGCTGTTTTTTTCAACTAATTTTCATTTTTTCCAAAATTTAACTGTTAGTTTCTATAAAGAAACCTTGATGGATCTACACAAATGACCCTTTGCTGAATTCAGAATTGTGTCTACTTTTCAAAAATGTATAGCTGTCCAGGATCCATTATTGCTTTCTGACCCATTTTTACCATTAACTGGAAGGAGGTTGAAAGCACTAAAAATAGCAAAAATAGGCTGTGTCCCAGAAAAATGCCAAAACTGTGAAAAGAATGTTGATTTTCTGACAAAAGTCTGTCATTCCCTAAAAGCTGTGAAAATGGTGATTACAGCCCCACAAACCCTTTTCTGATACCATTTGCAGAGAAAAACCCAGACGCTTTCATTTGAAGCCTGTTTTTCCCCAAAAAAAACAACAATTGCTGTATTTTGGCTCATTTCTGGGACCCCTCCAGGGGAATCCACAAACCCTGGGTACCTTTAGAATCCCCATGATGTTGGAAGAAAAGGATGCAAATTTGGTGTGAATACCTTATGTGGTCAAAAAGTTACAGGGGCCTAAGCGCACACTACCCCAAATAGCCCAAAAACGGCTTAGCACAGGGAGGGAAAAGGCCTATCAGCGAAGGGGTTAACAGATAAGAAAAGCGTGTACCCCCAAATTGCTTATCTGCCTAAGTACCTTCACCAATAACTCTAAAGAGGTGAAATAAATCATTAACCGACATTGGTGTATATTAAAGTGCAATAAACTACATCTGGAGAAACCTATGTTCTGCTTTAAGGGAAACACTGACCTAAGAAACCTTTTGGTCCATACTAGACCCAATTTCCTAGCATACAGGAGTTTAACACACTGTAGTGCCTACCACAGGTAAAATAACAATTTCCATGTGGCCATTGTTCTGTCTGTACCTACATATCACATACAACCACGATAAACCTTGGCTTAAAATATCCTTGGGAACAAAGGAGCGACACTAACTGCAACTCTATGAACATGATCTACCGGATCACTTGTCCTTGTGGATACAAATATGTGGGCACACAATTAGATGGGTGGCAGTACCATGTATATGTACTTGAAGGTGCATACATGCTGAACATACTGATAGCAACTGAATAATCAACATGACTACATGGCCAATAATGCCACTATGCAGAAATGTACCACTTGGTAATATAGCGGTGCAGCTATTTTCTAGGTGACACATATATATTGAATAATTTGCACAGTAACATAGGCAATATTATGAAGATATGAACATATCTGTTTTTTAAATGTACGGACTCGTGAATAAAAGAAATGAATTGGAAAAAAATCAATTTATAGCATGCACAACTGTTGTGACCGAATTTTTACACTAGTAGTGAGGGATAGAACCACAAACTCCATGCTCCTGAGAGGTCATGTGAAACGTGCATGAACAGGAACACACAGTAGTTAACCTCAGCCCCATTGAGCAGGAGTGACGGGACGGTGCCATGGTAGACAAAACTTTAAAAAACCACAGGTACGTGTGGGGCAATTTTGAGTGGGAGTGCTGAGTTTGGAATGACGTTATTCATGATGTACAGGTAAAAGATTAGGAGTAAGACTAAATAACACCACTTTATTTTCTTTTTTTATTGCGACTTAGAGTTCAACTATTGGGGTGTGCCCCTGCCTGTCCTAGTTGGGCATTATTCGATTAATTAAGGGTAAGGACAAACCAATCGTTATTGTGCAATCTATACTTTCACCCCTCACAGATTGGAGTGTTTTTGAACTATGTGCAGTGCCACACAATATACACCTACTTGAAGGTTTTATACTAATCATTATATATGTTATACTGATTGCATAGTGATGCCATGATTGGAGATACGCTTGTGAATGATTCGCATACAAGTGTGCAGTATGTATGATATGCCTCTTGTATGTCTTAACGAGCATCTGTGGCATGTGACATCATGGAAAAGAGCACATCATCTGCTTTTACAATGTTCTCGCTAAGGCATTAATGTATGCCCACACAAAAGAAACACACAAGTAGGCCTGGTTTTGTGTTTCATGTTATTTGTATCTATTGTCCCACCAAGACACTGACTTAAATGGACATCACATCAAGGAAACATAAACAAACCTACGGGGCATCTTCAAAGGTCCTGACCACAGCTTTGCACTCCTAGTGGCCTAACCACAAGGGCCAACACATGTTGACTAACACTAGGGTCTAAGGGCACTTTATCCTCTGAAAGCACCCACAGATGTGGATTTTGATCATACTCGAGGAGCCCCAACTGAAGGTGTACTGTGGTGGCATTAAGGTGTTTTTATTTTTATTTTTTCGGTGGTAGACCCCATCTGAGATAAATATCCAAAGAGCTCCCTGAGAACTGGTTGAGGCCATCATTGTTTATATGGACTAGGATGAGACCCGATGATGAAGCATGGTACCAGTGGTGACTGGTGGTTTTTAAAAATGGTGGGGCAGAAATCTTACACATGAGCGGGACTTGCATAAAAACAGCATAGGGATGTCATATGTGCATGTGCACATAGATCCATATGTACTGAGTGTTAATGAAACTGTAAAAGAAATGCTAGTACTCATGCAGTTAAACCCGTATGTTCATTTATATATACTAAGCCCTGTGCACACCAAGTATTATATAGACATCCAGGCACACCTGTGAGAACCGAGCACATAGTACAAACTCTGACCATCTAGACATGCCCCCATTGCACATGATGGATAGCGATGCAATGTGGTTTCGAGTAAATTGGGGTGGCGAGACAACAAATTAGCTGAGAGAGTCGAGCTAAGAGCCTTGCTTGGCTCTTAGAGCCTGTACTCGAGTCGAGCACTGAAATGTTTTCCATGTGAAGCATATAACCCCCCTCGATAAAGACTCTCTAAAGTCTAAAAATGTATTTCTTTAACATTTCGAAGATATGACATTATGATGTCACATTATATCAGTGCACTGAGAGATATTTATTAAAAGAGGTAGTTTTAAGCATGATCTTAGAACAGTTCTTACCCCCCTCCTGGTGGTGACAATGCCATTAGTGGACTTTAAGGCAATTCAGTTGTCATGTGCACCGTGTATAAGGCCCAGATTCTTAGAAATAGAACAAAATTACAGTCTGTTGATTTAAACACAATGAATTTTTGTACAGCTCATATTCTGAAGTCATGTATTTTCAAGAGAATGGAGGACATAAAACATTTGCCTAAGATTAAACCATTTGGTTAAGGGTAAAGCGGGGATTAATCCCATGTTTTCTAGTTTCACTTCATACAAATAAGACAGTAAATGGGTATTTATTTGTCTCTGATAAATATACTAGTCAGTAATTAGCAGGAGTAATTGCTCTTATATGCATGTGCAGTCATTATGTAATGGAAGACACAGACCAAACTTTCAGGTTTGGAGAGTGTAAGTCCCTTTACACAATCACTGTGTGGGCTCAGTGAGATCGTCCTTCTTGGTGGCTGCTGGCTCAGGCTGGTAGTTGGATTAGGAGGAAATAGTCCTGCCAGAGAACATTTCAAAGCAGGTTCAAAACTTGCTTGATGTACCAGGTTGGGCAGGCAGAATAATAAATCCTGTTGTTTTCTCTGTGTGTAATTGTGGGCTTGGTCTTTTGAATGCAACACTGTCTCTCCAATCAAAATCACACAGAATTCCCCACCACTTGCATTTCGCAGTTCTGCAGTGCTAATTAGGTGAGGAGGATTCAGCCAACTAGTTTGGTGAAAGTGTGAACTGTTAAGTTTCTTTAAAGCCAAACATGCTGTTTATATAGAAGTAAAAAATACTACACCTCCGGACTCGGTTTATTAACCTGGAAGATGCTCTGCTGTGCCCCTTCCTCTGCCCCAGCCCACCAATCACATTTGACTCTTGATCAACAACAGCAGCAGTTGCTGGGAGGCAAAGGAGGAGAAAGAGAGAGCCAACATACCCGCCCCTTCGTTATTGGTAAAGAATTTCCCTGCCCCCAGCCATCTAGTTTAATGTGAAAAGGAAAACCCACCACAGCTTGTTGTCACATACCTGGCTTATACCTCTAGGGTAAATACATTGACCTGCTAACACAGGTGAAATGCTGAGCAGGCTTCAGGTCCCATTCCCCAGACCCTTTTTCTCTAGAAAAAACAGAGATTCACATCAGTTCACCATAGAGCAGCAACAGAAATGTATTTCGAGTTGCTCTGTCTTTTCAATTTTTGTTTTCCCCCAGGGTGGGAGGTCGGCGACCCTCACGCCTTTTAACACACCATCCACCTGTCAATGGCACAAATTGGGTATTTGAGGGTGATAGAGTGCAAATCTGATTTAATTTGTAGAGGTACATCATAATCACATGTAGAGCGTACCCACATATAATCAATAATCATCTACAGTATTAACGTGAAGCGTTAGAATTGTGAAATGTGTTAATATAAATACTTGCAGTATTTTAGGCCATTAACAAATAGCATGGAGAATTAACGTAGAAAATGAATGAGCATTAACATGAAGAACTCGTTCTGCAAAGCTGACTATAAGTCATGTTTTAAAAGTGCTTATTAATTATGCCATTGCATACGCAGTTAAATGTATCAGTTGAAATTGCATTAATGATTTGTGAATTCATACAGCTTACATGATGCTTTCTTATGTTAGCTGAAATTCATAGGCCTGAAATGCAAGTCCCTGAAAACTCTCGCTTTAGAATTAAGAGTTTGAATTTCATGTGTACTGTACAATCTGTTCTTTCTCATTTGTGTTGCAGGTGTAGAAGCGCTCTTTTAGGCACAATAATGCCTTTGTTTTACTAATTAGGCAAGGAGAGAAGAAGTTACAATTGTGTGGCTTAAGTCTATAAAGAAAGGATGCTACTCTTCACACAGAAGAAGGCCTGAAAACTAAGGACAAAGTTTTGTGAGGAAGGTACACAGTCGACACCGTGGAAAAGTACATTCAGGACTGTACCTCAATCGGGGCTTTTATAAGTGCGCTCAAGGCGCTGGGGGGGTGCAGCTCTGGGTCAGCCGAAAAGCTAGGTCTTGAGGCTCTTCCTGAAGGTGTGCGTCTGATGATGACTGGGAGTTTGTTGCACGGTTTGGCTGCAACGTAGAAGGCTCTTGCCCCAGCTCTGGTTCTGCGGATACGCAGGGTTGTTGCTAGGGCGAGGTAGCCAGAGCGGAGGCTTCTTTCGGTACGTGGAAAGAGATTCTTTCGTTGACGTATTTGGGTCCGATGTTGTGGAGGGATTTGTAGGTGTGGGTGAGTAGCTTGAATGTTACTCACTTCTCGACGCGGAGCTCATGTCATGGGGTGCAGACGACGAGTCTAGCTGTGGTGTTCTGGATGGTCCGGAGTTTCTGTAGCAGAGATTTGTTGATTCCTGCATAGAGGGCATTTCCGTAGTCCAGTTTGCTAGTAATGAGTGCGTGGGTGACGTTTTTCTGGCTTCGGGCGGGATCCACTTGAAGGTCTTGTGGAGGATGCAGAGGGAATTGAAATAGGTAGAGGCGACAGCGTTGATCTGGCAGGTCATGGTGAGGGAGGAGTTGAGTATGATGCCGAGGTTCTGGGTGTGGTCCATTGGGGTGGGAGGGTTTCCGAGGGCAGAGGGCCACCAGGAGCTGTTCCACGCGGAGGGGGAGGGTCCGAGGATGAGGTCCTCTGTCTTCTCTGAGTTCAGTTTTAGGCAGCTGTTGCTCACCCAGGCTGCGATGTCTTTCATTCCTTCTTGGAATCTGCATCTGTTGCCTTTGGTGTTCCTTGTGAGGGAGAGGATGAGCTGGGTGTTGTCGGCATAGGATACTATGCTGAGCCCATGCTGTCTGACGATGGTGGTGAGGGGGGCCATGTAGATGTTGAAGAGCGTGGGGCTGAGCGGTGATCCTTGGGGTACTCCACAGTTTGGCTAGGAAGTGTGGGAGTCTGATCCTTTGGGTTCTGCCGGTGAGGAAGAAGCGGATCCAGTCGAGGGCGAGTCCTCGTATGCCATCGTAGTGGAGTCTGGTTGCAAGGGTGCGGTGAGAGATAGTGTCAAATGCAGCGAAGAGGTCTAGCAGGATGAGGGCCGCAGTGTGTCCCTGGTAGAGTAGCATTCAAATGTCGTCAGTTTCGGCGGGGAGGGCGGTCTCGTTGCTGTGGAATCCAGACTGGGAGGAGTCAAGTATGGCATTCTCTGTGATGAAGGTGGTCAGTTGTGCCTTGACGAATTTCTCAGTGACTTTGGCTGCAAAGGGAAGGAGATAGATGGGCGGGTCGTTTTTCAGGTCTGTCGGGTCAGTTGAGGGTTTCTTGAAGAGGGGCTTGACCTCGGCCTGCTTCCAATCATCGGGGAAGATGCCGGATTCACAGGTGGTGTTGATGGTGTGGCGTAGATAGGATGCAATGGAGGCGGCAGCTCTGTGGAAGATGTGAGGCAGGCAGGGGTCCATGGGTGGATGCTTTTCATGGTCGTGGTGGTGTCTTCGGTGGTGACCGGTGTCCAGGTAGTGATGGTGGGCTGGATGTCATTGCTGGAGGGGAGGGTGGTTTCTGAAGTCTGTTCGCTGAAGTTGTCATACTGGGCATTGATCTTTAGGTGGAAGTAGGAGCTGAGTTTGGTGCAGAGGTCCTGGGTGGGTGTGATGTCCGTGGCTTCGCTGGGGGGTTTGGTGAACTGCTGGATGATGTTGAAGACTTCCTTTGAGTTGCTGGCATTGGTGCGGATTTTGTTCCTGATGAATGTCCTCTTGGTAGTTCTTTTCAGCTGGTGGTATTCTGTCATGGTGTGCTTGTAGGTGGACTGGTCTTTGGTTGTTTTACCGTGTCTCCATCGTTTCTCGAGCAGTCTGCAGGAGCGTCTAGCTTCTGGGAGGTCGGTGGTGAGCCAGGCGGCATTCAGAGGGCGTTGTCTGTCGGGCGGCGAAGGGGAGCGAGCTTGTGTGAGCAGCTGGAGATCCAGCGGTCTTGTTCCATGGCTGCAGAGTTGGCATCAGTCGTGGCAGAGGGGGGTCGTGGGCGAGGGTAGAGTTGAGGTCTTCTTCTGTGACCTTGCTCCAGTTCGTTTGAGGTGGGCGCTGGGTTGGCTTGTGTGTGGTGGTGGGGCTGAAGGAGAAGTGTACGCAGTGGTGGTAGGTCCAGAGGGGCTGCGAGGTGTGGCTGAAGTGGATGTTAGTCCCTCCTGCGAAGATGGGGTCGAGGATGTGTCTGGCCTTATGGGTGGGGGTGGTGAGGAGCTGCTTCAGTCCGAGGTTGGCGAGGTTTTCCAGGAGGGCGGTGGAGTCTGGGTCGCGGTGGTTGTTGAGGTGAAATTTCAGGTCTCTGATGAGTATGTAGTCTGTGGAGGCGATGGCGTGAGGTGTGATGAGGTCAGCAATGGTGGTGGTGAAAGGAGAGCAGGCCCAGGGGTTCTGTAGGTGAGGATGCCACGGAGCGTGGTTCTGGGGCTGGTCTGGATCTGGAAGTGGAGGAGTTTGGTGTTGGAGAAGGGGCCGCTTGTGCTGGAGGTAGAGAGTCAGAGGGAGCTCTTGTGTGCGATGGCGAGTCCTCCTCATGGGCGGTTTTTCCTCTGGATCTTGTAGCCGCCGGGGACGGAAGTGGCAATGTTGGGGGCAGAGGCGCTGTTTGTCCAGGTTTCCGTGAAGAAGGTGACGTCTGGCGAGAGGGTGTCGAGGAGGTCTCAGATCTCTAAGGCGTGTCTGTGCAGGAAGCACACGTTGAGGAATTCAGGGCTTTGTTGGTGCCAGCGTCCAGCATGGGTGCTGAGGTTGAAGGAGTGATGTGGATGGTGAAGAAATGTCAGCAGTGTGGCAGGTGAATTGTCCGTGGGTGGTGTTCGGCTTGGACAGCTGACAGTTGCTGTTTCTACCTAGAGTGGAAGGCATCATTTGAGATGCATCATGGGAGTGATACCTCTGGATAACTGGTTACTGGAATTAGGGATAGTATGTCATAACAAGCTCTGTCTTTGCAATAGTAGCTTTGTGCTACTTGACCCATTGATTGTAGAGGCTTCTTGGGAAGACTCCATGCACTGACACCTTTTTATCCTTCCTTCTGAAAATGCTTATTTAGGGATGCCACCTTAGTATTAGAGTAGGGATAGAATTAAGTATTTTCACTCACCAACCCTCGATGCAGGGAAATTTGGACTCATGCTCCAAATTTCTGTATCCTACTTCTTCAATTAATTGTGTTGTTCATGTTGCATGATCTAAACTGGATGTGCAGGTCTGGCTTCATGCTTATGTTGAGGTGTCACTGTATTCAGTTTGTTTTTGGCTTTATAATAAAATAACTAACCTTAAATAACTGTCCGTGGGTTATTATGTATCCAAGATAATTAGTTGCTAATTGATTGCTTTTGTAACAACTTTTCTCCACTTTACACTTCCATGCTGCCAAAAAGAAACATGTGACTCTAGAACAGGTCCAGAACTTATGAGCCCAGCCATTTCAAAGGTCAAATAATAAAGCCTTCAGGGTCATCGGTTGAAACTGACCTTCAGCCAGACAGTGACTGGCCAAATATGGTTGTACTATATACCTTGAGAAAAGTTTACTAGTTAGGGAGACATTATGCTGTATCCCGTAAAAAACTCTCTCCCCTCCCTGGAAAAATAATTAGGGGCATATTTAAAAGGGCTTTATCTCCGCTTTTTTGGCTTACAAAGCCAAAAAAGCGGAGATAAAACCAGCGCCCTATTTACAAGAGGGTGCTAACATGCATAATCGCATCTTAGCACCCTTTTTCCCAACGCCTCACTTTGCATCTCCAATGAGGTGCAAAGTGGGCGTTACTGGGCGTACCCAAGATGGACTACCTTGCAAATATCACTGATGTTTACATCGCAATATTTACAAGGCAGCCCACATGATTTTAGCACACATTAGATTTCAGTTTTCGCCAAAACCTAACGTCTGCTAAAATCCTGATTTAGCCATCCCTAACATGGGGGTGGATTATGGTGATACGACCCTGTGACTGTATACACATATGCATTATGATTGTTGTGTGCATTGCACGGTAGAATTATAGATAATTCAGATTCCTAGATTGGCAAAACTGGTGATCGACATGGCTTAGTATTACTATATTGAGTTTCCATTACAAGTTAATTCTTTACAAATGTATTCACTTGTACAACTGTCCACATATCAGTGGCAGCACAGATACCATTTATTTAACAAATTGCAGGAGCATTTTTGAGTCTCCATGGTATAAGAATTGTCAGTTTAAGTATAATATCTGAATTTAGTTTTCATTTCCAATATACTTGTACAAAACACCAATTATATTCCGTTAACAGAGAGCGTACAATTCAGATCCAGTTTGACATGGTCGCTATCAAGCTGGTTACATGTAATCCTCTAGAAAGAGAATCTTAGTCATTTAGAAATTGCAAATGTGAAAAAAAGACGTATGATGTAGGCTAGGGTAATACTGCAATACAGTTTGCAACAAGCAAATTGTTCTCAATTCATCATGAAGATTATAAGTGTCCCTGGCGGCTCCTAATTACTTTTTGGAGGATTTTCGCTTATATATCGAACTTTGTCAAATGTGCGAGCTCTATAAAATTCTAAGCTAAGTTACCTTACATGGGCATGTCCAATTCCTGTTTCAAAGAACTGATTCTTTTTTCATTTTTGTGCCCTCGAGAGAAAAGGAAAGGATTTTCCGCGGCCAAAGATTTATACTTTAAATAAGTGGAGCCTCTGTTAATTAACAAGTCAGATAAGTACCTAACAAAGGCAGAAATACTTTCATAATTCAACTGGTTGTGAATCAGTGCAGTTGACATTCCTTCCACAATTCAAGTCGTGTCTGCTGCAATGTATGTTTTACCAAAGTCTGTGCATTTTGAGACTCTGCTTACCAATGGAAATAGTCTTACTTACATTTGGAAGCTGTTGTCTGTGGAATTAATAAACAACCCCTGCGCTATTTAATACATGAAAGAGTTAATTTACTGTACATTAGGCGTTTGGGACTGTGTTTAAAATCCCCATTTGTACTACGACAAAAAGACTATACAAAGATGATGAGCATTGAAGTGTTTAAGCACTTGTCATTTGACATATAGTATAGATGGTACAGTTTAGGGACTCAAGGCATTTACTTTGTAAATCCACATATATGTAAAATCAGCTAACATGTGTGGGTCAGATATTGTGCACAATCTTACCTGCAGACCAACGTATGCCTTGGAAATCGCATCTGCTGCTCTTCCAGCCAGTCTTGGAGGACAAGAGACAGGCGTGAGAAATTGTTCACTTCGAGGATGTTGAAGGAACTAAAATGCAGCTCTATGAAAGAGGGCTGAACAGTTTTCAAGCGCCCTTGTATCTGTGGAAAGGGCAATGACAACTTTAAGGAGCTCTTATCACTCTTCAATTCCGATTGTATAATTCAGTGTAGTCAGTCTTCTAAACTATAAAATAATTGTTTCTATTGCGACTAGAACCCCCGAAAGACGATTTAAAAACTATTGGGGCTACAACAGTAAAACAAAGTATGGCAAATAATTATAGCATTGATGGAACCCAGATTTATTTTGCAGTCATCATAAAAACATCTGACATAGCAAAAAATTCAAATAAAGTTGACCTGAACATTAATTAAGTTAATTAAGCCTAATAATGAAAAAAGTAAGCAGAGGTTGTTGAGGGTGAGACTCCAAAGTGTGCGATCGGCAATAGAGAAGATTCTGTGTTTTTTTTAACTTCTAGTTTATTGATTTTGCAGCAAAAAGTACAGACAAGGCATCATTAGTACAAATGCTTATTGTATTATCATCGTCACATCGGTAATCCGCCAGTACACTGAGCTGGAGGACCATACATGTTTAACAAGCACTATGCCAACAGCACAGTTCCCCTCAATATCTTTTACTTATCCTAAAAAGACTTCTGAATGCCTACAGTACAGTAGTTCCTTTACCTACCCTTTTCCCTGTAGCCTAGTGCCCACCCACAGTGGGGTTTCCCCCATACGTTTTTCTCTGCAGCCAGTATGTCTCTGAAAGTAGGGGTGGGCGGAATTTGCGAAAGCGACTTTCGCAAATTATCGCGCAAATGGTAACAATCTCCGCAAACACGCGGAAATATCGCGACGATGCGGAAGTTTTTTCCCCGCCCGTTCGCGGTATTTTCTGCGTGGTCGCGGCTCGCCAACTTACCCATGCGGTTGCTCGCGGGCGCGGCCATCTTGTTTTCACTCTTCTCGCGGTGCATGATCGCGAGAAGAAAGACGTGATCGCGCGACGCATGACGTTACTGCGGGCGCGAACTGTCGCGAGACAGCGCAACAGGCTACCAACAATCCAACATCTCGTGGAGAACGCGACCGGATCGGGAAAACTTGTCGGCGAACGCGGGGATTCAGGTAAGGCGGTCGCGCGCGCGCGAGAATGTATTATTTTACAGCGCGAGCAAGAAACAAATTATCGCTAAGCTGCGGAATGCGGAAAAATTTTGACATTTTCGCGCTCTCCGCGGAACGCGAAAATGTCAAATTATCGCAATTTCCGCGAGCGGAACGGAAATTTAGCCCAGGCCTATCTGAAAGCCCCTTCCGTGTATCGTTTCCATTCATTCCACATCCTATTGTACTTTTTAGGCCACCTCTCGCCTCATGCACTGGTTTCTCCACTGAGTAGCCCAGGTCCATACTCGACAAGGGTGGATTGGACTGTCTCCAGACATGAGTGCTGTCCCTTTTATCATTTACTAGGCCCAGCCTTATAAGAGTCCTCTTTGTGTATATAAGACCCTTCAGACCTTCAGTAGAGATGACAAACTTTATCTTCCAACTTGCCTATCTACTATCTTCTCATTCTTTTTGAAGGCTTATTTGGATCATTTTACCCCTTTAAACACTGCACCATATGCTCTCCAGAAGAGACCCTGCTGTTTGAGTGAAGGTTTTGTGTATATGCATTTCTAAACCAATCAGAGGATTCTGGTTTTGTGCGCCACAAACAGATGTGTTTCCACAGTGGGGGTCTTAGATACTGAGCACTGTACTATCAGAGGATGATCAGACAATCTCAGAGAGTGAAAGGTTATGTTCATTGTTGGAAATGGCTCTTTCTGCAGGGTCACCCCCAAATATTCTTCTTTTCTCCTCCCTTTTTGCTGAATTCGTTTTTGTGTGCTTTAGGATTCTGTGCACTGCTAACCAGTGCTAAAGTGCTTGTGCTCTCTCGCTAAAACATGGGAACATTAGCGTATCAACAATTGGCATATTTATTTTACTTATAAGTTCCTAGTAAATTGCACTACATGTGCCCAGAACTTTCAAATTAAATGCTTCTAGTGGGTTTGCAGCATTGATTGTGCCACTTACTTAAGTATCCCTTTAAATGTGTATCATGTCTGCCATTCTAGAGCTTGTGTGTGCAGTTTAAGCTGTTATGTCGGCCTGGCAAGTTAACCCTCTTGCCAAGCCTAAACCTGCCGTTTTAATACACATAAGTCACCCCTAAGGTGAGCCCTGGATAACACAAGGCCAGGTGCAATATAATTAAAAAGTAGAACATGCACTTTTGAGTTTTACGTTTCCTAGTAGTGAAAACTTAAATTCGTTTTTCACTATTGCAAGGCCTATCTTTTCCTTAGGATAACAGTGGGATTACCTTACTACATCTACTACCCAGACCTAGGGCCAACTTTTTACATACCTTGGGGCATTTACTCGAATATAAATTCATCTCCCAAGATTATACTATTCTTGGGGACTTCAACTTTCATCTAGATAATCAGATTAAAAAGGATTCAATTGCCCTCATGGACCTATTAATCAGGGTAGGCCTAGCACAGATTACAGGAGGCCCCACCCATAGAGCTGGTCACCTCCTTTTTTCAGTCTGTCCTTTCCTCAAATTCAAAAATATCCTGCTGCTTCTCTGGTCTGACCACGCAGCAGTTATGTTAACTCTCACAGCTGGCAATAGACCTCCCCTACTAGAAGTCTTACGGGATACCTATGGATTTGCCTGGATAAAACCAAGTTCAACTCTCAACTAGGCATGAGCAGACCCTTCCTATCACAAGATCCGGAGACAGTATCCTTAGACTATCATTACTGGATTGGGCCGGCAGTTCAAGCAACAATTCCTCAAAAAGCAGGGAAAATCCCAAGGACGGCCCCCACTAAACCATGGTTTTTAGAAGATCCTAGACTTCTTATGAGGTGATGCCGCAGACAAGAAAGGCGCTAGAGACACTCATATGATATAAAGGAAAAAGAACGATACAAGGAACTATTAACTCATTACAAAGGCATGATCCATAACACCAAGATCAACTTTTTCTTGGAAAAAATTGAAAAACCAAGAATAACTCCAGAGAATTGTTCACTACAGTTCAAAAACTCGCCGAGTACAAGAAGCTAGACATAATATACCAGACCAAGCCTTTTGTAATACCTTAGCATCCACCTTTTATAGTAAGGTAATGGGTATCTATAATTTGTTCCCGGCTCAACCAATATTGGATAACTTCACGCAGTCCGCACTCCCTGATGTTGGAAGAGGGGATTCTCAGGTCTCTAGTATTCCCATAAACTACCATCCTCACTCTTCACTCTCTGATGCAGAAAGAATGGGTCTTCATGACCCCTATATTCCTCACTCCTCACATCTCTTTGGGTTTCCACCCATAACGAGTGAGCAAGTCATCAAATTTCTTTCTGTCACCAATTCTGGTTCACCATTGGACCCGTGCCCTCCCAAGATTATACACTCTGCGACCGAGTTAGTCGCTTGCCATCTTACTGAGTTATACAACCTTGTCCTCAAAACTGGAATCTTTCCTAAAATGTGGAAAAAGACATCCATTTTACCACTTCTAAAAAAACCTAACCTCGACAAATCAGATCCAGGCATCTACCGTCCAATCGCCCGAGTGCCTTTACCAGCAAAACCTCTGGAAAAATATATGAATCAAGTACTGGCCTCATTCATCAACCACAATCATATTCTGGAGCCTTCACAGTATGGTCAGAAGAAATCAGGTGCTCTGTGGATAACAGGGGCATGACAGCCTTGATATTACTGGATCTTTCGGCAGCGTTTGATACGGTATATCATAGCCTCCTAATACATCGCCTCCATGAAATAGGCATAGCAGGCCCTGCTCAATCTCTTATCAAATCCTTCCTTATGGACCGGGATCAATTTGTGGAAGTGGGTGGCCTCAGGTCCCAGAGTTTTAAACTTCCATGTGGGGTTCCCAAGGGCTCTCCCTAAGCCCAACCCTCTTTAACAAATATGTGGTCACCCTGGCTAAACTGATCAAATCTCATGGCTGTGCCATGGTGTCGTATGCTGACGACACCCAGATTATAATTTCTATCTCAAATAACACTCGGGACACTGCTCACAACTTTCATGCCTGCATGCGACAGGTGAGCAGTTGGATGTCTGAGAACTGCCTCAAGCTGAACTCTAATAAGACCGAGGTTCTCCTTTTTAGCAGAGATCCATCCATCTGGTCTTAGGAATGGTGGCCGTTTGAGCAGCCCCCCCACTCCTGCCACTAAGACGAAGAATCTGGGAGCTATTTTGGACACTACCTTGTCCTTTTCCCATTGTGTGCAAGCGATCACTTCATCCAGCTGCTTTACATTGAAGATTCACTTTTATCAAACTGGGGTGGTAAAAGCATTTTAAACATCACAACCAGACATTGGAATTGTCTGCCTTACAAACTTAAAAACTCACCTGACTTTATTTCTTTTAGGAAAGGATTGAAGACCTGTTTATTCAGTGCATAATTTCTGTCTTTTCAGACTCTAGCCGTTATTATAATCTCAGTGATGGCTTGATGCTGGATGACACACAATGGGAACTTAGCTGTGACCTGAAAGGCCCCCCTGGCAGGATGGGAAGGAGGAGCTGGGCACAGCCTCACTTAGACCTGAACAGGCTGTGTCCTGTTCACGCATAAAGGTCTACATAACTCCCTGCAGTGAATCTGGAGCCACGACAGGAAGTACAGGGACTCTGGGCACTTCAATGGCATGGCATGTCTTTGAAGTGTCCCCTGTACTGTCATGTGTATTAGAAATGATGGATACCTTTTGGCTCCAGATGGATTCTGTAGAAATGTGATGTAAGTGTTAGACTGGAATGCACCAAAGGCTGGCTTAGAATGTTGAGTTTGTGGTTACACGCAGAAGAATAAAGATGCGTATTACTAAGCTCCGTGTGTGGCATAGTCCTTTGTGGGTACCCAGCCTAGGGAGGATGCCATAACTGGTGACGAGTATGTGATAAGTAACCTGAAGTTTGACAATGCTCTCCCAGAGAGTTTGCTGTGGACCAAGCAACCTGCTCTTGCGTGCCACGTGTGTTGCAGTCAAAGCGGGGAACCGATGCCTAACACATGTGGAGTCAAAACACAACTCCAGCCGCCTAAAAGAAGTCAAAAATTACAAAAGCATTACAAAGAAATCTTCGTATAGATGACCAAGAACCTGCTGGTCAAATCATACAACCAGGTTTTCAAAGAACAGTTACTGATAACATTACAATTAGAAAGTGGTGAAGACAAGAAGCATGTAAAGAGGTGCCTGAGAATAAAAAAGTTATTTACTCACCAGAACCTGAGTAAAGTGAGCCTGTACACACTCAGTACCAGGTAGCACCGGGGTTGTGCTCATGACGCTGGTGAGTCTTGCAGGGCAGTGAAGGCAGTCAGAACAGGAACATAGCTGAGGCAACAATCAGACGAGTCGCAGATATCTTTGAAAAGTGAAATCTTGTTTTCAAATGGAGGCAAGGACTTAGGCTGCTTTTCCAAAAGTCATCAAGGATGATCCAGAGGCCAGCACATCTCAAGGCTTTAGAGATGGTTCACACAAACAGTTCCAAGATTAACAGATGTATCAAAGGGTTTTGCCCATTCTGTGTCTATGGGAAAATGTGTTCATACATATGGCCCTTTGTCACTGTACGTGCTAATTTGAAAGACTTGACAAAAAAGAATGTTTCATTTCCTTGGGCACATGAAAGTGAGAAACGTTTCAAGAAAATTAAACAAGCCATTGAGAAAGCTACTGAAATGGCATACTTGAATCCAAAGCTTCATACAGAGTTTGTTGTTGACGTTAGCCCCATCAGGTTAGCCGCTATCATTGCACAGCACAATGGACATCAAAATTCTCTGAGGAATATTATGGGATATGCAAGTAGAAGTTTGACTCAAACAGAAAATGCTTACTCACAACCCTAGAAAGAAATTTAGCTCCTGTATTGGCGTGTGAATATTTTCATGTATTCCTGTATGGAAACCCTTTTCCAATGGTAAGTGATCATCAAGCTTTGCTGACTATATTTGGAAATCCAAAGGCCAAAATGCCTGCTCTCGTTGAATGATGGAGACTATGGTTGCAAGAGTGTGATTATAACAGTGTGCATCAGCCAGGGGAGGATCAGAAGCCTGCTGACTACTTTCCCAGAGTGCCTATATAAGGTTAAGTACTCCATCCAAGATGACTGAGGCCTACAGCAACTTAATTGTAAAATCCAACACACCAGCTGCCATGTCGTTAGCTCAGATTATTACTGTCATGCGCCATGATAGTGACATGGTAAAGCTGAAGAATATAATTATACATGAGTCATGGGACCAACACATTCGACCGCTCATCAGTGATGGTGAATATCAAAAGTACAAAATGTCAAGGAGGAACTGTCCATAACTCAGGAAGGAGCTATATTACAAGGGTCTAGAATCTTGATTCCAGAGAGTCTGTGACAGAAAGTAATTGAAGTAGCACATGAGGACATTGTGCAATTGTTGCCACAAAATGAGCTCTCAAAGATTGAGCTTGGTTTCCCTACCTTGATGACAGGGTTGAAAAATAATTAAAGGCCTGTCAATTATGCAACTTCCTTTCTACAACAACTGTTTACTACACCTTTGAACATGTCAGAACTCCCAACGCATATATGGGAAAAAATAGACATTGACTTTTTCAGGCCACTTAACAATGAACATCATCTATTGGTGCTTATGGATGAATACTCACAATTTCCACTAATTGAAGATTTTTTATCCACTGCTCAAGAATGAGTCATTGAAAAACTAGATTGCATCTTGCGACATGGGGTGTTCCAGTCGTAGTGAAGTTGGACAGTGGCCTGCCTTTCAATAGTCAAGACTTCAGAGGTTTCATAAAGCATTCGAAAATAAAGCATCAAAAAAGCACCTCTCTGTGGCCACAACACCACAGACTTGCTTCCACTTGTAATGTCTGCAGGTCCAGGAGTGATCAGAGGAGGTGTTCTGAGAGGTCAATATTATACCTTGTGCCATCCTTTGAAGTGGGGGACATCCTGGACTTCCCCCACTTGTGGTTCTGCAAAATTCTTCCGATCCTCCGTCAAGGCTCCCAAAAGTCTGGTCTGACAAAAATACTAGTATATTGCTCCTTTGTGTGTGCTGAAGGCAAACCCCTTTGCAATGCAAGTGGTGCTGTGTAAAGCTTTGCCCCCAACAATGCTGGCAGGCAGGCCCAAGCTGTCCACAGCTAGTCCTCTCTCGTCTCACTGTCTTTAAAGAATACACAAAGCCATTCCCAGTCATTTGACCTACAAGAAGGCCCAAATATTCTGGACAGGAAAATGCCAGCTTTCTGAAAGTAAAAAAAGTACTGGGACGGATGTCCTAGACACTGGGTGACTACCAAAAATCACTATGAAATTGTGAACAAATTAAACAGCACAAAGAGAAAATGTTCATCAAGGTGTGACAAAAATTCAACCACTGTGCATAAATAATAGATCAGTAATAGTATCCACAGTCCAAATGATCACTAGAATGCTGAATCTTGCTCAGTCAGTTTTATTTTCAAGCCATGAAAAAAATAATGGTACTTTTCAAGGTACTCAATTAATTGATAACATGTGGTAGTACATCAATATGGCCGATCCCAATGCATTTCGGGCAGTACAATTGCCCTTCATCTACAAACAAAAATGCCAAAAATCAGTCGTATATGAAACAAACATGTAGATACGAAATACAAAATTGCGGGCTCAATCATGGGCTGGACATTTGATGGATGTGTAAAAAGAAGCTAACTTCACGAGATGCGATATACCAAGTCAGAAACCAAGAGCCATGTGAGAAAAACCTGGAGCAGTGTTACACAAAGAAATTAAAAAGACAAAAGTCAAGAAAGAGAGAGGTGCGAGAATCCGCGCAACCTATTCCTGATGATCAAACGATAATCCACATGCAACAATGTGCAGGCTACTGTTATGGATGTGACGGAATCATGAATATGATTAGAGTGCACCAAAACATGCCATGCTAGTATACGAGAACCTAGGACCCAGAACCCAAACCAAGCATAGCCGATACCTTGAGACAGCATGAAAACAAATGTCCATCATCTTAATCAGGCAGGAATAATCCTCGAGTTCGTGCCCAACGCTTGAAATGCATAAAACAGATCCAATGCACATGAATCCATTTAAAATCCCAAGTCGAATTAGCAGAAACAAGGACAGAAGACCGTGCGACTCACCGTGTCCGACAATCAAGGCCGGCGTATCAGCGAGAATCATCCGTAGCAGGCAAGTTGTCAGAAGGACTCAGCGCCAATAGTTAAATTCCCGGAAGTAATGGGGTAAAGCAAATGGACACAGATAAAAGACTCCAGGACACCATAGCGCGACGTGAACAGTAAAGTCGTAACAAGGAAAAATTGTAAGACCCAAAAAACAAAAAAACAGTGCCAGTCCTCCTAAAAACTATTCCTATTCTTACCGTGATGAGTGAAGTACAGAGTGACATCATGCAAAGTCATGGTGAAAAGGAAAGTGCAAAACAATGACAACAAAAAATGGTTGTCCCATATATAATGTGCAAAAAGGAAGTGATGTGCTGCTAACACCAAGCTGAAAACAAGTATGTCACATGAAGAGTGACATCCCAAAAGGAACGTACAGGCTACTGGAGCACAAGAAAACCCATACATCACTGTATCGTACGGTAAGCACTAATTGGCTAGAAAACAAGGTGTTATAGAGACCAATGTGAAAAACACTCAATAATTGCATGGTGCAAAATTCGTAAAGATAAAAAATTAAACATGATTAGTAGAAATAAAGTAGAACACAACACTGGCTGTCAACTGGGGAAACAAACAATACATCCAAATAACTGTACATATAATTGTACATATACTAATAAAAAACGACTCATATAGAAATGTAGCGTTGCTTCAGACAATACAAAATGTGGCAATACAACCAACAATTAATATATTGCTGAAAACAGAATGCAGCATGACCAGTGCATCCAAAATAGTGCGGAAGAACAGAGAGATGACCCTATGATGCTCACAGGTAAGGTACAAAAGAAGCCAATCAGTGGCAGAGAAATCAATTATTTACAGAAAACATGAAAGTTCTAATTTGTCATTGAGACCTTTCGGTGGTAGAGTATCTAGAAAATGTATCCAATAGGTCTCACGTCGCGTCCATACCTTAGACATATCCCTGTCCGGTTGTGCCTTCACCACCACTAGGATCGTGAATTTTAATTGAGCAATCGTATTCTGATGCTCAGTCCAATGTGTATCTAATGGCGACCTGAGAGTCTTGGTTCTAAAACGGCTTTTATGTTCAGTAATCCGGGTACATACTGACCCCTCTGTCTTGCCAACATAGTATAATCCACATGGACACCTGATGGCATAGATAACATGTTGACCATTGCAGTATGCGTTTGCCCGACCAAGGATGAGAAATACACTGACCAGTCGGAACGTTGTTGCAATGTGAGCAGTTATAACATTTTGACATGCCTTGGTACTCACACTCAGCAGCTTCTCTTAACCTCATGAGTATCTCCTTCAAGATACATGATCTCTTGTATGTGAAAAGTGGAGGATTGACAAAGATCCCCTGGAAGTCAGGTTCAGACTGCAGTAGTTCCCAACGTCTCAAGATGATGGGCTTAATCATTTGTGATTGCATTGAAAAAGTTGACACAAAAACTTCTCTCGTTGTCATCGGTTTTGTTCGTTTCTTCAGGAGATCCACTCTGTTGAGGGATACAACCTGTTTCTCTGCTGGGTCCACTACTTCACTTGGATAACCACATGCCAAAAATTGCTGTTTGTAATCACAAAGTGTGCTCACAATCTGAGGTGATGCATTTAATCCTAGTAAATTGTGAGAAAGGAAAGTGTTGTTTCAGTGACGGGGGGGGGGGGTGAAAGCTGCTGTATAACAGAGAGTTATTGCAATCTGTGGGTTTCTTAAAAACTCCAGTACTGATGCTAGTGCCCGCGAGTTGTATGTTGATGTCCAAATATGCGATACATTGTGGATCAATATTGAATGTGAATTGAATCCTCATGTTCTTGCTATTTAATACCAACAAGCGGGTTTCCAGGTTTTTGTGTGAACCTTGCCAAATGATTAGACTTTCATCTATGTACTGTCTGTACAGGAACAGATTTTTGGTTTATCCATCATTCGATAGGATATGTTCCATTTCAAATGTCATCATAAAAATGGTTATGTTTGTATATTTGTCTCAAAGTGTTTTGTCACTTGAATGTTAGTGATGTAAATATTGTCTATGTGTATTGTATTTTTCGTTCAAAGTATTCTATGTATTTAAAAAGAAGGGGTCATATGTCCTAAAATGTTATGTGACGGTAACCTCTTTTTTCTACCTTTTTGAAAATAACGAATGAATCCATAAATAAATGGTAGCCCAAGGTTAATTGAGAAAACCATTGTGGCAGAATGGAAAATTAATTCATGGTGTCAGATGTACTTTGTGTATATTGATCATCATAAAAATGTTAGCATAACTGGGAGCTCCAGAAAAACCCATAGAGGTTCCGTTAGCTTGAAGATATTAGCTTTGTTTCCACTTGAAATAGCTATGGACCATGCAGAAGTGCAATAGCTCCAATAGAAAAATGTTATTCGCTTGCAACTCATCTTGCCTCAGTATCGCCAATTCTATAGATTCGATTCCCTCTAGATGTGGAATGGAGGTATAAAGAGCTACCACATCTACAGTGCATAGCCAAATATCTCCAGATTAAGGTGTTCTGACATCCTGTAAAAGTTGTAGAAGATGAGTGGTGTCTTGTAGATATGAGGGACCAGACTGTACGATGGGTTGCAGAAATGAACCAAGGTAGTGCCCCAGTGGTTCATGGATAGAACCACGTCCTGCCACAATGGGTCTAAAAGGTGGATCATGTAGATTTTTGTGTGTCCTCGGGAGCATATATAATGATGGCCTCCGAGGATGTTGCATGTAAAGATACTCTTTGGTCTTCTCTGTGATACATTTCATGTCAATTGCACGTGTGTGGATAGTCAACAGGATACCCTGAAATGATGCAGTTGGATCTTGAGGTAATGGTAAATAGATTGACTCATCTTGCAAGATTGCCTCAAACTTGTTCTCATAGAAATGGCGATCCATCACAACCAGCGCCCCACCCTTGTCTGCTGGGGAAAAATATAATAATTGGTTGGTTCTTAATGATTTCAATGCTGCTTTCTCTGTTTTCAACAGATTGTGATGTGTGGTAAACGGTGCCGCTAGTTTAGACAAGTCTTGCTTCACAAGTGTCTCGAAGGTTTCATTGACCTTATGCGAGATGGGAGAGAATAAAGTGCTCTTTGGTCTGAATTCACGAAAGCCAGAATCAGGTTAATCTGGGTTTTTTATGTCAAGATTAGTGCAAAAATGGCGAAGACGCAACATCCTGGGAAATTTGTAGAGGGCAATTTCAGAATCAAATGGCTTAGTGTGATAAGTTCGCACAAGTGAAACCCCTTTATCTAAAACTGCTGTTTGAGATTTAGACAATTCTGTGGATGATATGTTGATCACTAGTGTTCTTTTGCCTCCTGGAAGTGCTGGGTTTAACAGAATCTGTGGCCTCTCTGGGTTTTGCTGCATCTGCCGGTGCAATCGTAGATGGAGTTGGAGGATTGTTGGGTGCCGGACTGTCTCTAAAAAATACACCTTGGGAGCATTAGATGAGTCCGTTGCCACAATGCTTTCTGCTGTGGCCAAGGATGTAATAATAGGAGGACGGGACAACTGTGGGTCACTGATGGAAACCAAACTCTACTGTTAAATTGTGTTCAATTTGAGTGCTTCACAGCTGATGTCTTGTTAGCTTTCTAAAAGTGGGATTTTCAGGACTGAGCTTTAAATTCTGAATTCACCATTAAAGAGGATTTTATATCTGCTCCCATCAAATGATATCACTTATTAAATGTAATTTTGTTACCCCGTGTGAGGCATTGGGATAAATAGGACTTACAATAGTGAACAACTTCTTTATTTTTTCGGTAACAGGACATATAAAACTTAACGCCACATATCCTACCTTTTAAAACAGAGCACTCTGCCCTATGAACCTCCATGCCTACTTTAGTTGTGGGTTATATATATTTAAAAAGAAAGTTTAGGCCTGACAAAAGGTTTATTTTGCCAGGTCGAAATGGCAGTTTGAAACTGCACTATAGACTGTAGTGGCAGACCTGATATTGTATTTAGAAGGCTACCTTAGCAATTGGCACAGTGTGAACTGCAGGGCCACAATTAGTATTTAATTTATAGGCGCTGGGTACATGTAGTACCACCTGTTATGGATGTACAAGTAAATTAAATGTACCAATTATGTGGTATTATTTTACCATGTTTCAGAGAGTGAGCACAAGCACGTGAGCACTGGTTAGTAGTTGTAAAGTGTGCAGAGTCCTAAAGCCAACTAAATTTATTTTTAGCAAACAGGAGGAACAAATGCACAAGTTGGGGGGACTAGAACACCAAGGATGTCAGGTCTAATGACACCTTCCATGAAGAAGATAATTCTGTTCTACATAGAGATGCATCTATTTAAACAAGCTGCACCACAAGCACTAACTGGATTTGTGTCCCACTTTTCCTTTTGTATTTTTGGCCGTCTCACACACAATACTTGTCCCATAGGTGCAAATTCATCCAAAAACACTAATACCACAATGAAATAATTAATTTCCGACCGTGTTTTGACTCATTCAAAAATACCTTGATCTATTCATTATGTGAGCCTTTCGGAGTATCCTTTAATGTTCCATAATGTTGTAGATTTCCAACAAAAGTGACATGGACCTCCTTCCCCTTGTTTAAAATAAATCTTTAAGAGAACCTGAGTTTTGTTTGTTTTAGCTTCATCTGTTTTTTTTCTGTGAGGAACTTGATCATTTCCTTTTTGGCTATTATCTCATTGGGACTTTTTGGACAATTTGTGCTGACACATGGATTACTGTTCCTGATAAGCTGTCAGTGTCAGTCAGCTACGAATCCTCTCATAACTGGCAAAGCTCTGGAAACATTTATTTATCATAAATATGCTCCTTCATGACCAAATTTCACAGTTCATGAAAGGATAATACCGTACTGAACTTAACACAGCTCTTCAGTGACTTTAGTGAAGCACCTACGCAATCCTCCAAAGATTGTTGAAACTTACATGGATTGCCCCTGAACCTCATACGGTAACTCTCAGGGTTATCAGAAACCTTCTAAATAGTACCTCATTCATATGAGTGTAATGTGTACTCTACGTTATGGCAAATGAAAGAATGGCATCCATCCCCTGGTGGTGCATCCTCTCCAAGATTATAGCCTCAATAAGGGTCCTCTTGGCTGTGTTCACTCACTAACTTGAATGCCAAAACAAATTTTGTTATATAATCACCATTCAACATCATTAGGTAAATGGGACCAGGAATTGTCCACTACCTGTGCTCCTGTTATCACATTGTTGCTGTCATCATGGACTTGGTGTGCAGGGTCCATCTTTCTCATGCACTGCACATGCATCATCTCTGCTTTCTCTCTTCCAAGATGAGTGGCACCTTCTTTTCCTCTAGAGTAAATGTATATCCAATTGTTTATTTAACTCACTTTCAGCTCTTTTGTGCTAAAGCCCTCTCTGCCTCCAGCTCAAGATGGATTATGCAAGTCTTTCTTGACTGCAGCCAATTGCTGATATTCTTCCTTCACCAAGATGATATGGGTTTCCCTTATTCTTCTCAGGTCTTGAGAATGTTCACTAAATCTGGCTTCCTGGGCCTCTGCCCAGCTTAATACTGCTTTTCCTGCACCCAGCCTTAAGGGCTGCTATACAAAAGCTTGACAGGAAGATATCTATGATAGAAAAAAACATAATTTGACTCAAAGTAAAAAAGATAACATCAGCCATATAGAGAGCGCAAACTAAAAATCAAAAAACTTTCAGTACCAAATCAGGTAAAGGATTTTTTATATTTCAATAATAATGTCACGAGACAGCAGCAAGACACACAGGCTCTCATGCATACTATTGATATCGGAGACTGGATTGCTAACAAGAGGAGAGAAAGGCATAAAACGTGATCTGACCAGAGTCAAAACTCACACAGAGTCAAACAATTCAGGCCCTAATTTTGAGTGGTCAATAAATTCCTATGGGAACAGTAAGGGAAGTTGGAATTGCAAGTTTTGATTTTTCGCACACTGATATCCGCTGCATGAAGCAGCCGAAATCTCCATTTGAACGACTAGGATAAAACGTGCTAATGAGCACAGAAACATAAATTCTCACAATATTCCACAAAAGCATGTGATACCTGTTATTTCCCAATCCTGGACTTACTCTGACCCCTGGTAATAATAAATCCGACGCAGTGTTGGCAATCAGTAGTGACTCCTCGGATAAGGCAGAAGAGCAACGCTCCACTACTTTTAAGCAGTATAAAGTAAGGAAAAATAAAATGATAATAGCTCTAAGCTATTATCATTTTATTTATTCCTGGTTGCAGCAGCTTTGCAGGCAGGGCTGCTCTGCTGACAGAGCAGGGGTGGGGAGGAATATTTTACACTAGGGGTGGGCAGAAAACTCCGCTCTGCCAGTGGAGCAGGAAAAGCAAGCCACTACCGCTCCCCGGCCCGGGTCCCTGCTTCTAAAAGCAGCCAGGCTGGGGAGAGCCTCCCGGGGCCCTGGTGGACCCCCGTCTCCAGCGCCTTGACCCTCAGCTGGCTTGCAGGATGAGGGGCTCCTGCACCCTGGGGCCCACCGGGCGGAGCTCGAGCCCGCGCTCGGTCCCAGTTTCCTAACCCTGGCCAGGCCGGGGAGAGCCTCCCTGGGCCCCGGTGGACCCCCTTCCTCAGGGACCCTCTTCCCCAGTGCCCGGACCCTCAGCTGGCTTGCATGATGGGGGGCTGCCGCACCCCGGGGCCCGCCAAACGGAGCACGAGCCCCGGGCCCGATCACAGCTTCTGAACCCTAGCCAGGCCGGGGAGAGTCTCCCCGGGCCCCGGTGGACCCCCGTCCCCGGCTCCCGGACCCTCGGCTGGCTTGCAGGATGGGGGGCTCCCGCACCCTGGGACCCTGAGATGGAGCACAAGCCCCGGGCCCGGTCACAGCTTCCAAAACCTAGCCAGGCCAGGGAGAGCCTCCCCGGGCCCTGGTGGAACCCCGTCCCCAGCGCCCAGGCCATCGGCTGGATTGCAGGATGGGGGGCTCCGGCACCCTGGGACCCTGGGACAGAGCATGAGCCCCGGGCCCGGGCCCTGTCCCAGCTTTTGAACCCTAGACAGGCCGGGGAGAGCCTCTCCGGGTCCTGGTGGATCCCCGTCCCCAGCGCCCAGATCCTCGGCTGGCTTGCGGGACGGGGGGCTCCCGCACCCTGGGACCCTGGAACGGAGCACGACCCCCGGGCCCGGTCACAGCTTCCAAACGCTATCCAGGCCAGGGAGAGCCTCCCCAGGCCCTGGTGGAACCCCATCACCAGTGACCAGACCCTTGGCAGGCTTGTAGGACAGGGGGCTCCCGCACCCTGGGACCCTGGGATGGAGAACGAGCCCTGGGCCTGGACCCAGCTTCCAAAACCTAGCCAGGCTGGGGAGAGCCTCCCCGGGCCCTGGGAACCCCGTCCCCAGCACCCGGACCCACGGCTGGCTTGCAGGATGGGGGCTCCCGCACCCTGGGACCCTGGGACGGAGCATGAGCCCCGGGCCCGGTCCCAGCTTTCAAACCATAGCCAGGCCGGGGAGAGCCTCTCCGGGCCCCGGTGGATCCCCGTCCCCAGCACCCAGATCCTCGGCTGGCTTTCGGAATGGGGGGCTCCCGCACCCTGGGACCCTGGAATGGAGCACGTGCCCCGGGCCCAATCACAGCTTCCGAACCCTAGCCAGGCCAGGGAGAGCCTCCCCAGGCCCTGGTGGAACCCTGTCGCCAGTGACAGGAACCTTGGTTGGCTTGTAGGACAGGGGGCTCCCGCACCCTGGGAATCTGGGACGGAGCATGAGCCCCGGGCCCGGTCCCAGCTTCTGAATCCTAGCCAGGCTGGGGAGAGCCTCCACGGGCCCCGGTGGACCCCATCCCCAGCACCCGGACCCTCGGCTGGCTTGCAGGACGGAGGCTCATGCACCCTGGGACGGAGCATAAGCCCCGGGCCTGGTCACGGCATCCGAACTCTAGCCAGGCCAGTGAGAGATCCTCGGGCCCTGGTGGAATCCCGTCCTCAGCGCACAGACCCTCGGCTGGCTTGCAGGACGGGGGCTCCCGCACCCTGGGTTGGAGCAAGAGCCCCAGGCTCGGTCCCAGCTTCCAAACCCTATCCAGGCTGGAGAGAGCCTCTCAGGTCCCTGGTGGTCCCCCGTCCCCAGCGCCCGGACCCTCGGCTGGAATCAAGGAGGGTTAAGCCCAGGCTAAGTCCTCTCCCCACCGGCCTGCCTGGGGAGCCCATTTTTCTCAACTATTAAGCCCCCACGTAGTGGGGCAGGACAAAAGTTGGAGATAGTCCGGCCGGGCGGCAGGCCGGCCATCTGGTCACCCAGCCCGCAGGGTCATCTGGTCACCTGGCCCGCAGGGCCATCAGGTCACCCAGCCCGCAGGGCCATCAGGTCACACAGCCAGGTGACCAGATGGCCCGGAACAACCCAGTGCCCAGATGGCCTGGGAGGGTGTCATACCCAGTCACTCTTGCAGTCTGGCCGAGGGTGGACAGGCGCTCCGAGGCAGCCACTCAGGAGGCTCCTTCCCCGGGGATGCCGCTGTTTGCCTCCCTGCTCGACTTGCCCAGGAGCAGCGGGAAGGGGAGGCCCAGCCGGCCCAGGCCACCTGGTCACCCTGCTGACCCGCAAGGGATGGTGGCCCCCATCCCCGCACTCTGTTAGGGCAGGTGGTGGAGGCGGCCTCCCGCAGGCCTGCGTTACCCTCTCTGCATCCCTCCCGGCAGCAAAGGGACCCACCCCTGGGTGTGGTGGAGGAGGGCATCCGCGGGCACCCTTGCACGGAGAGACAAAAGCTTGGCTCAGAGGATGACTTTCAATGGATCGCAGCAAGGTAGCTGCTCTGCTACTTATGAAACCTTGACCCAGAATCCGGTCATCTACGAATGATTCAGCACTGAGTTGTCCACGAACATGCGGTGCACTAAGGGCAATGGAGGCGGCCCCCTTCCATCCACGCTCCGGTCCCAAAGCGAGCAGCTCTATGCATCGGCCCCCCGAGAGAGGCCGGCTACCCCAGGCCAACCGAGGCTCCATGGCACTGTGGTATCATTCCGGTTTAGGGGGCATCCTGACTTAGAGGCATTCAGCCATAATCCCACAGATGGTAGCTTTGCCACATTGGCTCCTCAGCCAAGCACATACACCAAATGTCTGAACCTTTGGTTTCTCTCGTACTGAGCAGGATTACTACTGTAACAACACATCATCAGTAGGGTAAAACTAATCTGTCTCACGATGGTCTAAACCCAGCTCACGTTCCCTATTAGTGGGTGAACAATCCAACGCTTGGTGAATTCTGCTTCACAATAATTGGAAGAGCCGACATCAAAAGATCAAAAAGCGACATCGCTATGAACGCTTGACTGCCACAAGCCACTTATTCATGTGGTAACTTTTCTGACAACTCCTGCTTGAAACCCAAAAAGTCAGAAGGACCGTGAGGCAGTATGTATTCATACTGAAAATCGAGATCAAGCGAGCTTTTGCCCTTCTGCTCTGCGGGAGGTTTCTGTCCTCCCTGAGCTCGCCTTAGGACACCTGCGTTATCGTTTGACAGGTGTACCGCCCCAGTCAAACTCCCCACCTGCCACTCTCCCCGGAGCGGGTCGTGCCCGGCGGGCGCCGGGTGCTTGGAGCAAGAAGCGAGAGCCCCATGGGGCTCGCCACCCCGCCTCACTGGGTGAGTGAAAAAACGATGATTAGTGGTATTTCACCGGTGGCCCGAGGGCTTCCCACTTATCCTACACCTCTCATGTCTCTTCAAAGTGCCAGGCTAGAGTCAAGCTCAACGGGGATTTACTTCCCCGCTGATTCTGCCAACCCCGTTTCCTTGGCTGTGGTTTTGCTAGATAGTAGGTAGGGACAGTGGGAATCTTGTTCATCCATTCATACGCATCACTAATTAGATGATGAGGCATTTGGCTACCTAAAGAGAGTCATAGTTACTCCCGCCGTTTACCCACACTTCATTGAATTTCTTCACTTTGACATTCAGAGCACTGGGCAGAAATCACATCGCGTCAACACTCGCCTCGGGCCTTCGCGATGCTTTGTTTTAATTAAACAGTTGAATTCCCCTGGTCTGCACCAGTTCTAAGTCAGCTGCTAGGCGCCGGCTGAGGCAGAACCCGGCCCCGCACCCCCGGGGAGGGGGCATGAGTAGAGGTGACCAGCGCAGCTGGGGCGATCCACAGGAAGGGCCTGGCTTGCGTTTAGGGTTGCCGCCGCCCTGGAGGGAGGCGCCTCGTCCATCCGCGGTGTGCGCCCAGCCCTGCTTCACACCCCAGCCTGACCGACCCAGCCCTTAGATCCAATCCTTATCCTGAAGTTATGGATCTGACTTGCCAACTTCCCTTACCTACATTGTTCCAATATGGCAGAGGCTGTTCACCTTGGAGACCTGCTGCGGATATGGGTATTGCCCGGCACGAGATTTACACCATCTCCCCCAGATTTTCAAGGACCAGCGAGAGCTCACCGGACACCGCCGAAACCGCAATGCTTTCCAAGGCCCGGGCCCCTCTCTCGGGCCGAACCCATTCCAGGGCACACTGCCCTTCACAAAGAAAACAGAACTCTCCCTGGGGTTCCTTCTGGCTTCTCCGGGATTGTTTGCGTTACCGCACTGGATGCCGCGAGGGCGCCTGTCTCCGCCACTTCGGGTTCGGGGATCTGAACCCGACTCCCTCTCGATAGGCTGAGGGCAATGGAGGCCATAGCTCTTCCCTTCCAAACGGCACTCGCCCGTCTGTTAGGATCGACTGACCCATGCTCAACTGCTGTTCATATGGAACCCTTCTCCACGTTGGCCTTTAAAGTTCTCGTGCTATTTGCTACTACCACCAAGATCTGCACCTGCGGCAGCTCCACCCAGCCCTCACCCCGGGCTTCCGTGTGCACTGCAGCGGCTCTCCTACTCATCGCGACTTAGCCCCCGCCTCTCTCAGCTCCGGCAATGGCTGGGTATGGGCCTGACGCTCCAGCACGATCCATTTTCAGCGCTAGTTGATTCGGCAGGTGAGTTGTTACACACTTCTTAGCGGATTCCGACTTCCATGGCCACTGTCCTGCTGTCTATATCAACCAAAACCTTTTCTGCGGTCTGATGCGTGTCGGCATCAGGAGCCTTAACCCGGCGTTCGGTTCATTCCACAGCACCAGTTCTGCTTACCAAAAGTGGCCCAATAGGCACTCACATTCCATGCCCGGCTCCATGCCAACGAGCCGGGCTTCTTACCCATTTAAAGTTTGACAATAGGTTGAGATCGTTTCGGCCCCAAGACCTCTAATCATTCGCTTTACCAGATAAAACTGGGGCTCTGAGCGCCAGCTATCCTTAGGGAAACTTCGGAGGGAACCAGCTAATAGATGGTTTGATTAGTCTTTCGCCCCTATACCCAGGTCGGACGACCGATTTGCACGTCCGGACCGCTATGGACCTCCACCAGAGTTTCCTCTGGCTTTGCCATGCCCAGACATAGTTCACCATCTTTCGGGTCCTATCACGCATGCTCATGCTCCACCTCCCTGAAAGAGCGGGAAAGATGGGCCGATGGTGCACCCGCCACTGGAAGCGTGGCGGGATCCCACCTCAGCCTGCAGGTGCCGGCCCTCACCTTCATTGCGCCACAGGGTTTCGCTTGGCCCTCTGACTCGCGCATGTGTTAGACTCCTTGGTCCGTGTTTCAAGTCAGGTCTGGTGCATAACCGACATCACCGCTGACCCCTGGTGCCCAGCGTGGGCCTTCCCGCCCAACGGCGTGACGCGGTCAGAGCCCACTGAGAACAGTCCACCTCAGTCGACAGTCGCGCCAGGAGCAGGGGGCCCATCCCCCCTTCAACCGCTCCGGCGCGCACCGAGGGGCGGCTGGGAACGGGTGCCCAGCGGAGGGCGTGTAGGCAGTCAAATCTCCTTCAGCCCCATGGACACGGAGAAGCTGCTGCCAGGGGGCTGTAACACCCTCCACTGGAGGGGAGGGCGACCTGCCACCCCGAAGCCTTCCCAGCCGACCGGAGCCGGCTCACTGCAGTGGAGGAAATGCGCCCTGAGGGGGCCGGGTAGGTCCCGGGCGCCGGTCCCGCAGAGGGGATCCGGAACTCCCGGGCCACCAACCTTCCTGCCTTGTTGAAACCACCGGGTGGACTGCATGGACCCCACCCATTTACCTCTCGACGGTTTCACACCCTCTTGAACTCTCTCTTTAAAGTTCTTTACAACTTTCCCTTATGGTACTTGTTGGCTATCGGTCTTGTGCCCGTATTTAGTCTTAGATGGAGTTTACTACCCACTTTGGGCTGCATTCCCAAGCAATCCGACTCCGAGAAGACCCGATCCTGGCGCGCCGGGGCCGCTATCGGCCTAACACCGTCCGCGGGGTGAGCCTCGATCAGATAGACTTGGGCCCCCTGAGCGACGCCGGGGAGTGGTCTCCTATATGCCACATTTCCCTCGACCGCCGCCGCGTGGGGATTTGGCGCTGGGCTCTTCCCTCTTCACTCTCCTTTACTGGGGGAATCCTGGTTAGTTTCTTTTCCTCAGCTTAGTAAAATGTTTAAATTCAGCGGGTCATCACGTCTGATCTGAGGTCGTAGTCGGAAGAAAAACACCGGAGTGTCAGGGGGAGCCACTGGGGGAGGCCAGGCCCCTGCCGGAGCAGGGGCCTGGCATCTCGGTAGCGTGCACGCCCTCTTTCCCCGGATCAGATCTGGAGAGGGTTAGCCCTCGCTGGGAAGCCGGCCGCGGAGGAGGGTGCCCGAAGAGCATGTGCGTGAGCAGCAGGTGGGACACCTCAGACAGCCATGTGCTGGACGCAGCCAGGTGCCCCAGGATTCTGAGACAGGGGAAGGCAGCACCCAGGCCCACCCACCGGGGCCCCCAGGGTTCCGGGTCAGCGCCTGCCTCTCAGCGTCTTCCCAATGGTCCTTTTTCTCCGAGTTTGCTCAGTCAGACCTCCGTGAGATCCGACGATTCTGAGGCATGGGGAATGCAGCACCTGGGCCCACCCGCCGGGGCCCCCAGGGGCCCGGGTCTGCACCTGCCTCTCAGCCCCTTCCTGACGGGCCTTTCCTTTGAGCCTGCTCCTACGGGGGAGCAGGCAGGGATGTGAAGCCGCCATCCCCCCCGCACAGGGCGGCCTGCCATGGGATGCCCCAGCTGTACTGATCGATTGGGCACTCTTGGTCCATTTAGGGATGGACTGCTTGGCCAGCCTCAGCTGTTGTTTCAAGCAAGGAGCTTCCTCCCCGCATGGACAGTCCTACTCGAGGGCCTGCCGTCTGGCAGAGGCCCTTCACCCTACCCAGCAGAGCGAAGGCCGAGCAGCCCCGACAGTTCATGCCCCCCCAGTGGTCTGACCCGAGCGGAAGGGGTTGAGTGGCGCCAGGCCCTCAGATGCTGCTGCCTAGCAGGTTCGTAGGCCCATGTGCCATGCCATCACTCCTCTCCACCCAGCACATTTTCACAGCAGCTTGGAACGACAGGCGGTCTGTACAAAGGGCAGGGAATTAATCAACGCGAGCTTATGACCCGCACTTACTGGGAATTCCTCGTTCATGGGAAATAATTGCAATCCCAATCCCTATCATGAATGGGGTTCAGCAGGTTACCCCCACCTGTCGGCGAAGGGTAGACACACGCAGATCCGTTCAGTGTAGCGCGCGTACAGCCCTGGACATCTAAGGGCATCACAAACCTGTTATGCTCGATCTCTTGTGGCTGAACGCCACTTGTCCCTCTAAGAAGTTGGACGCCGACCTCTGGGGGTCGCAAAACTAGTTACATTGGAGGAGTCTCGTTTGTTATCGGAATTAACCAGACAAATCTCTCCACCAACTAAGAACGGCCATGCACCACCACCCACAGAATCGAGAAAGAGCTATCAATCTGTCAATTCTTTCCGTGTCCGGGCCGGGTGAGGTTTGCCGTGTTGAGTCAAATTAAGCCGCAGGATCCACTTCTGGTGGTGTCCTTCCATCAATTCCTTTAAGTTTCATCTTTGCAACCATACTCCCCCCAGAACCCAAAGACTTTGGTTCTCCGGAAGCTGCTCAGTGGGTCATATGAATAATGCAGTCGGATCGCTAGTCGGCATCGTTTATGGTCGGAACTACGACGGTAACTGATCGTCTTCGAACCTCCGACTTTCCATCTGATTAATGAAAACATTCTTGGCAAATGGTTTCGCTTTGGTTCGTTTTGCGCCGGTCCAAGAATTTCACTTCTAGCGGCACAATACGAATGCCCCCGGCTGTTCCTCTTAATCATGGCCCCAGTTCCGAAAACCAACAAAATAGAATCGGAGTCCTATTCCATTATTACTAGCTGAAGTATTCAGGGAACTGGCCTGCTTTGAACACTCTAATTTTTTCAAAGTAAACGCTTTGGACCCCCAGGACACTCAGTCAAGAGCATCAAGGGGGCGCCAAGAGGCAGGGGCTGGGACAGGCGTTAGCTCACCTCACGTTAGATCGCCAGCTTGATCCTAAGATCCAACTACGAGCTTTTTAACTGCAGCAACTTTAATATACGCTATTGGAGCTGGAATTACCGCGGCTGCTGGCAGAAGATTTGCCTTTCAATGGATCCTCATTAAAGGTTGTAAAGTGTACTCATTCCAATTACAGGGCCTCGAAAGAGTCCTGTATTGTAATTTTTCGTCCACTCTCCGAGTGGGGAGTGGATAATTTACGTGCCTGCTGCCTTCCTTGGATGTGGTAGCTGTTTCTCAGGCTCCCTCTCCGGAATCGAACCCTGATTCCCCGTTACCCGTGTTCACCATGGTATGCACAGAAAGTACCATCGAAAGTTGATAGGGTAGACGGGGATGTGTGATCCGCCCAAGGTTATCTAGAGTCACCAAAGCGGCCAGGCGAGCCAGAATTGTTCTTGCTCTGATAAATGCACGCATCCCGGAAGGTCAGCGCTCGTCGGCATGTATTAGCTCTAGAATTACCACAGTTATCCAAGTAACAGATGGAGCGATCAAAGGAACCATAACTGATTTAATGAGCCATTTGCAGTTTTACTGTACCGGCCGTGTGTACTTACACGTGCATGGCTTAATCTTTGAGACAAGCATATGCTACTGGCAGGATCAACCAGGTAGCCGCACCTGCTGATGGGGTGGGTTTGGGGGGCCGCTTGGCCATCTCCCCGACCGGACAACCTTCATGCACCCCTCCCTCTCGAGAGCCTGCTGGGGGAAGGAGCCCACCCGCCTGGACGGGAGGGCTCGCTGGAGGGGTGGAGAGGTGCGGCCACATGGGCACCGGTGGACTCAGCCATCTCCCCCCGGAAGGGAGAGGCGGGCCGAGGCGAAGCCTGAGCGAGACGCAGGGGTGCCGGAGCCTGGCGGCTGCACCCCTCGGAACAGTCGTTTCGAGCTGCTGTGGAAATGTGCTGGGCGGAGAGGGGTGACAGCATGGCGCAGGGGGCCTACGAACCTGCTAGGCAGCAGCATCCGAGGACCTGGCACCACTCGACCCCTTCCGCTCGGGTCAGACCACTGGGGGGGCACGAACTGCCAAGGCTGCTCGGCCTTCGCTCTGCTGGGTAGGTTGAAGGACCTCTGCCAGGCGGCAGGCCCTCGAGTCGGACAGTCCATGTGGGGAGAAAGCTCCTCGCTTGAAACAACAGCCAAGGCTGACCAAGCAGTCCATCCGTAAACGGACCGAGAGTGCCCAATCGATCAGAGTACAGCCAGGGCATCCCATGGCAGGCCGCCCTGTGGGGGGGGGATGGCGGCTTCACATACCTGCCTGCTCTCGGGGTGAGCAGGCTCAAAGGAAAGGCCCGTCAGGAAGGGGCTGAGAGGCAGGCACAGACCCGGGCCCCTGGGGGCCCGGTCAGGTTGGCCCAGGTGCTGCCTTCCCCATGCCTCAGAACCGCTGGACCTTACGGACGTCTGACTGAGCAAACTCAGAGAAAAAGGACCATTGGGAAGGGGCTGAGAGGCAGGCACAGACCCGGGACCCTGGGGCCCGGCGGACAGGCCCGGGTGCTGCCTTCCCCTGTCTTAGAACCGCAAGACCTCAAGGAGGTCTGACTGAGCAAACTCAGAGAAAAAGGACCATTGGGAAGGGGTTTAGAGGCAGGCGCAGCTGGGGGCTGTTTCGGAATCGCCGGACCTCACGGAGGGCTGACTGACCCTCTCCCTAGTAATCCGGAGGAAAATTATCCCCTTTCTTGTAATCCGTGCACACGAGGTGACAGAGGGGACCCAAGGCGCAAACGTACCCATCCTCCTGGAGTCCTCGCTGGGATCGGGGAGGCAAATAAGCCCTCATCGGGACTTCCAGGCAAGCCCAGCCATCTGGTTGCCTCATTGGAAAGCATTGCGTGCGACCAGATGGCCGAGGGGATAGGTGCGACCAAATGGCTGAGGGGATAGGTGCGACCAGATGGCCGAGGGGAAAGGTGCGACCAGATGGCCGGGCTCGAAAGGGAAGCCATCTGGTCGCTCTGTGCCCCAACAAAAGAGTGAGCGGGCACCGGGGCATGGGGACCAGAGACCCAGGGCCCCAGCTGGGCCCCAGCCATGGAGGCTGCAAGGGGGACCCGATGGGCCCTCCGACCTGGGGCCTGCGGACACCTTGACAAGCAGGGGAGGCCTGCATGGGACCGACCGACCTCTGTCCTGGTCCCTTGGAGGAGAAGCAGTTTGGGGCCCAGGGGTGGAGCACCTGACCCAGGGCCCGATGGGGCCCCTGGACCCAGCTTGGGCTCCCAGGCCCAGAGGCATAGAGGAAGCCTCCCCAGGCCCGAAGGACCCTATCCTGGGTACCCTGCCATGTGGCAGGACCGAGGACGGAGCCCGGGATGGGGAGGCCGCCCTCCCCGGGGCCTTCACAGTTCCTGAACCCAGCCAAGCAAGGGGAGGCTCCCCAGGCACAATGGAACCCCGTCCTGGACCTTTGGCAGTGCGGCAGGCTGGGGGACGCCCAGGGCAAGAGCACCCGACCTGGGCCCGACGGGGCCCCTGGATCAGCCGGGGCTCCCTGCCCCAGAGGCACAGGGGAAGCCACCCCGGGCCCACCAGCCACCATCCTGGGCGTCCTGCCATGCGGCAGGACTGAGGTCAGAGCCCGGGGTGGGGAGGCCGCCCTCCCCAGGGCCCCCTCAACCCAGCCAAACAAGGGAAGGCTCCCTGGGCACAACGGAACCCCATACAGGGCCTTTGGCAGGATGGCAGGCCAGGGACGGGGCCCAGGGCCGGAGCACCCAACACAGGGCCCAGCGGGGCCCCTGGACCCAGCAGGGGCTCCCAGGCCCAGAGGCGTAGGGGAAGCCTCCCCGGGCCTGCCGGACCCCATCCCGGTCACCTTGCCGCATGGCAGGACCAAGGACGGAGCCCGGGGTGGGGAGGCTGCCCTTCCCAGGGCCCCTGGGAGCGGCTGAACCCAGCCGAGCAGGAGGAGGTTTCCCAGGCATGACAGACCCCTGTCCCAGGCCTTTGGTGGGCCGGCAGGCTGGGGGACGGGGTCCAGGGCCAGACCACCTGACTCGGGCCGGTGGGGCCCCTGGACCCAGCCAGGGCTTCCAGGCCCGGAGGCGCAGGGGAAGTCTCCCTCCCCAGAAGGCCACCCTCCCCGGGGCCACAGGGAGCCCCTGAACCCAGCCGAGCAAGGGGAGGCTCCCCGGGCCCTTGGAACCTCGTTCGGGCATCCTGTCACACAGCAGGACCAAGGACGGAGCCTGGGGTGGAGAGGCCACCCTCCCCGGGCCCCTCAACCCAGCCGAGCAGGTGGAGGCATTCCAGGACCGCCGGACCCCAGGGCTGGGGCGGCATCCTGGCCTGTCCAGCTGCCGGCTGAGGACAGCTAGGCCGAGAGGGGTCTCAGAGTACCCTGTCCCTAGTAATCCGGAGGAAGGCTACCGCCCTTTCTGGTAACCTGTGCGCACCGCAAGACTGAGGGGGCCCTACGTGCGGATGTGCCCGACCTCCTGGAGCCCTGGCTGAGCCCAGGGAGGCAAATGAGCCCTCATTGGGACTTCCAGGGCCCATCAATCTGGTCGCCCCATTGGAAAGCATTGCATGCAACCAGATGGCCAAGGGGAAAGGTGCGACCAGATGGCCAGGACCGAAAGGACTCCCATCTGCCCGCCCGAGCCAAGCCTTCGCGGTAGGGCTCCCACCTGCCCACTCCTGTCCCCTGCACCCGGTCCCTCGGCTGGCTTGCAGGACAGGGGGCCTGCCGGACGGAGCATGAGCCCCGGGCCCTGTCCCAGCTTCCGAACCCTAGCCAGGCCAGGGAGAGCCTCCCCGGGCCCCTGTGGACACCCGTCCCCAGTGCTCAGAACCTCAGCTGGCTTACAGGATGGCTGGCTCCTGCACCCTGGTACACTGGGATGGAGCATGAACCGCGGGCCCGGTCACAGCTTTCAAACCCTAGCTAGGCCAGGGAGAGCCTCCCCGGGCCCCTGTGGACCCCATCCCCAGCGCCCGGACCCTCGGCTAGCTTGCAGGATGGGAGGGGGGCTCCAGCACCCCATGGCCTGCCAGACAGAGCTCAAGCCCCGGGCCCGATCCCTGCTCCCGAACCCTAGCCAGGCCGAAGAGAGCCTCCCTTGGCCCAGATGAATGCTCAGACCCTTGGTTGG